>NC_072425.2:98412500-99016944 GCF_028878055.3 Symphalangus syndactylus
ATATGTTTGTTAGCCTCATAAATGTCGTCTTTTGAGAAGTGCCTGTTCATATCCTTTGCCCACTTTTGGATGCGGTTTTTTCTTGTAAATTTGTTTAAGTTCTTCCCACAAAGAAGTTTCTAAAAGTCTTGTCCTTTTGTTGTTACCTTATCACATAGTTTCTATTGTATTGAAGTCTAGTGATATGCAAAGAAATGATGAATGTTTGAGGTGATTGGTATCTCAGTTATCTTTATTTGATCATTACAAGAGTATGTATGTAGTCTGCAATATCACAGGTACCCCATAAATATGTATAATATTACCATCTTAACTATCTTTAAGTGTATTGTTCAGTAGTGTTAAGTACATTCACGTTGTTGGGCAATCAATCTCCAGATCCTTTTTATTAAAAAATAAATTTTATTGTGTATATTTAAGGTAAAAACAAAAAAAGTCTAATGATGTGAACTCCAAAAACTCCACAATATTGAAGCTCTACATAGAAGTATGTTTCAGGTTAATATATGTGCATTGCTGAGTTGAAGATTATTCCATGCCTTGAGAACAATAACTATAAAAGTAAAGGGAACTTAATATTTATAATCAGTGTACTTTGAGAAACATCTTGAAGAGTAATTGAATATTTTATTCTGTATATCAAATAACATAAGTGTTATAAATTAGATACCAAGAAAAATGTAAATTCCCTTTCTACTTTGAGGTGATAGTGTAGAAAACCATAATTAGCCATTAAAATATAAAATTGAAGATCACTTTAAAAATGTGTTTATTTTGGAGTGCAGCACATAAGTGTTTGCTCACATTTTAGCTTGTTATGCATAGTGAATCACTAAAATAATTGTTAAACATTACCTGTGAGCTTCCAGAATAACACTTATATTTTCTCACTTTTGCCTTGATTTGTTAAGTAGATGCATGAGAGCATCAGCAAGCCACTTCAGTCAATCTTATATTTAGAAAAATCTTTTAAAATATTCTGTGACTCTCATAGAAATGTTTGATCACTTCAAAAAAGTAAAAGAACAAAAATAATTGAAATTGGCCAAAGGCAGTGTACATTTCTTATTTTAGTATTGTCAACTCACAGCATGAAGAATGCAGTACTGTATTCTAGAGAAAGGCACTTATAGAAAAATGATGAATCCATGATAACATTGACTTCATGGGGATTCTGAAAGGATCTAAGAAGATCCTTAATGAAGTGAATGGTTCTAGCTTAGTCCTTTTGCATGTCCTGCATCATTCCTTTCTCCATCTGGTATCTGATGGAATGTCCAACGGATATTTTAGTGTTTACTAACGTAATTACTCAAAGTAAAGTCTTGAGAAATTGAATCTCTGGTGCCTGATTTCTTTGGGAATTCCTACTTTCCTTAAATATGTTCTGCAAATTCTGGTGTTTGTGGAATGTTATGACTTTGCCACTCTATCCTAGTCATCCCCTAATTATAATCTCTATGACAACTGCTTTCTTCCAGCCAAATCAGCTTTCTAGATGGATGGTTATTAAGTGGCTCTGGAGAAAAAAGTACCTTCCTGCTTTCAATTTAAACATAAAATTGATCCCCATGTGTGTGCAGTGCAATGACAATAATCCCCTATTCCATAGCGTCCTTGGGGTATTTCTGTTTAATCATTGTTGTCTATCTGTGGATCATATTACCAGTTATTATATTCATAAACCAGCTTGACTTTCACCAGTTTAATTATATTATTTTAGACTGTTTCCCACTAGTCACTTTTTTTTAAATTTCTTAAACTTCAGGCAGAATTCTGTTATTTTTGGTCTTCTGTGTGATAATAGACTGTGTGCTGAAAAGTGATATAACTGCATTGCCAAAATCAGATATTACAGTATACTTTGGGAGCCACATAAATGTTCATCCATCCTGATGCATGGTATTAAATATAGTAACTGCACAAATGATATATAAACACATTTATGGTATATCTGCAGTAAAAACATAATACAAATTTTGTATATTTACTCTTGGTATGAAATCTTGGAAGGTGTCACCATAGCAACAATTTTTTAGCAGTTTTTTTATGCTTTATTTTTTAAATTATACTTCAAGTTCTGGGAAACATGCAGAACGTGCAGGTTTGTTACATAGGTATACACATGCCATGGTGGTTTGCTGCACCCATCAACCTAACGTCTACATTAGGTATTTCTCCTAATGCTATCCCTCCCCTAGCCCCACACCCCACTGACAGGCCCCAGTGTGTGATGTTCCTTCCCCTCCCTTCTATCCATGTGTTCTCATTGTTCACCTCCCACTTATGAGTGAGTACATGTGGTGTTTAGTTTTCTGTTCTTGTGTTAGTTTGCTGAGGATGATGGTTTCATCAACCAATATCTTAGAGGAATCTTGTGATGAATAAAAAAATGTGTAATTTGATTTTTCAGTGATTTAAAATTGTTGCTATCCTCTCAAGGAAATAAGAGAGGATAGCAACAACTTGATGATTAATTTATTAGAAATTTATTGAGAGCCTAACCACACAGTACTAGATACTTCTCAAGTTAATCTTTAAATCATTACAAAACAAAGGGCAGAATATCTGGAACTTTTTTATTATATCATTTAATCTTCATATTTTAAAGGATCTTAGAGGTAGCCCAGCTTATGCAAGGTACATATATACAAGATTTCTATTTAAATAGAAAGGATAGAATGGTATTGTGCCACCCCTCAGCTTGATCCAGTGCTCCCAAATCCCTTTATCCTGCTCTACATTTTACATTTCTAAAGCGTGTATCATCTTATACCATATAATTTACTTACTTATTATGTTTCTTGTTTATTCCTTATCTCCCATTCAGGAATAGAGATTGATGAGGATATCTTAGACTATTTTATTCACTGATGTATCCTAAGTACCTAGAACAGTAGGTGCTCCACAAAATTTGTAGAATAAATGAATGAATAAAAAGCTGGAGAGAATGATTTTTTTCCAGATAAAGAGTTACAACCTACTGGAGTTGCAGTGGTTTCTATAGTTTGGGGTGAGTGTGGCAATTTCTTAAAATAAGACAGTAATGAATTTTGCTGCATCCATTGACTTTTTCATCACTAAAGAGTTCTCTGTTGCATGCAATGTTGTTTCATAGCATTTTACCCACCGTGGAACTTCTTTCAAAACTGCAGTATATCCTCTCAAACCCTACTACTGCTTTATCAACTACATTTGTGTAATATTCTAAATCCTTTGTTGTCATTTCAACAATTGTCACAGCATCTTCACCCAGAGCAGATTCCATCTTAAGAAACACTTTCTTTGCTCACCCATGAGAAGCAATTCCTCATCTCTTCAAGTTTTATCATCATGAGATTGCAGCAATCCAGTCACATCTTCAGACTCCTCTTCTAATTCTAGTTCTCTTGCCATTTCTACCACATCTGCAATTACTTTCTCCACTGAAGTCTTGAACCCCCTCAAAGTCATCCACAAGAACCAACTTCATTCAAACTCCTGTTAAGGTAGATATTGTTACCTCCTTCCATGAATCATGAATGTTCTCAGTGGCATCTAGGTTGGTGAATCCTTTCCAGAAGTTTTCAATATACTTTGCCTGGATCCATTGGAGGAATAACTATGGCAAGTATAGTCTTACAAAATGCATTTCTTAAATAATAAGACTTGTAAGTCAAAATTACTCTTTGGCCCATGTGCTGCAGAATAGTTATTGTGTTAGCAGGCACACAAACAACATTCATCTCCTTGTACATCTCCATCAGAGCTCTTAGATGACTACATGCATTGTCAATAAGCACTGATATTTTGAAATAAATCTTTTTTTCTGAGCAGCAGTGGGCTTAAAATATTCAGTAAACCATGCTATAAATAGATGCAGTATCATCCAGGCTTTGTTGTTTCATTATTGAGCACAAACAGAGTAGATTTAGCTTGATTCTTAAGGGCTATAGTATTTTCAGAATGGTAAAATGGCCATTGGCTTCAGCTTAAAGTCACCAACTGCATTAACCCCTAACAAAAGAGTCAACCTGTCCCTTGAAGCTTTGAAGCCAGCCATTGACTTTACCTCTCTAGCTATGAAAGTCCTAGATGTTGTTTTCTTCCAACAGAAGGCTGTTTCATCTACATTGAAAAATCTGTTGCTCAGTGTAGTCATCTTAATCTATTACCTTAGCTAGATATTAGAGATAACTTGCTGCAGCTTCTATATCAGCACTTGCTGCTTTACTTTACATTTTCATGTTATAGACAGCTTCTTTCCTTAAATCCAAACTAACCTCTGCTCGCTTGCAACATTTTTTATTGCAGCTTCCTCACCTTGCTCAGCCTGCATAGAGCTGAAGATAGCATCTTGCTCAATTAGGCTTTGGTTTAAGGGAATGTTCTGACTGGTTTGCTATTCTATCTAGACCACTAAAACTTTCTGCATATCAACAATAACACTCTAGTACTTTCTTATTATTTGTATGTTCACTGGAGTAGTACTTTCAATTTCCTTCAAGAAGTTTTTCTTTGCATTCACAACTTCACACCTCCAAACAATTACAATAGTAACAACAAAGATCACTGATTACAGATCATCATAACAGATATAATAATAATGAAAAAGTTTGAAATATTGCAAGAATTACCAAAATGTGACACAGAGACACAAAGTAAACACATGCTGTTGGAAAAAATGGCACCGATAGATTTGCTCAATGCAAGGTTGTCATAAACCTTCAATTTGTAAAAAATATACGATCTGCCAAGCAAAATAAAGCAAAGCCCAATAAAATAAGGTATACCTGTAAAAAATTCTAATATACTTACATTGCTTCTTTATCAAGTTTTATTACTCTATGTAATGCATTGGGTATTAAGTCTTAATGGAAAATAGGTGCTGAACACTATTAAAAAATCAAAGCCCAATTCAGATTTGTCCTTTAAAAATAGTCATATTTTTGCTGAAGGAATTCCATATTAATTGAATTTTAATGAACAAAATGATTCCATATTTTACAGCTCAATAGTTTTTATTATTTTACTCTAAGACTTTTTGTGCTTAAAGAAAAAAATTATTAAAATTGCAAAGAGAACATAAATCAATATATCAGCCAAAATATTAAAATATATCTGTCAAAGTATTGAGGAAGAAAAAAGTCTCTTTCAGTTCATCTAGAGAAATAAGAGAGTTCTAGGTTTATTTACTGCCGGATTGTCAAACAAAATACAATATTATATTTAAGTGCTGGGCACACTTTTCTTTGTGCTCTAAGAATCATGATCCAATGGCTCTAAAATTACCAGGCCTTGGTACTGCCATGTGGACATCATACTGGCATTCAGAAATCTAACATACAGTTTTTGTAGGCCACTTTAATTATGTTCATTTGTCTTCCAATTGTAGTAACAATTAAATAGTTCAGAATAGTTTGACTAATGCCTTATTAATATAAAATAATATCTCTTTAACATTAATTTTTAAATATAGTGATTTGTATTGACTTTTCCATGTTTTCTCTCTTTGCCTAGTATGCTTGTGAATGATATTACAGAGGACTTTCTGGACATTAATGAATAGCTTAAGCAATTGCTTTTTTGCAAGCATCTGTAGGATTCAAAGTGTGCTTTGCTAGCACCCAAAGTTTCTCTTTAAAAATTTGCTTCCATACCAGTTTGCACTACAGCACTAATTATTAAAATAAAAAGAAGGCTCTACAAATATTACAAATGAGGAAAAACCTTTTAATAGAATATCTTTACATTATAAATATGTGTGTGGAGTATTTATATCCTTGTGTGGAAACATTTAATATTATTGCCTAATAGCCTAAGCAGTCTACTGCTTATTCCACCAGCCTCTCACAGTTCTGACACAGATGATTCCAAAGCAGGTGTCATGTTTCAATGACCATTGCTAGCTACTGCAAAGAAGTAACTGTAAATATGAAACACTGTTGTATCACTCAAGGCTCTAGTACACATGTCTCAGCTGTGGGATTCTTTTCTACTAACATATGTAGGAACAGGAAAAAATCATCAAAAAAAAACTTGGAAAAGGAATACATCGTGGATGAATTTTAAAAATTTTAATACCCATTTACAAATAGACTTTAAGAGTTTGTGCTTTTAAGTTGTAATATGGAACTCAAGATAAAACTGATAAATATAATCATGAATATGGGTAGAGAATAACCCACCTGACCACTCAACCATAAAGTAACTGAAATATATTACTTTTTGTAATAGGATTCTACCAAAGATTATATAGGTTCACTATTAGAGGTTAATTAGAAACAAAATTGAATGAGAAATTGTTCCTTATCATAGTGGATACTCTGATTTGAGGAAGAATATGTTTAATTAAACCAGGCAGAAAAAGCAATAAATAGAGTCTTGTAAACAAGCTGAAATGGAGTCCTAATTTCTCCAAAGAGCTTTTCCACTTGGTAGAATTTATTTAATGTCTAATTTATTTCAGATTTTCAGTGTCTCATTTGATAGCATAGGTAGAGCTAGCATTGCTTTTGCAGTTATCATTCACAACTGGAATCTTTTTTTCCTTTCAAATGTAAAAGAGAGGCAGGGAGTGAGGGACAGACTTTTCCTGAGGTAACTAGTTGCAAGTTTAAAGAGCCAAGGAAAGAAGGAAAGAGCATCTAAGGCTACTTGGGCACAAAGAGAAAGCAATTGCCTAGGGTTGAATTTAAATAAGGTGTGGAGATCAACACTAAGCTCACACAGGCTCCCTGAGGGAGCACAGAGGAGGTGATGAGGGAGAGGCGGGCTGGAGACTTTCCTGCAGCTGCCATTCATGTCAGGTGTGATGGAAGAGCATCTGCCATTATCATTTAGTTCTGTCTGTTCATGTCCCGACACCTCAACTCATCTACTACTTCATATCATGGTTTTCAAACTGGATTTCCCAGAGCCCCTCAGGCCAGGCTGTCAAACATAGCCTCCAATAGATCCTGTGTCCTTATTTGGCTTTCCTTCAGTTTTTTAGGAATAAAGTGTTCCATTGTTTAAAATAAATTTAACTGCCAAGAACAATTCATTATATGCAACAACCAAAACAGAAAAATTAGAATTTTGCCTTTATCAGCAATTTCTGCCACTATAGGAAATTCTAGGTAATCTGGATATAAAACAAAATTGACTCTCCTTTGATCATTTAAATAGACATTTTACAAAACAGGAAATTTATCCAAATAGCACTTTCCCCTCCCTTTGTTGAAATTAATTTATCGCTAGTTTACCCATGTTTGACCTTTGACCTGTAAAATAGAAAATAATGTAGGAAGAAGAAACTTTCTTAAGCATTTGGCATTTTTGTTTGGTTGCTTGGTTTTGCATTTTCTATATCTGGAAGTGGACATTTAAAAAAAAAACCTACTTTAAAAATCTTAAATTCTGAATGGTTCAAAACATGAGTTCAATTTTAAAGCATTCCAATTATAATCTATTTAGATCTATTTCTCTAGTCCAGTAAGATGCTAGTGAAAAAGTCAGTAATTATGGGAATGTGATATCCGAGTCATTCTCTCAGAGAGTCATAGTTTGTATTACCCAAAAGGGAAAGTCCGGGGTAAAAAGAACTGTATAACATAGTTTAATGCAGCAATTTACCCCAGAACGCTTTTTGTTAAAATTATGTTTAATAGTTATTAGAATCCAATAAACTAGTGTTTAAAGATCATCGTTTGCAAATACTTTCATGGCAATATTAGATTTTAATTGATTGAAAGAATGGTGCATTGCACTGGATCAAGTTAAAAATAAATCATTCTAATAAGCTTCAAAATTAATACATCTGCCATTACTTCATCCTCACAATCTGAACAGTCTATCAAATATGTTTGTATTCCTGACAAAGCCCTGTTACTAAAGTGAGGTTTTTAAACTCTGCATCTGATTTTCAATAACATGTTACTTAAAATTATAAATGTTAAATATGAGGAGAAAGTCAATAAATACCTTAATATGTGTAATTATTCCCAAGGTTTGTTATCATGGTTGAATAAGTAAAATATAAACACAGGTTCTTACATATATAAGTTTATTTTCTTTTTTAACAAAATATATAAAGTGCAATATAATTCTGACGCTAACTACCTGGAGTTAGGCCAAACTTCAAAGGTTAAGGGCCCAGTACTGCACAAGACTTCTCTCACTTCAGATATCAGCTGCAAATTTGGGAGTCCCCAAGCCAACCTTACTTCTCACAAGCTGGCTGCAAATTTCTGACTTCCCAGTACTGCCCCAGGCTCAATAATTCACTAGAACAGCTGACAGAACTTGGAAAAGCACTATATTTACCACTGCAGTTTTATAATAGCAAAAGGATACAAATCAGAACCAGCTCGAAAAGACAGGTAGCTGAGGTGAGAGGGCATCTGAAACATGAAGCATCCATAACTTCTTCTTAATGGAGGCAGGAGGCATCTTTCTGTCTGCACACTGATGTGCATTTCCAAACAGAAAGCTCACCTGAGCTTTTGTATCCAGAGTTTTTATTCAGGTTTCATTATATAGGCATGACTGAGGAATCATTGGCCATGTGGTTAAATGCAATCTCTCCCATCTGAGAGGTGGGTCAGATAACATGTAGCTCAAAGCTCCAACTCTCTAATCAGATGATTGGTCTCTCTGGTGTGACCAGCCTCTTCCTGAGATATCCCTATAGCATAAAATCATAAGTGGTCTGAGGAGCCCACCATGAATAACATAGATAGTTCTATCACTAGTGAAATTTCAGGGCCGAGAGACCTGCCTTTCAGGAATCAGGGACAAAGGCCAGGCAAATTCCTTATTATACAAGAGAAGCCTTTAGAGTTTGCTATAAGCAATGCCCTTGGTAATGAACTTGTACATAGATATCAGTAAATGAATCTGAAAAAGCACAGTCATTGAGTAAACTCCCAGTGTTAAAATAACAACAATAACAAAACCTTACAGCCATTCATACTGATGTTGAAATTTTCTGATAAAATTTATAAATACTTAGCAGATATGAATACATATGCCTTCAAATGTCTATAAAATGAATAAACATAATTAAAATAATATTTTGTCATACTTCTGTAAATTTGCCTGGATACTTTACTATGATAATTAACTGCCTAATATTGACTTATAACTTTTCATCCATCAAATATACGATGAGTAGAACATTGGAATACAGGAGTTTGGATATATACATAGTAATTTGGTTGCCCCAGGTATCAGATCACCAGTTTTTAACATATAATTGCTCAAGAATATTGTCCATTTGGAAAGTTTTTGCAAAGTGATTTTTTTCAACTTTTTCCAGCCTGTGAGGACCACAATAGATAAAAGTCTAGCTACATTTTCTCATTCCCAGTTGCAATCAAGTGAATATAATACACAATTAAGTAGAAGAGATTTTTTGAGGTTGCTTTTGACATTAATCCAGATGTTTCAGAGAGAATGCCAGAGTTACTCATTCACACAGCTATAAATCAGAACCAACCAGTATTTTCTATGTGCTTTCAAAATGAATTCTTTGATCCATCAACAGTATTCCTTTCAACAGCACAATTTAGTAATTGTGAAGGTTGTTGAAATCTACTTTATCTCCACATTCATAATTCAAATGAATGAGAGATTGTGTATATCTCAAAGGCAATATGTCCTCCAGTTGCCACTTTAAGCCTGCTAGTGTTTTGTATTTATTTCAGCCTGAAAGCAGCAGTCAAAAATATAATCATAAGTCTGGAGTTTAATTTTTCCAAGCGTCAAATTCTGTGTTGAACTGCTGAAAGTTTTAATATCCTAATTGTGAGGTCATTTATTTTATTCCAGCATCCTCAGAAACCATGCATTGCTACAAGATGCCAGCAGTTTATTTAGCCTTAAAACATTCTAGATGTTTTTCTATCTTTCCATCCCCCATGATTGTTTGGTGTTAATTGCCCTAAAAAATGATCTGAGCAGAGAAGGCAGGGGAATGCTTACCTAACAGTTCACTAGTAGCATTAAGGATTTTAATGGTGCTAGATAAACATGATAGGCAATTATTGAATGTTGTCAGACATTGGAAAATAAAATTGATATGCTAGGCAATATACGCTTTTGCAGTTTTATCTTTATCTCAGTTTCTAATTTGTATCTTTTAACAGTTTAATAGGCTGAATTTTATTTGAGAGATGTTTTCTGGAATATGCTATTGGAAAATCAGACATAAAAGTTTTATATCTCCTTCCTTAATAACACAATGTGAATCAGTCTGAAGTCATACATGTTAAATCTTACTAAAGCCATAATATTTCAATCAAAAAAAGAATTTCCATTTATCTATTACTCTGTGGGGTAGTGACATGTAAGGCCACCATGTGATTCTATTTTCAGTTATAATTACTGAGCTAAAAAAGGCTAGAGGTTTACTCTTGAGAGACATTTTGCAGTTTATCAAGGTGGGAGAATGCAATTCTTCTAAAAATATTTCAATAACTTATTACCTTTGAAATACTAGTGCTCTTTTGCCAAAGCCATTGATAATATTTGGAAATGATTTGGATGGTTTTTAATTCATTGTAGTCTTACAAATATTATTAAATAATTTGGTCATAATGCTATTGATTTGGAAATGACTTCAGATGCTTTTAAAGTTTGATTCTATTTATTAAACTATTACATATTAAAAAAATAAATTATTACTGGCCCTAAAATAAGAGGAGTTATTTTTTAGGCATCTCATACTATTTTAGGTCAATTAATTTACTGCCTGAGCTGTAGGAAAAAGGGAATGGAATTTGAAATATATTTCAACTCAGAATCATGAAGGGGCTTATTTCTCCACCCCAAAGCGTAATTAAAGTCAAAATATAAGATTTAAGTAGATCACTGCAATCTATTTTAAAATTTCAGTAACACTACTGTGAAATATTCCTTTAGTTCTTTGTTGGACTTTCCTCTGGATCATTATCGATACTCCAAAAGTCACCTTGAATATATGAGAAGTACATTAGAAACTTAGCACTGGCATCTTCTTTCTGTCTTCTATGTTTCACAACAAACAAAATCCCAACTCTGCCACATCTGCCCTCCAGAAGATTATCTGGGACTAATGCCCACTTTCAGAACTTTTCATTGTATCCTAATCTTCATGCTAAATTTGTGATCCCATGTTTTTAAAATTTATTTTATACTTCATTTACAATGGATGATATAATAATATACCTACCATCCAATTTATCCATTTGTCTCCTAGGAGTACACCAAACAGAAATGCATACGTATGTCCATCAAAAGACACGTTCTAGAATATTCATAGCAGCGCTGTTAATAATGGCCCCATATTGAAAACTACCTAAATGCCCACCAACAATAGAATGAATAAATAAGCCATAGTATATTCACACAATAGAATGCTACACATCAACTAGAATAAACAATATTCAGCAATATGCACCAATATAGATGAAACGCACATCACAATATAGAGTGAAAAGGCTAGCACAAATGGATATACACTATATGATTCCATTTACATGAAATTTTTAAGAAGTGAAACTATTCTACACTGTGAGTAGTCGGGATAGTTGTTGCTCTTGTAAGAAGGGGCAGTAGTTGGAAGGGAACACAGAGGAGAGTTCTGGACTATTGATTTCATGGGTGTGTTCAGTGAAATTTACAACCATGGAAAACGCACTTTTGTGTATGAAGACTACCATACGAAGTTTAAAACAAATATCTTTGACAAATGTATAGGAGATACTACATAAAAAGATATGCCAGAAATCTATTTATCTTCCATTTTTTTGGTTCTGCCTGTATCTTATAGTAGCACTTCCTAACTTAAGACCTACACAATCACACACACAAATGATTAAAAGTAAAACTTGTGAAACCTGAGTAAGCGCTCTGGATTGTATTAATGTCAATAACTTGAGGGTGGTGGAAGCTTATGTTTTTAACATGTGTCTCAGATAATTTATGATTAGGCAAGGCTAGGAAATACTATATAGTAAATTAGTATTTTAACACTTTCAATGCAGGACAGTTTGGGCACAATCTTATAGATTAAATTTGCCATTTTGGTTTAAAGGTGGTCTGACTTTCCTGTAATTAAAGAAATTAATGTTGGTAGGTTCTTTTTAAAATCTACCTACAATAAAAAGAATAAAATATTTATGAATAAATATAACAAAATAAGTTCAAGACCTGTACACTGAAAACTACAAAACATCATTGAAAGAAATTAAAGATCTATATAAATGGAAATAAATTCCATGTGTCTGAATTAAGATGGCAGTACTTCCAAATTGATCAACAAATTTGACACAATTCCTATCAAAATCCTAGCTGCAATTTTTTGCAGAAATTGACAATCTAATTCTAAAATGCATATAGAAGTTTGACTCAAAATAGCCAAACCTATCTTTAAAAGGAAAAACAAAATAGGAAGACTCACACTTCTGGATTTCAGTACTTGCTACAAAGTTACAGTAGTCAAGGCTATGTGGTACTATCATGAAACTAGACATAGAGATAAATGGAATAGAATTTACAGTTCAAAAATAAATCGTTACATTGTGGTCAACTGATTTTCAACAAGGGTGCCAAAACAATTAGGAAAGAACAGTTTTTTTCAACAACTGAAGACAGGATAACTCAATAACCACATGCAAAAGAATGAAGTTGGACCCCTACCTTTTATCATAAACAAAAATTTTAACTCAAAATGAAACATACACCTAAATATAAGAGCTAAAACTATAAAATTCTCTTGAGAAAACAACTATAAACCTAGATGACCTTGACTTCAGTAGTGGATTCCTAGATATAATACCAAAAGCACTAACAACCAAGGAAAAAAGATAAACTGGACTTCATTGACATTTAAAACTTTTGTTCTTCAAAGAACACCAAAATTGTAAAGAGACAATAACGAGTTTGACAAGAATTCGTAGAAATTGGAACATGCATACATATCTGGTGGAGTATAAAGTGCTGCAGTCATTTTGGAAAACAGTTTGACACTTCCTGAAAAAGCTAAGTGAGTTACCACATAACTGAGCAATTTCACTGTAATGTATATATTCAAGGGAATTGAAAATGTATGCCCACACAGAAGCTTGTAAACAAATGTTCATAGCAGCATTATTCATGATAGACAAAAAGTGAAAACTCAAATGTCCATCAACTGATGAGTGGATAAACAATGTGAAATGTCCATACAATGAAATATTCAATCATAGAAAGGACTGAAGAACTGATACACGCTATAACATAAATGAACCTTGAAAACATTATACTAAGTGAAAGAAGCCAAGCCAGGCATGGTGGTTCACACCTGTAATCCCAATACTTTGGGAGGCCAAGGATCACTTGAGGCCAGAAGTTCTAGACCAACCTGAGCAACACTGTAACACCTCATCTCTATAAAAAAAAAATATGAAAATTCGCCTGGCATGGCTGTGGGCACCCTTAGTCCCAGCTCAGCTACTTAAGAGGCTGAGGTAAGAGGATCTCTTGAGTGCAGGAGGTCAAGGCTGCAGTGAGCTATGATGACACCACCGCACTCCAGCCTGGGTGACAGAGTGAGACATCATCTCTAAAACAAAAAAGAAATAAGATCACATAATGTTTTATTTCATTTATATGAAATGTCTAAATTAGGCAAATTCATAGAGATAGAAAGTAGATTCATGGTTGTCAGGGGATGAGGAAGGGGAAAATAGGAAGTGGCTGCCAGTAACCATAGGGTTTATTTTTGGAGTAAAACAAATGTTCTAAAATTAGGTGGTGATGATGGTTGCACAACTCAGCAAACATACTGAGAACCAAAACATGGGGTTATTTTTATGGAATATGAATTATATCTCCAAAAATTTTTAAAAATCTACCTAGAGTTGCATAGTATCAATTGTTTATATTATAATCATTGTCAAAATCGAATCTCTGCTGTTGAGATAAAATGGCAAGGCAGAGTGATTTTTGTACCAAGAACACCCTCTCTCCACATTCAGACTATTATAGAGGACAACCGTGCATTTCATTCTTGACTAGAGGAATTTTGCTGTTTTCACGTTTGCCTTGAGAATAATAGTGTTTACTTGATATTGTGAAATGGCAAGTTTTTAGTTAAGAACTATTCAAAGAAAATACTTCCATTTCCCAAAACAAATATGTGCACTATTAATTGAATTGGTTGGGTGATTTGATGGAATGAGTACTCGATCAGACCTCAGAAAACTTTTCCCCGTCTCTTACTGTGTAACCTTGGACTCAGTCAGTCATCACTCTGCATTTGTTTTCTTATCTGCCTGTTAGAATATCAATACTTGCCCAATTCACACATAAGATTTTCAAGAGAATCAAATGGATATAAGATGTGAAGGTGCTTTGAAAGTGACAGCATGTAAAATATGAGACATTACTTAGCATCCTTCATTTTTCTTCAGACTTGATTTTCAAAGAAGGAGAAAAACAAGATGCTAAGTTAAATGGTTCCTTTTGGGTATTGAGTGAAAGGGACTGGGATTTCTTAAGAAAGAACATTGCATGGACTCAGAACCCTGAACTTGTGTGAAATTAACAGATAGGGTTTTATAGAAAACTGTTATAATTTTTTAATGTATCATTCTGTCAGCATGAGAATGATATGGCAGCAGACAGGTTATTGTCAATTAAATACGAGCTGTCAGTCAGAAATGTTGAAATATGGTGAGCATGAATCCTAAGCAGATCACATGGCAGCTGCTCAACTGTTATTTTAACAGAGTCACTGTATGCATGTGACATTTCCCTGCAGAATTTAATTCAAGTCCCTAACAACGGAGACACCTCTGCATTTGCATGCTAC
The DNA here is from genome assembly GCF_028878055.3 of Symphalangus syndactylus. NCBI lineage: Eukaryota > Metazoa > Chordata > Mammalia > Primates > Hylobatidae > Symphalangus > Symphalangus syndactylus. The sequence continues at coordinate 98,427,298 of NC_072425.2, forward strand.
TGTCAAGTCAGTCTTGGACCTTCTAAACGAGCTAGAATAGTGGGTGGTAGTGGGAGAGTGACAGGTGGAGGAGATGATTCTTGTCTCATTTTCCTCCACTCAGGTTACATTGAGGAGGCCTGCATCATCCCCTGCCCCTCAGACTGCAAGCTCAGTGAATGGTCCAACTGGTCGCGCTGCAGCAAGTCCTGTGGGAGTGGTGTGAAGGTTCGTTCTAAATGGCTGCGTGAAAAACCATATAATGGAGGAAGGCCTTGCCCCAAACTGGACCATGTCAACCAGGTATTTTCTATCACTGACAGTGTTAAGATATTGTTGAGATTCACAATGATCTGATTTTTTCTCCAAAATGGAGAAGAGTAAATAATAGCTATTGAATAAAAAATTGACCCATTTTTACCATTAGAATGCCTGAATAAATACATATATGTTATTAAAATTTCAAATTAGACATATCTGTATTCTCTGGAGACTCCATACCTTGCAAGTATATATGAATATGTATAGAATTCAATGGAGAGAAAAATGACACCTATCTTTGAAATAATGTCAAGGTATTTAATCTGTCATAAGATTGTATCTAACATGTAGGCTGAGATTATCTCATTCTTATAGTTTCCCCAAACTGTCAGAAAAGACATCTCAATTACCAAATGCTTAAATTAAAATCAAAGAAATAATATGGGTTTGGGTCTAAAATTAGGGAAAATATACACTGTTTGTTTAAATGTGTTTGATATAAAACAAATTGAGAAAAAGAAATACAAAGATGGCCTCAAAGTCACTATAAGTATGCTATCAATTTAGTCATTGACCATTTTCAGTTTTATTTGGAACTCTGACTTTTGATGCATTCTTTCTAACCTGCTATTAATAGTTGTTGTTCTGTTCTATTAGCGATAAAAAGAAAAAGCCTAGTGGAGGAATTGTGACTAATTTAAATGAAATGTAACATAATCAGACAATTATTACCATGTTTGGCCTACAAGTGAATTAGCAAAGAATAATTTCATATATTATGGTGGGTTTTAAGTTGTGTATTTGAATTTAAATCACAATCAGATGAATCAAGTCCTTAAATATGTAGAATTGTTTCATACATACATAGACTCATTTTAATCTCTAAACACACTGCTTACCTGTATACATACTTTCCTTCCCAGATTAACATCACTTTGTTCATAATAAAAGTACATTGTAGAGAAAACAGAAAGAACCTTGGAATTAAGTAAATTAAGATGAAGATCGTGAAGAATTAAGTTCTATAAAAAGTACTCTAAAGAGTCTTAATTTTTCCCCAAGTGAAATTGCTGATTTTATCTTTACGTGCAATGGAGGGTAAATAACACACTCCCTTGCTGCCATCTACTGGTAGTTTAGCTTCCCTGTCACAGAGCATTTTGCATTTCTAAGCTAAGGAAATTTCCAAAGAAAATTCAGTTCAGCAACTATAATTATATAACTGTAAAACAGAATAACTGAACTAAAATGTTTACAATACAAAAGAATATTTCTCTACAAATTTTGACACCTTGAATTTTCAGTAGCAAATTTAAATGTTAATAAATTATCTATGATTCCCAATCCTAATAAAGAGAAATTCTACACATACTCAGACCTATTTCACTTTAGCGTGTATGTGTACACCCAGTCAGATATGCAATTAAAATCTGTGTTTTCCTCAGATTTTCCTTAAGTGAATTTCCAAAGGTTCAAAACCTCAGGCCAAGTTGTCTTTGCTATTCCTAGTGTTTAGCCTAAACCATTTGTCACTTTCCAACTCTAATATATTCTGATGCAGTTTGATAAGGGTATTGTAACTTGGTATTGGTTGACTGAAGGCTTATTAAGACGTTAACAACTGAAAAATCAAAGCTAAAACAAATAATAAATTTTTGAACATTTGAGCATAAATGTTCTGCGTAAAAATAGAAACTTCTATGAATTTGTGTATTAAGATATTTAGGGAAAATAAAAATGTAAAGTTTTGTGTTAATGTTGAAAATTGTAAATCACATAGGTGTTTACTACAATTATATATCCCTCTGTAAAATAATCAGAAGCATTGGCTTGAAAACGGTCTCTGAGTTTCTATTTTTCTAGCTGAGGAAGGAAGTACTCAAATCCTCATTTTGTACAAAACAGATGAACTGATTAAGGTAAATCAATGGATAGATCAACCTATAAATATACTGATAGACAAGAGTCCATTGATAAGTTGGATCATAAGTTATTTGCATCATATATCAATTTCCCATGCTATATATTTTGAGGTCAACTCCGTTTTCTAAGATTTCTCCATCTTGCCCGTGTAATTTTCTCATTGGCTCTATTTACAATACCCATTTGTGTATCTTACTTTTTAACAATAATAAGTAGTTGTGTCTCCTAAGACCTAAGAAAAATGTTCTAATATCTCCTAAGACCTCAGAAAAATGTTCTAATATTTTATCAAAAAAGTAAGTATTTACATGTAAGTAATAATACTTGAAACTTACCACGAGTTCTTCTCATAGCATACTGACATTTTCACCTATCTTGTTTCTCTCCCTTTTCGTCATTCCTGTTGAACACCACTCCAGGCACAGGTAAGAACTCTTAAACCTCATGCTTCTTGATAGAATCCTTCTTTTCTTAAATTTCCTGATTTCTGAGAATACATTTCTCTTCTTGCCTTGTCTTTTATGTTTTACAGGGAGAAAATATCACATTTTCCATTAAAGAATGTTTTCTATAACTGTTTTCTTTTTCTTTTCTATCATAGTTACCTGTGTTCATACATTTCATATCCCTCATTGTAATATCAAGGACTGGGGTGAACAAGAGTTGGGGAGAACAAGTTTCACTTCGCTAATCTTGACAGGCAGTGACACCCATTATTAATGGTCTTGTGCTTTTCAGAGGGAGAAGGAAAAGGTGCAAGTGGACTGAAAATGGGTGGGTTGGAGATTGTTCTGAACGGATGGGTATTCACTTCATTCAGTACAGGAGTTTAAAATAAAAGCCATCAAAGGATTAAGAAGAAGAGCATTTCTCCTTCAGTTTTTCTTTTCACTGCAAGTTGTAGGGTATTGTTTTATCCTGTGCTATTTAGTTCTATTTTTAATACAGCACCTAAATGTGAATATAATCGCTTATGGCAATAATTGCAGAATTTGACTCCAACAGTGCATTTTTTATTCCTCTTTGAGACAGGTCCACTTTATTCGTTTTACTTAGGTTTTTAGTTCACTAAAATTGGCACAAAAGAATGGTTCCAAAGGGCTATTTAAATCTATCTTTTCTAGAATTCATTACATAAAAAGCTATAGTTTCTCTCTTCCCTTTCTCTCTCTCTCTCTGTCTCTGTCTCTTGGTGTGTGTGTGTGTGTGTGTGTGTGTGTGTGTGTGTGTGAGTGAAATAAGGGATAGAGTTGGACTATCATAGATTAGAAAAATACTTTCAAAGAATTTTATTTAATGCTTGAGTCACCTTGGTTGCAGTGGATTAAGTGCCATTTATTTCCTTTATTTGGTCATTCTTCTCATTGAAAAAAGAACATAATTGGTTCATTGTACTAAAAAAAAACCTGAAACCAAGCACACCACCCCAAATGTGGGACTGAAAGGCTTTATGGACCCTGGAGCAGAGACAATTTGCTTTGTGTCATGTGGCCCTCACTGCTTGGGGTTGTAGACCAATATCAGACTCTGCTTCCAAGCCTTAAGTGATTGAGGATTCGTTTTAAGATGGCTTTATTTCATATTATCTTTTTAATTTAGTTTCCCATATGATACACACCAAAAATGTAAATTCTCATCATTGTTTATAGTTATCTGGAAAATAGGCCAAATTATATTTATTTGGAAAACAGCTATGTTTTATACTTATTTAATTCATCAATTCATCCTTCATTCAATCATTCTGCAAATCCCTATTGAGTGCCTAACATGTGAGCACCCTGGGCTAGTATTGAAGTCACACAAAACTGTAAATGACACAAATGGTCCAGAAAGTTACAATACGGTGTGTTAAGAGTCAGCATAGGAAAATATGTAACCTATCTAATGTGATCCAGTGGATCGGATTTACACCTGCAATGTAATAGCAGAGCAACAGAGTACAACATGGTTAGCCCTATCCTTTACTGCTAGAACTCTTAAGTTCTCTCTATGGCAATGTTAGAATAATAAGCAATAAAGGAGGGGAATGAAAGTAGCTTAACAGTGAAATGATTGCTATTACGGTGTGGAAGTCTTCCTCCTCACTCTTACCAGATTCCCTGAGATTGCTGAGAACCATGTGTGTTTCAGGTGTATGAGGTTGTCCCGTGCCACAGTGACTGCAACCAGTACCTATGGGTCACAGAGCCCTGGAGCATCTGCAAGGTGACCTTTGTGAATATGAGGGAGAACTGTGGAGAGGGCGTGCAAACCCGAAAAGTGAGGTAAGACAAAGCCTAATTACACAGAGAAGCAAGACACAAAACCATCTCCCAATTGCACATGTGCCAACATGACTGTTCACTCCTCCCCAGTCTTCTGGATAAAATTGTCTGCAGTTTTGCTTTTAGGGAATCTGTGCTCGTGGAAAACTCTAAGAGAATCTGCTTCAAGCAGCAGTTTATTATATTCTGGCCTTCTGATTTAGGAGGCATCACTTCAAATACCCTTAAAGAGAAGGAATAGCATATTCAATCTGAACTACTGCAGATTTTCAACCCCAATAACTTTTTTGCTTAAAGGCCAAATATATTTCCAAGTTCATTTTAAAAATAATCTGCTTTAAACTATTGCTCTTTTGTATCAAACTGGCTAACTGAATATTATCCTGTTGTCCAGGGAGCTTTCTCTGAAGCCCCCAGCTGGTTCCTGCCTGTCACTTGTTCTTCTGTAGCTACACTGTCCAATAGGATAGCCACTAGCCACACTAACTCAATTTAAATTTAAACAAATTAAGATTAAATTAAATTAAAAATGCATCTCCCCAGTCACACTAGCCATGCTTCAGTGCTCCATAGCCACATGTGGCTGGCAGCTATCTGTTAGACAGCACAGACATAGAGTATTTTTTGTAATGGCAGAAAGTTCCATTGGACAGGGTTGTTCTATTACACTCCATATACTCCTCACTGTGTTGAAAAGTCCCCGCTTCATGTTTATCCCCTTAATAAAACTTTACAAATTTCTTAAAACAGAGACCCCATCATATTCATAGGAATTCCCTACTGCCTAACACTAGATTGATACTTGTTAAATTTTCCATACAGCATCTGTCACATGATCCTTAAGGGCTCTAGAACTCTATGAAACAAGTGCATGAGGTTTTATCACCTCCATTTTGTAGATTAGATTCCCAAGTACTAAATAATGAACCAAGAATACCCATCTAGCAAAGTGGCAGCATTGGAATTCAAACCCAAGTCTCCCATCATTCTTTTTAAATACACTGGTTTCTTTTAACCCTTCTCAGTGGCACCCAGGAAAGACAAATGAAAAAACATCCAACCACTTTGGGAGGCCGAGGCGGGCAGATCACGAGGTCAGGAGATCGAGACTATCCTGGCTAACACGGTGAAACCCCGTCTCTACTAAAAAATACAAAAAATTAGCCAGGCATGGTGGCGGGTGCCTGTAGTCCCAGCTACTCGGGAGGCTGAGGCAGGAGAATGGCATGAACCCAGGAGGCGGAGGTTGCAGTGAGGCGAGATCACGCCACCGCACTCCAGCCTAGGGGACAGAGCGAGACTCTGTCTCAAAAAAAAAAATCCAGCACTCAGCAACCCATGTTGTGAAGAAGTTCATTCTTACTCATAACCCAACCTTTCATGCATTTAATATTGATATGTTTTAATCTACTTCAGTAGGAAAGCAGAACAAGTTAATATTTGTTTTACCATATAAAACCTTTACGTATGAACCTATATATAATTTTATGTCTAATAAAAAGTTTTACATTTCTTTTTTCAAAAGCCCATCTGAACTCTCAATTTGTTTTTTCTCTGAGGACCTTAATATAGGTGGACTGGGAATGGGGAAGAGGTAGAGAGGTAATGAGTAGATATGGACACAGAAAAAAAGAGATTGTGTTTTCCACTATTCTCCTTTCAAATTATTTTTTTCTTCAAAATAAAAAATATTACATTACGAATTTGATCAGGTTGGTTGTTTCATTAGTAAAAAAAATTATAGGCCGGGCACAGTGGTTCATGCCTGTAATCCCAGCACTTTGGGAGGCTGAGGAAGGCAGATCACAAGGTCAAGAAATCAAGACCATCCTGGCCAACATGGTGAAACCCTGTCTCTACTAAAAGTACAAAAATTAGCTGCACATGGTGGCATGCACCTGTAGTCCCAGCTACTCGGGAGGCTGAGGCAGGAGAATTGCTTGAACCCGGGAGGTGGAGGTTGCAGTGAGCCGAGATGGTGCTACTGCCCTCCAGCCTGGCCACAGAGCGAGACTCCATCTCAAACTACTGGGTTGTTTTTTTCAGCTTTCCCTTCAACTATCTGTGTACATGTTACATTTCTTTTTTTGCTTTGTAAATAGACAGTCTTAACATTTCCAAACACATTCTAAACAAAGTAATTTTTCAGATCAATTTATTTTTTCAGTAAACAACTTCAATGCAAATAGAGAAGAGAGGTCAGTATTGATTGCGATCTCTAATCATGTAATGATGTTTCTGTTTGTTACTGATTGAGTAGTACGCTTCCCTTAAATTATCCTCTGCTAATGAAGGTCAAAATGTCCTGCTTGAATGCAAGTGTTGGGTAACATTTCAGGATAGATGGGTCTATAAAAGAGGAGGTTTAAATTTATTCAATTACACTCTTCCTCTTTAAGGATGATATGGCCTATCAAGGAGTGGTGGAAGAAGTAGTTTACCTTGGTAGGGAAGGATATTTTTTTCACTGACTTTTTCTAGAATTGCCAGCACATAGTAATGATAAAAAACAGACAGATTTAGTTATTGTTGCTTTTTAAATCTATGCGGAAAATACACTCTCTTATTACCACACCTGTGATGGGCTTCTGACTCAACCCTTTGCCTACAACTTGGTTCTACATCATGTATCTCTAATATAGTTCAGTTTTCTCAAAGTATAATTCTTGCTCCTTGGAAAGGAGAAAGGCCAAGAATTTGGAGAAAGCAAAGGAATCTAAAGTGCCTTCCTTTGCTTAAAACTTGATCCAAATATTCTGTATTCTAGGGTGATTGTAAAAATTTTTAATATAAAATAACAAAAAGCCTGTTTAAGTAGTCTAAATGCCACAACAGGGACATTTTAGCAATTGTGGCACATTTAAGCAATGGAATTCAAATGTAGACATTAAAATACATCTTAGAAAAATAGTTAATGACAGGAAGATGTTTATAATATATTGTAGATTTTTTAAATGGTACAAATAGGTGAAGTTTGCTTCCATTTTGTAAAATGAGAAGATATATTTAAAGTAATAGTCTATTAATAAATATAGTCTGTTATGAGTGGTTATCTCTGATGAAATTATGGAAATTTTTATTTCTTCTGATTTTCTTAAAATGAGTATATTACTTGTATAACAAAAAAAAAAAAAGAAAAGGAAGAGAGATGTAGTAGTCTGTCCTCACAGTGCTATACAGAACTTCCCGAGACTAAGTTATAAAGAAAAGAGGTTTAATGTGACTCACAGTTCCACAGGCAGTACAGGAGACATGGCTAGGGAGCCTTCAGGAAACTTACAATCATGACGGAAGGGTGAAGGAGAAGCAAGCATATCTTCACATGGCAGCAGGAGAGAGAAAGAGCGAAGGGGGAAGTGCCACACACTTTACAACAACCAAATCTCATGAGAACTCACTCACTATCATGAGAACAGCAAGCGGAAAATCTGCCCTATGATCCAATCACCTCCTACCAGGTCCCTCCCCCAACATGAGATTTGGGTGGGGACATAGAGCCAAACCATATCACATTCCACCCTGGCCCTTCCCAAATCTCATGTACTTCTCATATTTCAAAACACAACCATACCTTCCCAACAGTCCCCCAAAGCCTTAACTCATTCTAGCATTAACTCAAAAGTTCAAATCCAAAATCTCATTTGAGACAAGGCAAGTCCCCTCTGCCTATGAACCTGTAAAATCTAAAACAAGTTAGTTACTTCCAATATACAATTCTTCCATTCCAAATGGGAGATACTGGCCAAAACAAAGTGGCTACAGGCCCCATGCAAGTCCAAAACCCAGCAGGTCAGTCATTAAATTTTAAAGCTTCAAAATAATCTCCTTTGACTCTGTGTCTCACATCCAGGCCACAATGACACAGGGGTGGGTTCCCAAGGTCTTGGGCAGCTCAACCCCTGTGGCTTTGCAGGGTACAGCCCCCAAGCCTGCTTTCATGAGCTGGCATTGAGTGTCTATAGCTTTTCCAGGTGCACAGTGCGAGCTGTCAGTGGATCTGTCATTCTGGGGTCTGGAGAACTGTGGCCCTACTTCCACAGCTCCACTAGAATGTGCCCCAGTGGGGACTCTGTTTGGGGGGGCCCAATCCCACATTTCCGCTTCACAGTGCCCTAGTACTGAAGGCTCCACTCCTGCAGCAGACTTCTGCCAGGACATCCAGGCATTTCCATACATCCTCTGAAATCCAGGTGGAGGCTCCTGAGCCTGAACTCTTATCTTTTGTGCACCCACAGGCCCAACACCACGTGGAAGCCACAGAGGTTTGGGACTTGCACCCTCTAATGCAATAGCCTGAGCTGTACCTTGGCCCCTTTTAGCCATGGCTGGAGCTGGAGAGACTGGGTTGCAAGGTGCCATGTCCTGAAGCTGCACAGAGCAGTGGGGCCATGAGCCTGGCCCACCAAACCAAATTTCCCTCCTAGGCCTCTGGGCCTGTGATGGGAGTGGCTGTCATGAAGGTGTCTGAAATGTCTTGGAGGCATTTTCCCCCTGTCTTGGCTACTAACATTTGGCTCCTCTTTACTTATGCAAATTCCTGCATCTGGCTTGAACTCCTTCCCAGAAAATGGGTTTTTCTTTTCTACCACATGGCTGGGCTGCAAATTTTCTAAACTTTTATGCTCTTCTTACTTTTTAAATATAAGTTCCAGTTTGGGGTCATTTACTTGTTTATCCAAATAAGGGTAGGCTTTTAGAAGCAGCCAGGCCACATCTTGAATGTTTTGCTGCTTAGAAATTTCTTCCGCCAGATACCCTAAGTCATCTCTCTCAATTTCAAAGTTCCACAGATCTCTAGAGCAGGCGCACAATGCTACTCATCTCTTTGCTAAAGTATAGCAAAAGTGGGCTTTACTCCACTTCCCAATAAGTTCATCATCTCCATCTGAGAACACCTCAGCCTGGATTTCACCGTCCATATTTCTATCAGCATTTTGGTCACAACTGTTCAACAAGTCTTTAGGAAGTTCCAAATGTTCCCTCATATTCCTGTCTTCTCATCCCTCCAAACTGTTCCAACCTCTGCCCATTACCCAGTTCCATAGCTGCTTCCACTTTTTCAGGTATCTTTATAGCAATGCTACACTTCTCTTGTACCAGTTTTCTGTATTAGTCTGTTTTCACACTGCTATAAAGAACTACCTGAGATGGGGTAATTTATAAAGAAAGAGGTTTAATCAGCTCATGGTTCTGTGGATTGTATAGGCTTCTGTTTCTGGGGAGGCATGAGGAGACTTACAATCATGGAATAAGGGTGAAGGGGAAGCAAGCACATTTTCACATGGTGGCAAGAGAGAGAAAAAGCAAAGGGGAAGTGCCGCACACTTTTAAACCAGTGTATCTCATGAGAACTCAATATCATGAACAGCAAGGGGAACATCTGCCCCCATGATCCAGTGACCTCCCACCAGGCCCCTCCTGCAACACTGAGAATTCCATTTCAACATGAGATTTGGGTGGGAACACAGAGCCGAATCATATCAAGAGAAATCTTTGAAAATAAAGATTTATGTACATAACTGCTTAATAGAGTGTTAGATATCTATTCTTAACTCTGGATCAATAGGTAATTCTACAAGTTAATCCTTGCATATAGTGACAGTACCTACTCAAATGTAATCTATTCTTAGGAGCAAATCCAACTTTTGAGCACTGAAATGCCCTGTCTGCAACATGTTGTCTCTAAGCTGCTGTCACCATAACATTTTTAAAATGATATTGAAGGTAGAAATTTTTCCTGGGAAACTCAAATTCTCCCAAAAATATTCATAATTTGATTTATTTTTTTCAACAATGAAATCATATCAATATCTAATTTGCATATTTTTGTGATTGCTTTTTATGTATGTATCCAGTATACAAAAAAAAAATGCATAGGTAGGTATTTGTTTGGGTATTTTTTTCAGGCTACAGGCTCATTAAGACATGACCAACAACACAGTTTTCCAGTGTTTGAATATATCCCACAGGGAAAGGACATGCCTAAGTTCAGCAGCACTGCATAGCAAGATGACTCTGCAGAGTAGATTTGTGAATGTCCCTGCTGATTATAAATCCCTGATAAAAGCTGGGATTCCAGGTATCACTGGCAATATAATTCAAGTGATATTTTAAAACATGACACTAGGTTTCAGAGACTTGAGAGTTCAAGCCTTCCTTTTCAGCTCCTGAAATGCAGTTCTGTTCCTAAATCCATTAAGTTGGCTGACCTTTTCCAAGTTATACATGAGAGATAAAGGTTTTCTCTCCTGCTATAATACTTAAGTGCCCAGAGAGATTATTTACTATGGTAAAAGTGGAGTCTGATACTAGCCATGATAATTAGATTCCCAAAAGATGAATAAGGAGCCCTTCATGACTGCTTACAGGAGGATAAAATGGAACACAAACTAACAATTTTTGTAAGTCAAGTAGTAGGAAAATCCAAATAACCATAGTTAGAGAACCTATGCTATACCAATTATAATTGTCTTTTCACTTCTCACTTTCTTTTAAGATTCACAGCAGAAGGGAGGCTAAAATTACTTTTAAAATGACCAAATGAATTGATAAATGCCTCTAGTTGTTTTCAAAAACACTCAATGAAATCTCCCACTTAGAGATTTCAGTGTGCCTGGTCTTTCATCACATATAAATCAACTAACTCTACCTTCTCTATGAAATCCATCATTTTCTTGAGAAGAATAAATGCATTATATGCCAAACTGTAAGCCCTCTACGAAGCTCTTTGGACAATTCCTCATTAGTTTCTCCCTCGTATGTGTATAAATGACCCTCTTCTTTCAGAGGAAGCTTGCGTAACATGCAGAGTTTACATATACACAGTGGCTCTTATATTCAAAGACTCATGAATGCAAACACATATTTTTGAATCATGCAGAAGCACTACAGATATTTAGGAGAGGCAAAGATCCTTTTAAGTCTTCATTTTTGGAGAATTTTATTAGATAACAAAGCTTCCTACTCCCCACCCCCATAATGATGTCTTAAGGAGAACCATCTGTCCTGTGGGTTGGTCATTCTAATTGTCCTGTTTTCTTCATTTCTCGAATTTATGCATATTTTCTAGAATATGTTTATGTTCTTTTCTAGATGCATGCAGAATACAGCAGATGGCCCTTCTGAACATGTAGAGGATTACCTCTGTGACCCAGAAGAGATGCCCCTGGGCTCTAGAGTGTGCAAATTACCATGCCCTGAGGACTGTGTGATATCTGAATGGGGTCCATGGACCCGATGTGTTTTGGTAAGATGATTAACCTTTTTATTAATGTAGAGTTTATTTAATTCTTTGCCACTGAAGCTTTAAAGACATTATTTTTTAAATATAATAACTTCAATGTAAAATCTGTTTGTTTGCCATATTTGCCAAAGCAAGGTGTGTCTTCTCTGCCATATCATTCTATGACTGTGCTATTTAAAGTCTGTAATGTTTCCTCTCACACTAGAACAGCTCCACCTCTTGCAAGCTTTACTAACCCATCATCCTAATCCAGCACAAAAGGCCTTCAGTTTGCCTTATAAATACACAGCATGTTAAAAACTGCAGTGGTGATAATGATTCCCTCCAGGTAAAAGGGAAAATGAATGAAGTAAAGGTACTTTAATGGTGTCAGGTTATTGTCATCCATTGCTTTTTGCCCAATACCTTTTATTTAAATGGTAGGAATAATCTCTCACACAGTGGGAATACAGCAGCAGGGGTATTAACATTAAAAAGCAAAAGATACTGGGTAAGAAACTAAGTAGAAGAAGAAAGCTGTGCAGCAATGAATCTCTCTTTACACACTGACTCTGTGTCTCTTTGGGCCTGGAAAGCCAGCTGAGAGTTTCAAATCACACAAAGCTTCTATGTTTCAACAGCCAGTAGGGGCTCATCCACGAGACTCTGGGAAGAGAGTCATTTGAAACAGAACTGGCTGCTTATGTAAGACATTTGACTTACCCATGGGTACCTTTGTAAAACTGTACATTTCAAAAACAGCATCAAAAGCATGAGAAAAATAACTAATATGGAATTATTTTGTTGAAATACAATATAAAACCATTTCAAATAAGATTTTATGGTGCATATTTTCCAAGGAGAAAATGATATTCCATTTCAGTGTTAAAGATACTGATTAGCAGACAACTGATATAGCAGGAATAAAACAAACATGGCAGTTGATTGGAATGCAAGTTAAACTGTAATAAAGAATCAGCTGTTTCACAAGGATATACAATTGATTTTCTGTCCTAATTTCATAGTATCAGATTTGAAGTTACATCAAATAATTGGGCTACATGCTACACTGTCTATGTTTATAACAGTGAGATTTTTTGTCAGATATTATATTACAAAGAGATTCCATTTTTATAAAAATAGGAAATATTGAACCCAGGCCCCTTCTTAAACTTATTAATAGGGATTTTAATAAAAGGAACCACTAAACTGCAACTTTGTCCAGTAGGTTTCTATATTAAATGGTCAAGGATAATCATCTTAGAAGAATTATTGAGGCTCTATTATTGATAAAAGAGAGTTGGTGAAGCATATTTTGTGTTCCTGAGAGTTTGCCAATAGGAATGTTTGGATAAGAATAAAATCCAATGAGGTGAATGAACTTTGCTTCCTGGGCTTTACATTTCTTTAAAGAAAAACCTCAGAAAAATTAAATTTAAGTTTAATTGAGCAAAGAACCATTCAAAATCGGGCAGCCTCCCAAACCAGAACAGGTTCAGAGAGACTCCAGCACTGCCACGTGGTTGGAAAAGACTCTTGGGCAGGAGAAGATAAGTGACATTCAGAAAATGAGGTACAGAAGCGAGGTTCAGAAACAGCTAGATTGGTTACACCTTGATGTTTGTGACAAACAAAATGAGTAACTAAGGCAAAAGTCCCAATCAATAGACGTTTAATAAGCCAGCTTTAGGACACATCTGGGAAAAAGCAAGGAGGTTTTCTGAAGAGGTGTTCAGGAGGTTTTATGTTTATACATTCCCTTAAATGGGGGAAGGCACGTAGGAAGAGACAGGCATTAAGGCAAATAGTTATATTCCTGTGAGACTTTAGTTGGTGCCCCGTAATCTACGTTTTACATAAGGTAAGGTGAATGTTTGAAGAGAAAAAGGTAATAGAGGAAGAATCAATTATGCAGGCATCTCTGGGTAGATGGAAGAATGACTGATCTCCTCTTGTTTTTGTTCTTTTTTTGTTTGTTTGTTTGTTTGTTTGAGACGGAGTCTCTCTCTGTCGCCCAGGCTGGAGTGCAGTGGCACCATCTCAGCTCACTGCAAGCTCCGCCTCCCGGGTTCACGCCATTCTCCTGCCTCAGCCTCTCCAAGTAGCTGGGACTACAAGCGCCCGCCACCACGCCCAGCTAATTTTTTTGTATTTTTAGTAGAGACGGGGTTTCACCATGGTCTCGATCTCCTGACCTCGTGATCCGCCCGCCTCGGCCTCCCAAAGTGCTGGGATTACAAGCATGAGCCACCGCGCCCGGCCTTTGTTTTTGTTCTGAACGTGGGAATATAAGCTTGTGATTGATAGTATCAGTGTGGAATCAGACTTTAGTTTTAGGAGTTAGACTTAGACTGTAGACCTAAAGTTACAATTGGTATGTCCTTGTTTGTGGGAGGCCATGAAAGAATTTACCTATGAATCATCTATGGGAGCAAGTTATTCATGATGCCTGAGGCCGTTTATCTTTCCATGGGAATCTGGCACAATGCTAGCAATAGCTATTCATTTGGAAGAGAATGTTGCAAGACGGCCTCCAGGCTTACCCTTCCCTTTTGCACAGGGAGTATGAGATCCTGAGATTTTTTTAAAAACTTTCCTTTACATTTGTCATATTTGAACATGATTTGAACAATTGGCAACATTTGAAACTCAGTAATTGCACAAGAGTAGGTTACAGTCTGTTTACACATCCAAATAGGGTATAGTTCACTATGTGTGAAGAAACCTTTAGGATGAACTTGAATGTAAGGAGACAGCGTTAGCCTAAATTTAATTTGACATGTTTTACCTTTAACTCACCTTGTTTCTTCACTCCTCAGGCCTTCATTAAACAGATTCCAATTAAGCTTTTACTGTCTATCAGTAACTGTGTTAGGTAGGGAGAATATACAGCTATCTAAAACATAAGTCCTCTCCTAGTGCACTGCAGAAATGAACAAGACCTTTATATAATACACATTATGTCAAGACAGATAGTGTTATTCCAGTGGTGTGACCAAGGTGCAACGGAAGCAGGGGAGGAGTAAGCAATTATTTTAGGCCTTAAAAAGTCCATGGAGGCTTGTTCCTGGTTTCTTACTGTTCTTAGAAACCAACTGTTTTCAGAAGACTGTACCAGTAGATGAATGGCAAGCCAGTCTTTTTAGATATTGTCAACTGAAGAATGACAAGGTTCATAAATTTGGAAAGGAGAGCTTTACATCTCATAAAGGGTTGCAGCCTGCAGGGTGGCCATCCTGACAAGCTGGGAATCGTAGCTGCCAGCCAGAAGCCAGAAATAGACACTTCTAGGGAATGGCAAAGGGAACAGTAATTTGTGTTGAGCTGGGTGGCCAAATATACATATTTAATAAGCTATATGAGGAGTCATGAATATTTATAAAAAGAGAAAAGTATGCATGTGCAATTGAGCTTTATGCCCCCTCATGTGTCCCAGGTACCAAAAATGGTGGCATTAGCATGATCCAAGGGTGGGCTTTTCAGTGCTCTAATGTCAAAAGGTGAAACAGAGGTCACAGAAACCCTTACTGTACCTCCTCCATGAACTGCTGAGTATTCACCTTTCTGAGAATTTGTACTGTTCTTTTTAAGCCTTGCAATCAAAGCAGTTTCCGGCAAAGGTCAGCTGATCCCATCAGACAACCAGCTGATGAAGGAAGATCTTGCCCTAATGCTGTTGAGAAAGAACCCTGTAACCTGAACAAAAACTGCTACCACTATGATTATAATGTAACAGGTACATGGATCATCATCTGATCACAGAGTTAAGTCCAAATCCTGTGTCTGTCAGCTCTGAAGCATTCCTGTCAGTATAGTTCATCTCTATCTGTGTGCCTTTTGGATATGCTGCTTACTTTCCCGGAAATAATTATATATTAAATGACAGAAATACTTATCTGGGTTTTTTTTTTTTAGTAAACACTAAGATAGAGGAAACAAAAATGTCACACAGACATTAGCCCTTAAAGTAGGTTGTGAATATGCTAAGTGTTCCTACATAAGACAACCTCTCACTTTGGGAAGGTGAATCTAAAATATTTTTGGCACAGGTATCAGATTTATTCAAAAATGTCTTTCTTTTTCAGAAGATGCTTAATTGCTAAAACATACTGGGGCAACAATTCGTGAGGTGTGGACAGTTTATAAACATGATTAGTCACCAATCTTAAACTCGCCAAAGATTATAAATCAATGCTATAAAAGGTGCCGATAAAAATTGATGAGTATTTTCAGGAAAACAGGTTTATTATAAATTGCATTTTTCCCCTAAAACTCATTTAATACCATCAAGGTGCATACTCTAAGAAAGAAAATCTTTTATTGGTTTATATGAATTGGGACAACACCAAAGCTTACTTTGGAATTTTTCCCAAGTAATTTTCACTCTGAAACAAACTCAAGAAACTGTACAATGACATGTAACAGTCATATTGGCTTTCTGTTGCTTGTGGTTTTTCTCTTCAGTTTCCTTTGATGATACAAAAAAAATCAAAGTTATCTGGGACGTGCCATGTTACCTAGGGAAAGAGGTGTCTTTTATGTCTTCTTGTAAAAGACATAAAATAAGAGAATTAATAAATATGGCCAAAGTGGTTTTTATCACTTTAATAAATGTATGCATTTTCTTGCATTCTAAATATGGATAAGAAATAAAATATATGTTTTATTTGAATATAACTACACAGTTAGAGTACCACCTGTCACAATTATGATTATTTTGCTAAAAGTAATGCTAAGATTTTAAATTATATTTTTATTGGGAAAAAAAGTTTTTAAGTGACATTGATCTGTAGGCCAAAGCCATTTTTACAGTGTCACCAAACGGCTAGCTATCAAGATTTTCGAGTAGACATCTGCCTTTAAGAATAATCCCAGTAGCTATGTGCAACCTCAGCAATTCCATTTGACTCCTGATATGTTCAAAGCTGGGACCCATATGCTCTGCATGGGGGATGATTGATCATGGGGCTTAGGAAGCAGTTGTGAATTAAATATGGGATTCAGGTCATCAGAGTTTCATTTGAAATCTGTTTCATACTTAGCCTTCTGTTCTGATGGGCTTCCCTTTTTTTCAGACTGGAGTACATGTCAGCTGAGTGAGAAGGCAGTTTGTGGAAATGGAATAAAAACAAGGATGTTGGATTGTGTTCGAAGTGATGGCAAGTCAGTTGACCTGAAATATTGTGAAGAGGTAGGTGGATGCTGTGTTATATCTTCGTGAGTAAATTCTTCCCTAATAATTTCAATTCATGCTGAGCCAAGTGACCCGTGCTCCGTGCAGCTCATTGCCAGCAGATGTTTTTCTGCACTATTCACAGGCTGTTAAGTATGTTCTTGAAAAGACACAATGTCCAACACTACTGATTCCTACATATAATTTCCTGTATTTTCTTCTGCTTGGAGCCCAAAGGTATGCTAATTAGCCTATTCTGAAAGAAATGCTTGGGGAACAATAAGTAAGGTGAATAAAAGCAATAAATTTTAATCAGACTACTTATCATCTTTGTAATTTGATGTGAATTTTGTGTAGTGCCTGGGACACCTGCCAAGGTCCATCATTTATTCTCTTTGTTGCTAAACATTGATCACATGTGGTTTCATAGCAGATTTTGATATTAGGATCTAATACCCAGCTGTGACCCTCTAAGTACTCAGGTCTGATTAAGAGCGAGCCTCAAATTCAAACAAAGGAATGAAGTCAGCCATTACTATCTTCTAGGTACGGAGAATTGTAACTGGTATTATCTAACTGATTAAAGTAATGTCATACCTAGATGTGAGCTTCTGAAATGTGAAGAAACATAGTTGTTGTCCTTTCTTAGTTTTTGTGAAGCTACACTTTATGTTGTAATAATTTTATCTAATTTCCATACCAAAAACATGACAAATGTTGACTCTCCATGCATCTGAGGTCCACTGGGTCAAATACTAACCAAGATGAGTAGGAGCCTCAATAGATCTAGAATAGACCAGAAGTGGTTTGTAACCTCATTAGAGTTTAATATATACAGTCACCACGTCTTCTGTCTACACATCCTGGGGTTATTACAGCCCGCAGTAAATTGTTCCTATACCTAGGGGAAAACTCTAAACAGAAATATTTTAATTCATTTGATATGTTTATCATGCGGACCTAACTTAACTTTCTTACATCTCTGTTTGTGAGAGCAGAGCACCCACGTGTGTTGAAAACACAAATTTGTTTAGTTAATAAATGCCTCCTGCTATATAACCTTGTAAGGTTACCTAATGTATTCATTATTTAAACTTGAATAATTGGAAATTTCACACTTGAATCATTTTAGTTTCGTAACCAATAACATTGAAGCAATATAACCATTGTAAGAATAATGTCAGTATTGAGGCGGGTGGGGTGGCTCACGCCTCTAATCCCAGCACTTTGGGAGGCTGAGTCGGGCGGATCACTTGAGGTCGGGAGTTCAGGACCAGCCTGACCAACATGGAGAAGCCCCATCTCTACTAAAAATACAAAATTAGCCAGGCGTGGTGGCACATGCCTGTAATCCCAGCTATTCAGGAGGCAGAGGGTGCCATGAGTCAAAATCGCACCATTGCGCTCCAGCCTGGGCAACAAGAGCAAAACTCCATCTCAAAAAAAAGAACATCAGTATTAATGAAGATAATGGTCATATACTGGCTGGAGAGCTTGCTGTGATATACTTCTGATTGATTAATATGTCTGTTTTTTTGCAAATAAACATACTCCTTGGTCGGAATGAAATATAAAATAAATAACTGAGAACTTTGCGAAAGCTGAAACCTAAGCATACATGACCAATTTTAAACCATTTCATATGATTAAAGGACAAAGCTGTAAACCGAATTCTTGATTTCTTACATCGAATATGAGTAAAAACCTGGGAAATAACTAATTTTAATTATATGGGAACCTAGATAACTTTAAGACTTTAAGCTTACATGCAAATATTATAATATTTGAATGCTGCATGGCAATTAGGGACTCCTAGTTTTAACATTCTAGCAAATACTGTCTTCAGGGACTTAAAATTTGACTGTGCAACACTGCATTCAGTGCCACATCAGTAGGTAACACTTGCTGCTTCCCTAACAGCCACAAAGAAAGATGGCATTATTATCCAACAAAGAGGAAAATTAGAGTTAAACCTAACCAGCATTTATGTAGTATTTTTATCTTCAGTGTTTTTCAGACATTTACTCATTGGATACCTAGTAATTGGTTTCTTCTTTCCTATTTCTTAGATTTTTGAATAGATTTCTTTTTAATTTATTTAGGCACATGTTTAGGTAAATGAGAGAGCGAATTACAAGAGAGATATGATCAATGTAAGGAAAAAAGTAGTACAGGACTAAAACGTGTAAGTAAGTGGTGGATATGTAAGTCAGTAATAATTGAATCCTGTGATTCAAACTCTCCCCATGAAACTATTATTTAGCTTAAATGTAACACTTATTTTTATCATATCACCTCAAGATTCCTATCTCCAACCTCCCATGACTTTTAAGAGGCTTTATGAGGCTTCAGTTGAGTGATATGGTAAAAGTTTTCATACCAAATACTCAGCTCTGTCAAGTATTACTGGTGTAGAATATAATGGGAGTGCCTGCAGAGAGATGTATTACACAAAGCTTTGATCTGATCCTCTCTCAGTGGATAACTTAGAGCTAAGAGCTATACTTGAAACACAACGTAATGTTTCAAAATAAATTTTTGCCATTATCTGCTGTATAAATTAGAAAATATAAACTTCTCTTTCATGCAGAAATAAAAACGGTCTTGGAAATTCCAGGAATTACTAGTTTTAAAAACTTATATTCTCCTAACAAGCTCTTGTATTTTCCTATTTCTTTTTCTTTCTTTTCTTTTCTTTTTTTTTTTTTTTTTTTTTGGAGACAGAGTCTTGCTCTGTTGCCCAGCCTGGAGTGCAGTGGTGCCATCTCAGCCCACTGCAACCTCCACGTCCTGGGTTCAAGCAATTCTCCTGCCTCAGCCTCCCAAGTAGCTGGGACTACAGTCATGCACCGCCAATCCCAGCTAATTTTTATATTTTTTTTAGTAGAGGTGAGGTTTCGCGATGCTGGCCATCATGTTCTCAGGTGATCCGCCCACCTCGGTCTCCCGAAGTGCTGGGATTACAGGCATGACCCACCGCACCCGGCCGACATTTTCCTATTTCAATGCTACTTTGTACCATAGAGATTTTAAATGTTGGAATATACAGTAGAAGAATTTGAAACCTCATCTTACATTTTTAAAGCAGAATATTTAAGTAAGTAATGGAAACCAAATGCCAATAAAATGGCACAACATTATTATCTGATGAGAAGGTTTGACACCAACATAACTGAATTATACCACAGTTGAGTTTTAGAAGTGAAAATCTTTGTTTTAAAAAATGCACATAAAATATTCATAATCAAAAAAAACTTTGGCAACCCATATTTCTTTATTTAAAAGATGATAGCTGATATTTTATATTATTTCAATACAAGATATCATTAGTTTTGAGTATGAATATATGTTTAGTACCTTTTCCTTTTGTTTTTCAGTTTAAGATATGTAAAAATAAATAACATTCCTAAGATAGTTGTAGATCAAAATATTGATGATACTAGTTTTTACCTAATGGAAAGTATTTATGCTTATATTTATTTGTTCCTCATTTAGGGAAATTCAACCAATTTGGAGGTTAAGTCTACTTTTTTTCATTGCTTATTGAAAACACTCAAACAATACATAAGTATAGATTCAATGGGCCCCTTCTTTCATCCTGTGCCCCTAACTTCCACCCTCCTAGGTCAAACCACTTTATACTTTTAATAGTTGGATGTTTGTCCCCCAGGTAACATTTTATTCTGTTATGTGGCTTGCTTTTTCTCCCTCCCTCTCTTCTCTCTTGTCACCTCGTTCTCTGGTTCCCTCCCCCAATTTACAATACACATCCTGATCTACCTCTGTTCTTCCAGCTTGGCTTGGAGAAGAACTGGCAGATGAACACGTCCTGCATGGTGGAATGCCCTGTGAACTGTCAGCTTTCTGATTGGTCTCCTTGGTCAGAATGTTCTCAAACATGTGGCCTCACAGGTTTGTTTGTACCGTAATTTTTATTAGGCTAATGGTCAAGGAATATGAAATAAAATATCCTTCTTGCTTTAACCCATATCAGATAATCTTCAGAAAGGTTGGATTGGTTGTCTTTCTTTCCAAAACGTCTAAGCCTTACTTGTTCCTGGATCGCCTCAGGAGATATCACTGTGATGCCTTCTCCCAATGAGATATATGCTTGCAAAACCATAACATATATTAAAGTTGCATCACTTTGTATCTCTTAAAGGAAAAATGATCCGAAGACGAACAGTGACCCAGCCCTTTCAAGGTGATGGAAGACCATGCCCTTCCCTGATGGACCAGTCCAAACCCTGCCCAGTGAAGCCTTGTTATCGGTGGCAATATGGCCAGTGGTCTCCATGCCAAGTGCAGGTATCAAATCTCAAGAAGTTGTAAGGAAGTGTGTACTCTATCTGCAGAGACTTTATCTGCAGAAAAACATAAAAATAACATGTTAGAAATATGTTTCAGAGCTCACAGATGACAAGCTTCTTAAAATTTGTATGTACCTTGCCATTTTATAACCATTTAATTAGTTTTGATAACAAAAACTCCATGCCCTATATTTTTTAAATCATTTGGAGACTGATTCATTTTAATGAAAATTTATTTTCCTGTCTTTAGCTAGGAAACAAATTGTTCAATGTATCCTTTATTGCTAGTGCCCTATAGGGCTTCTTCCCTAGGGTTTCAAATCCTTCTCTAAATGTTCATAAATCAAAGTCAATGGTGCAGACATAACTAAGTGATGAGCTCTCTAATGAAGTATTTCTCTTTTTCTAATTAGTTATTTCTTCTCCATTCCAGGAGGCCCAGTGTGGAGAAGGGACCAGAACAAGGAACATTTCTTGTGTAGTAAGTGATGGGTCAGCTGATGATTTCAGCAAAGTGGTGGATGAGGAATTCTGTGCTGACATTGAACTCATTATAGATGGTAATAAAAACATGGTTCTGGAGGAAACCTGCACCCAGCCTTGCCCAGGTAACAACAGCAAAGGAGAATTCATATTCTGATTATTTTTTCCTAGGACAAGGGCCATGAAGGGGTTGCATATAAAGTATAAGTTACAGGATGTCAACAGTCTTATTCAGTAATATCTATGCCAACAGCTCAACAGTATGCCTGTGGGGAACGGGACGCTGTCTCATTACTGCCAGGTAGGGGTGAAGTCCAGGTCTCCCATGTGGCCTCTCAACACCCTCTGGAGTTTTAACATCTGCAGGAGATGGTATTTAAGGCCTTAAGCCCATGCTCCACAGAAAAGGTATGAAATAAAAGATGAGAAAATAAGGACAAAACATAACCTATTAGGGATTTCCAGAAGAGAGAAAGAGAGGCCAATGTTTAAACACATAATGGCTAAAAACAGATTAAGTCCTCATAATAACAGCTTGCCCTGGGTCCAGGGTAGAATGAACAACAAACTCATACCTAGATAAATGTAGTTAAAACATAAAATATAGAAAAATAATTAATAAAGTCTTCAGTAAGAAAAAAACAGATTATCTACAACTGGAAGACAAAATAGCAGTATGGAGGAAACCATTGAAAGATATTATTCAGATTCAGTGTTAGACACAATGGGTGCATGCAGTAAAAGTAGAAAGAAAATTTTGTATATCAAATAGTATGGAAAAAATGGCAGACAGTGATAAGCTAATATTTATGAATTTGGGCTTGATGCAGAGAATTGTAGAGGAAATTTAATGTCAAAATGTGCCAGAAAACCCATCCTTGAAAAAGATGTAGATAGGGGCAACAATTTATTAGTGGACTGGAAATGAACAGATTGAAAATGAATTACCTGTATTTTATCCCCAAGTGGAAAATTTGTATTCTCCCAATTTGTTTATAATTATGATTTAAAAATTGCATCTCTTTTACAGTATTTTCTTTTGAATATGACCTCAAAATATTAAAAATTAAGGATTTGGCAAAAATAATGGGGCATAAAACATATAAACATATAAAAGGATGTGATTTAAGAAAATTTTAAAAGTGGATAACATATATCAACAAAAATTTGTAAATGGGATTGAGTCCCTAAAACCTGGAAAAACTGACATGGGTTAGCTATTTATTCACTCATCGAGTTACTTATTCCTTCATTAAAAAAAAAATCATTTGAGATGATAAAAATGGTAGGGTATAGTTTAAGATGAACTGAATGAAACTGAACAATAAATAAAATAACCCTGATAGGGGTTATTTTGAGGACAAGCCCCCTAGACTCTGAAAATATCCAACTACTGTATTGATCTTTGCCCACATGGATATTTTCATCTACTTCAGGTCAAGAACTAAACTATTTTTAAAAACCAAAAATCTGAATAGCAGCTCCTTCTCAATGAGTGTAAAGGTTCAGCTATGCAAGGTGAATAAGTTCTAGAGATCCGTTGTAAGACATAGTGCCTGTAGTTAGCAATACTGTATTGTATACCTAAAAATGTGTTAAGTGGGTAGATCTCATGTTAAATGATCTTATCACAATAAAAAATAAAATAGAATAAAATAAAATTTAAAAATAAAGTAAAAGAAAAGAAAATCTGACTTTCTAAAGCCAGGCAAAGCGTTGCTGCCAACAGCCTTTTGCTGACCCGGCAATTCCCCTTTCATTTCCTGCTGCTGAAGCTAGTCTGATATCATTTAAGATCTCACACACAATTCAATAAAATCATTTCGCTTCACTGCAGACCCAGCCTAAGGCTGTGGCAGCAGGTGACAGCTCCAGGCAGGGCCAAGGACTGAATCTTTGCACCTTGATGTGCTGAATGGCTATAGAGGCAACAAAAAGTGACCCTTGGCTAAAAGTTGTAAGACCTCCTTTTCCAAAACCAAATCTCCAGCACCAGTAATAGGATCATTGTGACATTCACACCATTGAGCAGAACGGGCATCCTTGTCAGACTGTAGTGTATGCCTTACTATGGACACTCCCCACGTGATTTCATTATACTTCCTGCAGCACACTCACTCACTCATTTGACTGTTATTTATCAAATGTAATTACAGGTCAGGCCCTGGACTTGAGGTCAGAGAAACAGACCCTGTCCTTGTATAGCTTACTTTCTAAAGGAAAGAACAATTGCTAATCTAATAGTGACATAATATATAATCTATAAGATTATAATTTGTGGTAAATGATGTGAAGGAAAATTACAGGATCCCATGATAACATAGAGCAAACACATTGTTTTAATTAAAGTAATTGCAAATCTAGGAAGAGGCTGCTCTTCTCTTCTAAATTACAATCTATTCATTTCAGTTCCTCTCTTGCTAGTTTTCTCTAATGATGGGTTTTGAAAGCTAGCAATATGTGAACTAATAAGCTTTAAAGAGTAGAATACTGAATTAGGAAATACATATCATGTGTTTAATTGTCATATCTTTGGCAGGCATGGGGTAATTTAATTGTTATTACAATGGTTTACATGGTCAAAATAGAAAAGTGTATTTAGAACAAGGGAGTATCTCACTCTCATTTGCTGTTATTAAATCTTTGAAGCCTGACATGTGTTACTTAGGGGCGATAATTACATAACTCACAGACTATCATTAAAAGATTTATTACGTTTTGTTGCAAAATAAATGATGCTAAATGTGGATTGCCACAAAGATAAAGCCTACTGGTGAAAAGGGATGTTTTCTTTCCATGTAATTTTCAATCACTGAGGTGAAATTTTATTACATTCATATTGACAGGAATTTTTTTAACTTTAGCAGTTTTCCTACATAATTAAAAACTGAGTAACTCCAAAGTGACGTTTCCTAGGAAATAAAAGTGTTTCTAAAACTTTCTCAGACTACTTAGAACTTCTTTCTAGTTTCTTTTTCCTTTGCATTTCCAAAATTTATTAGAACTTTCTGTACTTTAGGAGTACCAATTACATTCTTTAACAAAGGCCTACAAAAATCACTCCACTTTGCTATTATGTGTATATATGTTAGTCAATAACTCATGTCTTACCAGGACTTCTTAGGCATGGCACAAGAAGTTTTTCCATTAATCAGATCTCCAGGCAACTTTCTGCTAATACCAGTCACCTTCAGCATAATATAAGGCAATATGAATTATTCATATGACCTGGCTAGAATAAATAAGTGATAAGAAACCCTTGTGAATTTGTGTCTATCATAATTGACTGTGTACTCTGAAGAGTATCACAAAGCAGTCACTCTGAAGAATGGATGGGTTAATGGAAAGGGTGTATTTCATAAAATCTTTTCTGTTCTTAAAATGGCTAAAGATTTTGGAAGCATGGATGCACTATGGCCCATCAATTGCACTCCTAGGTACATACCCAACATAAATGCATATATAAGTTCATCAGAGGACTTGTACTGAAATGTTTACAATAACATGATAGGAAAAATTTACAACTCCCCACATGCCCATCAATAGTAGAATGGATATCTAAATTGTGATATATTCACACAATGGAAAGTTGTACGAATGAAGAAATTAGAACTTCATAAATATATGATGGATCTCACAAACATAAATGAGAGAAAGAAGCCAGACCCAAAAAAGTACATATGGTACGATTTCATATGTCACACAAGGGAGGGTTTTGAGATCCTGGGAATGTTTCGTTCCTTGATTTGGGTGTTGATCACATGGTTATATAATCAGATTATCGAAATTCAGCTATCTGTGCATCTGTGATATGTGATCATTTTACATGTTTGTTATCCTTCAATAAAAAAATATTTTAAAGAGAAGTTGATTGAGGATGTAGATCAGGGGAAATAGTGAACATTATTTCTAGTACTGCGACTGCTCAGTTGTCTCTCTCACCTCCACTCTTCTGGGAAGAAATAGGAATGAAAACATAAAACCAGCTCTGTCAGCCTTGGACTTCAAACTTTTTCAAAATCGTGAATACCTAGAAGACTAATTCTGTTTATATTTAGGCTTTCTTTGAGTATACCTCATGTGTAATAGACCACTTTACTATGATAATGACAAGAATGGTAGTAGGTTTTGATCAATATTTGTTATATCCTAAGAAGAGATAAATTATGGTGGATGAGCTCCTGTCAGCCACAGTTTACCTTTGATATCATTAAGCAACACATAGACCAGTAATAGCCACACAGAAAATAACAATATATATACAAAGTTATACAATTACAAATTTACAAATATTAAATGCTTATTTAAATCTTATAAATATTATGTGTGACTGGGATACCTAAAAACATTGCCCACTGGGGTTGGAATTAAAATGATTATCGGGCTGGCTTTTCTCTGTGGATGTGGGTGTAAATTACAAATCTGTGTTTTACAGGTGACTGTTATTTGAAGGACTGGTCTTCCTGGAGCCTGTGTCAGCTGACCTGTGTGAATGGTGAGGATCTAGGCTTTGGTGGAATACAGGTCAGATCCAGAGCAGTGATTATACAAGAACTAGAGAATCAGCACCTGTGCCCAGAGCAGATGTTAGAAACAAAATCATGTTATGGTGAGTGCTACCATTCGTATACTCTATCTTAAGCAAAAGCATAAGATTAAAAAAAATAGTCTGTTAAAAATAAACAAATTTGGCCAGGTGCGGTGGCTCACACCTGTAATCCCAACACTTTGGGAGGCCTAGGTGGGCGGATCACCTGAGGCCGGGAGTTGTGAGACCAGCCTGGCCAACACGGCCAAACCCCAACTCTACCAAAAAAAAATTATGCATGGTGTCAGGCTCCTGTAATCCAAGCTACTCAGGAGGCTGAGGCAGGAGAATCACTTGATCCTGGGAGGCAGAGGCTGCAGTGAGCCGACATTGCACCATTGCACTCCAGCCTGGGCAACAAGAGCAAAATTCCATCTCAAAAATAAATTAATTAATTAATTAAAAATTTACTCAGATGTCACTTAAGGCTGAGGACTAAAGTAAGGGGAAGATTCTGAATTCTAAAGATTGGAAAGACGGAAAATCCTGCCACCCTTCATAAATAAGATGTGAGTTTTGCAAAAATGTTTCCCAGTTTTATGAGCCCAAGAAGGCTGAGATAATTAGGAGCACATTATTTGTACACTTATAACAATCATGATCAGGTAGGACTCTAACAATCTTCAATTTATTTAAATCAAATGACAGAATTAAATAAAAATTACAAATCCACGGCAAAGTGTGAGATTTTACTATATTTTTTTCAAATGGATAAATCAAATTGGTAAAAATTGATTTTAATCTAAATTTTACTTACAGCATCTATAAACATCTATGTTTATGTGTCTGTGTGAATGTATACACACATAGAATCATTCACTCAATGTAAGCAATACATCTTCAAGAATCACAGCATTAAATGTCAGTTTGGGAAAAAACACACGAAGACTTGAAAACAAAAGAATTGCAAAAGAATTGCTATTTGATAGAGGGTGTGGAGCTCAACAAACAACTCTTAATGCTGCTTATGTTCTGAAATAAGTAATATGACATAGTAGCAAATAGGAAACAAAATATCACCGTTCTCACTGAAAAGTTGGAGACAAAAGCTTGAAGTGTTTGTTAGAAAAGAATACTTGCAGTAAAAACCAAATGGGCTAGATGACTTAGCCCAAGAACTAGACAGAATTACCTGCTCTGTCAATTTAATCTTCCTAAATTTATCAACTAGGTAAAACACTCCATATGCTAGGACAGGATAAGTAAACAGTAAAGAAAGTTCAAAAGTTACAATAAATAAAATAATTCCCAAGGCAAGAAAGAAAAGTATTCACTCCAAAATGACAAGGAAATAAAATTAGGAATCAATAGAACAATGACAAAAGAAATCTCCACACGCACACTTTAGAAGTGTAAAATCATACTTGTAAAGCATTATACAGCAAATGTTATATGGGATGCAGCAAAGAAGTACCTAGAGGAGAGCTTGAGCTTTAAACTCTTCTATAGAAGGGAGAAAAGTTAAAAATGAACTAAACATTCAACTGAATAATTTTTTTTAAATTTTAATTATACTTTAAGCTCTAGGGTACATGTGCACAACGTACAGGTTTGTTACATATGTATACATGTGCCATGTTGGTGTGCTGCACCCATTAACTCGTCATTTACATTAGGTATATCTCCTAATGCTATCCCTCTCCCCCCTCCCCCAACCCCACAACAGGACCCTCTGTGTGATGTTCCCCTTCCTGTGTCCAAGTGTTCTCATTGTTCGATTCCCACCTATGAGTGAGAACATGCGGTGTTTGGTTTTTTGTCCTTGCAGTAGTTTGCTCAGAATGATGGTTTCCAGCTTCATCCATGTCCCTACAAAGGACATGAACTCATCCTTTTTTATGGCTGCATAGTATTCCATGGTGTATATGTGCCACATTTTCTTAATCCAGTCTATCATTGTTGGACATTTGGGTTGCTTCCAAGTCTGTGCTATTGAGAATAGTGCCGCAATAAATGTTATGTGTGCATGTGTCTTTATAGCAACATGATTTATAGTCCTTTGGGTGTGTGTATACCCAGTAATGGGATGGCTGGGTCAAATGGTATTTCTAGTTCTAGATCCTTTAGGGATCGCCACACCGTCTTCCACAATGGTTGAACTAGTTTACAGTCCCACCAACAATGTAAAAGCATTCCTATTTCTCCACATCCTCTCCAGCGCCTGTTGTTTCCTGACTTTTTAATGATCGCCATTCTAACTGGTATGAGATGGTATCTCATTGTGGTTTTGATTTGCATTTCTCTGATGGCCAGTGATGATGAGCATTTTTTCATGTGTCTCAACTGAATAAATTTTTAAGAAAAGTAAAAAGGAAATGAAATGCAACCAACATGGATAAGTATAAATTCAGTGAGATAGAAAATAAATAATCAACAAAACCAATAGATTGTTTTTAGAGCAAACTGACAAAACAGACCAGCTCATGGTAAAATCAGTGAAGAAGAAAAAAAAAGCAAAGTCGTCATTACCATAAATAGAATAAAGTTTAGAAAAATAGAATATAATTCTGTGAATAGTTTTTTCTAACAAAAGTAAAAATATCAAGATAATTTAGGTTATATTTTATCAAGAGTAATGAAAAACCTATACCATAGATTATATAACTATTTTCAAACCTATGAAATACATACTCACACATGCACACAAACTAAAACTTAAATGGCTTTAATTATGAGTTTTCCCAAAATTTAAAGAAACAGACAACTCCTTGTTGAGATTTGATCAGGTTGGTGGGAAAAATATTAGTTGTAATAGCCACAAAACCCTTTTGGAAGGTCTGAGGGTTTTCACATGACTTTGGTAATAGACCTGGCGGAAGGCGGCCTGGTCCCATTACCTTTAGTTAAATAGATTAGAGTAGTAAACAACGAGATGTGAGGAAGTTACCTAGTTAGCTTGTTTACCCATGTGGTCTCAAGATGAGCCTTTGATACATGCTTTTTGCTCCAGAAGTCCACAATGTCAATTACCCTCTAATGGCATTGACTCAAGCTTTTGTTAACTAATAAATGTGAGTCTCCCTCACTGATCAGGGCTGGCCGCAGTGACAAACCTCTCTTGGTGTGTCAGACACTCAGCAGGACTGGCAAAAGATAATATCTGTGTCAGTGTACGTTTTATTCATCTATCGCTGGGGTCAGGGTCTGCAGGCAGACCCCCGCAGCTAATGCCCTCTTGTGAGGAGCAATACCTCAACTCCTATTTATGTGAAATCTTTTTTTTTATAAGAACATACTTTTTTTTAAATTTGAATTACATTTATTTTATTTTCTTTTTTTAATTATACTTTAAGTTCTGGGGTACATGTGCAGAACATGCAGGTTTGTTACACAGGTATACACATGCCATGGTGATTTGCTGCACCCATCAATCCATCATCTACTTCATCTACTTTAGGTATTTCTCCTAATGCTATCCCTCCTCTAGCCCCTGCCCCTCGACAGGCCCCGGTGTGTGATATTCCCCTCCCTGTGTCCATGTGTTCTCATTGTTCAACTCCCAATTATGAATGAGAACGTGCAGTGTTTGGTTTTCTGTTTCTGTGTTAGTTTGCTGAGAATGATAGTTTCCAGGTTCATCCATGTCCCTGCAAAGGACATGAACTCATCCTTTTTTATGGCTGCATAATATTCCCAGTAATGGGATTAGTGGGTCCAATGATATTTCTGGTTCTAGATCCTTGAGGAATCACCATGCTGTGTTCCATAATGGTTGAACTAATTTACAGTCCCACCAACAGTGTAAAAGCATTCCTATTTCTCCACATCTTCTCTAGCATCCTTTGTTTCCTGACTTCTAAATGATCACCATCCTAACTGGTGTGAGATGGTACCTCATTGTGGTTTTGATTTGCATTTCTCTAATGACCAGTGTTGATGAGCTTTTTTTCTTATGTTTGTTGGCTGCATAATGTCTTCTTCTGAGAACTGTCTGTTCATATTCTTCGCCCACTTTTTCATGGAGTTGTTGTTTTCTTGTAAATTTATTTAAGTTCTTTGCAGATTCTGGATATTAGCCCTTTGTCAGATGGATAAATTGCAAAATTTTTCTCCCAATCAGCAGGTTGCCTGTTCACTGTGATGATAGTTTCTTTTGCTGTGCAGAAGCTCTTTTGTTTAATTAGATCCCATTTGTCAATTTTGGCTTTTGTGGCCATTGCTTTTGGTGTTTTAGTCATGAAGTCTTTGCCCATGCCTGTGTCCTGAATGGTATTGCCTAGGTTTTCTTCTATGGTTTTTACGGTTTTAGGTCTGAGGTTTAAGTCTTTAATCCATCTTGAGTTAATTTCTGTATAAGGTGTAAGGAAGGGGTCCGATTTCAGTTTTCTGCATATGGCTAGCCAGTTTTCCCAACACCATTTATTAAATAGGGAATCCTTTCCCCATTGCTTTTGTCAGGCTTGTAAAAGATCAGATGGTTGTAGATGTGTGTTATTATTTCTGAGGCCGTGGTTGTGTTCCATTGGTTTATGTATCTGTTTTGGTACCAGTACCATGCTGTTTTGGTTACTGTAGCCCTGTGGCTGTGGGTTTGACATAAATAGCTCTTATTATTTTGAGATACGTTCCATCAATACCTAGTTTATTGAGAGTTTTTAGCATGAAGGGGTGTTGAATTTTGTCAAAGGCCTTTTCTGCATCTGTTGAGATAATCATGTGGTTTTTGTCATTGGTTCTATTTATGTGATGGATTACGTTTATTGATTCACATATGTTGAACCCGCCTTGCATCCCAGGGATGAAGCCGACTTGATTGTGGTGGATAAGCGTTTTGATGTGCTGCTGGATTTGGTGTGCCAGTATGTGATTGGGGATTTTCGCGTCAATGTTCATCAGGGATATTGGCCTGAAATTTATTTTTCTTTATTGTGTCTCTGCCAGGTTTTGGTATCAGGATGATGGTGGCCTCACTGAATGAGTTAAGGAGGAGTCTCCCTTTTTATATTGTTTGGAGTAGTTTCAGAAAGAATGGTACCAACTCCTCTTTGTACCTCTGGTAGAATTCGGCTGTGGATCTGTCTGGTCCTGGGCTTTGTGTGGTTGGTAGGCTAATTACTGCCTCAATTTTAGAACTTGTTATTGGTCTCTTCATGGATTCAACTTCCTCCTGGTTTACTCATGGGAGGGAGTATGTTTCCAGGAATTTCTCTCTTCTAAATTTTCTAGCTTATTTGTATAGAGATATTTATAGTATTCTCTGATGGTGGTTTGTATTTCTGTGGGATCAGTGGTGATACCCCCTTTATCATTTTTTATTGAATCTATTTGATTCTTCTCTCTTTTCTTCTTTCTTAGTCTGGCTAGCCATCTATCTAAATTGTTGATCTCTTCAAAAAACCAGCTCCTTGATTGATTTTTTTAAGGGTTTTTCATGTCTCTATCACCTTCAGTTCTGCTCTTAGTTATTTCTTGACTTCTGCTAGCTTTTGAATTTGTTTCCTCTTGCTCCTCTAGTTCTTTTAATTGTGATGTTAAGGTGTTGATTTTAGATCTTTCCTGCTTTCTCCTGTGAGCATTTAGTGCTAAAAATTTCCCTTTAAACACAGCTTTAACTGTGTGCCAGAGATTCTGGTATGTTGTGTCTTTGAACTCATTGGTTTCAAATAACTTACTTATTTCTGCCTTAATTTTGTTATTTACCCAGTAGTCATTCAGGAGCAGGTTGTTCAGTTTCCATGTAGTTGAGCAGTTTTGAGTGAGTTTCTTAATCCTGAGTTTTAATTTGATTGCACTGTGTCTGAGAGACTGTTTGTCATGATTTCCGTTCTTTTGCATTTGCTAAGGAGTGTTTTACCTCCAACCATGTGGTCAATTTTAGAAAAAATGCAATGTGGTGCTGAGAAGAGTGTATATTCTGGGCTGGGCATGGTGGCTCATGCCTGTAATCCCAGCACTTCGGGAGGCCGAGGCAGGCAGATTACAAGGTCAGTAGTTTGAGAACAGCCTGGCCAATATGGTGAAACCCCATCTCTACTAAAAATACAATAATTAGCTGGGCATGGTGGCGGGTGCCTGTAGTCTCAGCTACTCGGGAGGCTGAGGCAGGAGAATCACTTGAACATGGGAGGTGGAGGCTGCAGTGAGCCGAGATAGTGCCACTGTGCTACAGAGTGAGAGTCTGTCTCAAAAAAAAAAAAAAAAAAAAAAAAAAAAAAGAATGCATATTCTGTTGATTTGGGGTGGAGAGTTTTGTAGAAGTCTATTAGGTCTCCTTGGTCCACAGCTTAGTTCAAGTCCTGAATATCCTTATTAATTATCTGTCTCATTGATTTGTCTAATATTGCCAATGGGATGTTAAAGTCTCCCACTATTATTGTGTGGGAGTCTAACTCTCTTTGTAGGTCTCTAAGAACTTGCTTTATGAATCTGCGTAGTCCTGCATTGGGTGCATCTATATTTAGGATAGTTAGCTCTTCGTGTTACATTTATCCCTTTACCATATGTAATGCTCTTCTTTGTCTCTTTTGATCTTTTTTGGTTTAAAGTCTGTTTTATCAGAGACTAGGATTGTAACCCCCGCTTTTTTTTTTTTGCTTTCCATTTGCTTGGTAAATATTCCTCCATCCCTTTATTTTAAGCCTATGTGTGTCTTTGCATGTGAGATGGGTCACCTGAATACAGCCCACCAATGGGTCTTGACTCTTTATCCAATTTGCCAGTCTGTGTCTTTTAATTTAGCCCATTTACATTTAAGGTTAATATTGTTATATGTGAATTTGATCCTGTCATTGTGATTCTAGCTGGTTATTTTGCCCATTAGTTGATGCAGTTTCTTCATAGTGTCAATAGTCTTTACAATTTGGTATGTGTTTGTGCTGGGTCTTCCCATAGACCCTGGCCAACCAATGAATGAAATGAGTACTTGGACACAGGTATGCAGTGTAAAAGCAGCTAGGGGTCTGCCTGGCTCTAGTTGCCAAAGTGTAGCCCCGAGAAGCTGGAGCTGCATGCTTTTATTCAGTGTAGGCACGATGCCAAAAGCCTGGAGCAAACACAATCTGTGGGTAATTAACATTTATTGTTCCCCTTCCAAGGAACATCACATGTGTGGATGATCAAAGATCGGTTCCTGGTCAACACAAGTAAACAAGCCTGTTTAAGATAAATTCCCCTACACTCTCTTGTACCTACTCCTTGCCTTCTGCCTCAGGGTCAGAGAACAGCTGCCTTTGGCTATTCTCCCCCAAAGCCAGGCAGAGCCTTTGGACCTTTCAGAAGGCCTGCTCCTTTCCCTATAGTTTCTCGAACCACTCTGACTGATCCACATGTTTGCAGTGGCTGGTACCAGTTTTTTCTTTCAATATTGAGTGTGCCCTTTAGGAGCTCTTGCAGGCCTGGTGGTGACAAAATCTCTCAGCATTTGGTTGTCTGTAAAGGATTTTATTTCTCCTTTGCTTATGAAGCTTAGTTTGGCTGAATGTGAAATTATGGATTGAAAATTCTTTAAGAATGTTGAATATTGGATCCCAATCTCTTCTGGAATGTAGAATTTCTGCAGAGGGACCCACTGTTAGTCTGATGGGCTTCCCTTTGTGGGTAACCTGACCTTTCTATCTGGCTGCCCTTAACATTTTTTCCTTCATTTCAACCTTTGTGAATCTGATGATTATGTGTCTTGGGGTGGCTCTTCTCGAGGAGTATCTTTGTGGTGTTCTCTGTATTTCCTGAATTTGATTGTTGGCCTGTCTTGCTAGGTTGGGGAAGTTCTCCTGGATAATATTCTCAAGAGTGTTTTCCAGCTTGTTTCCATTCTCCCTGTCACTTTCAGGTACACCAATCAAAGGTAGATTTGGTCTTTTCACATAGTCCCATATTTTTGGAGGCTTTGTTTGTTCCTTTTTATTCTTTTCTCTCCAATCTTGTCTGTCTTCTCACTTTCAATCTCTGATATTGTTTCTTATGCTTTATCAATCTGGCTATTGATACTCGTGTATGCTTCATGAAATTTTTGAGCTGTGTTTTTCAGCTCCATCTGGTCATTTATGTTGTTATCTAAACTGGTTATTCTTGTTAGCAATTC
This sequence comes from Symphalangus syndactylus, assembly GCF_028878055.3. Taxonomy (NCBI): domain Eukaryota; kingdom Metazoa; phylum Chordata; class Mammalia; order Primates; family Hylobatidae; genus Symphalangus; species Symphalangus syndactylus. The sequence goes on from NC_072425.2 coordinate 98,461,521, forward strand.
GTCTAACCTCTTTTCAAGGTTCTTAGCTTCCTTGCATTCTGTTAGAACATGCTCCTTTAGCTCAGAGGAGTTTGTTATTACTCACCTTCTGAAGCCTACTTCTGTCAATTTGTCAAACTGATTCTTCATCCAGTTTTGTTTCCCTACTGGCAAAGAGTTTTGATACTTTGGAGGAGAGGAAGCATTTGGGTTTTTGGATTTTCAGACTTTTTGTGCTGGTTTTTCCTCGTCTTCATGGATTTATCTACCTTTGATGTTGGTTACCTTCAGATGGGGTCTCTTAGTGGATGTCCTTTTTTATTGATGTTAATGCTAATCCTTTCTGTTTGATAGTTTTTCTTCTAACAAACAGTCGGGACCCTCTGCTGCAGGTCTGCTGGAGTTTTCTGGAGGTCCACTCCAGACCCTGTTTGCCTGCATATCACCAACGGAGGCTGCAGAACAGCAAAGATTGCTGCCAGTTACTTCCTCTAAAAGCTTTGTCCCAGGGAGGCACCTGCCAGATGCCAGCCAGAGCTCTCCTGTATGAGGCATCTGTCAACCCCTGCTGAGAGGTGTCTGTCTCCCAGTCAAAGACACAGGGGTCAGGGACCCACTTCAGGAGAGAGTATGACCCTTAGCAGAGGTCAAACACTGTGCTGTGAGATCTACTGCTCTCTTCAGAGCCATCAGGCTGGGATGTTTAAGTCTGCTGAAGCTGTACCCACAGCTGCCCCTTCTCCCCCAGGTGCTCTATCCCAGGGAGACAGGAGTTTGATCTATAAGCCCCTGACTGGGGCTGCTGCCTTTCTTTCAGAGATGCCCTGCTCAGGGAGAAGGAATCTAGAGTGGCAGTCTGTCTACAAGGGCTTTGCAGAGCTCTGGTGGGCTCTGCCCAGTTCAAACTTCCCAGCAGCTTTGTTTACACTGTGAGGAGAAAACTGCCTACTCAAGCCTCAATAATGGTATACACCCCTCCTCCCACCAAGCTTGAGAGTCACAGATCATCTTCAGACTGCTGCGCTGGCAGTGAGAATGTCAACCCAGTGGATCTTAGCTTGCTGGGCTCTGTGGGGGTGGGATCCACTGAGTTAGACCACTCAGCTCCCTGGCTTCAGCACCCTTTCCAGGAGAGTGAACAGTTCTGTCCCGCTGGTGCTCCAGGCCCCGCTGGGGTATGAAAAAAAACTCTCACAGCTAGCTCGGTGTCTGCCCAAACAGCCACCCAGTTTTGTGCTTGAAACCCAAGGCCCTGGTGGTGTAGGCACCCGAGGGAATCTCCTGGTCTGTGGGTTGCAAAGACCATGGGAAAAGCATAGTATCTGGGCCAGAATGCACCATTCCTCATGGCTTCCCTTGGCTAGGGGAGACAGTTCCCCAACCCCTTGCACTTCCCAGGTGAGGCGACACCCCACCCTGCTTCAGCTCACCCTGCATGGGATGCACTTACTGTCCAGCCAGTCCCAATGAGATGAGCCAGGTACCTCAGTTGGAAATGCAGAAATCACCCACCTTCTGCATCAATCTCACTGGAAGCTGCAGACTGGCACTGTTCCTATTTGGCCATCTTGGATCCAGGATCTCCCTATGTGAAATCTTAAAAAAAAAAGTGGAGATTCTGGGCAAGATGGCCAAATAGGAACAGCTCTGGTCTGCAGCTCCCAGCGGGATCAATGCAGAAGACGGGTGATTTCTGCATTTCCAACTGAGGTACCCAATTCATTTCATTGGGACTGGTTGGACAGTGGGTGCAGCCCACGGAGGACAAGCTGAAGCAGAATGGGGCATTGCCTCACCCGGGGAGAGCAAGGGGTCAGGGATTCCCTGCCCTAGCCAAGGGAAGCTGTGAAAGACTGTGAACGGTGTACTCCAGCCCAGATACATCACAGTCTTTGCAACCCGCAGACCAAGAGATTCCCTCTGGTGCCTATGCCATCAGGGCCCTGGGTTTCAACCACAAAACTGGGCGGCTCTTTGGGAAGACACCTAGCTAGCTGCAGGAGCTTTTTTAAATACCCCAGTGGCACCTGGAATGCCAGCAGGATAGAACCATTCACTGCCCTGGAAAGAGGGCTGATGCCAGGGGGCCAAGTGGTCTGGCTGGGCAGGTGCCACACTCACAGAACCCAGCAAGCTAAGATCTACTGGCTTGAAATTCTCGCTGCCAGCACAGCAGTCTGAGGTTAACCTGAGATGCTGTAGCTGGGGAGGGGCGCCCGCCATTACTGAGGCTTGAGTAGGCTGTTTTACCCTCACAGTGTAAATAAAGCCACCAGGAAGTTCAAACTGGGCAGAGCCCACCGCAGCTCAGCAAGTCCGCTGTGGCCAGACTTCCTCTCCAGATTCCTCCTCTCTGGGCAGGGCATTTGTGAAAAAAGACAGGAGCCCCAGTCAGGGGCTAATAGATAAAACTCCTATCTATCTCCCTGGGACAGAGCACCTGGGGGAAGGGGCACTGTGGGTGCAGCTTAGGCAGACTTAAACATCCCTGCCTGATGGCTCTGAAGAGAGCAGCAGATCTCCCAGCACAGCATTTGATCTCTGCTAAGGAACAGACTGCCTCCTCAAGTGGGTCCCGACCCCATGTCTCCTGACTGGGAGACACCTCCCAGTAAGGGATGAAAGACACTTCATACAAGAGAGCTCTGGCTGGCATCTGGCAGGTGCCCCTCTGGGATGAAGTTTTCAGAGGAAGTAACAGGCAGCAATCTTTGCTGTTCTGCAGCCTCTGCTGGTGATATCCAGGCAAACAGGGTCTGGAGTGGACCTCCAGAAAACTCCAGCAGACCCACAGCAGAGGGTCCTGACTATTAGAAGAAAATTAACAAACAGAAAGGAATAGCATTAACATCAATAAAAAAGGACGTCCACTCAGAGACCCCATCCGAAGGTCACCAAAATCAAACACCAAAGGTAGATAAATCCACGAAGATGGGGAGAAACCAGCATAAAAGGGCTGAAAATTTCAAAAACCAGAATGCCTCTTCCCCTCCAAAGGATCACAACTCCTCACCAAGGGAATGAATAAAACTGGACAGAGAATGAGTTTGACAAATTGACAGAAGGTGGCTTCAGAAAGTGAGTAATAATAAACTCCTCTGCGCTAAAGGAGCATATTCTAACCAAATGCAAGGAAGCTAAGAACCTTGAAAAAAGGTTAGATGAATTGCTAACATGAATAACCAGTTTAGATAACAACATAAATGACCTGATGGAGCTGAAAAACATAGCTCAAAAATTTTGTGAAGCATACACGAGTATCAATAGCCAAATCGATAAAGCAGAAGAAACAATATCAGAGATTGAAGATCAACTTAATGAAATAAAGTGAGAAGACAAGATTAGAGAGAAAAGAATAAAAAGGAACAAACAAACAAAGCCTTCAAGAAATATGGGACTATGTGAAAAGACCAAATCTACCTTTGATTGGTGTACCTGAAAGTGACAGGAAGAATGGAAAACACTCTTCAGGATATTATCCAGGAGAACTTCCCCAACCCAGCAAGACAGGCCAACATTCAAATTCAGGAAATACAGAGAACACCACAAAGATACTCCTCGAGAAGAGCAGCCCCAAGACACGTAATCATCAGATTCACAAAGGTTGAAATGAAGGAAAAAATGTTAAGGGCAGCCAGATAGAAAGGTCAGGTTACCCACAAGGGGAAGCCCATCAGACTAACAGTGGATCTCTCTGCAGAAACCCTGCAACCCAGAGAAGAGTGGGGGCCAATATTTAACATTCTTAAAGAAAAGAATTTTCAATCCATAATTTCACATCCAGCCAAACTAAGCTTCATAAGTGAAGGAGAAATAAATTCTTTACAGACAAGCAAATGCTGAGAGATTTTGTCACCACTAGGCCTGCCTTACCAGAGCTCCTGAAGGAAGCACTAAACATGGAAAGGAACAACTGGTACCACAAACATAACAAATTGTAAAGACCATCAACACTATGAAGAAACTGCATCAACTAACAGGCAAAATAACTAGCTAGCATCACAATGACAGGATCAAATTCACACATAACAATATTAACCTTAAATGTAAATGGGCTAATGCCCCAATTAAAAGACACAGATGGGCAAATTGGATAAAGAGTCATGACCCATCAGTGTGCTGTGTTCAGGAGACCCATCTCACATGCAAAGACACATATAGGCTCAAAATAAAGGGATGGAGGGATATTTACCAAGCAGATAGCAAAAAAAAAAAAAAAAAAGCAGGAGTTGCAATCCTAGTCTCTGATAAAACAGACTTTAAACCAACAAAGATCAAAAGAGACAAAGAAGGGCATTAAATATGGTAAAGGGATCAAGGTAACAAGAAGAGCTAACTGTCCTAAATATAGATGCACCCAATGCAGGAGCACCCAGATTCATAAAGCAAGTTCTTAGAGACCTACAAAGGAGTTAGTTGCCCACACAATTTAACACACCACTGTCAATAATAGACTGATCAACATGACAGAAAATTAACAAGGATATTCAAGACTTGAACTCAGCTCTAGAACAAGCAGACCTAATAGACTTCTACAGAACTCTCCACCCCAAATCAAGAGAATATACATTCTTCTCAGCACCACATCACACTTATTCTAATATTGACCACATAATTGGAAGTAAAACACTCCTCAGCAAATGCAAAAGAACAGAAATCATAAACAGTCTCTGAGATCACAGTGCAATCCAATTAGAACTCAGGATTAAGAAACTCACTCAAAACTGCACAACTACATGGAAACTGAACAACCTGCTCCTGAATGACTACTAGGTAAATATATTCTCTGAAACCAATAAGAACAAAGACACAAAGTACGAGAGGGAAGTTTATAGCACTAAATGCGCACAATAGAAAGCAGGAATCATCTAAAATTTACACTCTAACGTCACAATTAAAAGAACTAGAGAAGCAAGAGCAAACAAATTCAAAAGCTAGCAGAACTGAAGGAAATAGAGAAAAAAAAACTCTTAAAAAATCAATGAATCCAGCAGCTGGTTTTTTGAAAAGATCAACAACATAGATACACTGCTGGCCAGACTAAGAAAGAAGAAAAGAGAGAACAATAAAATAGATGCAATAAAAAATGATAAAGGGGATATCACCAGTGATCCCACAGAAATTCAAACTACCATCTGAGAATACCATAAACACCTCTACACAAATAAAATAGAAAATCCAGAAGAAATGGATAAATTCCTGGACACATACATCCTCCCAAGTCTAAACCAGGAAGAAGTCGAATCCCTGAATAGACAACAAGTTCTAAAATTGAGGCAGTAATTAATAGCCTACCAACCACGAAAAGTCCAGGACAAATGGATTCACAGCCAAATTCTACCAGAGGTACAAAGAGAAGATGGTACCATTCCTTCTGAAACTATTCCAAACAATAGAAAAAGAGGGAATCCTCCTTACCTCATTTTATGAGACCACCATGATCCTGATACCAAGACACAACAACAAAAAAGAAAATTTCAGGCCAATATCCCTGACGAACATTGATGTGAAAATCCTCAACAAAATACTGGCTAAACCGAATCCAGCAGCACATCAAAAAGCTTATCCACCATGATCAAGTGGGCTTCATCCCTGGGATGCAAGGCTGGTTCAACATACACAAATCAATAAAAGTAACCCAGCATATAAACAGAACCAAAGACTAAAACCACATGATTATCTCAATAGATACAGAAAAAGCCTTTGATAAAATTCAACAACCCTTCATGCTAAAAACTCTCAATAAATCAGGTATTGATGGGACATATCTCAAAATAATAAGAACTATCTATGACAAACCCACAGCCAATATCATACTGAATGGGCAAAAACTGGAAGCATTCCCTTTGAAAACTGGTATAAGACAGGGATGCCCTCTCTCACCTCTCCTATTCGACATAGTGTTGGAAGTTCTGGCCAGGGCAATCATGCAGGAGAAGGAAATAAAGGGTATTCAATTAGGAAAAGAGGAAGTCAAATTGTCCCTGTTTGCAGATGACATGATTGTATATCTAGAAAACCCCATCGTCTCAGCCCAAAATCTCCTTAAGCTGATAAGCAACTTCAGCAAAGTCTCAGAATACAAAATCAGTGTGTAAAAATCACAAGCATTCCTATACACCAATAACAGAAAAAACAGCCAAATTATGAGTGTACTTCCATTCACAATTGCTAAATACCTAGAAATACAACCTACAAGGGATGTGAAGGACCTCTTCAAGGAGAACTACAAACCACTGCTCAAGGAAATCAGAGAGGACACAAACAAATGGAAAAACATTCCATGATCATGGATAGGAAGAATCAATATTGTGAAAATGGCCATACTGCCCAAAGTAATTTACAGATTCAGTGCTATCCCCAACAAGTTACTATTGACTTTCTTCACAGAATTAGAAAAAAACTATTTTAAGTTTCATCTGGAACAAAAAAAGAGCCCGCATAGCCAAGACAATCCTAAGTGAAAAGAACAAAGCTGGCAGCATCATGCTACCTGACTTCATACCATACTACAAGGCTACAGTAACCAAAACAGCATGGTACTGGTACCAAAACAGATATATAGACCAATGGAACATAATAGAGGCCTCAGAAATAACACCACACATCTACAACCATCTGATCTTTGACAAACCTGACAAAAACAATCAATGGGGAAAGGATTCCCTATTTAATAAATGGTGTTGGGAAAACTGGCTAGCCATATGCAGAAAACTGAAACTGGACCCCTTCCTTACACCTTATGCAGAAATTAACTCAAGATCGATTAAAGACTTAAACCTCAGACCTAAAACCATAAAAACCATAGAAGAAAACCTAGGCAATACTATTCAGGACATAGGCATGGGCAAAGACTTCATGACTAAAACAGCAAAAGCAATGGCCACAAAAGCCAAAATTGACAAATGGGATCTAATTAAACTAAATAGCTTCTGCACAGCAAAAGAAACTATTATCAGAATGAACAGGCAACCTGCTGATTGGGAGAAAAATTTTGCAATCTATCCATCTGACAAAGGGCTAATATCCAGAATCTACAGAGAACTTAAACAAATTTACAGGAAAAAAACAACCCCATCAAAAAGTGAGCAAAGAATATGAACAGGCACTTCTCAGAAGAAGACATTATGCAGCCAGCAAACATATGAAAAAAAGCTCATCATCACTGGTCATTAGAGAAACACAAATCAAAACCCAGTTAGAATGGTGATCATTTAAAAGTCAGGAAACAATGGATGCTAGAGAGGATGTGGAGAAACAGGAACGCTTTTACACTATTGGTGGAAGTGTAAATTAGTTCAACCATTGTGGAAGACAGTGTGGTGATTCCTCAAGGATCTAGAAGAAGAAATACCATTGGACCCAGCAATCCCATTACTGGGACCATTCTATTATAAAGACACATGCACACATATGTTTATTGCAGCATTCTTCACAATAGCAAAGAGTTGGAACCAACCCGAGTGCCCATCAATGATAGACTCAATAAAGGAAATGTGGCACATATATACCATGGAATATTATGCAGCCATAAAAAAGGATGAGTTCATGTCCTTTGCAGCGACATGGATAAAGCTAGAAACCATCATTCTTAGCAAACTATCACAAGAACAGAAAACCAAACACCACACATGTTCTCATAAGTGGGAGTTGAACAATGAGAACATATGGACACAAGGAATGGAACATCACACACCAGTGCCTGTGAGGGGGTGGGGGTAAAAGGGAGGGATAGCACTAGGAGAAATACCTAACGTAGATGACAGGTTGATGGGTGCAGGAAACCACCATGTCACGTGTATACCTATGTAACAAACCCCCAGTTACTATGAGAGTATAACCTTGACAGTAAAACCAGTTAAAAATAAAGTTACTTATGAAAGTAGATGTCAAAATCATAAAAATAAAATATTAGTTAACCAAATTAATATTTAATAATATGACTATAATTGTTGAAATACAAAGATAACCAAATATTAGTAAAATCTATTAATATAATTTCCCACATTAACAGAAATAAAGATACAATTTTTAATACACATTAAAAGGTATTTCTAAAATTCAGTTCACTTTCACAATAAAAACTTGTAGACCAAACTTGAACTAGAAGAAAATCTTTTTACTTAATAAATAAGGTCTATCGAAATTTACACAAACATCATAAAACATGGGGAAACATTAGAGGCAGGCTCTTGGAATCAGTAACAGAACAAGGATACCACTATTGCCACTTATTTTCAACCTAGTGAAGGAGGTTCCAGCCAAGTGTTATCAGAGGTTTAAGATTGAAAATGAAAAAATAAAATTATCATTCTCATAGTATATGAATTTCACGTTTTAGACAATCAAGATAATGTATAGACAACTGTTTGGAAGTAAGAAAATTCAGAAACATTGTACAATTTAAAAACCAATACACAAAATAAATAGTCTTTTTTTACCAGCAAAACTGTTATAAAATTGAATTGGAAAAAACTGCATTGACTATAAAACTAAAACTATAAAAAATAAATGCAACAAAAATCATGTAAGATAGGTATGAAAAATTATAAAATCTTATTGGAAGACATAAAACTAAAACGTTGGTGAAACAATGTTTATGGATAAAAAGCCTCAATATTATAACATGTAAATTTTATACAAATTTACCTATAAAATCTATGCAATTTGAACAGGTTGTTAATGTAATCTGAGAAATTGATCCTAAAATTAACTCAGAGGAGTTAAAGGCCAAGAAGATCCCAGAATGTTTTTAAGAAGGAAAAGTGGGAGAATAATTCAAGGGACTTATATGGCTTTGTATCAAGACTTACTCTAAAGCATCAATAGTTAAAAAGGGTAATTGATCAACAATTAAGCCATTAGACTAAAAGAATAGAAAAGAGAATCTCCAGGACAAATTCTTATACAGGTAAGTGGCAGAGGGAAAGTCAGTGGGAGAATGAGTGGATGAATAATATTGCCAAAATGTGTTATCCATATCAAGTTTTAAAAAATACCTTTAGCTTACATCACATACAAAACTATATTTTCGATAAATTATAGACCTAAAGATGAAGAACAAACTGTAAATACTAAATATAAGAGGATATTTTCATGAACTCAAGGTAGAGAAGGATTTCCTAAATATGACACCAAAAGCACAAACAAAAATGGAAAAAAATTTTAAATTTCTTTAAATTAAAATTTAAAACTTCTACACAGTAGAAGGTTACAGGACAAGCCACAAACTTGAAAGATACACTTATGAAGCGAATTAATTTCAAAGGATTCATGTCTAGAATAGCAAATCTAGAACTTTTTGATCCAAAACAAGTTAATAGTCTTAAAATTGTTGAGGACCTGAAAGAACTGTTCTTTTCTGACATGTATAATTTTAAAAATAGAAAATATTTATTAATTTATTTAAAATGATCAAAAAACAAAATTGTATGTTACTATAAATAACAAATTTCCTGCAAAATAAGTTCACCATAACAAATGGAAAATAATGACAAGAGTGGTCTTGTTTGGATTTTTGCAAATCTCTATGAAGTCTAAATTAAGACTGCTGGATTCTCTAATCTGCTTCTGCATTCAACTTATTGCAATCTTATTTTAGTTTATGTATGTAAAGAAAATCCCACCCTACACAGATTGTAGTTGCAAAGAGGAAATCCTCACTCACACTCTGAAAGAATGTCAATGTCTCCCAGGATCTCTGAACCGCACTTTAAGAATCACTGTTCCAGAATGAAGAATTTCTACAATTCAATGAGAAAAAACATAAAAGGCCAAAGGTTTAAATAAGCAGCTTGCATACCAGGAGATCCAAATGTCCCAAAACATTTTTGTTACTGTTCAATAACTTTAGTAATCAAGGAACTTTAAAATGACAAGATAACTTTCCATACCCAAAAGACTAACCAAAAAAAATTAAAATCTGGCAATTATAAGTTTTCATGAGTATTTAGAGCAATGGCAATCTTTATGCACTGCTGATGGATTTGTAAATTGTTACCTTTTGCAGGAAAAAAATGAGCAATATTTAACAAAGTTTCAGCTATCTATACAGTGATACCAACAAATTTCCCTTCTAGATATGTAATTTAAAGAAGCACCAGGCCATTTGCACAAGGTTGACCTTCAGGTCATTGTTTGAATAACAAAATTAAAAATAACCTAATAGAAAAATAATAGCTAAATAAACAGTGTTATGTAGTACAATGGCATTCTATGTAGCGATTAAAATAAGCTGACTGTACTACATTTTTTAAAATCACTTAGAAATATTTCACCTGTAACATTGACTAAGTTTCAGAATGCTACACAGAATAGGATACATTTTTAAAATTTCTGACTGCATGAAAGTAATACCATATATTATTTCTGTATATAGTAATTATGTGTGTGTGTGCGTGTGTGTATAGTGAAAAAATTAAAAGCATGGTAAAGAAAGTCATACATCTTCAGAATAGCAAGTATTGCTGGACAGACAGGGAGGGTGATCAGAACAGAAAAGAATACAATTATATCTCATGTTTTATTCATCAACAAGCTAATGAAAACTGAAGCAAATATGGATAAATAATATTAAAATTGCATGATGGGAGAGATATATATATAACTGTATATATACAGTTATTCTCTATACCTGGCTGTATATTTATTTCATAATATTTTTTAAAAATTAAACTAAAAACCTAGGTTCCCACCAGGTAGTGTGACAGCAGACATGGAAAATTAGTTGAGATTGAGGTATATAGCTGCAATTTTAAAACATATGCATGGCAACTTTAGGACAATAAATTGACATTTGAATCATCAGAGATGGGCTTATTACTTTTCACTAATATGTTATTAATACTCTATCCCCATGATTGTCCTTCTGGGTAACAGAATGCTTTTGCTAATGTTTATTATTTCCCTGCAGATGGACAGTGCTATGAATATAAATGGATGGCCAGTGCTTGGAAGGGCTCTTCCCGAACAGTGTGGTGTCAAAGGTCAGATGGTATAAATGTAACAGGTAAACCTCCAGTTTCTCTTTGTTCTTTGAAAATCTTCCTGTAACACACAAGTGATTGGTTGAAGAAAATAATTAAGGAAACAAAGTTATTCTTTCAGTATTCAAAGCCTGTTTGGGATTCAGGATGCCTAAGCTGTATATACCCATCTGGTGACCAATGACAAATTATTTTAGTTTATAATGGTTCAAATTATCTCTCACCTAGCCTTTTCAGGTATTGCTGCCGAAACTTATTTAAAATACTATCTAATTCTAATAAATAATTGTTATAAATAATTTTCAGGTCTTTTCTAGAAATTTTATATATGAATAACTTACTATATGTTTAAAAATCAATTTTTTTGACTTTCTGCTTCTGTGCCTTGAAGGCAATATAAATGCAGACCAAAAATATCACCAAGGGAATATGATTATACAAATCCAAATACCTTGCTTAAATTCAGAAGTCTATGATTTAGAGATTTTTAAATTAATTAATAGGGAAGACCTACTGGTAAATTTCAAACCCAGACCATCTGAGCAGCTCACCTACTGTGCCTGCATCCCCAGATTATTATATATCCAAAGAAGAAATCCAAAGGAAGAACTTTATTTGATTGTACTTCAGCCAACATATACCAACTACTCTAGTGTGCAATTACTAAAAGCCTATCTGAAGCCTGTAAGCATGAGGGATCCTAAGGACCCCTTGAAGGAGGAAGAGACTTTGGCTCAAGATAGGTAGTGAACCACCAAGCAAATTTCCTAGAAAGAAATGCAAGTCAGAACCAGAACCTTAATTTCAGGCACATGGACCCAGAAATCTAAGCCTTTCCATAAGCAATTTCTTTTTATAAATCTAACTTACAGGAATTGCCATAGCATAGCAACAGCAGGAGTCTTGACAGTTAACTGCTCAGGCAGACCTGCTTACTTGCTGCTGTTTCGATCCTGCTGTGGGGGAAAAAACAATGTGCATTTGGATGCCTCTGAATAATGTTCATTTATAAATTTAACTTTAATATATACAGTAAGAAATAGGAGCAAGGATCAATATGGTTTTTGAAAACTATCCATCTTTATATTGAATTTTAAATTACCTGGATTTATCGAAACCCAATTACTTATTTCCTCCATATGGAAGCTGGACCAGGATGTCAATTTTTTTTCTTGTGAAGATAGGATTTTATACATGAGAAAGCTCTCTCAAGAAACCCTTAATAATAACAACTCCCTGTGGTCACATACATAACAAAGAAAAGACATCTAGTAGAAACCGTTTGCTCTCTCACTGTATTATTTTTTGGAAGAAAAATCTGCTCCATCTACCCCAGTCTAAGAGGTATGCAGTAAGAAGAGTCCTGACAGGGATAGACAGGCTTTCTGAATGAGGAGGTGTTACAGAAGTCATCCGCTGAGCTCAGCAATTGGAAATAAATGTCTCCATTCTTTTTTAAACTATTCAAAGAAAATTTAACAACTTCTCTAGATGATCCTATAAGTTTGAAGTTTTTTTCCATAATGGATGCAAATAATATTTACCTGACTTTTCTTCTACATGTTAAAAACTCTTTTTCCACTGCAGTTGGGGCTATTCCCCCAATGCAAAGGTAAGTCAAATTTTAAAAGACTTACCTATAAAATCATATTTTTAATTTATTTTCAATTCAGCAAAGTGTCCAATGGATTATTTCTAATGCTATTCAGTACCAAAAGGCCAATGTGTAAATGATTTGTGTTAAACTCTATGTGCATTCTTCTTTCATCTTTTAGGAGAGATGAGATTCTTTATGACAAATAGACAAGTGTGTAAATTATATTACCTGTCTTGATCAATTGCTTTAATTTATAAATTGTCCTTATAAGAAGCTCAAAATATTGCTTTGTGTGTGTGTGTGTTTAATAATAACTTCAATGTGGCCAATTAACTGTGATTGCCTTGCAATGACTAACTGCTTTTCTGTGACAATTTTTCTATGAGTATTTTGTGACTATAATATTGAGAGAAACACAAAGAATTAGCAATAGGCACCTGTGATTAAATTCCAGAGAATCATCAGTTCCATAAATAAGAAAAAATTTTGTTTTGCTAAAATTCCGTTAAACTGAACAAGTATAGTTTGAAAATATGAGCTTCCTTCACGTCACCAATGATTTTTATGACGTCTATTTCCATCTTAAAACCTCACTTGAGACAAATTAGGCACAGTTGGTACTATGCTTGAAAATAAGAGAGAGATAAACAACTCTAATGTCAAGTTAAAACCATAGTGCAAAACAAATGATTTAGTAGATACATTTGTTTTCTTCTCTATATCCAAAAAACACCATGAATTAGCAGAAACTGTGACTTTTCTAAAAAAAGAAATATGCATTATTTAAAGAAAACATTTATTTAACATAAATTAAAGAGCTAAAGAGTTATTTCAAAGGACATGAAAACTATTGTTTTGAATCTCCAAGAAAGAATTTTAACTTGAAATTAAATCAGCTTTTCAATTGCCGGACTTGGATTCATGTGCTCCTGACAGAAAAAGCTTGTGTGCAATTAGTATTTTCAAAATAGCAGCTATAAAATCATTCTTTCAACAAATGCTTGTTGAATACCTGCTGAGTACCAGGCACTGAGCTAGCTCCCCTGAGTAAGAAGGGCCTGGAGTCACTAAATAAGGTGGTCAAGGTTAACCAAATGTTTCACAGTTAACCACTGACAGAAAAATTCCTGGGATTCCCAAGGTGGTTCAAGATTCAAAGACAAGTCACTAACAACAGTGTATTTTTATCACAGCAAGATATATTATTTGTCAAAACATGATTTTCTGTTCTGCAGGGGGCTGCTTGGTGATGAGCCAACCTGATGCCGACCGGTCTTGTAACCCACCGTGTAGTCAACCCCACTCATACTGTAGCGAGGTATGTGTAAATTCATCAGGGCAGACAAGCCAGCTCCATCATTTGTCACCCCACTGTCTCTTATGCAGTTTATCTTCCTCCAAAGAAAGCATGTCTTGAGGCATAAAAATCCCATTTTAGACACTTCCTTTTACCAATCTAAAAAGTCCTGAATTCACTTGTTTTCACCTTTAGGATACATTTTTATATAATGCCAAAAGTATGTTTCTGTGTAGTTAAAAATATTACAGGAATTATGTGTAGTAATTCCCAAAACAAACCTTGTTTAAAGCCTTCTCTTCAAGTCAGGTCTGTTAGACTTTCAAAGATTCCTTACGTGGCTAGTGTAAATCTTCTTTTCTCCTGCAGACAAAAACATGCCATTGTGAAGAAGGGTACACTGAAGTCATGTCTTCTAACAGCACCCTTGAGCAATGCACACTTATCCCCGTGGTTGTAATACCCACCGTGGAGGACAAAAGAGGAGATGTGAAAACCAGTCGGGCTGTACATCCAACCCAACCCTCCAGTAACCCAGCAGGACGGGGAAGGACCTGGTTTCTACAGCCATTTGGGCCAGGTGAACTGACTAGACTAGTGTTGAAGTAGAAACCTTTAGTTATTTTAGGCAATGCCAAAGAATTAAAAAAGTGAGCAAGCATTTTTATATGAGCTATTGATTATTTTATCTACATGCATTTATTCTGATAGTGCCATCTATTCTTCAATTTTTTACTATCATTATGGAAAATAACTCATGTTTGAAGTTCAGAGGAATGAAATTACATTCTGAGAAAAAATTTTGGATCAATATGATTCAGTTCAATTCCAGTCCAAAAATTACAAGTATAATTAATTTCAAATTGAACAAAGTTGGAAACATGAAGTTTAAAAAATGTGTTGTCATTCAGAACTAGGATAAAGGAGACTGTAAAGACATTCCAGAATTTTTCATTTGATCATAGGAACAGTAATAGTTTGACCCTTAAATAAAAACATCAGTAATGCAGTTCTGTGCCAGGGCACACATGGTAGCTAGACCAGTTTGTGTTAGCCCTGAAAGTCAGCATACTCAAATACTTGGAATCTGTACTAGTGCCAGATAAACAGGGAGACAATGGAGCCTTCCCTTCTGGATAGGATGATCCAAATTTTTTTTCACATTCACAGACAGCTCTTAATGTATCTAGTAATAAATGCAAAGCCAGTACAGGCAAATGCTTGAATACCTCGTGATATGCTATTCTCTACTCTGCACACTTTCCCTCCTCAGTTGGATTTCATCATATACTCATCCCTAGAACTAACCTGGTGCTTGAAAATGTGCTACATGGTTTATAAAGCAGCTAATATGCCACTTTTTCTCACATCCTGGAGGAACTACTAGTCCATGAAGCAAAGGGAATCTCCAGGCAGAGCCAGGCATAGTCTACTTTAAAATGCCATTAGAAACATGAGAAGAGATGGAAGGAATCTGCTTAGCTAGCACATCTCCATTTCTATGCATTAAGTCTGAATACTTTCCCTTATTGGAGAATAAATATTGGATTTTTAAGATATTTTAAATGTTTGAGTGATTATTCCTGCTTTAATTGGCTTATTTAGCTGATAGTATGATTTATTTTGCAAAGCTGACTTATCTGTGTAAGCATGGGAAACTCTTCCCTCAGTGTTTAAGACAGTGGACTAGCAGACAACCAGTAGCAATTTTGACCTTTACTAAGAATTGAAGCAGATCTCAGAGCAAAACCAGTCCTTTTGAAAAAAAAGAATATTGTCATTATTTTAAATTTTATATATAGTTTCCCCAAAGTTAATATTTTAATATATTTAAAAGGTGCATGTTCTGAAAACTTAGATATTCTTTGATTTTGAAAAACCCCAAAAAACATTTGTTGAAGAAACTCTCAACGTAGAGAACCTCAATCGTGGAACAGCTCTTTTGATTCTAAACTGATCTCAAATTAAAAAAAAAAAAAAATTCTTTAGGATTAGAAAGGACATTCAGAATATTAATTGAATTTATTCCCAGCAAATGAACCTCTAACTTGATCTAACTCCAGGTGAAAAAATTCCACAGTACCAATTTGCATTTGATGGCTTTCAAATATTGAATAAACCAGAGTCTATGTGAGGTCAATTTTGCCCAATCTATAATTTTAACACTAAGATCAAATATTTAATTACAACAGAAAATATATGTTGATGTGAGGATCAAATTAAATTAGCCAATGTCATTAATAACATCTTGTGCCTGAAGTTTATTCAGAGCATAAAACTGAGGAGTTCAAAGATGAGACCAGAAACCCAAATTACAAAAGTTCCTGTTATGTCTGATTGATTCTATATATTAGAAAAGGTAGAAAAAAATTATTTATAGATCCTTTTATATGTTAATCAAACCAATTGCTTTGAAAATGACATTGTCAGCCAATTTTAAAACACATTGTAAGTGCAGACTAGATAAAAGATTATTAATTCCATAAGATGTTAAATATATTCACTTTCATTTTACCTGGAATAAAAATGACAAAGTTTTTGTTTAAATACCTATATGCATTAACTCGAGGTTGTAGAAACATTCTGAAAATTGCATTTTTCATCTTTTCTTATCATTGCAATTCTCAAAATAGATTGAAAATCAGAAGAAAATGTTTATATAGCATTACACATATATCGAGTTTGAAATAAAATTAAGATGAAAGGCAGCTGAAGTTTAGACAAAGAGACTTGAAATCTGAAGTCAAACATTTATAACTTTTCAATTCAATTTTTCCTTGATAGCTTATCTTTAATGAAGCAGAATCTAACTCATAATAGCAGCTTTGCATTAATCATTAACTATGCTGAAGCAATAATTCTTTTTGGGTTTTGAAAGAAATTGGTCATATATTACTGACCATTGGTCATAGTTAAAGACTGCCTCATGTATACCAGACTAATGTGAATTAATAACTAATATCCATTCTTCTTAGATGGGAGACTAAAGACCTGGGTTTACGGTGTAGCAGCTGGGGCATTTGTGTTACTCATCTTTATTGTCTCCATGATTTATCTAGCTTGGTGAGTGTTTAAATAATTAAAAATCCAAAGAGATACTTAATCGTAACACAGAAACAGCAAACTAATGTCTCAAATAAGTACTCTACATTTATCTGGTGTTCACATGAATTTCTAAATAAACATGGCTTTAGTCCTAGATGGGCTAAAAGCTACCAAATCTGAGCCATTTCGTTTCTAAAGATGAGCAAGAACTTGCTGCAGGTCATCTTCTCGAGTATGTTGTCTTGCATACTTTCAAGAGAATATTGCTTTGTACTGATTATGGTGAACTGTAGATTTTTATATTGAATTACTAATGGAGGAAGATATTACAGTAATACCTAACCATATTCAACTCTCTTTTAAATCATGTATTATTTATAAATTACACATTATTTATAAAGGTTTCTGGCCAAATGAAAATGACCCTACTATGATATTATTTCTGTTGTTAATACTAAAAGAATCCCACTTGGATAATTTATCTTTTGTAGGATAGTAAAACACTTGAAGTTTACTTAGAGTTTATTCAAAGCATAAAACTGAAATTCAAGATCAGAAAATCAAATTCTAAGGTAGACTTTAGGGAAGGCAGGCAACGAGGCAATTTCAGTTTATCAATTTGCTTTTACTTTTTTTCGCTTAAAGCAATCAAATTTACAATTAGAAACTGATTTTCTTCCTCCTACTTCTGAATGTTTTTACAGCAAAAAGCCAAAGAAACCCCAAAGAAGGCAAAACAACCGACTGAAACCTTTAACCTTAGCCTATGATGGAGATGCTGACATGTAACATGTAACTTTTCCTGGTAACCACCAATTTCGGCTTTCTGACTTCATAGATGTCCAGAGGCCACAACAAATGTATCCAAACTGTGTGGATTAAAATATATTTATTTTAATTTTTAAAAAGGGCATCATAAAGACAAGAGTGAAAATCATACTGCCACTGGAGATATTTAAGACAGTACCACTTATATACAGACCATCAACCGTGAGAATTATAGGAGATTTAGCTGAATACATGCTGCATTCTGAAAGTTTTATGTCATCTTTTCTGAAATATACCAACTGAAAAACCACTTTCATCTCTAAAAAATAATGGTGGAATTGGCCAGTTAGGATGCCTGATACAAGACTGTCTGCAGTGTTAATCCATAAAACTTCCTAGCATGAAGAGTTTCTACCAAGATCTCCACAATACTATAGTCAAATTAACATGTGTACTCAGTTGAATGATACACATTATGTCAGATTATGTACTTGCTAATAAGCAATTTTAACAATGCATAACAAATAAGCTCTAAGCTAAGCAGAAAATCCATTGAATAAATTCAGCATCTTGGTGGTCGATGGTAGATTTTATTGACCCGCATTTCAGAGACAAAGCCTCTTTTTTAAGACTTCATTCTTGTCTCTCTCCAAAGTAAGAATGCTGGACAAGTACTAGTGTCTTAGAAGAACAAGTCCTCAAGTTCAGTATTTTATAGTGGTAATTGTCTGGAAAACTAATTTACTTGTGTTAATACAATACGTTTCTACTTTTCCTGATTTTCAAACTGGTTGCCTGCATCTTTTTTGCTATATGGAAGGCACATTTTTGCACTATATTAGTGCAGCATGATAGGCGCTTAACCAGTATTGCCATAGAAACTGCCTCTTTTCATATGGGATGAAGACATCTGTGCCAAGAGTGTCATGAAGACATTTGCAAGTTCTTGTATCCTGAAGAGAGTAAAGTTCAGTTTGGATGGCAGCAAGATGAAATCAGCTATTACACCTGCTGTACACACACTTCCTCATCACTGCAGCCATTGTGAAATTGACAACATGGCGGTAATTTAAGTGTTGAAGTCGCTAACCCCTTAACCCTCTAAAAGGTGGATTCCTCTAGTTGGTTTGTAATTGTTCTTTGAAGGGTGTTTATGACTAGATTTTTATATTTGTTATCTTTGTTAAGAAAAGAAAAGAAAAAAAGGAACTGGATGTCTTTTTAATTTTGAGCAGATGGAGAAAATAATGTATCAATGACTTTTGTAACTAAAGGAAATCAAAATTATATGTTGATTTTTCTTTCTCTCTAATTTGATTTCCCAGTTTCAGATTGAATGTCTGTCTTGCAGGCAGTATTTCAAAATCCATAGTCTTTTGCCTTTCTTACTGGCAAAATTTGAAGCAATCTCTTCAATGTATGATTTCAAAACTAAAATTTTAAAAGAGAAGAATAAATATCTTGTCCAAGACTTCATTACATATCTAGACCAAGAGTGGCAAACTTTTTCTGTAAAGGACTATATAGAAAATATTTTCCACAAGGTCTATGTTGCAACTTCTCAACTTTGCCATTCTGCTAATGCAATCTTAGTAAATAAAAGAATGAACATAACTGTTTTCCCATATAACATTCCTTACAAAAACAGCCAGTAGGCCACATTTGCAGGTCATATTTTGCTGACCCCTGGTCTGGATGTTTTTTAATGCTAACTCTCCATGGTGACATCTTTCGCTTTCATTCATTTATCCACTGACTGTTCAGTGTTCAAAGGTGAGAATTTACAGTCATTACATTTCCCACTGTATCAGAAGAGCTATATTTTCTACAGATGTAGCCCTGGGAATGGCACAGTGGAACAACATTTAACTCAGCAGACCTCTTGCAAATGAAAAAACTCAAAAGGTGCCATTAAAAAGCAATACCATTTTCAGGCAACATTATTGCAACAACCTTTGCGAGAGAGGACACTAGCTTTTCAGGATATTTGGCAAATAATATAACATGCTATTTTATCTTAAACAGCTGTGTTCCTGTAAAAGCGTTTTGGATTAGAAGGTATTTTACCTTCATACTGGAGTATGGACCCCCCCTGCTGTTCATTAGAGTATTTGCAAAGATTACAAAAGACATCAGGTTAGGATGTCGTTGTCCCCAAAATGAAAATATTTGTATGTATTTCAATAAGAACTAAATGCAGTAAGTGCTAATTCCTCATTCAATATTCACTATATTAGGAAATGTAAATCATTTCAAAGAGAACAGGTAGTCAGGAAGATGAAAATTTTACTTTAAAGGACTTAAACAAAGAAAACCATAAAAACACAATCCATTTTATCTGTTTTTTTAAAGAAGAAGAAAAAATAATAATATTGTTACTCTAAAACTGTGATTGTCAATATATATACTCAGGGGTATTCCAGATAATCCTAAAGTTGATCTCTTTGAATAAAATAAACTCCATTTGTCCAAAACAGTTAAGAAAGACTCTATTGTGGTTACTTGAAAAATTCAGCTAACCCTCTTATGAAATGTGTGCAACACCTAATAATTTTGAAATGTGGGATAGATAGAATACCTACTAAGGCTATACTTAAGATATTATAAAATGTCATTAATTCAGAAAAGATTAGTATCATCCTACCTATAAGAATTAAATTAGAAAATCAAAATTATAGAATGTTATGAAAAATACAAGACGTTTTATTCTTAAATTGATTAGATTTTACAGCATATATGCATACATACACACACACACACACACACACACACACACATATATGAGAGAGAGGAAATTAGTTTCAACATGACCTAATATTAGAGAACATATTGGAAGGTCACTGTTAGGATAAATACTGGATAACCTCATTAGAAAGGTGGAAAGAGGAGAATGTAGCAATCTGGCTATGTTGGACAAATGGAAAGTTATTATATTCATGTTTATAACATGAAAATGGCCTTATTTTTGTTTCTGGCATGAGACAATAATGAGTTAAATATTTTATTGGAATTTCATCAAAACCTTATTTTTCCTGTTCCTTCTAAAAATTTGGGAGGGGAATATAGTAGTAACTTCTCTACTGACACTTTTACCTTACTGAGGGGGTAAAAGACGTAGAACTGCTGTTCCCTAGAATGAAAGTCTGTTTGTTTTTTTAAAAAAGAAGAGCAGAAAAAGTTTGACAGAGTATTATATGATTTTGCTGGACTATTTCACTAGAAACCATGTAGAATAGGACTAACTGATCTCTTTTGAAAGGGGCTGATTTGCTTATTCATCAATACCTAATCCAATATGTGGACTGTAATCTTAATTTCAAAGCCTTTTTTGAGGACACTATGGTGTAGCTTAAGTGAATTTAAAAAGAGTGCATAAAAGCTTGTTTTTAATTACTTATAACAAAGCACAAATTACTTCTAACAAGGCAAATATTTATTGACACATAAGACATTCTGCTAGGCACTGTAAAAAAAAAAAGTTAGTAATGGCTTTTGTATACATAGATACTTAAGACATCCAAAAGAAGGAAAAAATGCTTAATGAGTGAAGATAGCACTTGACTTTTACTCTAGGTTTGTTTTTAGATGGGGTTAGTATTTTCCCCTACGTAATGTACATGTCTTTAGGCCATGGTATTAGGAGTTTGATTTTTCCCTGCCCCACCCTTAGGTGGGTGGCAGTGGTCCTTGTAGCTTAATCAGACCCCTGTTAAGTTCCTGGGCATTTCAAGGTAAATTCACATCTTCCTTCTCACAGGAATTGAATAAACCTTTCACACATTTGTTTACCTCCCCCAACAACCTGTATCCTTGGCCCTTTCTGATTATTTTCTCTGCTTGGTCTCTTTCTACTCTCAACAGCTATTCGTATCTACTTCCCACTAAACATGCCCAATTTTTTAATTTAAAAAAAAATTCCTATATTTCCTTCCCTATTAGAATCAAAGTGTCACTCACTCAGAGTGTGAACATCCTGACTTACACCAAATCCACTGGTCAAAGAAATGAATAAAGGGAAAAGGAAAAATGTGGAAGGCATGCAGGAAAAAAAAAAAAAAATTCCCTTTTCTGTAAAAATGTCTATGCCTACACTTGCTTTAGACCACCCCATATCCTCCTGTCTCCATCTCGAGTCTTTGATCACATTCCACACCACAAGACAGTGAGGGAGGCCTGTACTTTTCAGTACCATACAGAAGGGAGAGCCTGTTCTAAAGCTGACGTGAGTCTGAATAGTACATGAGAAGCACAATTCCCAAATGATCTGGGATCTCCTGTTTATAAAAATATTACCAAATTCAAGCGTGGGTTCTTCTTCTATTTCCGCTCTAAGATTGAGGGTGTTGAAAGAACCGTAGTCCTTGAGCAAATCTGTGAGGAATCTTGTCAGAATGTGATCTTTCCTGGAACTAGTTTAGTTGTGAGAACTACATCTGCCTGTTCTGGGAATAAGAGTCTCCCCTGGTCCTGTCCTCAGGCGGCCCTGGCTGCAGGACAGGATTTCAGGTATCAGAAACTGGTGTGTGAGCCAAGCAAATAGTTATCCTTTTATAAAAAGGATGGTTTGCAGTGTGTTATAATGATCTTATATCTAGCAGGGACACTGAAAAATGGTTATGTCTACATTATTAAATGAATAAAACTAATGCTAAACAGTTAATTTTGCATTTTTATTTTTTTGTGTTTCTACCAAGTCAGATCTTAAAAATGGGCAGTATATGAAGAGCTTTAGTTTGTGGGACTCATGTTTTCAGTGATCAAAAATATCTATATTATTTAGAATATAATTGTCAGTCTTGTTGTGTTTTGTAGATTTATTCTGTTTTTAAGCCATAGTTTCTAGATTACCTAATTTTAACCCTCAGTAAACTTTTCCCTATTTTTCAGAAATCTGTTTGTGTTTATTTTTAGAAAGTAAACATTTAGATTCCTTTTCTGGTACTTTTTTCTCCATTTCTATCACACAGATTTGAAGAGATCAGTATCTATCATTGTAAAATATAACTTTATTAAATTTGCAATCTGTCTTTCTATAAATTATTATTCCCTAAATGTGTATTTTATGTTAATTTAACTACCTGAATATTTATTTTGTTTAAGGAGGCAGCTGTCTAAGAATTTTTGTTAATATTACTTTGTAAATTGCGTAATGTAATTTATTTTACATTATGTACATTTCCTTTTTAACGCACAAAATGTCTATGTACAATTAACTACAGATTTGCAAATAATGTCACTAAGCTTTATTCAGTCAATACAGATGGCATGTGAAGATGTAATATGCTTTTTTACATTTTCATATGGGTTATTTGTAAATAACTATATTGCTGACAAACATAAATACGGAAATCATTTTCATTCTAATCATGTGTATCTGTGTTTTGATTTGCACCAATTGCTTCTAAAATATGGATTAAAATTTTTTTCCAGTGAATACCTAAATCCTTTTACCTACTGTGTTAGCCCTTTCCTGGGTCATATAACAACTCCAATTTAGAAAGTTCAAGAAATACAAACTTTTACTTTGAAAGTTGGCTAAGGCCACCAGGTGAATCATGGACAAAGGAACTCCTGGTTTCCAGTCAATTCAAAAACGGCAGCAGCAGAGGATGGGGAAACTCTCTACAACAGAGTACAGCTCTTCCCACCCAATCAGTCATAAGGCACATCCCTCACTGTCTCTTGTCCCTGTGTCTACCCACAAAAAACCAAACCCAAAAGTCAAAGCGGAAACTCATGCCTTAACAAATTCAGGAAGGGACACACAACTTAGACAAGTTACTTCCGGGGTAGTTTGCAGTTAAAACATTTTCTGAAATAGCTATTTGCTAAAATATAAGTAAGTAGGGAACCATTTAAGCCCTCAATCTGTGAACCACTCAGAACATGTAGCTAGCCTACATGCTTGATGGAAAAATGGTAATTTCCAGTCTTTTTCTTTTCTACATTACTCATTACAAGTGAAACTAGGTGAAAAAATTTTTCAATGTATCACACAGATTTTTTTCTAGGTATCTGGACTTTCATAGTCAAATAGCTAACTTCATTTTTTATTTTTCTATTCCAATTTATGCCCTACAAACACAAATATGAATATTACTGGTCTACATTTTATTTTTGCTACTTCTGTGTCCCTAGTGATTCTTTCATTAAAGTCTGTATATATTCCACAACACACACACTTCAATTTACACCTCCCATCTGTGTCAGTTACTCTGAAAAGATATTGTACATATATGAAAATGCATAAATGTAGTCATGGTTTCTGATATTGCAGTACTTTTATGTGACTTCTCCTCCCCCTTTCACCTTCTTCCATAGCATCTCCCAGCCAAGTTAACTCGTTAACAATCTGATATGTATCCTGTCATATTTTTCTCCTTGATCATATGACATTATAAATATGATAGTGGAGAGTGAGATGGAAGAGAGAGAGGAAGAGAGAAATGGGTGAATTTAGTAGATACAATTAGGAAACAGCTTCATTTTTTTTTCCTATTACTGTTTTCAGACACTATAAAATGTTCTTCATCCTGTTTTTAGTAACACCTAAGGCAAATCCCATAGCTTTTTGATAACAATGAGTTATCAAAGTATCAGAGTTATCAAAGTTCCAATCCAGGCTAATCAAAACATCAGTCCCTCTCATTGCTTTCATCTCCTTGACTAGTAGCAAATTTGAGTAGCTTTTCATCTTTTCATATATATCTGGATATTTGGACTTGACTTTCTATTACATATAATTTTCAAATGACAATTCTGATGATGCCAATATGGTTAATTTTAGGCCATCAACTAATTTTTATTTTATTATTTTTTGAGACAGTCTCATTCTGTTGCCCAGGCTGGAATACAGTCATAAAATCTCGGCTCACTGCAACTCTGCCTCCTGGGTCCAAGCGATTCTCCTGCCTCACCCTCCCAAGTAGCTGGAACTATAGGCATGTGCCACCACGCCTGGCTAACATTTTGTATTTTTAGTAGAGAGGAGGTTTCACTGTGTTAGCCAGGATGTTCTCCATCTCCTGACCTCATGATCTGCCCACCTCGGCCAGGCGTGACCCACTGCACCCAACCCTAAATGTTAACGTTTCTGTAAAGAAGGAAAAATAAATTTTGGGATTCTATTTCCCCACAATCTTTTTTTGTTGTCATCTCAGGCAGAGGTTCCCCCACCATGGCTGTGGCCACCTCACTGTCCCCCTGCCTGTTGTGAGGCTGGATATTCTCTCTCTATCCTAGCTAGCCACTATGCATGCTCATTCCCACTCATGCTCACCCTTGAGCACAGAATTACCGGAAGTGATGAAGCTGGAGCCCAACCTTCTATTAAACTACACATTCTTTTCAGAGCTTTGACATTTTTACTACCTCTACCTAGAAACTTCCCCTTGATATAGGCACGGCTGCTCCCCCACTTCATGCAGGTCTCTGCTCAAATGGCCCCCCTCTGAGAAGTCTTCCTTGACTATCCCATCACTCTCTATTCTCCTGCCCTTCTTTTGTTTTCTTCATGGCACCTGACATTACATATCTTCCTGTTGTTTGTTTTTTTCTCTCTCCCACACAATGAGAGAGGCCGGGTCTTTGTTTCGCACCTCGCGTGGAATAATACCCAACACATAGTAAGAATTATGATTTTTTGGGTGAATAAATGAATAAAAGAATTAGTGAAGTACAAGGTTTATGACTAAAGAGTAGATAATAATAAATAGCGGATTAATTATGAAGAAGCCACTAGAGTTAAAAAAAACTAACTCATCGATAGCTTAAAGCTGTCGGTACTCTACTCTCATAAATATATCGTATATTCATTTCACTTACCAGATATATGTTACTCTAAACACTTAGAATGCACAATGCTGACAAGGACAGAACAGTAACAGAGCAGTTGAAGAAAGAAAAACAGTAACTGAGACTGGCATCATAGAGGAGTCATATTAAATAGCTAAGGATACTCCAATAAGATGTGGGCTATGGGATTTACAAAACTATATTGAAAACAGGGCCTGCAAAATACATAATTCTATTGTAGTTTTAACTCAATTGTAATTTAAGTGAATTAACTTAAATTAGTAGGAAATTATTCCAGGGGAAGTAGGCAAGAGAGCTTGGAATACTGGAAAATTAAGCAAAAGACAATTTCAAATTCCTAAAAAGCCTTTGATCCAGGATATAAAAGCAGTCTGATTATACTTTTTAGTCTTAAATAAAATTAATTGATTTTATGATGTCAGTAATAATCAAATTATATACTATTTGCTTCAGAGCAGAAATAAAATGGAAAAAACAGAATAGCGTAACAATTCAAAGTGCTTCCAAATTCCCATAATTTGCCTTGAAACAGTAGAGGAGGACATTCAGCAACCATATAATTACTTTAATAGACCATTTAAAATCCATTCCTTGTCGAAAACAATGTCTTGATTTCCTTGAGAAGTAAAAAGAATTTCAAAATCAGAATCAGCCAGAAAGTACTACAGAGGGAAAGCCAGCGTCTTCGTGGATAGCGTGGACCTGTGTCCCAGTTTTTTATAAACACAGTGAGTTTAGCGAGAATCCTGTCACACCACATCCCCAGTGACCCTCCAGCGGCTATGCTGACAGCTGAAGTATAACTGTACTCTTTCACAATTTATCTTTATAAAAGGTTTGAGTGTTTACAATATTTGTCTGCTGGCAGGGGGTTATTTTTAATGTTTATCACGTTGTACAATTTGTTTGCCAAAGGGTATAGTTCTTTTCTTCTGATGACACTACCTTGCTATCTATGGGGAAAAAAATGGTTTATAAAATAAGTCAAGTAGAAAAGTATCCTGGCTGTAGAAGGAGGTATAGTGGAAAGGATTATAATCAGAGACTTATATAAATGACCCTTAAAAATTAATGTTGGTGTGCTCATGAATTCTAATCTTTATATGGAATAATCCATAAGAAAATCAAATTAAAATGTCTCCTACAATGATAGACTGAGGCTATGTCTGGTAGTGATCATGATATAAATGCATGTTGCAAAAACATTATGGCAACATTTGTTCAGTGATAAAAACTAAAGAGGTCTTTGATACAATTCTCTTCAGAATAGGCATCATATTGGCTTTCAAAAATCAACAATTCCTAGCCAGAAAGATTTAAACGTAATTATGGGTTTATAATGAAAGCAGATGTAGCAATAAATTGGTACATTATCTTACTTAGATGATAATGCCAAGTGTAGAAACAGTCCATTCGTATGGAAGTATTAAGAGCAATACCTACCACTGACAATGGTCAGATCCTGCATATTTTACAAAGTTTAAGAAAAGGAAACCAAGAAAAGACTAAAAACCTGTATTGAAAGCCCTGTCAGGATATGGGAAGAGGGCCCGAAGAACAAAGAAGAAAATATAATGAGTAGCTTTTGAACTTACCAAAAAGATTCTCATGAGCATTTATAATTAAAGAAATGTTATTTAAAACAATGACGCAATAGATGGGGAAAATGAAATTTGACAATCCACTATCTGATCAAGTATATAAGGAAAACAAAAGTATCGTTCTTTTTTATTTCTAGTAGAGGTAGTATTAACTGATAATCAAGTCAATAAAGGGCAATGTAAATACTATTTTTAATTATAAATAAACATATCCTTTAACCTAGTAATTCCACTTCTAAAAACTGACCCCAATGTCTAGAAATAGATGATTGACAGATAATGATGTGTATTGTATATACATGTGTGCGTGTGTGAATAGAGAAGTGACAGATATATAAAACATGCACAATAATATAATACAAGGATATGTGTTGTATCATGTTGGTATTCACTAAAGTATGGAAACAACATAAGTAGATGGAAACACTGCTCACTGTATTTTGTGGATGAAAAGTTTAAATAAATAACACAAGATTTTGTCTATAAGATCTTATTTCTGCCTTTAATTTGTCAGAATTGGGGACTGGTAAAATTAGTAAGAAATCTCAGCACGTATACATATTCACAAAATATTTCTTAGTCATCTTTTTGAAATGGCCCTCAAGCTGTTTATTTTTAATGCTTCAAACTATTTTTTTTTTTTGAGACACGGTCTCGCATGTGCCCAGTGCAATGGCAAAATAAGCTTACTACCGCCTTGACCTCCTAGGTTCAAGCAATCCTCCTACCTCAGCCTCCCAAGTAACTGGGACTATAAACACACACCACCACACCTGGCTAATTTTTTGTTGTTGTTATTGGAAGAGACAGGGTCTTGCTATGTTGCCAGGACTGGTGTCGAACTCCTGGGCTCAAGCCATCCACCCATTTTGGTCCTCCAAAGTGCTGGGATTACAGGCATGAGCGACCGCACCCAGCCTGATACAAAATATTGATTGGAAGTTGAGAGTCAAGATCTTTGATGTAGTATAAAACTCAAAAATGTTTACTCCTAATCATGCATTTATAAAGCCAATTTAAAAAGCAATCATAAATGAGGGTCCTTCTGTATAAATAAAAGTAAAAATGATGCTACATATTTGTCATTTTGGAATGGACCTTTTTTTCTGCCTAAGTCCCTATCTTCCAAAAAATTTTAATTTTTTTAACCCTCTGGCTCATTGTTGCTAATGTGAAACTGTACTTCGGATGTGCCAAAGGAATAACAAAAAGGAATTATCTTACATTTTAGCAATTGCCTGAAGTTAAATTTAATGAACTAAAAAAAATGTTTCTGCAACATTAGCAAGAACAGCTAAAAAAAGGCCCTTTTCTGTCTGTAGTGGTCAGTGCTTACCAAATAATGAGCAAAACTTTTGCAGCCCATGTGGACTTAGAAAACCACAAAACATCAACTTGGAAGTTCAGAGAACTGATTGTCTTTCTGATTAGATATCCAGCCTCAATTTTTGAGGCTAACAAATAGGTGGAGGGAAAATGTATATCAAAGACCTCTGGGGGAAAAAATGGAACAAATGCTTGCCTAATTGGATTATTGCTATATATCTCCCAAAATATCCTGTTAGAACTTGGCTATGAAGAACAAGAACAACAAACACATCAGAAGCTTTTGTCTTTCATCCAGGGATAGTTGGAGGAAGTTGAAAAATATGGGAAACTTAATATCAATGGTCAATCCGAGGACAGGTGTAATGAGAATGTTACTTACCACATGAAAAGATTCAGTTCCAACATTCCTCAATTGCTTCAATAATGTGATAACTGCTGGCAAGCTATATTTATCCTATAGTATAGAGGGAATTGCAGACAATTAAAGCTGAGAGTCTGAGAAAACCATTTTCTCTCAAACAAATGAGAAGACGTAGTGTAAGTATTCACTGAATACAGGCAGTGGCATGTGGCGTGCATCTCTACCCATTCATTCATTCCATAATAATCATTGACAATCTATTATGTGCCAGACACCATCCTAGGCTTTGAAGACATAGTTGACGAGAAAAATGACAAAATTTGTGTTTATGGAGCATACATTCTAATGAGGGGAAAGAGACAATACAGAACCAAGGAACTGCAATATACTGGTTGGTGGAAAAATGCCATTGAGAAAAATTAAGTAGGGTAAAAATGATAAGACGTGCTAGAACATGGAAGACGGCCCCCTGATCTGGGCGCATTAAGAGGAGGAAATATAAAGGATGTGACAATTGAGAGAAACAGAGGTCCCAGGCAGTGAGCATGTGTGCAAAGCCCCTGAAAGGGGATCATGATTTGCTCATTATAGAATTACACAACAAATCCAATGTGGATGAGAAAATTCTGCCTAAGAATAATAGTGGGTTGCTCAACAGGGAAACATTCTCCATCATCTCCTTAGATATTATGCAATATGTTGATGCTTCAGTTAGAAACTTCATGGAAAAAAAGACTGAGAAACTGAGATTCCAGAGTCAGAACCACCCCAACTTTCTATTACCATAATGAAACATCTCTGCATCTCTTCTAAATATATCAAAATGTTCTTAGTATGTTTGGGAAAATGCTGTAAATGTTAAAAGAAAAAAACGGTACCTATCCTCTTAGAAATCATAGGCAATAAAGACTTTGAGAAATATTTTTAATTATAGTATTCAGGTTTGTTAATAAGGAAAAGATAGACATACTCACAAGAAATTTAGCAATATATATCGACCTTAAAATGTTAATGCCCTTTGACCATGTAATTCCACTTTAGCAATCCTAATTATTCAATATTGATAAACTTTTATGCACTTCATTGCAACATCACAGATATTGGTTGAAAATATATGTTCAATCATACACATGAAAAAATTCATACTTAAGAGAAATCTATGAATTTAAGGTATATGGGAAAGTATGCAATTTTCCCAGTTCTTTTTGAAAATATGAAAGAATTCATACTGGAGGGAAAACCCTATGAGTGTAAAAAAAATGGGGTAATAGCCTCAGTGTTTTTAGTTCTAGGTGAATACATCAAAGAATTTATTTCTGAGAATAAAACCTATAAACGTACAAAATGTGGTAATGCATTCATTTCTCTCAAATACATTAAAAGACATGATAATGCCCACTGAAGGTGGGTCTCAAATACAAGAATGTACTCTTGATTGAAAACCTAGTAGTTTGCAAAACATAGGAAAGTTTTAATTTTAATGATTATTTTTAAAGTCATATGGAAACATCCATTGGAAAGAAACCTCATAAATGTAAGTAATTTGGAAAGCTGGTGCAAATTAAATATTGCATAATGCTCAAAAAATGCACATGGATGAAATGTTATGTAAGTTATAAATATATTGTGCTTATCAGTGACTCATTCTTAGAGAGGGTCTCTAGTCTATAGATTTCTACTGCTTTTGCAAGGAAACGGGTGAGAATTCTGTATTCTTTAAGCAACAGTACATAAATTTAATAGGTAGTTTTTTGTTCTTAGTTAATAAAATTTTTTTTCATTTATCTAAAAAGATGTTGGATCCATGAGTGAACTGAAATCAATTTCTAACATATAGGTAAGGTGGATTTTATATAACTTTTTCATTGTTCTGTGATTAAATGAGTATTGATTGTTGGGATTTTCTTACTAAGTGTATATGGCAAGTTTTGGTTATCCCTCATCCATTATATAGACTCCACATTTTTTATTAGAAAAACTATTTTTCTTTGTCACAAAGAATTTTATTCTATATTCTTTGCTAACAGAATTAGTATCAAATTATAAATATGTAAAGTTTAGTGTATAGTCTCAGATGAATTATTATCATTTCTTGTACTTTATCCTTTGTGACTATTTCTGTTATTTGGATAGTTCACTTTGAATTAAAAAGAGAACTGTGAAATGTGTGTGTGTGTGTGTAAGTGTGTGTGTGTTCAATCTTAGGGGATGTTAGAGGAAATATGTTACATTCATATTGAACACTGAAAATTCTAAATTCTATGCTGATTTTCAGTTTTATGTTAGTGAAGAATTTTGACATGGAAAATGTTTATAATGTTCACCGAAAAGAAGCAGGATACAAAACATTGCACATGGTAAAAATATACTTCAGCATGGCTCCATGCCATAATGCAATGTAAACGGGAACTTGGAAAGAGAAGGCCTGGGTTCCAGCTCGTGCTCATCACTTATCAGCTTGATGTCTGAGAGCAAGTCACTGAGCCTCCCTACACTTTGGTTTTCTCTTCTATATAAGGGAAAGAGAACAACACCACTTCTGCCTTCCTTATAAAATTATACATAAAAAAATGAATACATTTAATATGTTTTATAAATGCTATTATGATTGGTGTAATCTTCCTTTAAACATTTTTAGAGAGTTTTAATATTATACCATAGAGTTTGAACTTAAGGCATTTTAAGCTGAAAATTACATAGAAAAATCACTCTGGCAGCCATCAGGGCAAGGTTGGAAACTAATTAGAAGACTACTGCATTGGTCCAGAAAAAATAAAATGAGAGCTGAAGAAAAAGGAAGGAGTAATAGATATTAGAGTAGGATTTCAGCAAGGTATGTTAATGAGTTTGAATTGGTAGCACTTGATAACCTTTTGGATGAAGAGAATGATAAAAAGGTAATTCCCAGGTACCAGCTTAATTATCCATTTACTAAGACTGAGAGTGTAGAATAAAGATTGCATTTGGGAGCAATTGTTAAGTTTCAGGTGACTGTAGGACATCCAAGTGGACCTATGCAAGGAGGATACTAGACACTGGAGTCCAAACTCAATAGAAGGCAGGGTGCGGTGGCTCACGCCTGTAATCCCAGCACAATGGGAGGCCAAGGCAGGCAGATCATTTGAGGTCAGGAGTTCAAGACCAGCCTGACCAACATGGTGAAACCCTGTCTCTACTAAAAATACAAAAAAATGAGCCAGGCATGGTGGTGCCCTCCTGTAATCCCAGCTACTCAGGAGGCTGAGGCACGAGAATCGCTTGAACCCAGGAGGCGGAGGTTGCAGTGAGCTGAGATTTCACCACCGCACTCCAGCCTGGGTGAAAGCGTGGGAGTGAAAGCGTGGGACCCTGTCTCAAAAAAATAATAAAAAACATAAACTTAATAGAGAAGTTTAAAATTGTAGATTCAGAATTTTCAAGTCATCAGCTCTCAGCTAAATAAGATCAGTCAGAGTGCTGTGTAGAGAGACAACCCTGAGAAACACCAATATTTAATGGATGAAAATACAGAGATAAATCTGCAAAGGATAACATTAATGTAGAAATGAAAGAGAACAAGGAGAGAGTGATATAAAAGGCCAAGGATAAGAAAAGAACTTGTCAAAATATTGTAGAGAAGGCAAAATAAGATGAAGACTAGAATTTATTATATTTGGCACTTGGGTCATTGTTGACTTTTGCCAGAGCTGGGTGAGTGGAGTGGTGGGTACAGAAGTTTGTGGAAGGGCAAGTTGTAGGTCAGGAAGTGAAGACATTTTATAAATAGTTCTTTTGAGAGTATTGGCTAGTGGGACAGACAGAACATCTCCCTAAATAAATGAAATACATGAGAGAGCAATAAAAATATATGTGATTTAATATAGAGGGTAAAAAGAGACAGTTGCCATTAAAGATAGTTATTTGTTTGAAGTTTACTCCATTAGCTGAACGAAGAGCTTAGCATGCATCATTATCTCATTTTCACAATGCTTCAATGACGTAATATAAGATTACCTCACAATGCTTCAATGAGGTAATACAATATAATATGGTAAAATGATAATATTGAGACTTGGATGACAAAGCAGGCATGCCTGTCAGCTTCCAGGGCCTGTCCTCTTAACCACTGGACTGTGCCAATTATAAGTTTATTGAGCTGAAGCCTGCAGCCTAAAAGTGTTAAATGAGTCTCAGTTTCTCTTCTAGAACTACAGAGAATATTCATATCTTTTTCCATATTACAGGTTGAGCATCCCTAATCTGAAAACCTGAAATTTGGAATGTTCAAAAATCCAAGATTTTTTGAGTGTCCATGTGATGCTTAAAGCAAATGCATATTGGAACATTTCAAATTAGGTATGCTCAACTGGTAATTATACAATATCAATATTCCAAAATTTAAAAAAATCCAAAATCGAAAACATTTCTAGTCCCAGACATTTCAGATAAAGGATACTCAACCTTTATCCATCTTTAAGTGTTTAAAGAAAAGTTCCCACGATATCCCGCACCTCCTTTTCAAGCAAAATATCCCTGATTCC
The DNA here is from genome assembly GCF_028878055.3 of Symphalangus syndactylus. Lineage (NCBI taxonomy): Eukaryota > Metazoa > Chordata > Mammalia > Primates > Hylobatidae > Symphalangus > Symphalangus syndactylus. The sequence goes on from NC_072425.2 coordinate 98,494,818, forward strand.
ATCATAGTTCTTCAGATAACTTTGATTTCTATCTAAGCTTGCTTTTAATACACAAAGATTTGAGGTTCACAGACTTATAATTCCAGTCATCCCACTGCAGACATTCTCCATTGTACCACTCTTCTTGGGATAAAATGCCCAGAACTAAAAATAACACACTAGATGAGGTCAAACCATCCTTGTTCTAGACATGAAATACCAATAAAAGCACACTAAGATTATATTCACACTTTGTGGTACAAAGTCTTCTTTCAAACAACTAAGACTCCTAAATTTTCCTATTCTCATGAAGGAAAGTTATAAATTCTTTTCAATATTACATTCTATTACTACGATATTACAGAATTCATTATTTTTCATTGATATACCATCATTTGCATTTATTACATGATTTTATTTTCCAGTCTCTGACTTTAAAGAAATTTCAGAGACTTGTCTATAATCTAATGTATTGTCTCTATCTTTGTGCCCTTTGTGGATTTAATGAGCACCTTTCTGCTTCATCCAATACATCCACACTATTTGAAAGTATAAAACAGATCCCGAATACCTCTCAGAGACTGTCATTCATTCAGTAAATATTTATCAAGGAAAGCCTTCTAGGCCAGGCACAGTGGCTCATACCTGTAATCCCAGCACTTTGGGAGGCTGAGGCGGGAGGATCACTTGAGGCCAGGAGTTTGAGACCAGCCTGGACAACATAGTGAGACCTCATTTCTACAAAAAAGAAAAAAAAAAAGAGGCTTCTAGGGTATTGGTAATGTTCTGTTTCATTACTGGTGCTTAAATGTGAGGTTCACATTAGGATAACACATTGAGCTAAATATGTATAATTTGTGCAACAGAACAGAATAGAGTTCAAAAATCCAGATACGTTTAGTTTATAATAAAGGTGTTAATTCATATAAGGAAAAGAGTAATTATTTAATAAGTAGTAGTATAGAGACAACTAATAATCATCTGGAGGAAAAAACCCTGAATAATTTTTTTAATTATACTTTAAGTTCTGGGGTACATGTGCAGAACGTGCAGGTTTGTTACGTGGGTATACACATGCCATGATGGTTTGCTGCACCCATCATCTACATTAGGTATTTCTCCTACTGCTATCACTCCCCAAGCCCACCACCCCCTGACAGGTCCCAGTGTGTGATGTTCCCCTTCCTGTATTCATGTGCTCTCATTGTTCAACTCCCACTTATGAGTGAGAACACGCAGTATTTGCTTTTCTGTTCTTGTGTTAGTTTGCTGAGAATGATAGTTGCCAGCTTCATCCATGTCCCTGCAAAGGACATGAACTCATCCTTTTTTATGGCTGCATAGTATTCCATGGTGTATATGTGCCACATTTTCTTTATCCAGTCTATCATTGAGGGGCATTTGAAAACCCTGAATAATTTTAAGGTTTATTTTTACAGTTTTATTTTAGCATTTATTTTTCCTTTATCAGCTTATTTCTAATATGCAAATGGCAGAAATTTTTGCCTCTAACATTGCAATGCTGCAACATAGTTTTGCATATTCTGATGTAAACAAGTATTTCAATGACATTGTCATTTGCTTATTTTTTGTTTCCCTTACTGATTAATTTGAAAGCACACATTTCCTCATACTTAAAAAAACTTTTCTAAAAAATGAAATGTTATAGTCAAATAGATTCCTAGCAGAAATGTTAACTCAAAAATCTGACTTTACAACCACAGAGGGTACATTCCTTTACTCATGGATTCATTAACAGATATTTATTGTGTATCTAGTATATGTCAGGCCATGTGCTAGACTCTGGAGACACCAGAGATGAAAAATCATGATCCCTTTTTTAAAAGAATGTTTATTCCTGTAGGTTTTTGGGTAACAGGTGGAATTTGGTTACATAGGTTCTTTATTGGCAATTTGTGAGACTTTGGTGAACCCATCACCCGAGCAGTATACACTGAACCCAATTGGTAGTCTTTTATCCCTTAACCCTCCTCTCACCCTTTCACCTGTGTCCCCAAGGTGGGAGCTAAGCTATGAGGATGCAAAGGCACAAGAATGATACAATGGACTTAGAAACTCACGATCCCTCTCTTAATGGGACTCAAGATCTATTGAGAACTTTGTCAGGAGAATGATCACTTGAGACAGAATAAAAGAATTGTTCTCTGATTAAATGTTGACAATGTTAAAAATAAAATTGATGAAATATTCATTTTTTATAAAATCAATTGGGAATATCAAAAGTCATAAACTTAAAATGTGTTTTTGGTTCAAGAAGATAGTAGGAAAAGTAATAAACTTTTTAAAAAGCATTAATTTATTAAGTTAAATAAACTAAAATTGATATTTTCCCAAAGTGAAGAAAATGCCACAACCTCTTTCATGTACCAATCAGGTTACCTGTTTCTATAACCTGAGAAAATAAAAGTAGCCCTCTTCCTTGGGTTGTTTCCTAAGAACTCCAACCACTCCTCACCTTCAGTCAGGACTGCTCCAAAGGATGCCCCACCATACGCCAGCAATCCCAAAGCAAGAGGAATAAGGAAATAAGACTTCAACCCCTCACCCCACCCCAGACACCCAAACAGAGTCTATAAAAGAGAAGATTATTTCATTTCGCGCATTAATTAGTTCACTTCAATTTCATGGAGTTATTTCAGAGCGTCTGCTAGGTTCTGTGTAGCTGTAAAACAACCTTAAATGGCTTATAGCATGCCACACCAAAAGGAATGGATAGTGGGGACGGGTAGGGGAAGGCCACAGTGAAAAGCATAGGCTATCTGATGAATCACTCTCCCTGGGTGCTCAAAATGTCAAAGATGCTCATGTGCTAGTCTTGGGGAGACCTCCAAGAGAATAGATTTAGCATGCCCATATGCTCAGATGTCATCAAGGTACAGAAACAACTAGGAAGAAAATAGACGATCTTAAAGACTGAATTTTTTTATCCCAGAAAAAGTGAACAATGCTTAAGGAACAATTAAAATTATTAGATCAGATTATATTTGAAATCAGATAGTATAAAAAGTTCATTTTTCTCAAAGGTGAGATGAGCTGTAAGCAAAATAAAAATAATGAGGATTTGAAATATGTTGAAGTTTAAATTTGTAAATCTGTTAGAATTTGTTACATCAACACACTGAAATAAAAGCCAGTCTTCACTGATCAGTGGGAGTGTTTCCTATATTTACATATTAAGATCCAGTTCCCTTGAGGCTTTGATTGGCAGACTTAAAATTAAACCATAGTAGTCAATTGTAAAAGGCTTCACTTTGTGAAATTTTCTCATAAAAGTGTATTTGTTAAGAACAAGGATTCTGTGACCTCACTCCCTAGATTAAATGTTGAGTTCTGCCACTTACAAGCTGTGTAAACTTGGGGAAATTAATCTTTGTGTTTTCATTTTCTTGTTTTTAAAATCTGGATAAAATTATTATCTTTTCTTTTATAAAGTCTTTCTACTCCTGCTATATCCTAACTTTTAAAGTGGGCAGAATATGTGACTGCTTGATCAATGGCATATGGTGGAAAGGATTCTGTGTTTAGGAGACTGATAGCTTCCACTTTATCCCTCTGAGAGCATTTATTCTTGGAATCCAGCGAGCATGCTGTAAGGTCTCAAGTAGCTCCACAGAGGTGCCCTATGGAAAAGCACCAAGCCTCCAACCACAGACAGTGGCTGAGCTACCAGCCAATAGCCAATACTAATGGAACAGACAAGATGAGTGAGTTGTCTTAAAAGTTGAGACACCTTATCTGTTTTCACTTCAAACAGAGATGAGCTGACCCCGCCAAACTATGCCTGTATCACAGGTTTGTGAGCCAAATAAACTTGTTGTTTTAAGCCACAAAGATGTACACAGTTTGCTATTCAGCAATAGAGAACCAAAACAAAATTTGATACCTAGAATTTACAAACACCTAAAACATGCGGCACTAGCTTTGGCACCAGGCAGCAGGTGCAAGCTCGCAGGGTCTTGGGAGATTTGCTCATGAAAGCTAAAGTGGACTTTTCCTAACTTCAGATAATTGTGGACCTTGGAAGTCATGTTAGGACCATAATTTACCCCCAAGTTTTTGAAATATAGAAGCTCTAAGTAAAAATAGTTTAAGGAAGAGAAAAAGAGATCAATTACACGAATATATAATTAGCTGCTTTGGGTCCAATTTAAAGGGTTATAAAATGGGATCTGTCAAGAAAGTCTTAAAGTTCTAGAGATTAATTAACATTGGAATAGAAGTGGCTGAGATTTGCCAAATAACTCTAAATCACCCAGTTTTTCTCCTCTGACAGGACAATAAAACTCGTGCTTTAATAGCAGCAGGAATGAGACAGGATAAATTTAAAACACACTTGGCAATAGAGTTAAATTTGTAAGTTCTGAGAAGGTAGCACAAATCTGTCACAGTTGCTCTGGGGGAATTACTGGCAAAATGTTCACAGACAAACTAGTTGGCCTCAGTTTTCATTTGTGTGCTTTCAGCTGCAAGTAATCCTAACTCAAATTGCTTAAGCAGTGAAGCCATATATTATTGTGCCTAGCAGGGAAACCAAGACCACTGCAGGACTGACTGGCTCCCTGGCTCACTTACATCATCAAGGATCCAGCTTCTTGTTACCTCTTGGTACTGCTCACATGTTATCAGTGAGAATTCATTCATGTGACTATACCCAGCCACAAGGCAGGCTGAGGAATATAGTCTCTGATTGATCAGCCATGTCTCTGAATGAAGTAAAAAATATATTTAGGGGAACAACAAGAGTCTGAAACAAAGAGTTTGTGGCAATAGCAAGCAACGCTAAACTCAGCTTCTATTTGCTTTGCAGGCTATATGAGAATAGTACTCACTGGTGTTAACTGGAGAGTCAAAAACAAAGGCAGTTGAGACTCTGGTAAATCTTGATCCCCCAGAAAGTTGAATAGTAGATTTACGTTTTTGGTAGGCACAGTTGCCAGAATGAGAACACAGGACTAGTGCTCAGCTTGGAATCCTTCATATGGTAGCAGGCGGGCCCATAAATGCCAACATTCTCACATGCTCACTCAGCCTAATAATAAAAAAGCAGGGTGCTCCTGCTCTAAGCTCTTGTGACCCAGAGGATTCTCAATTCCACATAGACCACATTGACCAAATTTTAGGTGGATTTTGTTGAAGAACAAGAGAAGCAGCCGGGAGCTATGTCCACTTTCTTTTTTCCTTACCTAGCTATTTGCACTGCTTGGGGTAGAACCTGAGAAATTGCATAAGCCAAGAAAAAAAATGGCATTTCTTGAAGCCATGAGCAGGCCTTGGTAACCTGGCCTCTCTTACCTGCACAATGCTCTCTATCCACTTCAGAGTCAGCATTACCCACTCTCAACTTGGAGTGAAATTACAGGAGGCATTCAGTGAAAGAGACTAAGGTAACCTGGTCATGTCTAACACCTGCAAGAGGTCTTCACAGCCCAGCTTCTGAATGAGTTAGCTTTCTATCTGAGAGCCACTACACCAAGCTGCTGCTTTACATTCCATCATTAAATAAAGCCTGTTTGGGATTATTTTATGTTTTGGATTAATTTTACTGCCATTCTTTTCTAAATCAATGATTGAGTACACAATATATAATGCAAGATGTTATCTACATCCAGAAATTTTAACAGCCATGGAAATTCAATGTGTATTTCCCAAAACATATAATGAAATGCCTTAAATTTTGAAAAGAAAAATTCGGGCCATATAACCACTTATCTCACCCCAACCATCTCCAAAAGAGCCATATCTAGCACCTCCTAATTGTTAATTTCTGTGCCTGGCCCTTATCAAAAACAATAGGAGGGAACCCAACTGATTATATTTGCATTTACTATTATATCTTGGTTTGATTCCCAGGAAAGCCCCTTAAAAAAAAAGCTGGTCATGTCACACACACACACACACACAGAGAGAGAGAGAGAGAAAGAGAGAGAGAGAGCCAGTCACACATGTATAAACACACACATTTCATAGATGTCTCATCTTTAAACAGATTGACATCAAATGTCTTTTAAGACAATGGCAAACCCCTGAGGGTTTCAGTATTGAAGCGTGTGATAGATAATGTCAGCCTAAGCAAATTAATTATTATACAATATTGAAATTTATACAGAGAAGTGAGGTTGCAGGGCAGCTGCACTGTAAAACTCCAGAGAATATTATGTATATCACAGAAACTGTGCAGAGCAAACCCTAAACAGCCACACAAGGCAGCCCCACAGGATTTCCCTTGCTCCCTCAAAACTTACAGCTATACATGACACAGGGATTTTCCACTGCTGCCCTTGTGGATGACAACTTGCCAGTATAAAAGGCAGACCCCCAACTTCCAAATGGCATCACTTTACATTTGATGCCCAAGTGAACATACTTGAGCTTCCATCGCCTGTCAGAAATTAACCCCTCCTTGCCATGAACACTAGCTACTTCTAAATCTCCAGGACACTATCACGGATGGTTTAGACACAAGGGCCTCACATGCTTTAGCTCCAGCTTCTCCACCATGCCACCTTGCTGCTGCCTCCTCAGCTGGTCACCATTGTGAGTTTGGGTTAGACAACGAAACCTGGGGCCGGCAAGTACCTCTGAACTGCCTACTGCCCATGCATTTCTCCACTGATGAGATACAAGACAAGATAAATGCCATGGGACTCATATCCATGCAGGCTTCCTTCTGCCTCTGTTTCCTGGAAAGGACTGAAGACAGTCACGTAATCTCACAACAGGAAACTCAAAAAAGAATATGATTTGACTCTCTAATTGGGGTGTTGGGGTCCACATAGCATCCCAGCTGCTCTCCCATTGCATTTACTTCTGTACTATCTACATAACAACAAGTATGAAGCCTTTCCAGCGCTGGGAGGTCCCTACAGTTCATCTCCGAGGACTCTGGAGACTGCATCCTGGAAGATAAGTGACTACGTAGAAAAGAGGCTTCAGAGCTGGTGCTGAATGGCTGATTGGCAGAGCATCTTGGTGCTTCGGCAGCAGCAGGACCATTTCCCAGTGTTAGGAGGAGCCACTTAACACTGTCTCCTCCTTCAGCTGCAAGTAACACCCAGGCTTCCAGGGGATGGAGAGTACCCTCACCTCTGTGACTTCAGCCCAGAGGCAGATTTTCAATTAATTATCCAGAGCACAACAGAAACCAGTCCATTGGTTTCACCAAGACTTTACAGAAGGATCTGAGACAAAGGAAAGAGCAATATTTAAAGCAGCATTATTTATGGCTACACATAGCAGGCATAAGCTCAGCTGTATCTTCAGGGTTCCTTGTCAGAGTCCCCTTTCCTGGTTCATTGCTCACCAGGACAGTTTAGAGCAATTCCACCCAGACCCTTGATATTTGTTAGTGTTACTTCCCTGAATCCCCAAGCTCACCTTCTAGTGCAAAGCCTACTTCCACAGGCTTCATTCTCTGAGCAGCTGGGGAAGCACATACCCCTTTCAGGGGACCCCCAACAAGATAATCACATTGTGTTTGACATCACAGGATTTCCCAGTTATGAGAGGATTACAGACAACTTTCACTTTCTTATTTATGCCTTTTTATTTACTAGAATGTATATAGAGAGCAAATATTATTTTCATAACAAGAAAATTTAACATTTTCATTCAAAAAATAATAAACTCGTTTCTGAGTAATGTTTGTTGTGGTGGAGGCTACTTTTCTGGAAAAAAAAATGAAATTTTCCTTTGTAAAGATTAATTTTGTGAAGCATACACAAGTATCAATAGCCAAATCAATCAAGCAGAATAAAGGATATCAGAGATTGAAGATCAACTTAATGAAATACAGCTTGAAGACAAGACTAGAGAAAAAGGAATGAACACAGCCTCCAAGAAATACGGAACTATGTGAAAAGACCAAACCTACGTTTTACTGGTGTACCTGACAGTGATGGGGAGAATGGAACCAAGTTGGAAAACACACTTCACGATGTTATCCAGGAAAACATCCCCAACCTAGCAAGACAGGCCAACATTCAAATTCAAGAAATACAAAGAACACCACAAAGATATTCCTCGAGAAGAGCAACCCCAAGACACATAATCATCAGATTCACCAAGGTTGAAATGAAGGAAAAAATGTTAAGGGCAGCCAGAGAGAAAGATCGGGTTACCCACAAAGGGAATCCCATCAGACTAACAGTGGATCTCTTGGAAGAAACCCTACAAGCCAGAAGAGAGTGGGGGCCAATATTCAACATGCCTAAAGAAAAGAATTTTCAACCAAGAATTTCATATCCAGCCAAACTAAGCTTCATAAGCAAAGGAGAAGTAAAATCCTTTACAGACATGCAAATGCTGAGAGATTTTGTCACCACCAGGCCTGCTTTACAAGAGCTCCCGAAGGAAGCACTAAACATGGAAAGGAACAACTAGTGCCAGCCACTGAAAAAACATTCCAAAATGTAAAGAACATCGACGCTATGAAGAAACTGCATCAACCAATGGGCAAAATAACCAGCTAGGATCATAATGACAGTATCAAATTCACACATAACAATATTAACCTTAAATGTAAATGGACTAAATGACAAGCAAATTGGATAAAGAGTCAAGACCCATCAGTGTGCTGTATTCAGGAGACCCATCTCATGTGCAAAGACACACATAGTCTCAAAATAAATGGATAGAGGAAGATTACCAAGCAAATGGAAAGAAAAAACAAAAAAAGCAGGGGTTGCAATCTTAGTCTCTGATAAAACAGACTTTAAACCAACAAAAATCAAAAGAGACAAAGAAAGGCATTACATAATGGTAAATGGTAAAGGTATCAGTGCAACAAGAAGAGCTAACTATCCTAAATACACATGCACCCAGATTCAGACAGAAAATTAACAAGAATATTAAGGACTTGGACTCAGCTCTGGACCAAATGGACCTAATAGACATCTACAGAACTCTCCACCCCAAACCAAAAGAATATACCTTCTTCTCAGCACCTCATCTCACTTACTCTAAAATTGACCACATAATTGGAAGTAAAACACTCCTCAGCAAATGCAAAAGAATGGAAATCATAATGAACAGTCTCTCAGACCACAGTGTGATCAAATTAGAACTCATGATTAAGAAACTCACTCAAAACCACACAACTACATGAAAATTGAACAACCTGCTCCTGAATGACTACTGGGTAAATAATGAAATTAAGGGAGAAATAAATAAGTCATTTGAAAAGAATGAGAACAAAGATACAATGTACCAGAATCTCTGGGACACAGCTAAAGTGGTGTTTAGAGGGAAATTTATAGCACTAAATGCCCACAAGAGAAAGCAGGAAAGATCTAAAATCGGCACCCTAATATCACAATTAAAAGAACTAGAGAAGCAAGAGCAAACAAAACAAAACAAAACAAAAGCTAGCAGAAGACAAGAAATAACTAAGATCAGAGCAGAACTGAAGGAGATAGAGACATGGAAAAACCCTTCAAAAAATCAATGAAACCGGGAGCTGTTTTTTTGAAAAGATCGATAGACTGCTAGCCAGACTAAATAAAGAAGAAAAGAGAGAAGAATCAAATAGATGCAATAAAAAGTGATAAAGGGGTTGTAACTACTGATCCCACAGAAATATAAACTACCATCTGAGAATACTACAAACACCTCTATGCAAATAAAATAGAAAATCTAGAAGAAATGGATAAATTCCTGGACACATACACCCTCCCAAGTTTAAACCAGGAAGAAGTCAAATCCGTGAATAGACAAATAGCAAGTTCTAAAATTGAGGCAGTAATTAATAGCCCACCAACCAAAAAAAGTCCAGGACCAGATGGATTCACAGTCCAGTTCTACCACAGTTACAAAGAGGAGCTGGTACCATTCGTTATGAAACTATTCCAAACAATAGAAAAAGAGGGAATCCTCCCTAACTCATTTTATGAGGCCACCATCATACTGATACCAAGACACAACAAAAAAAGAAAATTTCAAGCCAATATCCCTGATGAACATCAATGCAAAAATCCTCAATAATACACTGGCAAACTGAATCCAACAGCACATCAAAAAGCTTCTCCACCATGATCGAGTTGGCTTCATCCCTGGGATGCAAGGCTGGTTCAACATATGTAAATCAATAAATGCAATCCATCACACAAACAGAACCAATGACAAAAACCACATGATTATCTCAATAGATGCAGAAAAGACCTTTGACAAAATTCAACACCCCTTCATGCTAAAAACTCTCAATAAACTAGGCATTGATGTAACTTATCTCAAAATATTAAGAGCTATTTATGACAAACCCACAGCCAATATCATATTAAATGGGCAATAACTGGAAGCATTCCCTTTGAAAACTGGCACAAGACAACGATGCCCTCTCTTACCACTCCTATTCAACATAATATTGGAAGTTCTGGCCATGGCAATCAAGCAAGAGAAAGAAATGAAGGGTATTCAAATAGGAAGAGAGGAAGTCAAATTGTCTCTGTTTGCAGATGACATGATTTTATATTTAGAAAACCCCATCGTCTCAGCCCAAAATCTCCTTAAGCTGATAAGCAACTTCAGCAAAGTCTCAGGATACAAAATCAATGTGCAAAAATCACAAGCATTGCTATACACCAATAATAGACAAACAGAGAGCCAAATCATGAGTGACCTCACATTCACAATTGCTACAAAAAGAATAAAATACCTAGGAATACAACTCACAGGGGATGTGAAGGACCTCTTCAAGGAGAACTACAAACCACTGCTCAAGGTAAAAGAGAGGACACAATCAAATAGAAAAAAAGTCCATGCTCATGGATAGAAAGAATCAATGTTGTGAAAATAGCCATACTGCCCAAAGTAATTTATAGATTCAGTGCTATACCCATCAAGCTACCATTGACTTTCTTCACATAATTAGAAAAAACTACTTTAAATTTCATGTGGAACCAAAAAAGAGCCCATGTAGCCAAGATAATCCTAAGCAAAAAGAACAAAGCTGGAGGCATCACACTACCTGACTTCAAACTATACTACAAGGCTACAGTAACCAAAACAGCATGGTACTGGTACCAAAACAGATATATAGACCAATGGAACAGAACTAAGGCCTCAAAAATAACACCACATATCTACAACCATCTGATCTTTGACAAACCTGACAAAAACAGCAATAGGGAAAGGATTCCCTATTTAATAAAGGGTGTTGGGAAAACTGGCTAGCCATATGCAGAAGGCTGAAACTGGACCCCTTCCTTACGCCTTATACAAAAATTAACTCAAGATGGACTAAAGACTTAAACATAGGACCTAAAACCATAAAAACCCTAGAAGAAAACTTAGGCAATACCATTCAGGACATAGGCACGGGCAAAGACTTCATGACTAAAACAGGAAAAGCAATGGCCACAAAAGCTAAAATTGACAAATGGGAACTAATTAAACTGAAGAGCTTCTACATAGCAAAAGAAACTATCATCAGAGTGAATAGGCAACATATAAAATGGGAAAAAGTTTTCACAATCTATGCATCTGACAAAGAGCTAATATCCAGAATGTACAAAGAACTTAAAAAATTTACAAAAAAAAAAAAAAATCCAAAAGTGGGCTAAGGATGTGAACAGACACTTCTCACAAGAAGACATTTATGCAGCCAACAAACATATGAAAAAAAGCTCATCACCACTGGCCATTAGAGAAATGCAAATCAAAACCACAATGAGATACCATCTCACACCAGTTAGAATGGCGATCATTAAAAAGTTAGGAAACAACAGATGCTGGAGAGGATGTGAAGAAATAGGAATGCTTTTACACTGTTGGTGGGACTATAAATTAGTTCAACCATTGTGGAAGACAGTGTGGCGATTCCTCAAGGATCTAGAACCAGAAATTTGACCCAGGTATCCCATTACTGGATATATATGCAAAGGATTGTAAATCATCCTACTATAAACGCACGTGCACATGTATGTTTATTGTGGCACTGTTCACAATAACAAAGACTTGGAACCAACCCAAATGCCCATCAGTGATAGACTAGATAAAGAAAATGTGGCACATATACACCATGGAATACTATATTTTATGCAGCCATAAAAAAGGATGAGTTCATGTCTTTTGCAGGGACATGGATGAAGCTGGAAAACATCATTCTCAGCAAACTAACACAAGAACAGAAAACCAAATGCCACATGTTCTCACTCATAAGTGGGAGTTGAACAATGAGAACACATGGACACAGGGAGGGAAACATCACACACTGGGGCCTGTGGGGGGTGGGGGTGCTGAGGAGGGATAGCATTAGGAGAAATACCTAAAGTAGATGACGGGTTGATGGGTACAGCAAACCACCATGACACATGTATACCTATGTAAGAAACCTGCACGTTCTGCACATGTACCCTAAAACTTAAAGTATAATAAAAAAAGATTATTTCAACTAAACAAAAACTGAACCTCAGCAAGTAATTAAGATGTCATAAATCTATATAAAACAATGTAGTGAAGGAGAGTGTTGTCTTTAATAAACTAGATACTCATTTGCTTGACTAAGATGCTCTGGATTGAAAAAAAACTAAGATAAATTCTCACTGTTTCAGTTTTCTAACACTACTATAAAAAATTATCTTATTTTAATAATAAATTTTAATGATTTATTTTTAAAATTATTTAAGCCACAAATTTAGTGGCTTAAAACAACACAAACACTGGAGAACAAAAGCCTAAAATTAAGGGAACATCAAGGCTGGACTCTTTCTGGAGGTTCATGGTGAGAATTTGTTTCTTTGCCTTTTTCACCTTCTAGAGGCTTCCTGCATTCCCTCCTTGGCCCCTTCATTTCATCACTTTAGCTTCTTGTTTCCCTTGCCACATTTCCTACAGTTATTTCTGATCTTCCTTCCTCCTTTGTGATTTCTTTGGGCCAACTCTGAAAATTCAGAACAACTTCCTCATCTTAAGATCCTTAACTTAATCACACTTGCAAAGTCCCTTTTACCATGCAAGATAGTATCTTTGGTGATTCTAGGGGTCTTTTTTGGGGAGGGACATACTCAGCCTATCACATCCATTTATATTTAAAATATGCTCATACTAAGTAGCTACACAGACGTTGCCAATATAGCTACAAATTCCAAACTGGAAAACTCTACAGTGATTGTTTATTTTAAAGGCTTACACAATTTTTTAATGTTATATCTTGAATTCTTTTAAAAAATAACCTCAGATTAGAAACTGGTTAACCTCTAAGTCTTTTCACGTATAGACATAGAAGAATAGTTGTAAATATGATTATGATCACTTTTTGAAAATGTAATCATTCCTAATTATGCCTTTATAGAAACATTTAGTCCAGAGATTCTATAGTCTCTCCAGTGAACTTTTGCAACTGTTCTTTTCCTAGAAGGAAAGGGAATGGGTAGTGCGGGAAGGGAACCGAGAGGATAGGAGGGGAGAGGAGGTGAAGAAGAGAAGAGAGGAGGGAAATGAGAAAAGAAAGAGAAGAAAAGACAAACTGCAGTTTAGGAGAAGCAAAATACTAAAGTCTAAGTGAGAGTTCTTGTGTCACTTATTAGTCATATGACTAAACAAGTCACCTTATCATATCCTCTTATATAAAACTGGGCCGATTCCTTTCTGCCTTGCCTTTCTTACCAGCTGGGGCAAGGATCAAATGAGATACATACAAACTCAGGCTATTATCATCATCCTGCAGGGTGAGGCATTTAAACTGCTCATGTCCTACTTGTCATTAAGATCACAAGGAAAACCACTACCAGTCTGAGCTATTTACCTCGAATACAGAGCAGGATACATTGAATCCAAAATTTCTTGTCTTCACATAAAGCCTTCCAAGGGGAAAAAGAAGGATCATTTTAAAAGTAAAAAGTGTTCTTTAAGAAACAAAGATGTCTGTGCCATGTACAGACTTAATGATGACTTATCTAGTGAGTATAGCTCAGTGAATTTGTGAATTTGTGAGCAAAATTGGCCTACTCCAATTTTCTTCCACTTTCAAAAAGTTTTGTCAAGTTTTCAAAGAACAATGGAAAACCACCATAAAGAATATATATTTTAGGTTGGGATGGCCTGAACTGTATAATTTGAGCTCCATCCTGTTTCCTGAGATAAAACCACTGCATTGTAAAATATGCTTATTCATATGATAGAGTCAATTGGCTTAAACAATCTTAAGCCTCTCTTAGTTGCCTGAGTTTCCAAAAATTATGTTTTTGCACATAAAACATCAAGAACTTCTTTAGCAAATTGCAACATTATAATTGGCAATACCACATCTCAAATATTTTGCGTGAACATATTCCAAATTCCAAGCCTTTAAGAGCTAGATGATTCTGTATTTCCAGATCTTCTCAAGGCAAGCCTGGCAATCAACTGTAAGAATCAACAGATAGCTTTGTCTAGCTTAAAGAAAACCTGCTTCAACTTCTATTTAATATTACTGACAGCCATCACATTTCTCTTTGACAAGACTGTTTGCACAAAGGTTTCTCCAGAGAGAAAGCCATGAGATTAATTTACCTCCACCATGGTGATTGACTGCAAAGCAGCTGATGGGCAACTGAAGTGTCTCCAATCTCCCTCACAAATTACTCTAAATGGTTTTGAGGATAAACTTGCCAAGCCTGTTTTGCCTAGCAGCTCTGACAGAAAAACGGGCAATTGACTTAAATAAAAAACAAGAGGATCCATTTGGGGTCTTCATAATAAAACTGCCAAGGGGCCTTTGTTAGTTGATGTTTGAGAAGCCGCAGATATATCATGTACATCTAGAAATTAAGGAGCCTGTTCTATGCACAGTTCTTGGGGAATTCATGATCCAACAACATAAAGCTGAGCTTGTCTAACAGGGAAATGCAAAGTAAGGCTAGCAGGAGATTTCATAAAATGTTAAGAAAAACATTCATCACATAATGTTGTGAATTCTTTGTTTCTGTCCATTGTTCTTAATGCTGATGAATCCCAAAGGAGAGTAATTTATTTCTCTGCTCCACTTTTTCAGAGAGGTGAATTGTGTCTCCACAGCATGGAAATAAGTCTGTTCACTCTGATGGTCAATTCAATTGCCTGGATCATGACCAGGTTGTATATTTTGAAATAAGAACAAAGGCATAAGAAAAACCACCCATGAGAGGAATCAGTTTATGTTATTTTCTGCTTTTAATTTTTAATTTATATAGCTGTGGATGTTTCCTAAGAGTGACTTTACATTGCTGATTAAAAAGGGGTTTTTGTTATCTTGTCTTTTATGATTGGCAAAGCAAATGAAGAATAAGAATGCCTTGAATAATTGGGAGGAGATATGAGCTAAAAGTAATCTAGGCCCTTTGTGCACAGAGAGAACTTTAAATGCTACCAATGCTATCATAAATGATTCCCTAGCAAAGCAGCTTTAGAAGGTCCTGTGAGAAGAGCACACTGACAAAAAAAAGATATTGATTATTATGGTAGTTGTTGAGTATAATTCCTTATCAAGCACTGCAGTAAGTGCTGGGGATATAATGAATATGACGTGGTCTCTCCTCCCAAACAGCTCACAGTAAGGTAGGAAGAAAATCAAAATAACTTCAGCATACCAAAACTCATAACATTCAGCCAAGACAGAGCTTAGATAAAATTTTATGGTTTAAATGCTAATATTAGGAAATAAGAAAGAATCATTACAATGACCTCAGCTACAACAATAAGTTAAAAATAATAAAGAGTAAACTAAATCACAAGTAACTAAAAAAAATAGAGCAGACATCAATAATAGAAAATAGACAAACAATAAAGTCAGTATAATCAAAAGCAAATTACTTAAAGCCTAGCCAGAATTATCAAACTTATTTTAAAAAGGAAAATATACCCAGCTCTTTGGGAGTCCGAGGCAGGCGGATCACAAGGTCAGGAGATCGAGATCATCCTGGCTAACATGGTGAAACCCTGTCTCTACTAAAAATGCAAAAAATTAGCCGGGTGTGGTGGCGGGTACCTGTAGTCCCAGCTACTCAGGAGGCTGAGGCAGGAGCATGGCATGAACCTGGGAGGTGGAGCTTGCAGTGAGCCAAGATGGCACCACTGCACTCCAGCCTGGGCAAGAGTGCGAGACTCCGTCTCAAAAAAAAAGCAAAATATAAATTGCCTGTATCAGAAATGAAAGAGGAAACTTCACTACAGGACCTCTAGAGGTTAAAAGATAATCAGAGGAATATAATGAACATTATGCCAGTAACCTCAGCAACCTAGATAAAATGAATAAATTCCTAGAAGGACAACTATTATCAAAACTGACAGGAAAATAAATTTAAAATCTTAATATCCCTTTATATATTAAAGAAAGTGACTTTTTTTTTTTTTTTTTTGGAGACAGGGTCTCCCCCTGTCATTCAGGTTGGAGGGCAGTGGTGCAACCACGGCTTACTGCAGTCTTGACCTCCCTGGCTCAGGTGATTCTCCCACCTCAACCTCCAGAGTACCTAGGACTATGGGCATGTGCCACCACACCCAGCTAATTTTTGTTGTATTTTTTCTACAGACAGGGTTTTGCCATGTTGCCAAAGCTGATATCAAACTCCTGGGCTCAAGCAATCTGCCTGCCTCAGCCTCCCAAAGTACTGGAATTACAGGCGTGAGCCCCTGTGCCTGGCTGAAAGTGACTTTTTAAATTTAAAGCATTCTCACAAAGAGAACTGCAGGCCCAGATGGCATCACTAAATTGTATTAAATATTTAAGGAATAAATAACACCAATCTTACACTGACTTTTTCAGAAAATATGGGAGGATAGGATACATTAAACTAATTTTTACCAGGCCATCTTAAACCAACATAAAAATTCTGAGATTATTAAAAATAAAGAAAGTTCAAAATCAGTATCAGTATTTTTTATGATGTAGATGTAAACACCCTTTAAAAATAATTGAAAATCAAACCCAGAATATATAAAAAGGATAATACAGCATGGACAAATCAGGTTCAGGTTTACACCATGAATAAAAGGTATCAAATAAGCAATATTGGTTAATCAATATTCATTGATTAATCAATGCAATTCACCATACTAACAGACTAAAAAAGAGAATTTACATAATTAACTCAATAGATGTGGAAAAAGCATTAAACAAAATTACAAAAAATACAAAGAAGCTTTCTCAAACTGATAAAGTGATTTATATGAAAAACCTACACTTAACATCATACTTAAGATGAATAGTTTCCTCCTAAGATAAAGCACAAGGCTAGGATATCTGAAATCATTACTTCTATTAACATTACATTAGACATTTTAGACATCGCAATAAGAAAAAAGTAAAATACATAAAGATCAGAAAGGAAGAGATGAAATTATCTCTGTTTTCAGATGATAAAATTGTTTATATGGAAATTCCTAGGGAATCAAGGTAAATGACTACAGGAATAACAGTAAATTTGACAAGGTCAAAGAATACACACAATTATAAAATTTAATTGCATTTCTATATACAAGCAACAAACAGATGGAAAATTAAATGTAGAAACCATCATTGATAATAGTATCAAAAAATAAAATACGTAAGGATAAACTTAATGAAAGAGTATAAGAGCTCTACACTGAAACGGCAAAATATTGCTGAGAAATTTTTAAAGATCAAAATATATGAAAATATAGACTGTTTATGAATTAGAAAAATAAATATTACTTATTAAGATGTCAATATTTTCCAAATTGATTCATGAAGTCAACATAATATCAAGTAAAGAAGCTGAGAAGCTGATTATAAAATTTATATAGAACTACAAACAACCTAGAATCACTGAAGCAATCTTGAAAAACAAAAATGGCAAAAACTTATACTATCCCCTCTGAAAACTGGCACAAGACAGGGATGCCCTCTCTCACCACTCCTATTCAACATAGTGCTGGAAGGTCTGGCCAGAGCAATCAGGCAGGAGAAGGAAATAAAGGGTATTCAATTAGGAAAAGAGGAAGTCAAATTGTCCCTGTTTGCAGATGACATGATTGTGTATCTAGAAAACCCCATTGTCTCAGCCCAAAATCTCCTTAAGCTGATTAGCAACTTCAGCAAAGTCTCAGGATACAAAATCAATGTACAAAAATCACAAGCATTCTTTTACACCAATAACAGACAAACAGAGAGCCAAATCATGAGTGAACTCCCATTCACAATTGCTTCAAAGAGAATAAAATACCTAGGAATCCAACTTACAAGGGATGTGAAGGACCTCTTCGAGGAGAACTACAAACCACTGCTCAATGAAATAAAAGAGGATACAAACAAATGGAAGAACATTCCATGCTCATGGGTTGGAAGAATCAATATCGTGAAAATGGCCATACTGCCCAAGGTAATTTATAGATTCAATGCCATCCCCATCAAGCTACCAATGACTTTCTTCACAGAATTGGAAAAAACTACTTTAAAGTTCATATGGAACCAAAAAAGAGCCCGCATCGCCAAGTCAATCCTAAGCCAAAAGAACAAAGCTGGAGGCATCAAGCTACCTGACTTCAAACTATACTACAAGGCTACAGTAACCAAAACAGCATGGTACTGGTACCAAAACAGAGACATAGCTCAATGGAACAGAACAGAGCCCTCAGAAATGATGCCACATATCTACAACTATCTGATCTTTGACAAACCTGACAAAAACAAGAAATGGGGAAAGGATTCCCTATTTAATAAATGGTGCTGGGAGAACTGGCTAGCCATATGTAGAAAGCTGAAACTGGATCCCTTCCTTACACCTTATACAAAAATTAATTCAAGATGGATTAAAGACTTACATGTTAGACCTAAAACCATAAAAACCCTAGAAGAAAACCTAGGCAATACCATTCAGGACATAGGCGTGGGCAAGGACTTCATGTCTAAAACACCAAAAGCAATGGCAACAAAAGCCAAAATTGACAAATGGGATCTAATTAAACTAAAGAGCTTCTGCACAGCAAAAGAAACTACCATCAGAGTGAACAGGCAACCTACAGAATGGGAGAAAATTTTTGTAACCTACTCAACTGACAAAGCGCTAATATCCAGAATCTACAATGAACTCAAACAAATTTACAAGAAAAAAACAAACAACCCCATCAAAAAGTGGGCGAAGGACATGAACAGACACTTCTCCAAAGAAGACATTTATGCAGCCAAAAAACACATGAAAAAATGCTCATCATCACTGGCCATCAGAGAAATGCACATGAAAACCACAATGAGATACTATCTCACACCAGTTAGAATGGCGATCATTAAAAAGTCAGGAAACAACAAGTGCTGGAGAGGATGTGGAGAAATAGGAACACTTTTACACTGTTGGTGGGACTGTAAACTAGTTCAACCATTGTGGAAGTCAGTGTGGCGATTCCTCAGGGATCTAGAACTAGAAATACCATTTGACCCAGCCATCCCATTACTGGGTATATACCCAAAGGACTATAAATCATGCTGCTATAAAGACACATGCACACGTATGTTTATTGCGGCACTATTCACAATAGCAAAGAGTTGGGACCAACCCAAATGTCCAACAACGATAGACTGGATTAAGAAAATGTGGCACATATACACCATGGAATACTATGCAGCCATAAAAAAGGATGAGTTCATGTCCTTTGTAGGGACATGGATGAAATTGGAAACCATCATTCTCAGTAAACTATCGCAAGGACAAAAAACCAAACACCGCATGTTCTCACTCATAGGTGGGAATTGAACAATGAAAACTCATGGACACAGGAAGGGGAACATCACACTCCAGGGACTGTTGTGTGGTGGAGGGAGGGGGGAGGGACAGCATTAGGAGATATACCTAATGCTAAATGACGAGTTAATGGGTGCAGGAAATCAACATGGCACATGGATACATATGTAACAAACCTGCACATTGTGCACATGTACCCTAAAACCTAAAGTATAATAATAAAAAAAAAACTTAGACTATTTAATTTCAAGACTTACTATAAGAATGTCTGTAAACAACCTTATCATCTGAAAATACAATTTTACTTCTTCTTTTCTGATCTTTATGTGACAAAATTTTTATTTCTAGCATATATCCACTGTTCTTATAAATCAATATGAAAAGGAGAACAGCCCAATTAAAAGTAAAGAGGCAAAAGGCAGGGATAAACCTTCACAAAGGAAGATATCAAAATGCCAATAAACACATGAAAGGTATTCAACATAATACATTAGTAAAATGCAAATGAAATCCATAACGATATTCCATTACATACATACTAAAGACTAAAATTATTTAAAAGATTATAATCTCCAAATATTGATGAAGATGCAGAGCACCTGGAACTCTCACATAATGCTGGGGAGATTGTAAAATACTTCATCAACTTCAGAAGCTATTTGCAGTTTATTTATAATGTTACAAATATGCCTACTGCATGACCCAGCAATGATTCCCCTAGGTTTATTCCAGAAAACAAAAAATACATGTCCACAAAAAAGAAATGTACAAGAATATTGACAGTAGATTGATAATTACTAAAACTGAAAGCAACCCAAATGTCTATCATAGGAAAATGGATAAACAAATACCGTTATATTTGTACAATGGAATACTACTCAGAGATTTTAAAAAGGAACAACCTGCTAGTGCATACATCAACATGGATGAATCTCAAAAACATTTTTCTAAGCAAAAGAATCCATACAATATGATTCCATTTATGTAAAAATTCTAGAACAGGAAAAAGTAATTTTTGGTCCTAAAAATCAAAATTGTCTCTGAGGGTATAGGGCAGGGCTTAATTGAGTAGAAGCATAAGGAAATTTTCTAAAATAATGGCAATGTACTACACCTTGACAGAAGTGTGGGTTCTATGGAAATGCATACAGTATTTGCTAAACCTGATTTAAAAGTACACTTAAGACTTGTGCATTACTCTGTACGTAAATTTTACATCAGTTTAAAAAGGTCCTAAGCAAAATGAGAAAATGTTAATATTTGTTAAATATATGTGACTGGCACATGGGTGTCTGCTTATTAATCTCAATTTTTCTGCATTTTTGAAATAATACATACCTTTGAAAATGAGAGAAATAAATTGATTTTTAACAAAGATTCTGAAAACTAGCTTTGTAGGACCTTCTGACAGCCTTGAGAAGACATAAGAGAACATTGGATGCCTGAAAGTTGACAGAAGTTGAAACAGAGAAAGGGATGGGAGCTTGGGGGGAAAAAAGCATGCCTCACTATTTTACATGTTTACAAGAGACTGAGAAACTTATATTCACAGTTTCAGATCTTATATCTTGAAAATAGACATTAATCCCTGTAGTCAACATACATCTTACTTAAGGTTTTCTAAATCTCACAGTCAATAGTTCTAGGATAAATTAAACCTATAAATAAATAATTTATTCAATATCAGCTAGTAGAAGGATAGTCTCAGGAATTTGGTTTTCAATGCTGTATTTAATAGCTCTTCAAATAAATACTGATTTTAAGAATAGCAAAATGTAAATATTCAACATAAATCACAACTACGCTATTTTGCTTTACCATACATATATTCTTGTAATGTTATACTGCTCAATTTCAATTATCTGTCACTTTAATTAGTAGGGGTTGAAGAAAAATAAGATGTTATGCTTTAGTAATTGCTGAGCAGGATGTGAATGAGATAAATATTTAAATGGTCAAAACACAAGCCATTCTGACTCTCTAAATTTCCTTGGGATCCATATTTGAGTTATCAAAGGAATTAGCCTGACCTAAGATTCCACCAAAAAGTCATTCATATCTGTGTTGTTAGTATCAGACATTCAACTCCCAGCCTTCAATGATTTCTCCCTCTCTCCTGATCCGTACTGAAGAAAAGATATAAAATAGGTGTACAGTTTAGGTTGGCATCTGTCAAAGAATTTATGACCCAGTGTCTCCCAATGTCCCATTAAAATTCTAACTTGAAAAAAAAAAGAAAACTCTAATAATAATACTGGAAATTAACTGGTAATACTGGTAATAATAACATTTTTCTACAATTGGAAAGAAATTTTCACTAATTACGACCCATGGAAGATGCTGTTTCCTTTCTCTCAAAGATTAAGAAAAAAAGTTACATTGAGAAATGTTTTCATAAAAGAATCAGAAGAAAATGATTTTTATTTCTAAAGAATATCTTCAAAAAGGTACAAAAACCCATGGCCTCTAGGAAATGGAAACAGAAAAGCATAAGCAAAGACAGATAAAGGTGGAGAATGAAAGGGCCATTTCTGAACAAAAAAGCTGAAAATGGAGTGTAAAGGAAAAAATCGGTGTACTTTAGTACACACAAGAAGTTAAAACTTCACAAACCAAATAAAATACACAAAAGAAGTTGGGAAAATGATTGGCAGTATATATGATCAAAAATAATTAATAGCTTAACTTCATAAATAACTCTAACAATCAAGAAAAAAAGCCATGAGAAAAAAACAAAAAAGTACAAATAATTACATATGAAATGCAATTCTGGTAAACATAAAAGAAGTCAGTCTTTAATAATCTAAGAAATGCAAATTATTATTCAATGAGATATACTTTATACTTTTATTTAATCAAATGAAAAAAGCAACGTTGACAAGGACGAGATGAAAGGAATCCTCTCATACAATGCTAGCCTGAATAAAAATTATTACAACTTTATAAAAGATAACTTTGCTATTTAAATAAAAAGCCTTAAAATACTTCTTAATGTTTAAGCCTTAAATTTCAAGAGAACTTGACATTAGAAAATAATCAAATTCTCACCAAAATACACATCAGTTCAAGGTGGCATTATTTATAAGAGAAAAACATTTGGAAATAACCTCTACTTTTAGTAATTAGAATTGGTTAAATAAATCTCATATACAACTATGAAAACTATTTTACAGTCATTAAAAATTTAGTTCTTGAATCACGTGGAAAAAATGTTTATCTTGAAATATCAATTTTAAAAAGTAGAACCAAACTGATTAAAAGTTTGTCAAAGAAAAATTGTAACTATATTACATCTATGAAGAGGTTAAAGTCTGAAGAAGGAAAATATATAAAACTAATAAAAAAGAAGGTTTTCTGGAGAACAAATTATAGGTGTCTTGTTTATTCTTTAAATATTTCTAAATTTTCCAAATTATCTATAATGAACTTGCACTACGTTTATAATCAAGAATTAAATTTTAAAATCACAGAATTCAATCAGGATGAATTTCTTCCAAAAATATCACTAATTGATGATCAAAGGAAGCCAAATAATATGCCCTTGTATAATTACATATATTCATCTATGCAAAAAATGAGTGAATGATATAAATAAAACCATCTGATACCATATTATACCATAGGAATAGCTATGTGTTCCTTTAGTCTTTCCAAGAGCATCTGTCACAGCGAAAATACTCCACATGATACAGTTAATGAGGAGGTTAACGACGTATTTTTGAAAAATTTTTTTTCTAGGACAAAATGGCTTTGTGATTTTTAATCCTTCCTAGGAAAGACACCTGCACTTAATTTCAGCCTTTCTTCTAAAACCATTTCTTCTATTAGGTTCACCACCCCACTTTTCACAGCAAATATTACAACTCTTCAGAAGCTCTGCAGAACTTAATAAAACAGCAAACATAGTTATATATCCAGCAGTCATTTTAGACAATTAAATGCAGTTTTCAGTTTCTCTACACGAATTTGATAAATTGGAGCCCAGACATTCCTTTGAACTGTGATGAAAGGAGTAATTTCTATTTCAAGCAACATCGTGCCCAATTTAAACTTTGGGAACAATCACTATAAAAAGTTGTCTTGACCAATTTATTCCACTAGATGGCAGTCTTGGGATGCTACATGTAACGACTTTGTGTAATTTCTGAATATTAACCGAAAGACTAGGAAAAAGCAAGGCCATGGGAAGGTAAAATGAGGTTTAAAATGCTACAATAAGGAAATATAAACAAGCAAGGGGGAAAGATTTAGGAATCACAGCTGAGACTGATAAGGGGAAACAAAAAATGACTAGACTGTCCTACTTTATTAAGCGTGTATTTTCAGATGTATAGCTCACTCACTTTCTTGCTTTGCTTTCATTAATCAAGTCCTCATGGAGCCAGTCCCCACCAGTGAGTGGACCAGATTCAGTGTGGCCTTGTGATGATCATCTTCTCTGGCTTATGGCTCACATGTATGGCAAGCAAAATTAGGGATCTAAAAATGCACAGAACTGCTTTGCCCTCTAAAATGGAAGGGGAAGGGAAGATAAACAGACACCAGTTAGCAATGCAAGATGGAAGATGGATCACGTTCCTATACCTCTCAAGATACCACTTTATGCTCACTGAATGATTCACCTTTTTATGCTAAAGAAAACTACTTTGAATTAAAATTAGGCCATTTCAGAATCCCAGCAGTTTGAGACCACATCACTGATTCTTTTTGACTGAAGTAAAAGCTGGAAGTGTAGCCTTACAAAGCCTTGAAACTGAAAAACACTTTTTGCCCAGAATAGAGAGGACATGTAACAGTATCTCATGCCTCTCATCAGGCTGTGGCATTGCAGGTAACTGCTTAATGTGGCTTTCTATGCTTTTCCTCTTTGGACCCTTACTTTTTTCAGTGCTGGTTATGAAATGGAATTAAGGCTTCAGTTATTTCAGGAATGCCACAGATGAACTCAGCAGCACTAAGCCACCTGAGAACCCAAGGACAAAGAACTATCGCTGAGTCTCTGATAATTGGTCCTTATCCTTCCACTAAAATCATCACTATTTGAGACTGAATTGCTGGTACAAAGACTGAGTAGAAATCACCTAATGGCATTCATTTACTGGGTCAAGAAGGCTCTTTATTTTATTCTTACAAAACACTATTGATTCTTTAGTCTCCCCTTTCAAGAATTCATCTAGCACAATATTTGTCTGTAGTTCTTATTAGTAAACCAGGGCAACTCTATAGATGTAGGAGAATGGTGTCATGTGACTGCCTCATTATGAATGTCAGACGGAAGTTTAGGATATGAATTTCTAATTTTAACAAATAGTCAATCAGGATGATAAAAATTTAGATAATCTTCAAATGCCAAAATGCTAAAAAAAAAAAAGAAAAAAATGTCATTGAATAGCACATCATTAGGAATAATGTGGAATAGAATACAAGCATCATCACATACCCTATTACAAAAACTTAGTGACTATATATTTTTACCTAATCAAACATTTTTATTCATTTCAAAGGAAAGTAAATACTTTAACATCCAAATTATCCTTCTATATTGCACTAAATGTGTACCTGAAAATTTCCTCTTCGAGAATCTGTATGTACTATGTTTTGAAATTCAGTGTACAATAAATCCACTGTAAATTTATAAAATAAATACGTACTTGAACAGAGATGCTCATACAAGCACATATTGGGATAATATGAATGGAATGAATGAAAATATTGAATTAAGAAGTTTGATATGGAAAATATAAGACAATGGATATATTTTTCTTGGCAACTTGGTAGGTCTTCTTAAAAGGCATAGAGGAAAACATTAATCATTTTGGCAATATTAAAATTTAAAACTTTGTTGCAGAAGGCATAATAAAATTAAAATATAAGAGATTGAGTGAAGTTATTTGCATTGTGCCTCCGAGACAAAGGATTAGAACCCAGAATATATGTAAAGAATACAAATTACCCAACAAAAACAAATCGGCAAATAATATACCCAGAAAATCTCAGGTTAGGACAAAGTATATAAATATGATCCCAACTCTTCTGTGAGCAAAGGGAAAGGCTAAAGTAAAAAAGGACAGTTGAAGGCAGAGGTGGGAATGGAGGGATGAAAGAAGATAATTTCATTTTCTTTGCATCTCCTCAGCTGTTGGCTACAATTTTTTTAAACTTTTACTTGCCTACCATTTATTTCAACTTTTGTACATGAATTAACTATGTTTAAAAAAATATATCCAGGTTTCCCTAGTTTATTGTATCAAGAAAGCCTTAAGCTCTATTCACAATAACTCAAAGACACCAATGCCAGGTAGAAGAGGAGGTGGTTGAAGAAAAAGAACAGACACTCTATTGTATACAAAGATGTAACGAACATTTTTAAAAGAACAATGGTCAAGTCTAGCCTTTAGGTGTAGATTTGATTCTGCATCAAGATGATGAATGAAATCCTGTGTATGGATGCCACTCAAATTTCACATATTGTTCTGAGATTCTGACAAAGTGGACCACTTTAAACCAGGTCTCGTCTAGGAAAATCATAAGCAACTCAGCCCAGGCTTTACAGGTTGGCACTACAGATTTCCACAAGAGAGCAGCATGTCCTCAGTTTTGAAAAGTACATTGGTGTGTTTTGCTTCCATTCCGCAATCTAGATTTCCTTTTTTCCTTTCATACCAAGGGCTGCTAAACACAAACATGTTTGGCTTCATCTGGGAACACTAATGTGAACATAATACATTCCTCCTCTATGCAGGCACAGGCGAGATTCTACTGGACACAGGCTCATCATTTGCAAGAACACAGACCTGACCCAGCAAAAAGAATGTGTTAAATGATAATGGGGACAGTGGAGAGCTGTTTGAGATTATGTAATCTCATTCTACACAAGCTGGTAGAATTTTTCTCTTTATTAAGCATTGTTTACCCTCAGAAAATTTGTCTTCCTCTCTTGGGTGAGTATGTATTCACCAAAAACTTACAGCAACATATACTGCTTATGTAAACATATGATGGATGGAGGTACTGTTTTCAACTTAAAAATATATGTATTTATACAATTTAGGACCTTGCTTCCAAGGCAATTAAATTACAATGTTTTCATCTTGACTGAGTACCAAAAAGGTGCCAGGTTCTATAGTTCATATGGAAATAAAGTTAGGAGGGTATTAATAATGTGAGAATTCAGTTTTTATTGTCTTTAATTTTAACACACAAAAAGAAAAATTGAATTTTGCAGTAAATATATTTTCCAAATTGGTAAAAATTATCTTAATCCCAAATCTTACTGTCTGCATAGACTACTTAAGCATTTTGTAATTTAAGTAATTTTGATTTAATGAAACATCAAAGAACCTAAAAGTAAAATCCTCTGTTTTTTACCCTTATTATCTATAAAACAGATTTGTTTTGTTGGGTTTTGTTTTTGTTTTAAATTCCCTGAAGCTTGGGTTGTTTTCCAGGGTGAATTATTTACTAATACCTATTACCTTCAAAAAAGGAGATTTCCCATCAAACTATTGGCATTCACTAAGTAACAATAACCTAAGAATTCAGCTGTGCAAAAAAAGCTATCTAAAGGGGCCAGGAATGAGTTACTTGTTTCATAGATAATTCTGTCTCTGCACAAAAGAAACAGGGGAGGGCTGCATTGTTCTTTTGATAACAAATAATAGAGACCTTCTCTTATTTTCTCCTTTGCCTGCTCCAGGAATGAAGATGGAAATTTAACGCAAAGCATCCTGGTCCTTGCTCATTATGATTCTGTAAAGTCCTGCCATTTAGGAAATGTGTCTCAATTTCTGTGGAGATGAAGCAGGAAGGTCAGACTGAGCTTTAATCAAGGTATCTCCCTGCTGGGGTAGGAAGGCTTCCCTCTCCTCATATATGTGGCTTTAATTTGACCGCTTTTTTTTTTTTTTAAGTGCCTGAAGCTATGTCAGGGTCTGGCCGTGGCTGCTATTCACTTCATCCCTGGAGCCCAGTGAGTACACTGATATTGTCATTGACAATTTCCTCTTGCGGTATTTTTCTGCTAAACTGGGAGGGATTTTGTCACTGGTGCACTATCAAAAATACATGAAGGACTTGCCCCTTACTAAGAGATGCCATGTCAGTTGAGGTAACATTTATAATGAAACCCCAGCAATGAGGAGTCTCCATACCTCACAGGAAACAAGGAAAAAAGCAGAACTCTTAAATTGCTGTATGCTGCAAGGAGGATTAGCCTCCTCCTGGGGAAAATGTAGTGTGCTGTCATGCCATTTTGTTCAAAGGATTTCCCCTTCTTCTCACTGCCTTGAACTCTTCGTCATCATCTCTCCCCTCACCGTGCCCCACCAGTATCCCCAATGCACGGGCATGGTCCCCAACCCCTTTGGCAATCTTCTTCATCCCTTTTATTTCATAAGAATTTCTTTTCTTTTTCCAGTGTCCTAGATGCTATAATTCATTCTGCATTAGGTGGGGATTACTGATTGACTCCCAAGAAGTCTGGAAAGTTAGACATCGATAAATCAGGTAGTTCTTGGGTTAAGAAGGGTGTCATCCATGCTCCCAGACTTGATACTAGGTATGCCAGCTAAATTTTCCTCTTCAATTTGAAAGTCTCTCAAATCCCACTAAAGTGGTAGACTATATGCATTAAAAACAAAACTTGATTGCTATTCATCAAGTTTGAAAGAATATAGTTTCCACCCTTGGGCATTAGACATATGAAATGGTTATGAGTGGGGCAGCCAACGCTAGACAAAACCATAGGAATGGGAATCGTGTCATTGCCCGCTCTGCCACAATTACCCTTGTCAGCCCCCTCTCCCGAGGCACCTTTTCTTCCCCATTCTTCCTCTGGCTGGCTATCTGTTGCCAGTTAAAAGATTAACATTATTTTAAATTGGAAACATTTTCAGACAGATTTGCAACTGAAAAGTGAGAATCAAGAAAGTTCTTCCATATGGCCTTTGGAAGGCTGCTTGCCCAAGTTCTAAATAAAATCTCCAAAGCAACTTCAAGGATGTTGTTTGTAATTAGGGACTTTCACGGAGGTTAGGAGCTTCTCCATGTTGTCCTCTTTCTTTACTTTAACAGACTTTTCCTAATGAAATACCTGTCCTTTTGCTAAAATACCTTGAACTAAGATGTTAATATTAAGAGATTAAGTAACAGTGCTCCAAGAAATAGAAAAAACTATTCTGTTAATGCCACAAATATTCCCCTCCCAACTTTTTGGTTGTCAAAATCACCTGCTCTTACTAGATAACACCTAGACTTTTCTAAACCATTTACAAGAGCCAAACTATTACATTAACAAAGTGTCTTAGAAGCTCTGTCTCACCTCCCAGTTGTCAGCCCGGAGACTGCCCAATATCCAATGTCAAGGGATGCAAAATTTGATTCTTATCTACAAGTCTTGGCCTTCCTAACCTGATAACAGCCATGTTCTCTCTCAATATTTATATTCTTACATTTGCTAAGACTCTTAATTGAGAGCAACAAAGTCAGGCTCAAGAGAAGAAAATAAAATTTTTGTTAAGATATGAAAGTGTCTTACAGAAACTAAGGAAGACTTGACCAGCAGACTAAGCTAAGGGCAGAAACTCAGATGGTAGATGGGCCTCAAGAATGGCATTAGGATCAAGGTAGGTCTCCCACCCCATCTCTGCCATATATGTTCTTCAATCATATTCATTCTCTCTCTCTCCCTCTCTCCTCCCCACCCCTGTCCCCCGCCCCTGCTTCTCTCTCAACTGGCATTGTTTTCTCTATTCCTTATGGCAGAAAAATACAGTAACTAAGTGGTCTAAATTTTATACAGTATAGGTCTGTCATCTTGACAAAGACAGAATCATCCTCAGAACAAGTTTTAAAATGCAGACAAATACTTTGGCCTATACAAATATCTTAATTTGGGGATACAAATTGTTTTCAGAAGATGTACTCACATGTTAGTGCACACTGGAACATGGTGGCCAAGAAAAGGTCAAAAAACGGAATGAGTACTTGTGATCAGCTGAATAATAATCACCAAAAATATTCAGGCCCTAATCTTTGGAACTTATGGATGTTACCTTATTTGGCAAAAGTAACTTTGCAGGTGTGATTAGGTTAAGGCTCTTGAGGTGGGAAGATTATCCTGGATTATCCACTGTGCCCTAAAGGTAATCACAGTGTCCTTATAAGAGACAGGCAGAGTGAGATTCAGTTTTAGCAGAGATGAAAGCAGAAATTGGAAGGACGTTCTTTGAAGGTGGAGGAAGAAACAACAAGCCAAGCAACCCTGGAGTCTAAAACATACGAGGAAACATATATTCCTGGAGAGTGCACAGACCTACCGATATCTTGATTTCAGCTTAGTGAAAGCCATTTCTTTTTGTTTGTTTTTTGTGAGGTTTTGTTGTTGTTGTTGTTGTTGTTGATTTTTTCATGTGAAAGCCGTTTCTGACTCCTGTCCTCCATTATTGTAAAAGAATAAATGTGTGTTTTAGGCTCTCAAGTTTGTGGTATTTTATTAGAGCAGACATAGGAACCTAATTTAGTAATTCTTTAAAATACAAGAATGGGGCTGGGAGTGGTGGCTCATGCCTGTAATCCCAGCACTTTGGGAGGCCGAGGCAGGCGGATCGCCTGAGGTCAGGAGTTCAAGACCAGCCTGGCCAACATGGTGAAACCCCGTCTCTACTAAAAATATAAAAATTAGCTGGGTGTGATGGTGGGTTCCTGTAATCCCAGCTACTTGGGAGGCTGAGACAGGAGAATTGTTTGAACCCAGGAGGCGGAGGTAGCTGTGAGCCGAGATTGTGCCACTGCACTCCAGCCTGGGCGACAGAGTGAGATTCCATTTCAAAAATAGTAGTAATAAAATAAATAAAATAAAATACAAGAAGGGATAGCAATGCCAGGAAAGGAATTCTTAGTAAGACTCTGAGACCTCAATACAAAAGACTATAAAGGGTCACTTGGGAGGAAGTTTAAAGAAAAACGAAGTATCAGAGGGGAAGACCTAAATAGAGGAAAGAAAGATAAATATAAAGGCTAGAAAGGGCACAAAATGGAAATTAAGGTTCTGTTCCCAGCTCCCTGACTCAGATTATAGTGTAGAATAGGCCCTCTACCTTCTTAGCCTTTGTCTATGCACCTTGACATGAGGGTTTAAGTGACATAATCCCAAAGGTCCCTGCAGTTTTAAGATTCTACGATGCTCAACCTCTGTCTAGATTTTGGCCTAGATTTTGCAGTGTTAGCTCCTGGGGGCTCTTGAAGTTTACATTTCTGGTTTTGACGTGGTAGATATATTGACACAAAATCCAATACAACTAGAATAGAAAGCCCCCAGATGGGCATGTACAAAATCTCTGAGATTATTTAATAAGAAGGAGAACAAGGGAAACTAAAGGCAAGACCCTTGAGTCAGCTCTGGAAAAAATTTTCACAGTGGACTAACAACTGCTTGTAAAAGCATATGTGAATATTCCTCAAGGAAATCTAGAGACAGCTCTGCAGAGTTGAAAGTAAAACACAAATCTATCAGCACCACTGGAGGGAAAAACACATGCCCTGGTGACGACAGAATTTGTTGGTATAGAACAAATAGCACTTTAAAATAATAAGGTAATGTTTATGTTCGGGGAAATAATTTAAAGATAAACAAATGTGCCTACAATTGGTACATCAAAATTTATTTTGTCCTAAATTCCTCATCTGTGTTCCTTTTGTTGGCTAAAATCATAGCAATTCTAACAAAAGTTACTACATATTTGAATCCTTATAAGTATGGCCATAAATTGTGTTTTAAAAATCTTCAAATCATTTGCATAGTTCTGTCATCATATGGAAATGCAAAGATGTTTGTTGTCTTGAAACCATAATAAAAAGAAGACAAGCTATGTGTCCGTTCAGTATTGCATTCAGCTGAGTGTAACAGAACTCAAGCTGTAATTGTTTAATGAAAGTGGGTAAGCTCTTCTTTGATTAAAATAAGTCCAGATGTAGGTAATCCAGGGTTAGTCCAAGGATTTCACAACGACTTAAGTCTCAACTCCTATTCTTCTGCTCTGTCATCCTCGCAAATGGATTTGCTTTACATTACTGATCCATAGCACAAGATAGCTGCTCCACCTTCAACTCCCTCTGCATTCCAAGCAGGAAAAAGATGAATGCAAAAGGCAAAAGTTTATTAATCCCTTTCAAGAGCTTTCCTCAGAGCAACGTCTATGCACATTACGTTGCTAGAACTATGTCCCTCTTTACACACCCCCAGTTGCAAAAGAGGCTGGCCAAAGTAATCTAAAAAAAAAAAAGGCTGAGTAATTGCTTTCTTAAAAACGTCAGAATTTGTTTTAGAAACAAAACACAGGATAACGAATACTAGGTAGACAACTAAAATGTCTGTCAAATTCTTGAAAAATTGTCAACCATTTTATTTGCCTCAATGACATGATCATTAGGGCTTCTCTTATAATCTTTTTTTAAAGAAGACTTTTAAAGAAAACTTTAGATTTTAAGATTATTTAACCTTTAAGTTTGGGGGACATGTGCAGGATGCGCAGGTTACATACATGAACGTGTATCATGGGGGGTTGTTATACTGATTATTTCATCACCAAGGTATTAAACCTAGTATCCATTAGTTATTTTTCCTGATCCTTTCCCTCCTCCCACTTTCCACTGTCTGGTAGGCCCCAGTGTGTGTTGTTCCCCTCTATGTGTCTATGTGTTCTCATCGTTTAGCTCCCACCTGTGAGAACATGTGATGCTTGGTTTTCTGTTTTTGCATTAGTTTGCTAAGGATAATGGCCTCCGGTTCCATTCATGTCTTTGCAAAGGACATAACTCATTCTTTTTTATGGCTGCCTAGTATTCTGTGGTGTATATGTGCCACATTTTCTTTATCCAGTCTATCATTGATGGGCATTTGGATAGATTCCATGTCTTTGCTATTGTGAATAGTGCTGCAATGAACATATGCGTGTATGTGTCTTTATAACAGAATGATTTCTAATCCTTTAGGTATATATATATATAGATAGATATATATATATATATATCCAGTAATAGGATTGTTTGGTTGAATGTTATTTCTGTCTTGAGGAATCATCACACTGTTTTCCACAATGGTTGAACTAATTTACCCTCCCACCAACAGTGTATAAGCATTCCTTTTTCTCCACAACCTCACCAGCATGTTATTTTTTGACTTTTTAATAATAGCCATTCTCACTGGTGTGAGATGGTATTTCATTGTAGTTTTGATTTGCATTTCTCTAATGATCAATGATGTTGAGCTTTTTTTCATATGCTTGTTGGCCTCATGCATGTCTCTCTTCCACAACTGCCAAAAAAAAAATACCTAGTTATACAGATAACACAGTAAATGGAAATATCTCCACAAGAAGAACTACAAAACACTGCTCAAAAAAAAAAAAAAAATCAGAATTGACACAAATAAATGGAAAAACTTTCCTTGCTCATGGATAGGAAGAATCAGTATCTTTAAAATGGCCATACTGCCCAAAACAATTTATAGATTCAATGCTATTCCCATTAACTTGCCATTGACATTCTTCACAGAATTAGAAAAAAAAAACCTATTTTAAAATTCATATAGAACCAAAAAAAGAGCCCAAATTGTGAAAGCAATCCTAAGCAAAAAGAACAAAGCTGGAGACATCATGCTACCTGACTTCAAACTATACTACAGGGCTACAGTAACCAAAACAGCATGGACCTAGTACAAGAACAGGCACATAGACCAATGGAGCAGAATAGAGAACTCAGAAATATGACTATACAACTACAAGTATCTGATCTTCAAAAACCTGACAAAAACAAGCAATGGGGAAAGGATACCCTATTTAATAAATGGTACTGGGATAACTAACTAGCCATAAGCAGAATATTGAAACTGGACCCCTTCCTTATACCATATACAAAAATTAAACTCAAAATGGATTAAATACTTAAACATAAAACCTAAAACTATAAAAAACCTGGAAGACAACATATGCAATAGCACTCAGGTCATAGGCACGGGCAAATATTTCATGAGGAAGATGCCAAAAGCAATTTCAATAAAAGGAAAAATTGACCAATGCAATCTAATTAAAGAGCTTTTACACAGCAAAAGAAACTATCGACAGAGTATAGAGACAACCTACAGAATGGGAGAAAATTTTTGCAAACTATGTATCTGACAAAAGTCTAATATTCAATATCTATAAGGAACTTAAGCAAATTTATAAGAAAAAACAAACCACATTAAAAAGCAGACAAAGAACATAAATTCAGATTCTTTTGGTTGCAGCAACTGAACCAACTGACAAACTCCAACAGAAAAGGGGGAGATTCTTGGACATATACCAAAGAATTTTATAAAATGAAGAAAAGTTTGAATAACTACTCTCGGAAAGAAAAGAAAGTAGGGCTGCTCCAGAGACATTGTGGATTTTTTCTCTACCAATCTGTCAATAACAGGTACAGACTACACAGTACATTTTATAAAATAGCACTCTAAAATTGCAAGGTGATAACTGCTAGCTCATGTCACAGCTGGATTTTTATTAGGTCACTGAATCATCCTATAAGGCCAGCATTTTCTGAATGATGGGGTATATGATTGTTTGCATTAATCCCTTGGGTATGATCCCATTGCCTTGCCACTTTTGCTGTGAAGTGAATTTGGAGGTAATAAGTTTATTCCGACAGTGTATACAACCTTCAGTAAACTCACACATGGTGATACAGAGGAATAAATAGAAGATAAAGAAAATCCAAATCCAGACTATGCATAACTATTCTAATACAGAAAAAAAATTCTGATTTATTCACTGATGAGAATTACCTAATTTAGTTAATTTAATTACCTGGTACCTAGAAGGCACCCTTGAGGTTTGGTGTTAGATTGGTGTTCAGAATTGGGTTCTTTTGCTTGAAAAATCATGCACTTAGCAATGATAATAGGCAAGTCAG
This sequence comes from Symphalangus syndactylus, assembly GCF_028878055.3. Lineage (NCBI taxonomy): Eukaryota > Metazoa > Chordata > Mammalia > Primates > Hylobatidae > Symphalangus > Symphalangus syndactylus. The sequence goes on from NC_072425.2 coordinate 98,529,413, forward strand.
GCCCAGTGAGGAGACATTGATGCAGTTTAGCCTACAAGCCTAACATCTATCTTTGTACCATGTCTGCCTTGTTCATGAGCCCACTGATTAAATACCTTACTGCCTAATAAAGGGAAATGACTGACAACTCTGGGTCATTTTGTCTACCTGATTTACTAAGGGCCTCTTCTATACTGAAAGTCTTCTGAAAAGTGTACATAAGATACAACTCTTTTCATCCTCTAAATGCGTTCTGAGAGATCCATCCACACCAACCCATCTCTTAACCTTCTTGTCACCAATATTCCAATTTTGATCTTCCCCAACTAGAACTAGACAATAACTGTTACCTAGAAATTAATATAGATCATGATTTCAGGCCAAATTTCCTTTTAGCAAAATAAACAGTAAATGGTTATGCTTTGTGTTCTGGTGACAAAGAGACTTAACCTTCTCTATCGTCTTTCAGGGCCACTCATAACTGGAACCGTAACATTGCAGACCATATCCAGTTCATGTCAGCATTTTACAGAGAACCAGGCATGAGTGATTTATCTTTAGTTAAGTGGCCATGGGAAACTACCCATGAGGCCATCCTGGGTATTAATTGAGGAATTTATTGCAATGTAAACCATGGAAGTGAATGTGACCTGATTATGCAAATAATTTGTATATTCATGATCTAGTTTGATGAGAGAATATTACTAGTTAGATGCAGCTTTAAAAATAACGTATAGCATAAGCTGCTTTTGAGTAGCTCAAAGCCTGTAGCTGTCCAAGACCAGATGTTCTGTCTTCACCAGAGTCAGTTAGAAAGCTGAGACTCATTCTAAGGTGAAGGAGAGTTACGTGGAAAAAGAGGATGGTTCTGCTCTCAAACTCCGACTTCCACTCAATTGTCCTATGAGGGCTTGTCACAAACTACACAGTACTTCCTATTCTCCATACAGCATCTTTCGAACTGCTGGTCGTAATGGCTGAGTAAAGAGTAATGTAAATTTTCTTACAGAAGACCTAAAGATGCTTCTCTTGCTCTGGGAGATTTTCAGATACCCAGAGGTGATAGGTTCATAATTCTTTCCCTCCTCTCTCTTGGCATGGTTCACTGTGGATAGAGCCTATTTTCCTGTCCCATAGACTTTGGGCTTCACCACCATATGACTTGCTTTTATCAATGAAGTGTTGGAGGATATGTATCAGTATTCCAATTCCTGAAAGAGACTTCGAGAGGTGATGTGTGTTTCTAGCTGCCCTCTTCCATCCCTGCCTTCCACGGAGAGAAACTCATATCTCAAGTAGGTGGCATTCCTTCAACTTGGACTCTAGAAAGAGAAGACATCTGAAGCAGACCTGCACCGTACCTGCAGCCTGAGTTAGAGCTCCAGTGGCAATGTACGATGCAAGTGAAGGAGAAATAAATGCTTGTTTTTGTAAGCTACTGAAATTCTTGAGGTTGTTACAGCAAAACCTATTGGAAGTAGACACATATGTCAAAGTAAACAGGTCAGAGACATTGCGTAACATGCTTCTTCACAATGTGTTATAAACTGTCTTTGCAATCTGAATAGGACCACTTTGCCACGTGTTATGCCTCCTTTTTCATAAGGGACACCAGGTATAGAAACTCATCATTTAATTTGGAAATAACATCTCAACATACTCTAAACCATTAAAATCTTGGAAACTTCATAGTATCAAACCTCAATTATTTTAGAAGTTATGTGCTACCCCTCGAACCAAAATGTCTAGGGTAACTCCCATTTCCTGTTTTTCCAGGTCCATCATCTTGACATCATCAATAGCACAATAAAACCCATATAATACAGACTCAGGGGTTTGCTCAAACTATGAACCAGACTCCAGATGCTTTAAGTGTTGTTTGTTAATGACTCATAGCTATAGCCTTTTGCTCAGGGCTACATGAGGAAGAGACTTTTTGAGCAGGGTTCCTAATTTGGACATATACCAAAGAATTTGGTATATGTTGGTCCAATTTAGGGACCAACAGGCTGATAGTTTTCCATCCTATAGAGGGATGCCCCTCACCTGCACACACACAAACACGCACCCCAAAGACCAATTTCAAATACCTAGCTTCCCACATTTCCTGAGAGTCTACTGTCTGCAGTCTCTTCCCAATACAATGACTGTATTTGTTTAGGTTATTAGGGCTGTGAGCAACAGAAATGAACTCTAGTTAGCCTAATTTAAAACATTATTGTAAGATTATAGGAGAGGCTCACAAATTAAAATAAGAGTTGAACAGTGAAGATTTGAAATGTGAGGAAACCACAAAACCTCCAGAGACATTTGCAGCAGAGATTCGAGACTTTAACACTTTGGCAGTTTCTGGAGCTTGGCTGCACATTGGAATCACATGGGCATTATGAAAGTTTTGTTGCTAATTCACAGTTCTTACCCTAGGTAATCTAAAATAAAAATCTTTTGGAATGGGACCCAGGCCTCAATAGCCTTTAATATCTCAGAGGTGATTCCGGTTAGTAGCCATGGTTGAAATTTAAGCTGCATTCGCATCACCTGGAGGGCTTGTTAAATCTCAGTGTTCGTGATTTACATCAAATCAGTTAGAAATAATTTGTATTCATAAAAAGTTCCAGGTGACGCTGCACCTGGGTCTGGGTGGGGTCTGAGCTACTGCAATCCTAACAGCTCTCATGTGTTCTGAGGCTGCTGATCCTAAAATCACACATAGCCTAGCAAAATTCTACAGCAGTAGCCCTCAAACTTTAGCATGCATGCATAGTAGTCATTGCAAACTTTGTGAAAACACAGATTCCTGAACTCCATCACCAGATTCTGATTCAAGCAGCTCTCAGATGATGCTGATGCTGCCAGTCCGTAAACCAGACTTTGTATAGCACTGCTCTAGAGCACTGGATCTAAACCAGAAAAGATTTTTCCCCTGAGGGGACACTTGGAAAGATCTGGATACATTTTTTATTGTCACACTGGGGCAAAGAGAGAAGCGGGCAGATGGAGAGTGCTACTGGCACCTAACACGTAGAGACCAGGGATACAGCTAAACCTTCTATAAGGCACTGAACAGCCTTCCACAACAAGGAATTATCCAGCCAAAAATGTCAACAGTGCCAAGGTTGAGAAACCCTGCTCTAGAGCATGGCCATTAGCAAAGCCCAGTTGCTCCTCCCTAGCTATCTGTCCTGATTTTATAATTCCTGTGAAAAAGAATAATATTGCTCCCTGTAAGGTTACATATCCACCCCGGATCAATCAGCTATACCATGGAGGCAAGACCTTGCCAGACACACTGGAGATGCAGCGTTTGGAGAGACTCAATAGAAGGCAGAAAACAAGATATTTCAAAAGTCAAGAGAAGCAGGGAAAGTCTAACTTCAGCTGAGACCATTGTGTTCACTAGAGTAGGGATGGTGGTGAGTAATGGGCATCTCTTTCTGAGGGGTAAAAAGATGTTTGAGTCTTCTTATATGCAGCAGTCACTGGAGCTGCTGCTGTAACCTAAGCAGCTGAGAACTTCACTCTAGGCTTTGAAGCCTAAAGCAGCTGAAAAGAGTTCCTTGTATTGGCCGGGCGCGGTGGCTCACGCTTGTAATCCCAGCACTTTGGGAGGCCGAGGCGGGCGGATCACGAGGTCAGGAGATCGAGACCACGGTGAAACCCCGTCTCTACTAAAAAATACAAAAAATTAGCCGGGCGCGGTGGCGGGCGCCTGTAGTCCCAGCTACTCGGAGGCTGAGGCAGGAGAATGGCGTGAACCCGGGAGGCGGAGCTTGCAGTGAGCCGAGATTGCGCCACTGCACTCCAGCCCGGGCGACAGAGCGAGACTCTGTCTCAAAAAAAAAAAAAGAGTTCCTTGTATTTCTATACTTCTTATGTTTCCTTAAAATAAATCATCATCCCTGAGGTAGCTGAGCCTATTTCTTTTTCTTGCAAACCAAAGTATGCACGCACACACACACATGCAGGTACACACATACACACAATGCTTGGTGTTGGTTCAATATGTACTTTCCATCTGTCCCTCCCAGGATCTGGTGAAACACAGCCCAGCTGAGGCTAAGGGAAATGGCCTGCCCAGTCTTATGGGATCACCCTTCACTTTAGTTGTTCAATACTGTATCAGCACTAACTTCTTTATTCTACCAAAGTGTTTTGGAATTGTTACTTTATTGAGTAGAAGTAATAATAGCTATCTTTTATTGAGCATTCTTTCAGGCTTTGTCCTGAACAAGATTCCAAAATTTGTAGATACAGATATACACATATACAAACATGTATACATATATACACACACATACAAATATACACACATATATACATGTACACAAACATATGTTTGTATGCATATATATGAAATATATATATATTTTTAGTTCTAACAAGATTCTATGAGATAGTAGTATTATTATCAACAAAGAAAATTAGTCTTAATGAAGTTAGATAATGTGCCCAAAATAATATATTTTGAAAGTAGAACTGGAATACAAACCCAGGTCTGTAAAACACCAAAATCTTTTACTTAATCACCATATTCCCCTTTATACCCTACCCTCCCTGCCATCATCCCACCATCCATCCACCTAGTAACAGTGGTGCAAGACTTTCATCATTTGATGCACATTTCTAGGCTACATGTTAGCTAAAATATAACTTTATAAGTGCAAATTTTACCCACACACCTACAGCAGAATCTGGCCGGATAGCAGGTTGTGTTTTTAATAAGTGTTTTGTTTTAGAAGAGTTTTAGATTTGTAGAACATTTGCTAACACAGTACAGAGAGTTCCTGTCCACCCCTCACCAAGTTTGCCCTTTTGTGATTTCAAACAGATGGTAAACTCAGAATGAAAGAGCCCTCATTGTAATCATTTTCTGAACAAAGACACCGCATATGAGCCTGTAACTTCAACCAACTCCCTGTAGGTCAGCCGGCAACATGCTGTCAGATCAGCCCAGCTGGAATGAACCCTGGGTGTCAAAGAATGTTCTGGGAATTTCCCAGTGCTTTGTGGATTTCAGACCTGACACTTCACTGGCTCTTACAACAGAGGGTAAGTGAGCAGAGTCTATATTTGCCAGGCTAGCTCCTCAAAAGATTGTCTCACTTAGATCATCAAAGCCATTGGCCAGACGTCCTGTCATGCCCTGTACTTTGTACAATGCCAAGTATACTGCAGATAGTTCCACAAGTGCTAAATAATAACAGTGTCTAACTTTCATGGGCTATTTGCTGTACAGTCATTCTTTATATTCATTCTGTTAACTGCCATTGTCTCTGCTCTTGGTGAGAAAAAGTGTTACGGGTGATAAGATGGACATCTGGTTAAAAGACATCTTCAGAAATAGAACTCCTTGCTCCCAATCATGTCAAACTCTCACAGTATTTGACTGGAGCAAAGCATAAAAAAGTTTTAGTGGCTTGTCCTTTATGCTAGTTGCAAAATTTACAACCACCCCTCCACTTGCATCTTCTCTGAGATCCTATCTGCCTTTGAGGACTAACATGACATAATTCTACTCAACTATAATAATGTAATGGTGAAGAGGAATTTTCTGCTTGGAAGAGATCATCTCATTTCAATATGCTGTGACATCTTTTGGAAACCAATATCCTCTATAATGGAGAATGGCTGCAGATCAAGGACAATCATTTCTGTGATTTATGAACAGCGCAAGCAGATGGTTTTTTGAATATTTGGCCTTTTCCCAAAACCTCATGCAAGCTAAGCTGTTGTATCTTATTGCATGAAAATTCTGCTTCCAGGTGAGGGGATGGGCTGACTCAAAATCTGCCTTTGTACTTGAAACCAGGGGCAGAAGATACAGCTAACCCAAAGAAAGTCAAAGAAACTGGGTTTCGTTTTTTGAATTTTCTCTATAGTTAGCAGCAATCATAAGTACAGACCAACTTGTGTCCGCCAAAAAGGAGAAAAAAAAAAAAAAAGACAGCCAGATACCTGGTCTGGAAGGTGACGATGTCTCACTTTGCCATGGTTATTAGATTATCAATTTTCTCCCCCCAAGACCTGTGTGATTCACAGGCAACACTATTAGCCTGGCAAGAATTAATTACAGCCCTGACAAAGGTGACCTTCCAAACAAAAGCAAAAAAGCAAACCAGTCTTTTGTGTGAGGCATCTGAATGGTTAGGAGGTTTGGCTAGGATTCTTAACAGGATCTTGGGAATTGCTATCTGATTAAAAAGGAGCATGTTGGATTGTTTTAAGCAGAAGGCCAGAGTGTGTGGGACTTTAGCCTAAGCCATGACAGGAAATATTTATTATCTGTATTCAATATAAAAAATTTGAAATCTTCTATTTCAATTCTGTTAATCTCTTCACAGGTCATTAAAAAATAGGAATATTTTGAGGACTGAAGACTGACAATGGAGAAAGAAATATCATTTCATTTCAGCATTAGAAGACTTGGGGATGTTGCACATTGTCTTAGTCTGTTTAGGCTGCTATAACCAAATAATAGAAACTGGGTGGTTTATAAACAACAGAAATTAATTTCTCACAGTTCTGGAAGCTGGAAAGTCCAAGATCAAGGCGTCAGTAGATTTGGTGTCTAGTGAGCGCTCACTTTTGGTTCAGAGATGGTGCCTTCTCGCTGTGTCCTCACATTGTCGAAGGGACAAGGCAGGTCCCTGGAGCCTCTATTATAAAGACACTAGTTCCATTCTAATAATCTAATCACCTTCCAAAACCCCACCTCCTAATACCGTCTCATTGCTGATTAGGTTACAACACATGAATTTTGGAGAGGTACAAACATTCAGATTGTAGCACACATAGAAGTGAAGGAAGCCAGTCAGAGCCACCTGAAACAGGACCCACAAAAAGTGACTTTCTCTACAGTCAATCTATCCAACACTGTGTCCCTAGCTTGAGATTCTATTTGTTACTCTTTCTTTTCCAGGAAATTAATATTGGGAAAATGTATGAAGTCACCAAAATTAGTCTTTAACAATCCCATATTCTTCCCTGTAGCAGTGAAACTCTCCCTCTCCTCAGTTTCTCAGTGCCCAACAGCACAGCAATCCTTTCCTATATAAAACTGTGCATTCAGGAAAGGTTTTGCTACCTGTAACACACCTCGAAATAAACCTACATCACTTTTTACTGCAAAGGTTTTATTTTGGGGTTGAAATGGAAGGCTTTGGCACATGTTAAAAGGATTTCAAGGATAAACAGTAAGTGTTTTGGTTTTTTTTTTTTTTTTTTGCAATGCTACTAACTTGTCACAGAGGCAAGCTTCTTTCCTATGATGAATTTTGCTCCCAGAAAGTGCCCTATGTCCCAGAAATGAACAATTAGGCAGATCTGTCTGTCTCTACCAGTGCATTCTAAGACCATACTTGGTTCAGCTCATAGGTTTCCCTGGAAACAAGTACTTACACTGGTCTGTCCATTTTCACAGCTCTGGGTGACAAAGGGTACAATTCTCTTTAAGAATGTAGCCCTGGCCAGGCGCAGTGGCTCACACCTGTAATCCCAGCGCTTTGGGAGGCCGACGTGGGTGGATCACCTGAGGTCAGGAGTTCGAGACTAGCCTGGCCAACATGGAGAAACCCCGTCTCTACTAAAAATACAACAAAGTTAGCCAGGCATGGTGGCGGGCACCTGTAATCCCAGCTACTCAGGAGGCTGAGACAGGAGAATCGCTTGAACCTGGGAGGCAGAGGTTGCAGTGAGCCAAGATCGCCCCATTGCACTCCAGCCTGGGCAACAAAGAACGAAACTCCGTCTAAAAAAAAAAAAAAAAAAAAAAAATGTAGCCCTGAGCATCCTTAGGAAGTCTTACAATTTTCAGTTCTATTAACATTCTTCTTATTCCACAAGTTCAGTTTTCATTCATCCCCTTATTTGATCATTCACATACCCATTTAACAAAAGTTTATTGATTGCCTGTCCTAGACTAATGACACGGCCCTGGGCTCATAGCTCTGAAAAGAGCACACAAGGTTTATGTTCTCATATATAAATTTAATTATCTGCTTAACTTCATGTTATTTGATTATACTTTTAATCATTTCTTGAGCTAATTCATTGTTTTTAAAGAAGCAAAATATCTCTAACCATTTTATATTAAATACCAACACAAGCCAGCTTCTCATAAACTATTAAGTAAAAGAGATATTCAAGTCAGTTATTAAGAAAAACAATAGCAAGGAAAATATTAAGAAAATTAATGGCATTTTATTAAAGCTGTAATGAGATAGAAATTCATAGTTATTTTGGTATTGGCCGTTGTTTCTTATTTTAGCCATTCTGATAGGTGTATACTGATATTTTAATTTGATTTTCCTAATGCTTATGATGTTGGAAATCTTTTCACAACCGCTTTTCTCATTCAGTAAAATATCTCTTCTTGACATTTGCCCATTTTCTTGTTTTTGTTTTACTGTTGAGTTTTGAGAGTTTTTTGCATATTCTAGACACTAATCCTTCACCAGACATGTAGTTTGCAAATATTTTCTCCTAGTCAGTATCTTATCTTGTCATCCACTTAAAAGGGTTTTTCACAGAGAAAAGGGTTTTTTTTTAATTTTATAAAGCTCAATTTATCAATTTTCCTTTTCTGGATCATACTTTTGGTGTCAAGTTTAACCCTAGATCTCAAAGATTTTCTCCTATTTTTTTTCCAAAATTTTATAGTTTTACATTTAAGTCCATGGTCCAATTTGAGTTAATTTTTATACAAAGTATGAGACTGATGTCAGTTTTTGTTTATGGATATCCATTTGCTCCAGTATAGTTTGTTGAAAATGCTAGCTTTCATCCATCAAATTGCTTTTGCATCTTTGAAAAAAAATCAATCAGGCATAATTTTGAGGACCTGCTTCTGGGTTTTCTATCCTGTCCGCTGATCTATGTGTCTATCCCTCCACCAATAACACAGTCTCAATTACTGTAGAAATTAAGTAAACTGGTTCCTCCCAATTTATTCTTTTTCAAATAGTTTTAGCTACTCTAGTTTATTTGACTTTCCATTTAAATATTAGAATAATCTTCTGTATATATATATACACAAAAAGTATTTCTGGAACTATAGGAGTTGCATTCAGTCTGTGTATCAATTTTTGGAGAATTGACATCTTTACTATGTTGATTCTTCCAATCTATGAACATGGTATGTCTCGCCAGTTATTTAGATCTTCTTTGATTTCTTTCATCAGTATTTGTAGTTTCTGTCTCCAAGTCCTATTTATGTTTTGATATATTTACACCTCAGTATTTCTTTCTCTTTTTTGGAGAAAATTTAAATGGTATTTTACTTTTAATTGTGGCTTTTCTACATGTTTATTGCTGATGTATAGAAATAAAATAGATTTTTGTAGGCCTATCTTGAATCTTGCAACTTTGCTGAACTTACTTATTCATTCCAGGAATTTTTGTCTAGATTCCTTGGAATTTATACATGAACAATTATACCATCTGAAAACAGGAACAGGTTTTTTTCTTCCTTTCCAATCAATATGCCTTTTAGTTTTCTTTCTTGTCTTATTGTACTGACTAGAACTTCTAGCACTATGTTGAATAATAAGAGCAGATACCCTTACCTTCTTGCCAGTCCTAGGGGAAAACATTTAATCTTTCACTATTAAGTAAAATATTAACTGTGGAGTTTTTGTAGATGATCTTTAACAGATTGAGAACATTCCCCTTTATTTCTATTTGTTCTGAAAGTCTTTGTGATGAATGGGTGAATGTCCAGTGCTTTTTTCTGCATTGCTTGCTATAAGCATAAGACTTTTTTCTCTACCATGCTAAAATGGTAGGTTGCATTAATTTATTTTCAAATATTGAGCTAGACTTGCCTTCTTTGAATAAATCCCATTTGTTCATGGTGTCTAATTCTTTTTAGCTGAATTATATTTGATAGTGTTTTATTGAGGATTTTTACATCTATGTTTATGAGGGATATTGGTCTATAGTTAGCTTTTTTGTACTTTCATTTTGTGGTATCAGAGTAATACTAGCATCATGAAATGAATTGAGAAGCATTTTCTTCTCTTTTAATTTCTGGATGACTTGGTGTACACTTGATGTTAATTCTTTTTTAGACGTTTGCTAGAATTCTCAAGGAAAACAATCTGGGCTTGGATATTACTATTTTGGGAGTTTTTAAGTAATAAGATCAATTTTTTTAATAGTTACAGGGCTATTTGAATTATCTGTTTTGTATTGGGTGAGTTGTGGTAATTGGTGTTTTTTGAGGATTTGGCCCATTCATCTAAGGTGTCAAATTTTTGTGTGAAATCATTTCTTGTGGCCTCTACTAACGTATGGGGAGAGTGAGTGGTCTTTCCACAAAAGAGAAGTCAGGAAAGTCCCGACACTTCTCTAGGCCTCCATCCAGGAGAGACAGAGATGCCTGATTACTGCCAGGTAAGACTGAGAGTTCAAGATCCCCATGTGGTATCCACTGATACCACAGAGTGGGTAGGGCCTCATAACTGCCTGGTAGTTATGAAAGTCTTCGCTCCCTACTTATCCTTCCCTAACATGACCCTGAGAGGGGAGATGATGCACCTTGTCACATTCTGGTGAGGATAGAAGTCTAGATTCACATTTAATCCTTGTTATTGTGGATGAGGGTTGGGATCACAAAATTTCTGTGGTGTTTGTCTATGGTGCTGTTTTTTTCATCTAAGAGGGTTTTTAGGGTTTTATTGTTGTTGTTGTTTTGTCTCTCCGGGCTGCCCATTTCTTGGTCCTTTGGCTAGAGGAAGGAGGCTTTTATTGAGACTTCTGAAAATGTGTACCTTTTGGTTTTTCTGGGCTGCCAACTTCTTCAGCTCCAAGTCTGGGGTATATTAGGCAAAAAAGAAAATCCAAAGAACTTACTTCTCCATTATTTCTTGGGTCTCAAGATCTCCAGTAAGTCCACCTTCTTCTCTTCACCTTTCAGAGTCTCCTTATGCTTGTTTTATATGTAAGTCTGGGGTTTTAGTTGTAGTTAGTGGTTAGAGTAAAGAATAATACATCTAATCCATCTTCCCAAGAGCAGAATTCCTGAGTTTCTTTAAAAACAAAAATAAAAAAAAGTTAAAGTGTAATTTTTTATAAAGTAATATGTGGAGTATATAAATTTTATAGCTCATATAAATCTATCAATAGATAGTAAATGCAAAGCTTCTCTGATTCCTTTACATAAGAATGATAACATATGATTAAACAGAGAATTTCTGGTTAATCTCAAATTATTTTTACTTACTTCAAAATTCTATAAATGTTGCTCCGCTAGCATCAAATGTTCAACATTATGGAGAAAAAGATTGAGACCAGCCTGTTCTCTCTACTTTGTCTTTCTAGATGCTCAGAGGATTCTTTGTTTACTATTGAAATTCAAAAATTTGACTAGGATACATTAGGTGTTGTTTTCCTGTTGACCAGATTGTCTCATGTGCTGCCTTAGGATATTATTCATCTCAGGAAAGTTTTCTACTATTAGTTCCTGATGCTTGCTCTGTTCAATTTGTTCTCTCCTCTTTACCAATTTTCTGTAGGCTGAACTTCTGTTCTTTGCCTTTTGTTTCTATCCTTTTCTTTTTGTTCATTTCTTCTATTTGTTATTATGCTATGAATTCCGGAAGAATTGTTGAAAATATCTTCCAAGTTATTGGTTACATCTCTAAAGAGATGATTCTTGTCAATAACTGCTTCCAACGCAGACTTTAATTTCCTAATTATATTTTTAATTCCTTTACAATGTAAATTTTTCTTGCCAATTCACTTTGTACTTATAACTATGTAGAAAACCACTTTTGACTTTTTTAATGTCACCTTTCTTCCCTTATTTCAGGGATTCTGATGTTGTTTTGAAGTTGAGTGCACAATTAAGATGTAATTACCTTCCCTCTAGTAAATCTTCTCCAGTTGAATAATATGTGGATGGAAAAACAATTAAATATGACAAAAACAAATGTAATGAAAAGCAAATCTGCCTCTTACCCCCAAATATGCAACCACTTTCTGTAATCAAACATTGTTAATACATATTTCCTTTCAGAAACTTTTCATTTATACTTGAGCATGTAAATGTATATTCATCTGTGCTGTTTTTAATATAAATCGTATTATAGCGGCCTTGATTTTTTAAAAATATCTTGAAGATAATTTTATAGTAGCATATAATATTCTATACATTCTACTAACAACATAGAATTCTGCTAAATGAATTCACAATAATACATTTTTCTACTACCTCATGATAGACACTTAAGTTGTTACAAGTACTTAACCATTGGGAATTTTTGAAAAGCATGGTGTTCTTTTATTCTTTAGTTATGTTCAAGGGTGAGTGGGTGGGTTGTAGACATTTTTTTGTTTTCTATGTTTCTTCCATTTACTTTTCTTTTTAATCTTGTTTGAGTATCATCTTTGAATAATAGGAGATATATCCGGACTTTGTGCTGACCTTACAATAGAATGACTTAATTATCCTTGTTTCCTCTCATCCCATCCACATTTTTACAGTTAGTGTCTTCCTTCCAAACAAAACTGAGGTGCTGATCACCTTTATAGACAACTGATAAAGTCTGAAGAAATTCAAAATGTTAACAATATTTATCTATGAGTAGTCGAATCAAGGGAGATTTTCACTTTTATGTTGATGCCTTTTATATTGCTTAAATCCTGTAACTGAAAAGGTTTTAAAGTTTAAGAAAAAAATGCAATAGAAATTTAAAATATAGCATTATCAGTTCAAACAACCCAAAATATGGGAGTAGTAGGCCACTAAAGTTGAAAGTTATTCAAAAGAGGAACTTCATCTCTATGCCATTTTTCTAAGTGGGTTGAAGCCATTCCACTGGTGGCAAGCTTTCACTTGGTCCTGGCCCCATAACAGGAATAGCGAACACCTTTATATGTCAACCCATAAAAGTTCTCCTTTATTCACTGCTAACAAAACCCCAATTTTGTTTGGGCAGTAAATTAAGCTACAATCAAAAGATTTAATAGGTAAAAGCTCAGCAAAAGATTTGAGCTGGGTCCAAAGATCAGCAACAACAGAAAACTAAAACCTACTCCAGGTCTGAAAGAAAAGAGAGATAAGCAGTTATCCAATCTAAGGCAAAGCTATAACTACAGGAAAAGGCCTCCTAGCAGGAGCTGTGGCCTTTGGTAGAGAGAGAATGATATTACCAAACCCAAAGAGGGGTGGAGTCATGGAAGCAGGTTCACCCAACAGGAGTGGCAGCCAAGAGGAATAAACTGTGGCAATGCAGGAAGGACAGAAGATAGGGGAAACAAATACTCTCAACCATTCTATTCTCCTGCCTTCAGATTTCCTACCATTTCTTCTGGTACCAAACTCAATGAGAAGCCAGACGGAAAGGGAGTTCAGGTGATCTGTGCTACAGAGGTCAGCTCCCCGAGGTATGAAGCAGGTTGAGAAGGACAGGGAGACATACATTTTCAATGCCCTGTCTCACATCCTCTTGGCTCAGCATTTTGTTCTGACTATTGCTTTAGCAACCAGCTGAAGCAATAGAACCTTAACTTAGCTACACAAATGTTTCTTGTGCTTCAGGAATTCTTTGTCTCCACAGCATGAGATACCTACACAAGACTAGCCTGCTTACTCATTCTGCATCATACTCTGACTGTACATCCAAGGAAGTTAGCAGCCCCAAGGGCAAGCCTTGAACAACTGGAGTGGGAAGCAAGTAGATAAATATACCCTTTTCCATGTCTTGAGCAAACAAGTCTGAGAAAGGATCTATACCATTCTTCAGAGGGTTTTCAACTAAACTGAACCCCAGTTACTGCCCATAGTAGTAACTAACATTCAATCTTAATAACTCGACTCTTGGATTATCTTTATATCTTCTCCATTTCACTAGTCCTAGTACTCAAGGTTTAATTTGTATTAAATAGAGAAGAGGCTTCCAATACCGGCTATTGAACCCCAAGACAGAATGCCGTAGCTTTCCCTGAAGCAAAATAACACACTACCAACATCACCGTTTAATCCTCTGACTCCTGTTCCCTGAGATCACTCCCTCAAATAAGCAATCTATCTGCATCCATCCCTTTTCTCCGGCTCTTCTTTTTGGGAGAAACCCATGATAAAATAGGCAGAGAATGGGTAGCTCTAGAGTAGCAAAAAGAAAGTAACCAATCCAAGTGTCCATCCTTCTCCCAAGCAATGCAAGAATAAATAACTCCATTCCAAAATTCAGGTGTAAACGAGCCATGGTGGTGAAGACCTGTAATCCCAACAACTTGGGAGGCTTAGGCAAGAAGATTGCAGGAGCCCAGGAGTTCAACACCAGCCCAGGGAACACAGAGAGATCCCATCTCAAAAATGTAAATTTTTAAATCTAGATACAGATTCTTATTAATCTACAATAATGGTTTAGTAATGGTTGTGTGACCAGTTTTGGCCAATGTTGAAAGATAAAAGTATGCTGTCATGCTTTACAGCATAAGAGCAACTATAGCAGTTATACTAGTTTATACTAGTTATAAACACGTAGTCTAAAATGTGAAGCCATTGCTGCAAAAAAAAAAAAAAAAAAAAAAAAAAACTAACTCCAAGGCTTTACATAAAAATACACACCATCAATCCAATATTATAGTCTACCAAACCCAAACTGCTGGTGCCACAGTCACAGATAAAAGCACTTTGAGAAAGGGAGAAAAGAGAAAGTGAAGTTTGTGGTTGCCACAAATGTCTAGCCAGAGTCCAAATGAAATTCTACATTTATAGAATTTCAAAGGGATGGGAAAATCTTAGGATTCATTGTTTCTCAAATATGTAGTTTGATTCTCCCTTGGTTTAGAGGATGTGCACAGCCAGCTCTGACTCCACAGGATCAAGTTAATGATGTAAAGGAGAGGTAAGCAAACTTTTTCTAGAAAGGGACAGATAGTAAATATTTTAGGCTTTAAAGTCCATATAGTTTCTTACAAAAGCAGGCACAGAAAACACATAAACAAATGGGCATGACTATGCCCCAGTAAAACTTTATTTACAAAACAAGTGGTAGACCTGATTTGGCCTGCAAGGTGTAGTTTGCTGACCCTGGTGTAAACCAAGAAGACTTTTGCTGCCACTTCACAAAGAATCCAACTGCACCACTGTTAATACTCTCTTCAAAATGTGAACAATTTCATTAATAAATAAAATATTCAACTATCCAGTAGCTGTCTTCAAAAATTTTTTCTCTCACTTAAGAATATTAGCTTTGTTATTTTCAGAAAAAAATCAGATCACCAAATTACTGTCAAATGATCATATCTTTAATATTTTTAATCTCACAAATCACTTTATATCTCACTCTGAAACTTCCACACCCCCAAAAATGAAATTGAAAAGCCAAGACCTGAAAACCTATTGTGAAAGTCCATCAATTTAAAAAAGAACACTAAGTAGAACTAAAGAAAATGTATTTGTTCAAATACAATCACATAACTAAACCAAAAAGTAGCCTCCTGGAGATAACCTTATGTTAAAAGATTTTCATGTTTTCTTGAGAGCCTTTCATGCTAAAATTTCTAAAACCCACTGGTTGCACACAGTGGCAAAATGCTACAGTGACTTAACAACCCCAGGCAAAATTAAATAACAAAGCTAAGATATGATGGAGTACATTTCTTATCCAGTCGTAAAGTAATCTGCAATTTCACAAGTCAGAATTTGGTCAGGACCCAGATGCTAATTTCGGTACCAGGCAGAGTGTACTCAAGGTTTAATTTGTATCAAACAGAGAAGAGGTTTCCAGGACCAGCCATTGAACCCCATGTTGGAATGCAGTAGCTTTTCCTAAAGCAAAATAACACATTACCAACATCATTGTTCAGCAGCACCATAGGTATCTCTGTGGGAATTTTTTAACAAATTACTGACAAGGGTTGGCCCTATTTAATCCATAATCATGAATGCCATCAGTGCCTATGGTTAGAGGGCTATAAAGCCAAAGAATAGCACACACTTGGGTCTTGTTCAGACTAAATTACTACAGAAAAAGGGCCAAATACCAAAGTAACCACGACTGCATCTTTAGATTACCCTCTCAAAATTGCTATTTTTTTGTTCTGAGGATTTAATGGAAAAATAAGCAATTCCTTTAAAGTTAGAAATTAATTTTTTTCTGGTAAACAAATGTTTAACTATCCCATTAAATGTGGATTTATTTCTTCTTTTTTTAATCAACACCCACACTTTCTATCAAAGAGCACAAAATTTTTCTGGCATCTTCTTTAGATATTCTACAAACATAATTGGTTTATTATATATAGATACTGATATCAAGCAACTTATGGCTAGAGAGTACAATTTATACAGATTTGAACAGATGCATACATTTAGAACTTAAAAACCATTGACCAAACACTGAAGCATTTTGGTGGTGGTGAGCAAATGCAGCAGTTACATGTGTATTCAGACAGAAGCGTGGGGTCAAGGTTCCTACTGACCTCCATTTTATCACAAAAGTTCTCCAAGAGATAGAGTTGTAGAAGGGAAGTCCAAGTCCAAGACAAAAAAAATGACAGATGAAATAGAGATAAAAGTTCAATTTAAAACATCATATACCATTTAAATGAATGGGAACTGGAATAAAGTTTCCCAAAAAGTACACAGAAGGAATAATCTGAATATGAAAAGTTACCACCGTCCTAAAGAGATATAGTTGAGGTCACATTAAGGCTACTGGTTAAGTAATGGGTAAAAATCAAAAGAAAAATCAAAAGAAAAGCCTCTAATCTGTCATTCATAGTGCTTTGCAAAGGATGGCATATATATTGATTTAATCCTGATAACAACCCTGTGAAGTAGATGTATTATCCCAATTCCCCATAAGGAAGTCCAGGAGGGATGAGTGCTTCATCCAAGTCAGTTTAGCTAGCAACTGGTAGAAAGAAAAACAAACTCAGGTCTTTTAGCTGTCTGTCTAGTGTTATTTTCACGCTAGCAAAGCACTCGTTTTTATGAAGGACAAAGCAGCAAAATGTCACAGTACATGCACCCGTGGACTGAAAGGTATAACACGTTCAAAGTCGGGTTGAAACATTTCACCTCCGTACTCTGTATTTCTGCGGTCTTGCCAGTCACTGGCTGTCTGTGGGATCACATTGGTGGTGATGACCCAAATTTCACTGGTCTTGCCCCTACCTATATTGCACACACTTTCAGACTTTTGCAAACCTCTCCAAGAGCTTCCAGGAGATCCAGAAGTATCTCATGAGTTATTTTCTCACAATGTCTTAGCTTTTCAGTGACACCCACTGCTTCAAAAACACTCGAAGACTGTGCCTCTCAGTGCCACTGCTACAGCCACAGGAGAATACCCTTGTTTGATCAAGACCTTCTTAAGGTTCCCTTCAGCTTGACTAAACTTTTGACAGGCTTCTTCCTGAATGTATAAGCCCCTGACCTCCCTTTTTTTAGAACATTCACTTTACAAAGCTTACAGTTGCAAATTTTTACTCTTTCCCTTTGAGATGTCAATCTTCTAGTCTCTTGCTTCACAGTCCAGTGATGTGTGTCTCAAGGACCTGAGAGCCATCTCTTTGAAATGCAATCATCAAGAAAGATAGCGCTCTTTTCTCCCAGTCTCTGTGGGAGGGTAGGAACCTAACTTCCGTCAGTGGCAATTAGCCAAAACAGATGGCCTAATCACATGACCAGCCTCTCCCCTAATAACTTTTAAGAACTTTTCTACTAGCCCAGCCTGGCATTTAAAAGTCTTCCCACCTCTTGTTTCAGCAGAATTGTATTCTATCTCTCTTCCCTATTGCAACAGTCTTAAATGAAGTCTTCTTTGCCTGTTTCCCTCCCTCCAGTGCAAATTTTTCACATCAAAAGCCTCACTGCCAAAATCTTCCCAGGACAACAAACCCTCAGAGACTCACAGAGACTCCCGGGAGAATGTCTCTCTCCCTGACTCAGGTTACAGCTTATAACCTGCAGTAAAGCCAGAGGACTCTCACTTTGCTCATATCTCATGGAGTTCTTTGTGAAGTGTCCCTCTGCTTTCTGGCTGCAAGTCTATAGCCTCAAGCAGAGACAGTGTGGTGGGCAGACACACGCTGCCCTCTTCATCTCAATTCTTGTTTCAGGTGCACAGAAAAAATCCAGAGCCCCTCAATTTTTTAAAAATCAAAATAAACTCCTCATGAACCCACGCAACTAAATAACAAACATGCTCATACACATTTGAATTCCAGTTTAGTCCAAAACCAAGATCTTGATTTCACTTAGATGAGTGAAATAGTGCAATGGAGATGCTTAAAAATAGAACAAATAAGGAAAGAAAATTAAGTGTTTTTATTCTTTACCCCTTTTGCATTTTTTAAAAGGTCCAATTTAAACGACCACTCATAGAGTATGTTTAAATACTATGTCTTACACTACATATCAATTTTTCAATTCAACTTTAGATTCCAACCTAGCAAATTTAGAGCAGTTTTACGAGAGAGAGAGACAGAGAGAGCGAGAGTGAGAAAAGTAGAGAAAAGAAAAAAGAGGACTACCAGCATGGTGAAAACTAGAGAAAGTACATTTCAATTCAGTATTAGAAAAGGGTATAAGAATTACAGCTGTCCAAGACCCTAATTTGTGGTTGTAAAAAAAATTGTTTTTGTCCATGTTTGGATCAGGGTAGAGGCTGGAGATAGTGCATTCAGGATGTTATAGAGGGAATTCACACATAGGGGAGGACACTGAAACATCTGAGATGTTCAACGCTGAGACGGTACTATTTGATGGTATTACTCTTTGTAAAATATTACTCTTTTGGATCCCTTAATGAGGTTTTCTTAATTTCTTTTACATGTATTAGCACCTCATTAACCAAATAGAAAATATTCTCAAAATATAGAGCATTTTCTGAAATGAACTCCCAATATCAGAAAGTCATTTTTATCAACACATAAACTTTAGGGCAGGGCTGGCAAAAACACTGAATGGTGCATTTAATTGAATATTACGTGTTGCTACTATCTTTACTCTTTGGCATCATGTGTGAATGTGATTTAGTTCTTCCTTGTGGCAGTCTTCATGCAATTAGGCATTACTTACTCTTGGCTGAATGATCTGAGCACTACAGATAGATAAATTGTTCTTCCTCTTTTTCTACAAATATTGCATTTAATAGTTACCAGAACATTGTGCCAGACATAAAACTACACCAGAGGACAGAATCCCTATTCCTAAACAGCCAATCCTATAGGAAAGAGGAAGAGAGCTCCAGACAGGAAATCAGATGTTTCTCTTTTAGTTATTGTCCGCCACCCCCAGGGTGGAGGGTGAGCAGCTGGACTCAACCAAGTCTGGAAACCAAGCCAATTGGCCTGGCATCTTGGGCATTGGCTCACTTAATTTCTGGAGGTCATTCAATCTGGCTGGCACAGAGAGCCATGCAATATTAACAACAGCAGAAAGAGCTTACAGATTTTAGGGCGCTCTAGTGTTGGACATTCTAGGCTTCAAATCTTAAAAGTTCCTAAACCTCTGCAAAATGGAAATAATACAGCAGGCTCTCCTTATCTATGGTTTCCCTTTCTGCGGTTTCAGTTACTTATGGTTAATTTTTGTGGACAATATTCCTGGGCCGAAAATGCTAAATGGAAAATTTCAGAGCTAATGTCTAAGTTGTACTTTGCCTGCCATTCTGAGTAGCGTGATGGATCCCGCCCCATCACACTGGGGATGGGAATCACTGCTGTGTGCAGCGTCTCCTCACTGTGTATGCTCCCCAGCTGTGAGTTACTTAGTAGCCCTATTGATGATTAGATCGACTGTCTCAGTGTTGCAGTGCTTTACTTCATAATAGTCCCAAAGCACAGGAGTAGTCATAAAGTAGTCATAAAGTGTTTCCTTTAAGGTAAAAGGTGAAAGTTCTCAACTTCATAAGGAAAGACAAAAATCGCATGCTGAGGCGGCTAAGATTTGTGGTAAGAAGCAGCCGTCTATCTGTGAAATTATGAAGACAAAAGAGTTTGGCATTATTGGCAGTTTCAGGTATCCTCTCCACTGGGAGAATTAGAACACATCCCCTGTGGATAAGGGGGGACAACTGTACCACATACAATGATCACCATAAGCTATTGTTGTGACAATTAAAGGACAAAAGTGTTACGTATTGAAAAGCGAGCCAGGCGTCATAGCTCACGACTGTAATCCCAGCACTTTGGGAGGCCAAGGTAGGTGGATCACTTGAGGTCAGGAGCTCAAGACCAGCCTGGCCAACACAGTGAAACCCCGTCTCTACTAAAAATATAAAAATCAGCTGGATGTGGTGGTGCACACCTGTAATGCCAGCTACTCAGGAGGTTGAGGTGGGAGAATCACTTGAACCTGGGAGGTGGAGGTTGCAGTGAGCTGATATCATGCCACTGCACTCCAGCCTGGATGACAAAGTGAGACTGTCTCAAAAAAAAAAAGAAAAGAAAAAGAAAAGTGGTTATTATGTTTGAAGAAAAACACAAATAAAGAAAAGAGCCATTGCCACATTATTAAGAAGGGCCTGAGACTGCATGATTTACATAAACCTAATGCCCAAGTTAGGGAGAGAAAAAGCAGATGACAGACAGATAGGCTGAGGCAACATTTCCTAACAGATTGTAGCAAAGTAGAGTAGATCTATTAGATTCCAATTTCCTGTCCTTCATCAGAAATGTCAACTACTAACCAAGACTCCAGATATAGAACATGAAGAATTTTGCTTATACTGAACACAAAATGTTCCCTCCCTCATTTGCCTCTTAGTATATATTTAAGGCTCTTGAATATATGCAAAACATAAAACTTAAGCACCTTAAGATGATTTTTTTTGTTACTAGAAGAATTTTAAATAAGTGCAAAAACAAAAACAAAAAACCATTTTTTTTTTTTTTTTTTTTTTTTGAGACAGAGTCTCGCACTGTTGCCCAGGCTGGAGTGCAGTGGCGCAATCTCAGCTCACTGCGAGCTCCGCCTCCCGGGTTCACGCTATTCTCCTGCCTCAGCCTCTCTGAGTAGCTGGGACTACAGGCGCCCGCCACCACGCCCGGCTAATTTTTTTGTATTTTTAGTAGAGACGGGGTTTCACCGTGGTCTCGATCTCCTGACCTCGTGATCCGCCCGCCTCGGCCTCCCAAAGTGCTGGGATTACAAGCGTGAGCCACCGCGCCCGGCCAAAACCACTTGTTTTAAAGCTTTTTAACTCTAGTGGGATAGAATGCTAAGAGTAATAGTAAATTCTGCCCTTGGCTACACCATTTCATTCTGCTCTAACTGCTATTATTTACCTATCTGATTATGTCACCAAAAAGAGTAAAAGCCCATTATATAAGAAAAACCATTTATAGAATGTATTGGCATTGTATAAACTGCTCTACTTATCAAAATAAATGGAGAGCAGAATTGTCTGTGATTGTTGGAATCCAGCACTCGCGGATTGTGTCAAGAAGAATATAAACAGCCAGATTCCCCATCCACCAAAAGCCCACATGAGTCCCTGGTTCGAATGAGGTTATCAGAATTTGAAACTTGCAACAACTAATCAGAATCACGCTATTTGGTTTCACCTAAAAATAAAACATCTGACTACTCCTTTCTTCTGCAGTAATAATGCTATTTTTTTCTGAAGGTGGAGGAAAAACTTTAATGGCATGAATGAAAAGACTAACAGTTTTTCTTTGAAAATATAGCTCCAAAGGGAACAATTCTGTTTCCTTTATTTTCCAAGTTACTGCCTTCCTTTTATTTTTACCAACAATATTTTAGGTAAGCTTCTCTTTATCAAATTTTACTTTGAAAGACTATGAGTTTAAATTCTGTTGGCGTTCCCTGCTGCTCTAGCTAGAGTGCAGAGAATTATGGCCGAAGCCTATCTTTAAAGTCAGTGTGTTGGCTTAGACACTGGCCAGCTTTCATTACAAAGGTGCTTTATGAATCATGAATCAAATGAATAGCATAATAAAAGTGCACACCTCTGGAAGTATCCATCTAATGCATTTTAGGGGGAGAAAGAATATCTAGTCTCTCTCTTCTGAAACTATGCATGTAAAATAAAAAGGGGTTTTATTTATACAAATGCGTACTTCTTTTTGCCCCTTCTTTTTGTAAGGGGCATTACTCATTTACAATGTGCTCTCCCTAGGAAAGTCTGGGACAGGCAACGTCTTGCTTGCCCAACAGTCAAAGAAATGGTGAGCACATAAACATCAATTATTGCATGCCCCCACAACAGAAGTGCAACAACTTTGGTAACAATACAGATCAAATAAGGGTAATGGGAAACACACACACAGACACAAAGGTTGAAAGCAATGATGAAGGTCATTCCTGAAAGTTGTCCAAAAATATTTCTAAGTGCTTTTACAGTGACAGAAGTTGGTGGAAGTCTCTTGAATTTACTGCCGTATTTACCTCAATCAGAGCTTTTTTTAAAAATTGGTGTTTTTCTTCCCCATTTCTTCCCCAAATTGTTTCATCTTTGAAATTTTCTTAAAACTGAAATTCAAGATATAAAGAATTTAAGAAAACATATTTCATCACAGAAGAGATAGTCTTTAACATTTGTGCATAGGTTATTAGCAGAGAGGTGAATGGGAGGAATTTCACCCCGTAACACTTCCTCAAGGGTAAGAGTTCTCCTTTCTACTCTTCCCTGTATCTTTACGTGCTATAAAACCCACCGACTATGAGTTTTTGACCCTTGAAAGACCAATTCCAAAGGGGACAATTCAAAATCAAAACCACAATGAGATACCGCCTCACACCAGTCAGAATGGCTATTATTAAAAAGTCAAAAAGCAACCGATGGGCCAGGTACAGTGGCTCACGCCTATAATTCCAACACTTTGGGAGGCCGAGGCAGGCAGATCATGAGGTCAGGAGATCGAGACCATCCTGGCTAACACGGTGAAACCCCATCTCCAATAAAAATACAAAAAATTAGCCAGGCATGGTGGTGGGCGCCTGTAGTCCCAGCCACTCGGGAGGCTGAAGCAGGAGAATGGCGTGAACCCAGGAGAAGGAGCTTGCAGTGAGCGGAGATTGCACACTGCACTCCAGCCTGGGTGACAGAGCGAGACTCCATCTCAAAAAAAAAAAAAAAAAAAAAAAATGCCGGTGATGCTGTGGGGAAAAAGGAACACTTATACGCTGCTGATGGGAAAGCAAATTAGTTCAGCCAGTATGGAAAACACTGTGGAGATTTCTCAAAGAACTTAAAACAGAATTACCATTCGACCCTGCAATCCTACTACTGGGTATATACCCAAAGGAAAATAAAGTATTCTACCAAAAAGACACACGCGTGCATATGTTCATAGCAGCACTATTCCACTACTCATAATAGCAAATGTATGGGATCAACCAAGATGCCCAACCATAGTGGATTGGATAAAGAAAATATGGTACATATACACCACGGAATTCTACACTCCATAAAAAAGAATGAAACCATGTCCTTTGCAGCAACAGGGATGGAGCTAGAGGCCATTATTCTAAGCAAACTAACACAGAAACAGAAAACCAAATACTGAATTTTCTCACTTTTAAGTGGCAGCTGAACACTGAATACACATTTACACAAAGATGGGAACAATAGACACTGGGGACTGCTTGAGGGGGTGGGAGGCATGGGATGGAAGGCTACCTGTTGGGTACTATGCTCGCTATCTGGGTAATGGGATCATTCATACACCAAGCCTCAGTGACATGCAATTTACCTATGTAAAAAAAAACCTGCACATGTACCCCTAGAACCTAAAGTAAAAGTAGAAGAAATAAAAAAAGAGGGGACAATTCAAATATATTCCATAAAAGCTTCAAGCAGGTGTCAATGGAAGGCCCTCCCTTGGCCTAAAAAGAGCAATTCATGAGGATTCCTTACAAAGACTACATGAAGCTCATGGCACTAGCACAATGATATTCAGTGAGCTGCTCTCCATACCCTCAGGGAGAGGGTACCACATGTCTCAAGTCTCACCAACCTCCTCTTATTTTCCATCTAACCCTCACACTTGATCTTAGCCAAAAGGCCAAATAACAATCCCGCTAACCCTCTGTCCCTCCACCCCCAAGCTGATGTTGCTCTTTCTTTCCTTGGGAAAGCCACACTAAAATAAAATAAACAAAATAAAACATTTCCCAGACTCCTTTGTAACTAGGTGTGGCAGAGCCAACTTTGACTTATAAAAACGTAGCATACTTCTCAATGTGTTTTACTTTCCCCCACTCTCCTTATTGCTTGCCTCCTCTTTTCTGTCTAGTCAGAACACAGACATGGGGCTGGAGTGCCCATCTTGTGATCATGCAATTGCCATGCTAATGAGAACCAAAGAGAGATAACTGGATAACTGAGCAGAAAGACCAAGTGCAGAATATTGCCATCATGGAACTGCTATGCCAGTCTAGAATGACTTTTCCTAGGCTTTTTAAATTAACCTGTGCTTGGTTAAGGCACGTATGGTTGGTTTCCATTACACGCAAATGTAATTCCTAACTAATATACCAATTGTGGCTCATCTAATGTCCTAGAGGGAGGGGACAGAAAGAAAAGAGTTGGATCCTTCTGTCCTCTTTCTATTCTATTATGTGCCTGCTTCTTTCCAGGTTTTTTCCCCCCTAATCAAATTTGTTCTTAAAAAGCAAAATCTTTGGCTTTTTAAAATACTGATTTTGATGTGAATTTCAAGAGTGTATTTTGAAAGTCAAACACCGAACAGCTATTGATTCTTTTTGCATTCTAATTATAATAATTTTAACTCTCCTTAAGGCAATGTGGAAATTATTGACCACCAGGAGAATGATCCTACACTAGGAATCATGGACAAGAAACTACAAAAGTTTAAGAACCAACCCAAATGTCCAACAACGATAGACTGGATTAAGAAAATGTGGCACATATACACCATGGAATACTATGCAGCCATAAAAAAGGATGAGTTCATATCCTTTGTAGGGACATGGATGAAACTGGAAAACACCATTCTCAGTAAACTATCGCAAGGACAAAAAACCAAACACCGCATGTTCTCACTCATAGGTGGGAATTGAACAATGAGAACTCATGGACACAGGAAGGGGAACATCACACTCCGGGGACTGTTGTGGGGTTGGGGGAGGGGGGAGGGACCGCATTAGGAGATATACCTAATACTAAATGACGAGTTAATGGGTGCAGGAAATCAATGTGGCACATGGATACATATGTAACAAACCTGCACATTGTGCACATGTACCCTAAAACCTAAAGTATAATTAAAAAAAAAAAAAGTATTCATGTTCTGTTAACAGAAGGAGAAAGTGTTAGCCACTTAATTATGTATTTAGTAGTGGTTTATATAATTAGAAAAATAAACATTTTTGAAATATATGAATTTAAAAAAAAAAAGATATTACATGAAGTAATGGGAAAAAGCAAATAGGCTTACAAAGTTATCCTGAGCTTGTTTCTTTTGTTTGTTGGTTTTTGAGATAGAGTCTTGCTCTGTTGCCCAGGTTGGAGTGCAGTGGCACGATCTAGGCTTACTGCAACCTTCCCTTCCCGGGTTCAAGGAATTCTCCTGTCTCAGACTCCCGAGTAGCTGCGACTACAGGCATGCACTACCACACCTGGCTAATTTTTTGTATTTTTAGTAGAGATGGGGTTTCACCATGTTTGCCAGGCTGGTCTCGAACTCCTGACCGCAGGTGATCTGCCTGTTTTGGCCTTGCAAAGTGCTGGGATTACAGGCGTAAGCCACCACACCCAGCCCTGAGCTGTTTTAAGTGCCCAAGTTATTTTTATTACAATCAGTAAGGTAGGTTTCCTTTTAATCCTGTATTTCAGGTTGCACACTCCACCTAGAAAGAGATGAGTTGCTTGGGCTTATTTCTAGATCTCAATACACATGTACTCCTCCAGTCAATGAGTATCAACAGAAAACTATTGGGTGGTGGCTGTCAAGCCAACAAGATACTAAACCTGGAAGACTTCTAGAAAATAATAGTAGAGCATAGCCTTTAAACCCTAGAAAGGCATCCGGAACTATAGAAAGTAAGTAGTCCAGAGTTTTGATAGAGTGTCCAATGTATACAACACAGTGGGACATATAGAACCTTGTTTCTCTAGAGAATTGAAGACAGCTCAGTAGATTCTTACAAAACTAAATGTATAGAAAATGTTTAATTCTGCTGCTAGAGGGATAATCCTTTAAAGACAAAATAAAAAGGAAACAGATTTCAAGAGTAGTAATCAGCATCTTAGAGGAAAAGATGGAGAACAGGAACACCAAGCTCTGCAGGACGCTAGACCAAAGCCATTGATTTGCAAATCTCAAAGTGTGACGCAGCACCGAGGAAGCTGGTAAAGACCAAGGAAAACTTCCTAAGCAATGGCCTTCAGGAATCACATGGCCTCAACATGTGTCTTCAAAATGAGAAGATATCAGCTCTGCATCTCTGTATTTTTCTTGAGAAAGAATAATTTCCCATGGCATACTTGCAGAAAAATAAGATTATAACCAAACAGATATTGGATTTTCAGATATTTTGAGCAAGGGCTCAAACTACTAATGCCAATCTTACAGCTCTTCTGAATTCTAGACAGAACTAAGCATACAAATTTATGAGCAATGATATACCACCATTTAATCTCCAATTTAAGTGTCTGGGAACTTACAAGGACACATCACCATTCTGTTTATCTTTCAGTAAGTGCATTGCCTTGGGTTGTGTTTTTCTATAACTCTTTCTGTAAAAGAAAATTGCGTCTACTCTCAAAGACAAAGATTATGGCTTATACTTCCTTCTCTATAGAAACACTAACTGGACTCTTATTAAAGTTCGTGGTCAGCCCCAAGATGCTCCATATCATGTTTGAATCACAAAATTTTTGTTTAAAAAGCCACAATTAATCTGTGGGGCATGGTTCATTTTTATTATGAAGCTCCCAACCTTCTCCTTTTAATTTCTCAGGTCGTCTCCAACCTCTAGTTACTATAATTCTTTTTTAAGATTATTCATAAAATGTATTCCCTTCATGCACCTCAACACTCCTAACCCATCCCTCCTCCCACCATCAGTGTTGGAGAGGGGACCTCATCCAGAGATCCAGACCACTCTTTCTCCTCACTCTTGCCTCCCTTGTGATGCTGGTGTGTGATGTTGTCTGTATATCTCCCTTCTCAGCCCACTGCCAATAAGCAACTATTTAAGGAATGAAAAAATTAACACTGTGGATCTTTTCCAAATGTTTCATGAAACTTTTGACATAACGTTTATTATTCTTCCACTTCCTCTTGTCTTCTAAACCTATGTCCCTGTGAAGAATTCCATGAACTTGAATCCCAGGCCTCACTATTCCATGATCATAAGGTTACAGTACATCCCAGACTCCCACAGGAACTCAAAGCATCTACCAATGTCTTCTAAGAATTACAGATGTACATGTGCAAAGCAGCTCCCTTGTTCCTCTTTTTTCTGTCCTTCTTTTTAAGCTTTGGTGTCCCTCGCCTTGCTGTGAATGGCCTCCAATGACTTTTAATGGCCCCAACGGCCTCCAGTAGCAGCTACTCTCATCTCCAGGTAGAGATACAATTCTCCAGTTTTCTTCGCTGTCCCAAGCAATAAACAGCCTTCTTCTAGTTCTATATTCAGGCAGAAAAATTTCTGAGACTGACATTAGCTTTGCTCTTGGAAGCAACATTCTTGGGGAAAAGGAAAGAAAGAAGGACTAGACAGAAAGAGAAGTTTAGATGTAAAGCAGTCTTAATGAAGATGTCATGCATTCCCACAGTGTGTTCTAGAGCTGGGATGACCTCTCAAAGTCCAAATCTGGGGCAAGGAGACCAAGCCTTTATATAAATTCGTCAAGTCACTGGATATAGGTTACCCCAGAAGGGGACACGAATTTGGGCTTGACAATTCTCTTGAGATGAAACAATCCCAAAATCAGCTGACAGCTGAGTTGTCTGTCAGCAACATACCCTGTAGTACTAGGTAACTTTTTCATTCTCTTCCTACAAAGTCTATCTACCCTCTCAGCCCAGCTGTAATCCTGCAAATTCCTCAACTGTGACAGCACTAATGTGTATCTTAGTTGCTTCCTGAATATGTAATAATTGTTGCAAAATATATTAAACAAAAATTATCTGCAGATTTTGAAGTGTCTAATGCTTAAAATCACTATATAGAGCTCTTAGAACAAAGTCCATATTGCAAACATTTCTCTATAGTGCCTTTCCAAATTCTTCTCTAAATAATCACTATTATCACTAGCAACAACCACAAAAAACATGTGGTTGCTATTAACTAGCAGAAACGTGAGTCTGCTTCATATGAAAAATATGGATCATTAATAAGTTAGAAAGTTGGTATGAGAATTGAATGAAATTGAGGGGTCTTAAAAAACATAATGTATACTAGAATATCCTATCCTGGTAGCATTGTCTAACACAGCTCCAGAAAATAAATAAATAGTAATTTCAGAATGTACTTTTTGAAAGACCCTCAAAGTTTAGCGACTACTTATTGGTCTTCCTAGATCTAGCAATATTTACAATAATATCCGGTTTTCATAATTTTTATTAAAAAGACAATGTATTTCCTGATGCATCTCTTATAACACAGTTTAATCCATATTTCTCATTATGTTTTTAAAATACTGGAACCTTTACCTCTACTGAGTGTCACAATGTCTTTATAACTATGATGAGTTTTGTGACATTTCCTCCCCATCAAATATCGTTTAAACATGCTAACAACCTCGAATATAGGATAATTTATTACTCAGTCTCAAGGATTTGGTAAAATATAAAAGAAATATACTATATTAAACATTATTACCTAAGTATTTGGCCAATAACAGATTTTATATGCTTTTTTACTGAGGTGTAACATATTTATGCACACAAGTGTTAAATGCAATCACCACCCAGATCAAGATCTAAAATATTTCCAGCATCCAAGAAGGCTCTCTTGTTTCCCTTCAGGACAACGCTCCCACCCAGAAGTTAACGATATTCTATGTTGCTCAAATCTCCTGTATCTTTCCTAATTTTTGTCTGCTTGTTTCATCAACTATTTAGATGATGTTAAAATCTTTAACTGTGATTGTGGATTTGTCTATTTCTCATTTTAATCTTGTCAATTTATATATATTTTTTTAAATGACGTTATTAAGTGCAAAGTTAGGATTGCCTTGGCTTCTTATTAAATGGACTCCTCTTTTTCATTGTAAAATATCTTTTTTGTATCTAGCAATATTTCTTACAATATTTCTTCTCTGCCTTATATTTTTATAGCCACATTTCTCTCCGTTTTTTTTAGACAGGGTTTCATTCTGTTGCCCTGGCTGGAGTGCAGTGCCGCAATCACAGCTCACTGCAGCCTTGACCTCCTAAGGCTCAGATGATCTTCCCACCTCAGCCTCCTGAGTAGCTGGCCCCACAGATGTGTGTCACAACACCTGGATAATTATTGTATTTTTTTTTTTAAGAGATGGGGTTTTACCACATTGCCAGGGCTGATCTCAAACTCCTGGACTCAAGCAATCCACCTGCCTCAGCCTCCCAAAGTGCTGAGATTACAGGCCTGGGCCACCCTGCCCTCCCTGAATTTCTTTGTGTTAGTATTTGTATAGTACATCTTCTTTAATCTTTTAATTTGCAATCCATATCTATAAAGTTTGTCTCTTTCAAGAGCATATATTTGATTTTCTAAAATCCATTTGTCTTTTAAATCATGTTTTATCCATTTTTATGTAATAGCTAATGTATTTGCATTTAAGAACTTCTCAATAATTGTTTCTCTTTACACCATCTGGTCTTTTTTTTTTTTGGCTTGTATTTTATTTTATTTTTCTATTTTTTTAGTATTATTATATTTAAGTTTTTAGAGTACAGGTGCACAATGTGCAGGTTTGTTACATATGTATCCATGTGCCATGTTGGTGTGCTGCACCCATTAACTCGTCATTTAGCATATCTCCTAATGCTGTCCCTCCCCTCTCCCCCCACCCCACAACAGTCCCCAGAGTGTGATGTTCCCCTTCCTGTGTCCATGTGTTCTCACTGTTCAATTCCCACCTATGAGTGAGAACATGCGGAGTTTGCTTTTTTGTCCTTGCGATAGTTTACTGAGAATGATGGTTTCCAGTATCATCCATGTCCCTACAAAGGACATGAACTCATCATTTTTTATGGCTGCATAGTATTCCATGGTGTATATGTGCCACATTTTCTTAATCCAGTCTATCGTTGTTGGACATTTGGGTTGGTTCCAAGTCTTTGCTATTGTGAATAGTGCCACAATAAACATACGTGTGCATGTGTCTTTATAGCAGCATGATGTATAGTTCTTTGGGTATATACCCAGTAATGGGATGGCTGGGTCAAATGGTATTTCTAGTTCTAGATCCCTGAGGAATCGCCACACTGACTTCCACAATGGTTGAACTAGTTTACGGTCCCACCAACAGTGTAAAAGTGTTCCTATTTCTCCACATCCTCTCCAGCACCTATTGTTTCCTGACTTTTTAATGATGGCCATTCTAACTGGTGTGAGATGGTATCTCATTGTGGTTTTGATTTGCATTTCTCTGATGGCCAGTGATAATGAGCATTTTTTCATGTGTCTGTTGGCTGTATAAATGTCTTCTTTTGAGAAGGATCTGTTCATGTCCTTCACCCACTTTTTGATGGGGTTGTTTTTTTCTTGTAAATTTGTTTGAGTTCATTGTAGATTCTGGATATTAGCCCTTTGTCAGATGAGTAGGTTACGAAAATTTTCTCCCATTTTGTAGGTTGCCTGTTCACTCTGATGGTAGTTTCTTTCACTGTGTAGAAGCTCTTTAGTTTAATTAGATCCCATTTGTCAATTTTGGCTTTTGTTGCCATTGCTTTTGATGTTTTAGACATGAAGTTCTTGCCCATGCCTATGTCCTGAATGGTATTGCCTAGGTTTTCTTCTAGGGTTTTTATCGTTTTAGGTCTAACATGTAAGTCTTTAATCCATCTTGAATTAATTTTTGTATAAGGTGTAAGGAAGGGGTCCAGTTTCAGCTTTCTACATATGGCTAGCTAGTTTTCCCAGCACCATTTATTAACCCTTTCCCCATTTCTTGTTTTTGTCAGGTTTGTCAAAGATCAGATAGTTGTAGATATGTGGCATCATTTCTGAGGGCTCTGTTCTGTTCCATTGATCTATGTCTCTGTTTTGGTACCAGTACCATGCTGTTTTGGTTACTGTAGCCTTGTAGTATAGTTTGAAGTCAGGTAGTGTGATGCCTCCAGCTTTGTTCTTTTGGCTTAGGATTGACTTGGTGATACAGGCTCTTTTTTGGTTCCATATGAACTTTAAAGTAGTTTTTTCCAATTCTGTGAAGAAAGTCATTGGTAGCTTGATGGGGATGGCATTGAATCTATAAATTACCTTGGGCAGTATGGCCAGTTTCACGATATTGATTCTTCCAACCCATGAGCATGGAATGTTCTTCCATTTGTTTGTATCCTCTTTTATTTCATTGAGCAGTGGTTTGTAGTTCTCCTTGAAGAGGTCCTTCACATCCCTTGTAAGTTGGATTCCTAGGTATTTTATTCTCTTTGAAGCAACTATGAATGGGAGTTCACTCCCAGAAGAAGTTGGCTCTCTGTTTGTCTGTGATTGGTGTACAAGAATGCTTGTGATTTTTGTACATTGATTTTGTATCCTGAGACTTTGCCGAAGTTGCTTATCAGCTTGAGGAGATTTTGGGCTGATACAATAGGGTTTTCTAGATACACAATCATGTCATCTGCAAACAGGGTCAGTTTGACTTCCTCCTTTCCTAATTGAATACCCTTTATTTCCTTCTCCTGCATAATTGCTCTGGCCAGAACTTCCAACACTATGTTGAATAGGAGTAGTGAGAGAGGGCATCCTGTCTTGTGCCAGTTTTCAAAGGGAATGCTTCCAGTTTTTGCCCATTCAGTATGATATTGGCTGTGGGTTTGTCATAGATAGCTCTTATTTTGAGATACGTCCCATCAATACCTTATTGAGAGTTTTTAGCATGAAGCGTTGTTGAATTTTGTCAAAGGCTTTTTCTGCATCTATTGAGATAATCATGTGGTTTTTGTCTTTGGTTCTGTTTATATGCTGGATTACATTAATTGATTTGCATATGTTGAACCAGCCTTGCATCCCAGGGATGAAGCCCACTTGATCATGGTGGATAAGCTTGTTGATGTGCTGCTGGATTCGGTTTGCCAGTATTTTATTGAGGATTTTTGCATCGATGCTCATCAAGGATATTGGTCTGAAATTCTCTTTTTTGGTTGTGTCTCTGCCAGGCTTTGGTATCAGGATGATGCTGGCTTCATAAAATGTGTTAGGGAGGATTCCCTCTTTTTCTATTGATTGGAATAGTTTCAGAAGGAATGGTACCAGTTCCTCCTTGTACCTCTGGTAGAATTCGGCTGTGAATCCATCTGGTCCTGGACTTTTTTCGGTTGGTTAGCTATTGATTATTGCCACAATTTCAGAGCCTGTTATTGATCTATTCAGAGATTCAACTTCTTCCTGGTTTAGTCTTGGGAGGGTGTATTTGTCGAGGAATTTATCTATTTCTTCTAGATTTTCTAGTTTATTTGCGTAGAGGTGTTTGTAGTACTCTCTGATGGTAGATTGTATTTCTGTGGGATTGGTGGTGATATCCCCTTTTTCATTTTTTATTGCGTCAATTTGATTCTTCTTTCTTTTCTTCTTTATTAGTCTTGCTAGCAGTCTATCAATTTTGTTGATCTTTTCAAAAAACCAGCTCCTGGCTTCATTAATTTTTTGAAGGGTTTTTTGTGTCTCTATTTCCTTCAGTTCTGCTCTGATTTTAGTTATTTCTAGCCTTCTGCTAGCTTTTGAATGTGTTTGCTCTTGCTTTTCTAGTTCTTTTAATTGTGATGTTAGGGTGTCAATTTTGGATCTTTCCTGCTTTCTCTTGTGGGCATTTAGTGCTATAAATTTCCCTCTACACACTGCTTTGAATGTGTCCCAGAGATTCTGGTATGTTGTGTCTTTGTTCTCATTGGTTTCAAAGAACATCTTTATTTCTGCCTTCATTTCATTATGAACCCAGTAGTCATTCAGGAGCAGGTTGTTCAGTTTCCATGTAGTTGAATGGTTTTGAGTGAGTTTCTTAATCCTGAGTTCTAGTTTGATTGCACTGTGGTCTGAGAGACAGTTTGTTATAATTTCTGTTCTTTTACATTTGCTGAGGAGAGCTTTACTTCCAACTATGTGGTCAATTTTGGAATAGGTGTGGTGTGGTGCTGAAAAAAATGTATATTCTGTTGATTTGGGGTGGAGAGTTCTGTAGATGTCTATTAGGTCCACTTTGTGCAGAGCTGAGTTCAATTCCTGGGTATCCTTGTTAACTTTCTGTCTCGTTGATCTGTCTAATGTTGACAGTGGGGTGTTAAAATCTCCCATTATTATTGTGTGGGAGTCTAAGTCTCTTTGTAGGTCACTGAGGACTTGCTTTATGAATCTGGGTGCTCCTGTATTGGGTGCATATATATTTAGGATAGTTAGCTCTTCTTGTTGAATTGACCCCTTTACCATTATGTAATGGCCTTCTTTGTCTCTTTTGATCTTTGTTGGTTTAAAGTCTATTTTATCAGAGACTAGGATTGCAACCACTGCCTTGTTTTGTTTTCCATTTGCTTGGTAGATCTTCCTCCATCCCTTTATTTTGAACCTATGTGTGTCTCTGCATGTGAGATGGGTTTCCTGAATACAGCACACTGATGGGTCTTGACTCCTTATCCAATTTGCCAGTCTGTGTCTTTTAATTGGAGCATTTAGCCCATTTACATTTAAAGTTAATATTGTTATGTATGAATTTGATCCTGTCATTATGATGTTAGCTGGTCATTTTGCTTGTTAGTTGATGCAGTTTCTTCCTAGCCTCGATGGTCTTTACAATTTGGCATGTCTTTGCAGGGGCTGGTACCAGTTGTTCCTTTCCATGTTTAGTGCTTCCTTCAGGAGCTCTTTTAGGGCAGGCCTGGTGGTGACAAAATCACTCAGCATTTGCTTGTATTTTATTTCTCCTTCACTCATGAAGCTTAGTTTGGCTGGATATGAAATTCTGGGTTGAAAATTCTTTTCTTTAAGAATGTTGAATATTGGCCCCCACTCTCTTCTGGCTTGTAGAGTTTCTGCCGAGAGATCAGCTGTTAGTCTGATGGGCTTCCCTTTGTGGGTAACCTGACCTTTCTCTGGCCTCCCTTAACATTTTTTTCCTCATTTCAACTTTGGTGAATCTGACAATTATGTGTCTTGGAGTTGCTCTTCTTGAGGAGTATCTTTGTGGCATTCTCTGTATTTCCTGAATCTGAATGTTGGCCTGCCTTGCTAGATTGGGGAAGTTCTCCTGGATAATATCTTGCAGAGTGTTTTCCAACTTGGTTCCATTCTCCCCGTCACTTTCAGGGACACCAATCAGATGTAGGTTTGGTCTTTTCACATAGTCCCATTTTTCTTGGAGGCTTTGTTCTTTTTATTCTTTTTTCTCTAAACTTCCCTTCTCGCTTCATTTCATTCATTTCATCTTCCATCACTGATACCCTTTCTTCCAGTTGATCGCATTGGCTACTGAGGCTTCTGCATTCTTCACGTAGTTCTCGAAACTTGGCTTTCAGCTCCATCAGCTCCTTTAAGCACTTCTCTGCATTGGTTATTTTAGTTAAACATTCGTCTATTTTTTTTCAAAGTTTTTAACTGTGCCATTGATTTGAATTTCCTCCCGTAGCTCGGAGTAGTTTGATCATCTGAAGCCTTCTTCTCTCACCTCATCAAAGTCATTCTCCGTCCAGCTTTGTCCCGTTGCTGGTGAGGAACTGAGTTCCTTTGGAGGAGAAGAGGCGCTCTGCTTTTTAGAGTTTCCAGTTTTTCTGCTCTGTTTTCTCCCCATCTTTGTAGTTTTTTCTACTTTTGGTCTTTGATGATGGTGATGTACAGTTGGGTTTTTGGTGTGGGTGTCCTTTCTGTTTGTTAGTTTTCCTTTTAACAGACAGGACCCTCAGCTGCTGGTCTGTTGGAGTTTGCTAGAGGTCCACTCCAGACCCGGTTTGGCTGAGTGTCAGCAGCAGTGGCTGCAGAACAGTGGATTTTTGTGAGCTGCAAATTCAACTGTCTGATCGTTCCTCTGGAAGTTTTGTCTCAGAGGAGTACCCGGCCAAGTGAGGTGTCAGTCTGTCCCTACTGGGGGGTGCCTCCCAGTTAGGCTGCTCGGGGGTCAGGGACCCACTTTAGGAGGCAGTCTGTCCATTCTCAGATCTCCAGCTGCATGCTGGGAGAACCACTACTCTCTTCAAAGCTGTCAGACAAGGACATTTAAGTCTGCAGAGGTTACTGCTGACTTTTTGTTTGTCTGTGCCCTGCCCCTGGAGGTGGAGCCTACAGAGGCAGGCAGGCCTCCTTGAGCTGTGGTGGGCTCCAACCAGTTCGAGCTTCCTGGCTGCTTTGTTTACCTAAGCAAGCCTGGGCAATGGCGGGCGCCCCTCTCCCAGCCTCGCTGCCGCCTTGCAGTTTGATCTCAGACTGCTGTGCTAGCAGTCAGCAAAACTCCGTGGGCGTAGGACCCTCCGAGCCAGGTGTGGGACACAATCTCCTGGTGTGCCATTTTCCAAGCCCATTGGAAAAGTGCAGTATTAGGGTGGGAGTGACCCGATTTTCCAGGTGCCGTCTGTCACCCCTTTCTTTGACTAGGAAAGGGAACTCCCTGATCCCTTGCGCTTCCTGAGTGAGGCAATGCCTCGCCCTGCTTCAGCTCATGCACGATGCGCTGCACTGACTGTCCTGCACCCACTGTTTGGCACTCCCTAGTGAGATGAACCCAGTACCTCAGATGGAAACGCAGAAATCACCCGTCTTCTGCGTTGCTCACGCTGGGAGCTGTAGACTGGAGCTGTTCCTATTTGGCCATCTTCTTTTTTTTTTTTTTTGGAAACAGAGTCTTACTGTGTCTCCCAGGCTGGAGTGCAGTAGTGCAATCTCGGCTCACTGCAACCTCTGTCTTCTGGGTTCAGGTAATTATCCTGCCTCAGCCTCCAGAGTAGCTGGGATTATTGGAGGCCACCATCATGCCTGACTAATTTTTGTATTTTTAGTAGAGACGGGGTTTCACCATGCTGATCAGGCTGGTCTTGAACTCCTGGCCTCAGATGATCCACCCACCTCGGCCTCCCAAAGTGCTAGGATTACAGGTGTGAGCCACCATACTTGGCCTGTTCCTGTTTTCATCCTTCCCTGCCTTCTTTAGAATTAATCAATTTTTAAAATTTACTCCCTTTTATTTCTTATTTTAACTTGTTTGTTATTCTTTTTTGTATTAATTTTAGTGATTACCCTGAAGATTATCATATGCATTTCTGCCATCATACAATCCTCCTGAAATTAAGTTATTTTATCACTTTCAAACAGTACAAAAATCTTACAACAATTTAATTCCATTTACAGATCTCTTGACATTTGTGCCATTTTAGTCACATATTTTACATCTACCTGTGTATAAACCCCAAAGATATTTCTGTTGTTGTTTAAAACACCAATATCCTTTCATATTTACTCATATATTTATACTTTCCATTGCCTTTTATTTCTTTCTGTAATTCTAAGCTTTTGTCTGGATCATTTTTCTTGCATATGAAGAATTTCCTTTAGCATACTCTATAATCTGCTTCTACTGGTGACAAATATAACTTCTTTACTTCACCTTTATTTTTTAAACAAACCTTTTTCTGAAAAATTTAAGATTTATATCAAACTTACAAAGACAGTACTGAGAGTTTCTATATAGCTTCACCCAGAGTCCCCTAATGTTAACCCTTTATATACCCATGGTAAACTTCAAAACCAAAACACGAACACTGCTATTGATTGACTGAATTAGAGTTGCTCATATTTTACTGTATTTTCTACTGATTTTTTTTTCTGTCCCAGGATCCAATCTGAGATAATGCACTGCATCTAGCTTCTTCATTTTTGAAAGATATTTTTGCTGCACATAAAATTCTCTATTGGTAATTGTTTTCCTTTCAGCCCTTTAAAGATATCATTCTATTGTCTTCAGGATTCCATAGTTCCTCTTGCAGATTTAGCCATCAGCCTTATTGCTGGCTGCTCCTTTAAAGATAATGTGTGTTTTCTACTTGTGATTGATTTTTAAGATTTTTTTTCTTTTACTGTGGTTTTGAGCTGTTTTAATATCATGTGCCTAGTTTTCTTTAAACATATTTTGATTGGAGTTCACTGAGTTTCTTGTGCCTGTGGGTGAGTATCTCCCTTCAATTTTGGAAAATCCCCAAATATTATGTCCATAAATGTTGCTTCTGCCCAATTTTCTCTATACCCTGCTTCTGATACACCAAGCATATGTATGTGAGACGTTTTCTTTTGTCTTGTGTTTCCTGTGCTCTGATTTGTTCTTTCCATTTTTTTCTCTCTTCACTTCAATTTTAATAGCTTTTATTGGCCCATCTTCAAGTTCACTAATACTGTCTTCCATTTCATCCAGTTTGCTGATAAGCCTCCCAAAGTGTTCTGAATGTCAGATTTTATATGTTTACTTATAAATGTCTATTTTATTCTCTTTAATGGATTCTAATCCTATGTCAAAATACTGAGTCTTTTCATTAGTATTTTTAAATTTTTTAATTTAAATTTTTAATTTTTTAATTTAAAAAAATACTAGTGAAAATTTTTAACATTTTAAAAAAATGTTTTAATATATTTTTAATATTTAAAGTCTTCATTATGTCCAATACCTAGATTATTTGGAGGTCTGCTTTTATTGGCTGTTTTTGCTATTATTCACATTATCCTATATTTCATATTCCCATAATTTGTATTACATATTAGACATTGTGCAAAAAGTAATTTTAACACCTGCTTGTGGTGTTATTTTCCCCAAATGAAGGTTAGTCTTTTCCCCCTTAGGCAGTTAAAGTGAAAAGTTGGTTACTTAAATCCAATCATAGATTTAGCTGAGTCAGCTCTAGATAGCAGTTTTAGTAAAAGGTAGCTCACCATTTGTTCAAATTTTGGGCATGGGAACCTTGGGCTTTTGCTTTAGACCCTGAAAGATCTCTCTTTGTTTCTTAAAAGCTATGGGTGATTCATTTCCGATCTTTATAGATTTTAAGTGTAGCTCTTTTAGTTCTTTAAGATTTCCAGTTTCCTGCTTTAAATGCAAATATATTGATGTATCAGATACTTTAATGGGGAAATTGGGCATGTCAATCCTCATCCCTCTAGCAGGACCGTATCTCTAGGCAGAAGGAAACAAAGTAACTTCACCTTACCTTTTAAAGTTTGGACCGGTCCCCAACCTTATGTCCCATAGGAAAAATGAACTATACTTTTGAGTTTCCTCTGGATTAATCAATCATACTAGCCTGTACAATTATCAAAAGCTCCAACATTTTTTCAGTAGGATTCTCTCTTTAGACTAAGGCCCGTCTTTTTCCAGACCATGCAGGCAAATGCTCCCTGAGAATATCGCTGGCAAACATGAACTCATCCAAGAAAGGCTCTGTGGTCTCTGGAATTTTATTTCATCTTTTCTTATTTACGAAGCTCTCCAATATCTTTTAAAACAATTTTTCAATTTATCTTTTTTTTTAATTTGTTACAGGGGGGTTGTGGACTCGTTGCTTTCCCATGATCTATTACATCATACTTGCAGGCAGAATTTTAATCCCATTATATTTAAACAAACATATATTTAATTACTTGAGGTCTGTGTTAAGAAGGAGAATTGTAAATAATCTTTAAAACAAGTCTTTGGCCTATAATGTTGGAACAGAAGTCTGAAAACAATAATGATACTCTAGAAAACACAAAATCATTGGCATTACCTACCCATTCATGTCCAAAGTGACCAAGATGTGGCCACTCTCCAAAACATGCCATTGAGAAAGCATTATATGTATTTATCATGGCACCAGTTGTGTATACCTGGGGTGAACATTTATTCCAATTTTCCCAGGACACTCTCAGTCTACATCTACAATTCCATAGCTATAAGCAGTACCCCTTTTACAAGCATATCCCAGGTTAAATGGCAAATTATGGGGTTCCACCTCAGTTTATTAATGAGTATGAACGCATGCAGAAAGAAAACCTTTTTATTTTCATTATACCGTCTCACCACTCATGCTTGTGTGTATCATTAGATCTTACTATCAATATAACAGTATGTTGGGGCTTCTAAACCATGGCCCTGTTACAATATCATTTTCCAAAAACAAGAGCAAAAATAATGACTCATATTTTAAATATTCCTTAATAACTCACACTGCAGCCTTAGAATTCTTTTTTTTTCTATTATGTTCATCTGTTTACCGCTTTAAGAAAAGCACTAAGAAAAGTTCACTATTGATATAAACTTACACCAACATAGGTAAAATTTGGTTTAAGTCCATCCAAATATTTTTACGTTTTAACATAAATGGTTTATTGTTTTAAGACATTTAGAAATGTACTTTTCTTCAATCATAATATAAAAGATACTTGAAAAAAAAAGAGCCAGAAAACAACTTTGGAATTCTTATTATTTTTATAGGCAGCATATAAAACATGTTGCATTCAATTCTCTATGGAGTGAAGTATGGAAATGAGGCTGAAGTATTTGCAGATGACAAATTTTAGACCCTAAAACATGCACGGTACATTGGAGAAAAATCTTGTTGGTTAAAGCACCTGAGCTATCAACTTTTTCTTAAAGTGTCTTGATATGCTTTTGACTGATGCCATCTGTTATCTACTGAAAAGAAAATTATTTTACCTTGGAAGGTATTCATCAAATTATAGGTGACATATTTGTTTGAGAATATACTAGACCATATGGTACTATAAAAACGTGTTTCTAAAAAATACTGCCATCCTATCTCAGCAATGCCAACTGTATTTTCAGCTCTTTTTGTTACACTCTGAAAACAGAAGCACATGATATTTTTGGCTTCTGGCTAAAGAAGCAAAGAAAAACATTTACAAAGAGATTTTTCTAAGCACCATGATATTTTACAGCTATTCACTAAAAGACACTAAGTAGGTGTCCAGGAGAATGAAGTGTGGAGAAGAAAGAAAGAAGCCATGGTGGGCTTGATGAATATTTTATATCCTGAATAGAAACCCACTGAAACAAAGAACTTCAGAAAATCTCCCTGCATATATGAGTTTTGTAGAACAGCTATGTATGTTATCTTATTTGTAGTCACAGAAACTAGATTTTCAGTTTACAGACATACTCCCATTGCTATTACCATCGTGCAGTTGCTAATTTCTGTAAAAAGTTCCGTCTTTTCCTAGGGATGCTTTTCTATTCATTAAAATAATAGATAAGAAACCTAAGAATATTCTCTCACCTTTGATTTTCTATCTGATTTTAGTAAACTTGCTGAAGTCCAAATTTTCCTCAACTGTAAAATGAGCCAGTTTCTAACCAGAACAAAGTTTCTCTAAATCAGGCCAAAATTTCATTTTAATACTATGACTAGAGCAATGGTTCTCAAACATTGACATTATACATCTCACCAGTC
The DNA here is from genome assembly GCF_028878055.3 of Symphalangus syndactylus. Lineage (NCBI taxonomy): Eukaryota > Metazoa > Chordata > Mammalia > Primates > Hylobatidae > Symphalangus > Symphalangus syndactylus. The sequence continues at coordinate 98,569,901 of NC_072425.2, forward strand.
CTCCCATATGGCTGTAAACCATTGTGTAAGAAGGAAGCTCTACAATTTTTCTATTAAGAATATTTATCTATTTTACCTCATTTAAATGATATAGTACTCATCTATTCATTTAAAAATATTTACCAAACATTTACTGTATTGTCAGGACTACTAAACTGTGAGAAGCTAATAATCAACAAAAATAGTCATGATCCTTGTCCATAGGGAGCTTAAAGTCTAGTAAGTGAGCCGGGCGCGGTGGCTCACGCTTGTAATCCCAGCAATTTGGGAGGCCGAGGCGGGCGGATCACGAGGTCAGGAGATCGAGACCACGGTGAAACCCCGTCTCTACTAAACATACAAAAAATTAGCCGGGCGTGGTGGCGGGCGCCTGTAGTCCCAGCTACTCGGAGAGGCTGAGGCAGGAGAATGGCGTGAACCCGGGAGGCGGAGCTTGCAGTGAGCCGAGATCGCGCCACTACACTCCACCTGGGCGACAGAGCGAGACTCCGTCTCAAAAAAAAAAAAAAAAAAAAAAGTCTAGTAAGTGAGAGACACATTACTTAAGTAACCAATGAAACAAATGTAACACCGCAAGTGTAATAAGAGTTATTGAGAGATAAGGGCGATTTAAGTACATTGTAGCTGCATAATAGAGGGCAAGGAATTATTGTAAAGGTCATGTAAGGTGTCTGTAGGGAGGCAGTACATTATATGCGATATAAAGTGTGAACAGGAGTTAACTCATTAAAGGGGGAAACATTGAAAATAAAAAGTCCCATACTTGATTGGCTTGCACAGAACTTTTAGTGTAATATAATTCACAATTTATGTCTGGGAAGGAATAGCATGCCTGATAAAAAACCCAATATTCTGATAGATTTTATTTGGTTTTAGGGTTCTTCGGAAACTTGTAAGCCAGATGACTGTCAGTTGACCTTTAACCAGACGTTCATTTCTCTTTCCCTGTTGTCCATCCATGATTATTGAATCACCTGTTTTTTTTTTCTATAAATACCACTTACTGAGAGAAATCTCTGAATTGCCTGCGAAAGGCTTTTCAATTGTTAACAAAATTTACATTAAAATGTTGACATGAACTCATAATTATTGTCAGGAAAGTTTACCCTGCAGTTTTGGAGGACTCATCAGGATTAGCTTTTTTCACAAGGATCTACCAGAGTGGAGGGGATCAAAGACCAGCACAGTAACACGCTGAGATCCTTTGTGTTGCCCCAGTCTTCCAGTACCTGAGCTTCTACTGGAAGTCTTCACTGACATGTGAAAAATGGGTTTTATTCTCAGAGGGTTCTTATGTCAAATGCCAACGGCCAATGTAGTCGTTTTCTATTGCTACTGTCACAAATGATCATAAATTCACCTCTTAAAACAACACAAATTTATTATTTCAGGATTCTTTATATCAGAAGTCCAGGTACAACTGAAGCGGCTACATTGTCTGTGGTATATACCCTGGGGTTCATCATCGTACACCAGTTAAATTTAGGACATGGACACACATGAGGAGTTTAGGAACTGAGGTTTAATAGGCGGAAGAGAAGAGAAAGAGAAACAGCTGTCTCTATAGAGAAAGAGGCCTCTGAGTGGAAAAGACTGGCAGGTGACAGATGCTTCGAATTTTAGAGTCAGGTTTGAGGAGGCGGTGTCTGATTTACATAGGGCTCACAGATTGGTACGATTATGTATAACATTTACATAGTGAGCAGAAGGCTGGTCACCCCACCCTGATCTTATGCAAATGAGCTTTCCAGTTGATCGGTGCCATCTTGTCTGCTTCTTACTGTACAAGTGACCCACAAAGAGAAGGGGAGATGGAGCCACCATCTTGAACACGTCTAGTCCTTAGCTCCTGCGGGCATTCACCTGCGCAAGCTCCCAGCTTGCTTGTCTATGTCTGCAGCTCGACTTCACAGGCTGCTCTTTGTTAGAAAATGATTGGGGCTGCTTCTCATTAAAAAGAAAACCCTTACTGAGGACTCCCATACCCTTCCATCTGCCTAAGTAATTTCTTCTTACCTCCTGTATCACAGTGTGGCTCAGCTGGTTCCCCTGCCCACAAGGCCAAAATCAAGGTGCCAGCCAGGCCACATTCTTTCCTGGAGGGAGGCTTTAGGGATGAATCTCCTTCTTAGCTCATTTAGTTTGTTGGCCAGATTCAGTTCTTTGTGATTATGGAACTGGCTTTCTAGGCTAGCTGTCAGCTGGAGGCTTCTCTCAGCTCTTTAATTCTGCTTGAACCTCTTCCATTCTATTGCTCCCTGTACCTTGAAACCAGCAACAGTGTATCAAGTCCTTCTTACGCTTTAATCTCTCTGGGTTCCCTTTCAGCCACATCTCTTCCATCTCCAGTCAGAGAAAACTTTCTACCTTTAAGAGTTCATATGATCTTATCATCTAGGAAAGCCAGAATAATCTTCATTTTAAGGGCTATAATCTTAATTACATCTGCAAAGTCCCTTTTGCCATGTAACATTACATATTCACAGATTCCAGGCCTTAGGGAGTAGGCATCTTTCAGGGGCTATTGTTTGACCATTTTAAAAGATGATTGTGCATCAGCCATTTTAAAAGATGATTGCTTTTGAGACATCTCTCCATCCGAGGTAAAAGCTTAGAGAGGAAGTTCTCTGCAGTTTGTGTCCTCAGTGACCTCCTTCAAAGAAAGCGCCTGCAAAGGTGATTTGACATGTAGAGGGTGTCAGATTCTCCCAGGAAGGGGAACTAGAAATGGTACTATATGGTTCTGGTCAATGCTTGATGTTAAGGAATTCTAGGAATGTTTGAAGAATCATGACTATATATTGTCTTCTGCCTGAAGCATTTATTTTGGGACACATTTGTCACATTGCCTAGAATATAATATTTCATTCAGGATTTTCTGTATATTTGTGTATAAATTTAAGAAGTTGCTGGCCAGGCCCAGTGGCTCACACCTGTAAATGCAGCACTTTGGGAGGCAAATGAGGGAGGATTGCTTGAGGCCAGGAGTTCAAGACCAGCCTAGGCAACATAGAGAGACTCCGCCTCTATCAAAAATACAAAAAAAAAATTTAGAAAAAAAAATGTTTAAAAAAGCTAGTTGTAGGCCTTTGTGTTTACACATAGTGAGAGTCTATTAGAACCTTGAATATACACAGCTGCCCATTTACTGAGAGCAGCAGTTTTCAAGCTTTTGGTCTTAGGATTCCTTTATGAGTCTTAAAAATAATTGAGAACCCCAACTGGCATTTTTATGAGCGTATCCCCATTGATATTTAACATTGCAAATTAAAACTAAGAAAAATTATATCAATTTAAAACTAATAGTCATATAACAAATAGTTCATCAAAAAAGAACTAAAATTTTCTAAACAAAATTATATTTAGTAAAAAGAATAGCATTGTTTTACTTTTTTACAAAACTCTTCAATGTCTGACTTAATAGTAGATAGCTACACTCTCATACCTGCCCCTGCATTCAATCTGTTGAACATGTTGTTTAGTTTAAGAAATGAAGAAAATCTGGCCTCACAAAGATATATAGTCGAAACACAGAGAAATTTAAAAATATTATTTCAGATCACTGTGAATATTCTTTTTTCACACCAAAATTCAACAAGTGGTAGTTTTTAAGAGGTTAGTTGGCATGTGGAATCTAATACCATATGTACACTATTATGTTAAAATCCATTGTTCTAATTTGCTTGAATAGATTTTTTAGACACCTGATTGTGTAACATCATGCATTTATCACTTGGAAAATACTGATTTACTGAGTTATGAAGACATTCCAAATGCTGATAAATCTCATTTATAAAATAATAACAACAAAAAACTTTACCCAATATCATCACTGATCTCATCAAATGAGTGTTATGAACCTATGAACCTCCTATTGGCAGATACAAGTTTTCCAAAATTCTAATCTTTTACTTGAAAGTTCAAATATATTACTGGCAACAAATACCAGCAGATGTTTTTCTTGAAGTGAAAGATATGTTTCATTATTTTCAAAGAGTGTTGGCCAATTGCCCAACTCTAAATAATCTTGTTATTTCAAGTAAAAATACTGTTCCATAAAAAACACCACTAGTTGGGCTTACCTTTCAAACTATTTCTAATGTGCATTTTGCTAAGACAGCCATCATATTTTCATATGCAGCAGAAGTACTATACATATATTTCCCACCTTGTCACATATAGTATTAAAAAGATGAATATTTGAGGTCTATATTTAATAATAGTAATCATTTGTACTGCCTCATTAAGAATATTCTTAAGTAAAACACATTTTTTTTTTACTATGAATAAAATCCAGCAACACAAACACTGGAACAGTTTGGTGGAGCAATTTTATCCGCCATTGCTTTTGCCTTATGCCAACTCAGTGAAAAAGGCAAATAGTTTAATATTATTTTAAAAATAGTTTTGCCCTTTTAGATAGAACTCCAGAGGTGTATGGCCCACATTGAAATCATTTAGCCCAGAAAATCTCCAAAAATCAAGAGTAACACTTCAGGGTTTACCCTTTTGTGATCATAAGGCTATCTAACTCAAAACCAACGGATTGACCAGCTAAGGAGACTCGAGAGAATATTCTACCTATTTATGCATTATCGAGAAAAGCTCTCAATAACTTAAGAAAATGGTACTATTAAACTAGAAATAATTTGAATTTACAATGGTACATTAGTTAACTATTGCTGGGTAACAAATGATCCCAAAATTTAAAGGACTTTTTTTAAAGATTAATTATTCTTTTTCAAGTGCAGTGTGTTTGCCAAATGGTTCTTCTACTGATTTGGCCTGAGCTCATTCACGCAGCCCATTCAGTTGGAGGGCAGCTGTGTTCAAAGATCCAGAATGGCTTTACTCTCATGTCAAACAGTCGGAACTTGTTGTCACTGTGCACATTGGTATTCCTCCAGGTAGATTTTCATCCTTCAAAGGTTAGCCTGGCTTCTTTACATGACAATCTCAGGGCCAAATTCCAAGAAGGTGAAAGTAGAGGTTGCACATTCTACCAATCAAAGCAAGTCACAAAGCTTGATGGAAGGGCCTGCAAAGACTCTATGGCCATATTTAATCATCACAAATGGCCACTGAAAGTCTTTTTTGATATGACCAAAACAAATCATCTTAGAGAAGTCCTTAATTCAAACAGCGACAAAATTTTTCATCGTGTCTGCTCTATAAGATGGGGATAAGGTATTCCTCAAAAGATGGTGCAAGTCTCTTGTGAAGTCCATTTAAAATACTTTAATTTAACTGTATTATAAGGAAGTGCCGAAAGATGAATGGAGACATAGCAAAAGAGCATAAGAGTTCCCACTGGCCAAAGAAGGGACAATTTGAGCATCAAAATAAATAATGATAGTAATGGATTATGAACCATTAAATAAGAATACATGAGTTCATACTGCTATGAATAAATAAACAAATGGGGGTGAGGGGAAGATTGCTCTTCCTTACAATAGAATGCCAAGTAATAAAAATAGAAGAGACACTGGAATTAGAAAAATCATCATTTGGCTGCACTCTGTCAGTAATTCCTTCAGGCAAAAATCACCGATATGTGCTAAAACTAGTGAGTGTAAGCTTGCTGAAAAAAAAAAAGATATTTATGTCATCTCAGAGTAAATCCCCCTCAAAGACTTTTTTAACTACAGAAAGGAAACTGAAAGTTTTCAGGGAAGAAACCTGGACAACATGTTTACAAGTAAACCTGGTTAAACTCGTTTAACCAAGTGATCAAAATAAATTTTACCAGTAAAAGGAAAACTAAATATCATGTGGCTCCTGATAGGATGCACTGGGAGAACACAACATCACTTCCTTGGCATTCTTCACAAAATTGCATAGCCCAAATCTAATCAAGATGAAACCAGACAATCCTAAACTGAGGAAGATTCTACCAAATGACTGAATATCAAGTCAAAAATATCAAGGGCACAAAAGAAAAAGAATGACTGAGGAACCTTTTCAGATTAAAGAAGACTAAAAAGACATGACAACTAAACACAACTAGTGTGTCCCTGGATTGGATCCTGTACTAGAAAAAAACAAAGGTGCTATTTTCTTGTGCATTCTGAAGGACAGTAGGACAACTAGTGAAATTTGAATAAGGTCTGTGGATTAATCATGTTGTATTGGTGTTAATTTCTTGATTTTGATATTCATGCTTTGGTTACATAAATGAATGCCCTCATTTATAGGAAACATACACTGAAGTATTTATGGGCAATCAGGCAACAAGTCCTCAACTTGTTCTCAAATGCTTCAAAAAATAATACTTAGGTATATGTTTATATATAGAAAGAATAATAATGCAAATGTGATTGAAATGTTAACATTTGCAGCATCTGTGCGAAAGGTATATGAAAATTATACCTTCATATAATTTTTACAGCTTTCCTGTAAGTCTGAAATAATTTTAAAATAAAAAGATTAAATAATTTTGTAAATTACTGTTACAACTTACTGTTTTGTAAATTACTGTTACTGTTACTGACTCTAAGTTATCTTATCATGAACCAAAATATAAAATTGTACACAAAACTCTGGAGAGTCAGTAGCAAATTACCTAGCCTGGCTGTATCAGTTATTTATATAACATAGTGGTTTCAGAGATCCTAATAAAATGATAGGTGCATTTTAGCTGCTACTTTTTAATGGACTGAATTCTAAAATCGGAAGCTTAGTGAAAAGCTGAAGTTAATTGGAGCCATTTTGGAGGGGATTCAGGCTACATCAGAACATCGCCAACATAACCTCTTAAAGACAATAAGAAATCTACAAAAATAAATGGATTGATAAATGTAGCAGTTAAGAAAACCCATACAAAAACAGAGATCTCAGAGATGCCTGAATTGATCCAATTTCATTTTAAAATCCCCAATACATTTCAGACCTTTCACATTCACCTTAATATTTGCAAAGAAATAGATCATTGAAAAAATAAATGCTTACATAGAAACAATAATTTCTACATCAATTGTATTTCAGGGAAGTTTTCCACAGTTGGCTCTAAAAATAATTATATTTTCCTCACAGAAAAAAGGAAAGTCTCCAAAGAGGAAATAATTGAATTTCAGTTAATGGATAGAGTCTTGGTGATTAACATCATAAAAAAAGATAAAAAAAAAATCAATGACAAGCCATCCTTTAAAAACCTTTCTTTACTGAGATTTTACCATTTTATTCAAAGAAAATTTTTAATCCTAGTATATAAATATTTTAATCATTGATAAGGAAATAATTTATAAATATTTTATATAAAGCTACAATATTTAACACTCCTAATTACAGTAAATACTTGAACAAATTAAACATTTTCACAGTGTGGGAGAACATGAAAACATTTTAGTTCATGTATGACTTTAATTTATGTTCTGACAAGGAGCCTAACTAATTGGAGACAACTTACATTTGTCTTATAGATAAGTGATTATTAATTATACTGAAATTTTAAGATTGCAGAGATATAAATATAGAACTATATTGAGTTAAAATAATGAACATCTTTAAACATTATTGTAAACTTCAAGCAGTGCTACAAATTACTAAACCAACATAATTACCTTTATGTGAGTAAAATTTTAGGGATAAGTATTTAATACCAAGTAGATTTATTGTTTTTTAGTGCCAACTTAAATTGTATTTTAAGACTCTTAATTAACTTTAAGACTTCAGACTTAATTAACCTTAAGACCTGAGGTTTGGAAATGTTTAAGTAATTAAATAGAAACCTGTCCTTGCAACAGAGGATGTAACACTTGGAAAGCAAGGATACTACTAATAGTTTCAATACAATTTTTTTTTTTACATACTCTTGTTTACTTATAAACACATTTGTTTTTCTTAATATTCATTTTAAAAGGATGAAATTAATAGAGTAAAATGTTGCCTTAAAACATGCTTGATAAGAATAATTACATCTCAATACTCATGTGTAAGCCTAAGTAATGTCAGATTATTATTGTGTAGTATAAGTCTGTATATTTGAAATAAAATACTTAAAGGTATTAAGATTAAATTTGAAAAGAAGCTCTGTACAATAGAAAAACGAGCACTGGTAGTTCACAAAGAAAAATGGCCATTAAGTATACAGACTGTCTTCAATATGAGGCTGTACAAAAATATTTTTGTTTTCTTCATGGTCTACCCAGATGGCACAGGGTTTTGCCTAACTGCTGCATATGTGTACTGTTAAAAAGATTTATTGACTTTAGAGCTTCTTTTGTCTATTTCATAACTATAAACGATTATAAGCAAGCAAACAAAAAAATAGGAAATTTCTCACTTCTATAAAAGTAACATTCCTATAGTAGTTATAAGATACTATCATTCTGGTTAATGACATAGCCGATACTTTGGCTATTTCTTGTTCTCGAGCTTCTGTGATTTTATCCAAAACCATTTCATTGTTGCTCTTCTCCAAGACAAGTCCTCGAATTCAGAATACTAAAACTGAGCAGCTTTTAAATATACTGAAACCATCTCTGCTACTCCCTTGAAGCACAGTCTCCCTCTTGTAACAGAAAATGTGGTCCTCAGAAGGGAGAGATAATAGCAATGTAAGATAGATATGGCATGATATTTTCTTAGTTAAATAAAAAAGAGACGCTTAAGCAAACCTAGACTAATTTCATTCAGGAAAAGTGTTCTTGATATGAATGTAATTTAGTGATTATATAACTCTTTTCCCTACAAATGTCTCTACCAAGAGAGAAATCCTTGAAATGGCCTATTTTACAAGCCTGTAAAATCTTTGGTATGTGTACATAACGAATTACTAAATGTTACTGAATAGCATTTTGTGCAAGAGGAGCAGTAAATTGTTAATAATTAACAGATGTTTAAAAATGATATTGTTGAAGATAAATTGCGTTGCTATGGCTTAAGAAAAAGCACATTGAAATAATAATTACATTAGTCCCAGGCTGGGGGCAGGGAAATAATTCCAAGATCATCAGTAACAACATCTTGTGACATGACAGCTTCCCCTGGGGTGACATGTGACACATGCCTGAACAGGGGAGTGAAGGAGAACAATGAATAATTCCCAGTGAGTGGAAGAAATTAGGGAAAATGAATAGTGCTTAAGGTGCCTAGAAAAATTAAATATAACAGACTGATTGTGGGTGGTAGGAAAAGTAGTCAGAGGATGGCATGTCACATAAACATAGGGGCTGAGAGAAGAAGGAAATACTTCGTAGTAAGATAGAATAAAAGTAGTATATCTGCTGTGCCCCCACTTCTACAACACAGAGATTATTATTTATCTTAAAGGTTTAAGCATGTGTATAGATATTTACAAAATATTCAGCAATCATGTCCCTACTTTGGGGATATAAACATCTACTTAGACTGTCAATAGCTAAAATTATCCAATATTTATTTTCAGTTACTACTTAAAAAAAAAAAAAAACCATTTGATATAACATACGCACCTATATTTTTTCCTTCTGGGTTTTTTAAAATTTCAGTCATACAAGAGCAGACAACTCACATCACATGAAAAAATTATAGCATATAGCTGTGAACAACAGAATGCTTAAGTTCAGTGTAGAAAAATAAGCCAGGCACTATTTAAGGATATAGACAACAGATATGGATACAATAGATGAAAACTTATAACCCACCATTAAGAGGGCCAGGGGTTGGGTACAGCTTTTCCAACATGCTGTGCCAAGTCTTAATTCTCATTGTCTCTTGCAAGCCATAGAGATGAAAGCAGAAGGTAAGTCTTTAAAAATATTTGGGGAGTCAGATGATAAAAGAGGTCAAAAAGTAGGAAAACACGATAGATCTGGATTTTCCTGCTAATGTGCACACCCAATATGCAGCTATACAATCTTATACATATAACCATATATATCCTTAACGACAGGGTAAAAAGAAGTGTGTTACCTATTGGTTACCAGTCCCAAATCGTATCATGTAATCTTTAGGATGTATGTGGTAAGTCCTTAGTGCAGTTGAACTCTCAGTGAGTATCCCAGGGCTCTGAGTTAGCATAAAAAATAACAACTCAGATAAGAGGAATGAACTGTAGCAGAGAGTTCATTTAGGAACCCATTTTTCTCCATGTGTTCAGGGAATTCAAATTCTCTTTGAAACAAGGAAATTGAAAACAAGAACTTTGTTAGACCCTAGTTCTCTACCTAGACTGGAATTCCCAGCCATAGGCACCTACAGGATCTACTCTGAGAAGCATCCCATTTCTTCAAACCTCTTCCCACCTGCCCTGAGGAGAAGAAGGATCAAAGCAGGGCTGAGGACAATTCACGCCTGCCATGGTGTCAACACTCAAAACCCAATGGTGCTGTTCTAGGACTCTCTGCCCTGTACAGCTTCCATTCTATACCTTATTCTGAAATGCATCCCAGAATTGTCAGCCTTCTTTTGAAAACTTAGGTCACTCTTCTTTGTACCTGACCTTTTCTACCTGGTCTACATTTTTTGTAACTAAAACTAGCAATTTCATTTGGAAACTACTCTTGCCTCTCAGAGACTGGCCAGTCATCTGCCCTCTTGTTGATAATTAATGGACACTGTCTACTAATTTCCTTGGACTCTTTATCTTTTTCCATCAATCAGGGTGCAGAATTCTAGAGACCCTCTCTCACTCGGGAATGATACAGACAAGAATAAAGAATCACATTCTTGGATCTTGAAAGCCACAGATAGAATTATTTTAAAGTCAGGGCTTTCAATCGCATGTGCATCTGTGTGTGTAAGTTCCCTATGCTGAGGTTCCCACTGGCAGTTTATTTCATCGCTCTCTTCTCCATCTGCTATTCAATCCCTTAACCAATGTAACTTTATTTTCTAATGATCAGGAAGAATCGGCATACACACAAACTCATCTCAATGCATTGGAAGCCCAGCATACATAGAAATTCTATTTAAATTTTGAGTGATCTGAACACAGAACACAAGGTATTCTGAATTCTTTCCTGCCCCAACATAGTGCTGCAGCCAGAAGCAGAAATGATGGCAGAATAAAATAACTGAGGCAGCTTCCCAATTAGCCATGGCCACAGAGGGTATGTGAGCATCTACTAATTCCTGGTTACCCAAGATGAACACAACAATGACTCAGAGAAGACAGTAAAACATAAAGGTGTCCCATGGTTTCAACAAAGGTGTACTGTCAGCAAAGGTGGTGTAAGTAGTGACAGGGACCCTGCTGGGACTGCAAACAGCAGCAGTAGATGGTGGTGGGACAGATGCCAGGTTCCATGAAACAAATAGGTCCAAATGGACAGAGGACAGTGGAAACCAGCTATTCCTCTCCAAACTCCAACCCCAAGATGTAAAATAAATCTAAGCACCCTGAAATATAACTATAACTCAAGAGAAGGGAGGCTGAACCTCAAAATACATCCTTACTATCAGAAGTGATGTAAAATCTCTGGGCTTTATTCAGTTTACTTGAGAATGGCAGGTAAAATTTCCTGTTTTTAGGCATGGTGGGTTCAAGACAGATACTAAGATACAATTAAGTAAAGCATTTTTGTATATCTGAGTTTGTGAAAATTCACTTTTATACAAACTGTTTTACTTCTCCAATTCTGCTTTCTAAACTAACTTCCTTTCCCTCTCCTACTTATCCTGTGTTTTTGACACATACTACCCTCAGACTCGAGAAATTGAGACCCACTTCCCATCTAACTAGATGTCTGGGCTGCCACATGCATCCAGCAAACGGCATTGCCCAAAGTCATTAGCTAAGTAAATTAGCTAGATACACACTTCTCACAAATAAGATCTACTTTTAAATCCACTGGTTTCCATTTGTTTTCAATTTTAGGGATTTTTAAAATTGATTCAGTCTTGTTTCTAAAAATAATGGTAAAACTAACGCATAATCCCAAAGTCAAAGAGTAGAGGTGAATAAAAAGAATTTGTTATAACAAAGCCACTCAATTCTTTGAATGGTGTCTGAGTTATATGGCAAAAAAAATTGTATATGGATTCATAATTTTTAAATTGCAATCAGTCTTTCCTTACAATGAAAGCTTTTAATTGGAAACCAACTGAATCACAAGACTACTTGTTACCCAGACAACAGAGTGTTTCACTTTCTCAATTTCATTACTAATATTTCCAGCTGATCCATTTTTTGGTCCACCAGAAGTTTTGATACCTTAGAGAAATGCATGATATTAAGATAATCAAGAAATAGGGTTTCCTTTAAAAAAAAAAAGGTATAGAAACTATTGTTAAAGGGGAATTGGAAAATAATCTGAGTGATGGATTCTCAAGCAGATCAATTTTAGAAAAGAGTACATAATGGAAGGTGAACTGGAAGTGAATATCTCCTAGAACTGTCAATGTTTATGTCCCCCTTGGACTATTTTTACTTCACCTTAAAGACCAATACTATCTATCATTCTAGAGCTAGAGATAAAGCAGTGAAAAAGACAAAGTTCTTGACCTCGAAGAAATTGTATTCAACTCCGAAGATGATTTTTTTAAGTAAATACATGATCAAGGCAGATTATTTCAGATAGCGGTAAGTTATTTAAAGCATTTAAAGCACTCCTTGTTAAAGCACAAGTATTTATAAGGTGTGACAGGACGTTCAATGACTTTTGAACTGAGAACCAAGGGATATAAAAGGGACAGTAATATGAGAAAATTTCAGGAAGAAAAAAAAGTAAGTCCCAAGGTCCTGGGTCAGAAAAAGACATGATTAGAGAGAAGGAAGAGGGCAATATTCAACGAAGTTTGAGAAGTAAACAGAAGGTACTGACTGCTAGGCCATACTCAAGAGATGGGACCTTATTCTAAGTGCACTGGGAAGCCACTGAAGGCTCTGGGCATGAAAGTGGTGTGATTTAATAGTGTTGTGTAAAGACTGGTTTGTAAAGAAGGAATTACAGAAGGGCCTATTAGGATACTATTGCAGCACTCCAGGTAAGAAATAGTAGAGGCTGTGAAGAACATGGTGGCAATGAAAAGAATAGATGTATATGGATTTGAAATATGTTTTACAGGAATGGAGACTGGTTCTTTGTGGTTTGCAAATGGGAAACAAAAGAAAAAGGGAAATAATAACAACTCCCTAATTTTTTATTTGAACCACTAGAAGATGATTAATCTGAGACAGCCTAAGAAAAGAACAGGTTTAGGAAGGAAATCTAGAGTTCCATTTTGAATGTGCAGAGTTTGAAAAGCTTATTAGCCATCTAAATAGAGGCATCAATTAAATATTTGTCTATATGAGATACTCAGAGGTCAGATTTACATAAATACATTTGAGAATCATTAGTATATATGTCGTATTTTAAAAATAGGTCTAGAAGGATGAAATAGATAGAAGAAGATACATTAGGAACAAGCTCTAAAGCAATCCAACATTTAGCTTTCCATGGGATTCAGAGAAATGAAGATCACTGGTGAGTGACAAGACCAGTTTCATTGAAGTGATAGAGTGGGATTAAGTGTAAGTAGGAGGTATGAAAATAGAGACAAGGAGCAGAAATTGGATGGTAGCCAGAGATGATGGATCAAGACAGGAGTAGTCTTGTACTTCTTATTTATCAAAAGGAAGGCCCTGGAGTATGTATGTATACTCATCAATACAGCCCAGTCAATAATGAGAAATTAATGATGCAGAACAGCAATGAACAGTTCAAGTATGGGCTGACAGTAGGAGAAAGCAATTCTGTGCTTAGGCAGGACAGGTATCAGCAGTAAGGGGACATATCTGAAAAGCTAACGCAAAGAAAGAGTGAGATCCAAATTTTTTAAATAACTGTGACCCCAGGATGCCAGCACTTCCACTTAAAATAATGCTCAAAATCAATAAAGTAGCAATGGGAAGTGGCTTTGGGGCATTGTGAAGAAGACTAATCAGAGGACTTTAGTGCCAGCAGCTGGGCCAAGTGATCCTTCCCCCCCAACCTCATGTGTGCCACAGAACACATTCTAGCAGCTTTTTCAGTGGTGTGCTGGTAAAGTGACTCTCCAGAAAAGGGAAAGGAGGAATGGAAGGAGAGAGGGAAGGAAAGAGGAAAGGGAGGGAGGGAGGGGGAAGGGGAAGGGGGAGAGGGGAGAGGGTTAAGGGGAGGGGAGGGGAGGGAAGGGAAGGGAATAGAGAAAGAGGGAGGGAAGGAAAAAAAAGCCTTGATTTGTGGTGTTTGGTTATTTCCATGGTTTAATATTTCTAATATTTCAATTTTAAACAACAAACAGATGTGCTTGAAAAATTCCTGAATTTTTAATAATCAGCTCTAGGGAGTAAGTACTGTCAGCTCTATCCCACTACTGCAGCAAAGAAGTGCTCCATGACCAAGAAAACAAGCCATTGCCCCACACAGTCACTTACCCCAAGGCAGGATAGAGAAGCCCAAAATTTAGAAGTCAACTTTCTGACAAGCCCACCTGATACACATAGCTCCTCTCTCCTACACTGGAAGACAGGCTACAGCAAACTTAAGTGAACAAGGAATCTCAAATACAAAAAGGAGCCTAAAACCCTACATCACCAGACATGTGAGAGAACCAATACCAAGAAAAAGAGATGCTTAATTCAACAGAAAAAAAAATCTTGGGAACATAAATAGTACCACATTAAAAAGAAAACTTTAAAAGAAATATAATTAATATAGGTGGAAGGAAGAGAGGCTATGTGGGAAACACGGCAACTCCATTGTGGCTTGTTCCTCCTCTATTCACCAATAATAGACAGCGAGCCAAATCATGAGTGAACTCCCATTCACAATTGCTAGAAAGAGAATAAAATACCTAGGAATACAACTTACAAGGGATATGAAGGACCTCTTCAAGGAGAACGATAAACCACTGCTAAAGGAAATAAGAGAGGACACAAACAAATAGAAAAACATTCCATGCTCATGGATAGGAAGAATCAGTATCATAAAAATGTCCATACTGCCCAAAGTAATTTATAGACTCAATGCTACCCCCATCAAGCTACCACTGACTTTCTTCACAGAATCAGAAAAACTACTTTAAACTTCATATGGAACCAAAAAAGAATCTGCATAGCCAAGACAATCCTAAGCCAAAAGAACAAAGCTGGAGGCATCACGCTACCTGACTTCAAACTACACCACGAGGCTATAGTAACCAAAAGAGCATGGTACTGGTACCGAAACAGATATATAGACCAATGGAACAGAGCAGAGACCTCAGAAATAACACTACACATCTACAACCATCTGATCTTTGACAAACCTGACAAAAACAAGCAATGAGGAAAGAGTTCCCTATTTAATAAATGGTGTTGGGAAAACTGGCTAGCCATGTGCAGAAACCTAAAACTGGACCCCTTCCTTACACCTTATACAAAAATTAACCCAAGATAGATTAAAGGCTTAAATGTCAGACCTAAAACCATAAAAACTCTTGAAGAAAACCTAGGCAATACCATTCAGGACATAGGCATGGGCAAAGACTTCATGACTAAAACACCAAAAGCAATGGCAACAAAAGCCAAAATTGACAAATGGGATCTAATTAAACTAAAGAGCTTCTGCACAGCAAAAGAAACTATCATCACAGTGAACAGGCAACCTACAGAATGGGAGAAAATGTTTGCAATCTATCCATCTGACAAAGAGCTAATATTCAGAATCTCCAAAGAACTTAAATTTACAAGAAAAAAACCAACAACCCCATCAAAAAGTGGGTGAAGGATAGGAACAGACACTTCTCAAAAGAAGACATTTATGCAGCCAACAAACATGAAAAAAAGATCATCATCACTGGTCATTAGAGAAATGCAAATCAAATCAAACCACAATGAGATACCATCTCACACCATAGAATAGTGATCACTAAAATGTCAGGAAACAACAGACGCTGGAGAGGATGTGGAGAAATAGGAACACTTCTACACTGTTGGTGGGAGTGTAAATTAGTTCAACCATTGTGGAAGACAGGGTGGTGATTCCTCAAGGATCTAGAGCCAGAAGTACCGTTTGACCCAGCAATCCCATTACTGGGTATATACCCAAAGGATTATAAATCGTTCTACTATAAAGACACATGCACATGTATGTTTATTACGGCACTCTTCACAATAGCAAAGACTTGGAACCAACCCAAATGCTCATCAATGATAGACTGGATAAAGAAAATGTGGCATATGGAATACTATGCAGCCATAAAAAAGTACGAGTTCATGTCCTTTGCAGGGACATGGATGAAGCTGGAAACCATCATTCTCAGGAAACTAACACAAGAACAGAAAACCAAACATCGCATGTTCTCACTCATAAATGGAAGTTGAACAATGAAAACACATGGACACATGGAGGGGAACATCACACACCGGGGCCTTTGTGGGGTGGGGGCTAGGGGAGGGATAGCATTAGGAGAAATACCTAATGTAGATGACGTGTTGATGGGTGCAGCAAACCACCATGGCACGTGTATACCTATGTAACAAACCTGCACGTTCTGCACATGTACCCCAGAACTTAAAGCATAAAATAAAAATAAATAAATAAATAAATAAAGCAAGCTCTGGCCTCTTGGCCTCTTTACAGCCAATCTGCAAATTCTACTGTGAATCAAGTAGAGTAAACCCTTGGGCACTGTGGACATGGAAACAGATGGAAGAGACGTATTAACTAAACAAATAGAAGAAATTTCCCAGTGATGGTAAAAGCCTGCAGATTGATAAACTGCAACAATTACCAGTGAGATTAATAAAAAATATGGGAACTAGATAAATTTCAAAAATTTCTAATTTCAAGGGATAAAGAGAAATCTTACAATCTCAAGACTGCAATAAACTTCTCATTCACACCAGAAAGCTAGAAGAGAGTAGAAAAACATCTATAAACTCTAAGAGAAAAGGACTCCTATCCAAAAATTTAACACTCTACCAGAATATCATTCACCTGCCAGAAAAAAAGGAAGATTTGAAAACATGCAAAAATGTAGAGATTATATCTTCTATATCTGAAGAAACACTCAAGAAAAAAACTCTTACCAAACAACACATGGACCAAAATGAGAAATAAATATTTTTTTAAAAAAGGGAAAGAAAATTAAAGCATAAGAAACAACGAAATTTGCAGTGTGTGTGTGAATCCTCAAAATTTGGAAGTTGATAGAGGAGGCAATGGAGTTAAAAATGAGAGAATAAAAGCATTTTGAAGATTTTAATTCTGGGACTGGAGCCAGGGAGAAATAGAGCACCATGGTGGAAAAAAAATTTGTTAAATTTGATTTGTTTTCAAATAAATCAAAATATATTTGAGTGAGTTCTGGGAGGGGAAAATTAACTATTAATGAATTTAAAATGTAAAATCAAATTTCCAATTTAAAATGAGAAGAAAATAAAAAGCCATTTGCAAATGTCAGTAAAAGTAAGGAAAAGAGAAAATTGTTGAGATTTTAAAAATTCCATAAGGCATAAATCCAAAAAGAATAAAATCTGGTATATAAGTGATTTCACCAACTATACACTGAGTTCTCTCATTAAAAGATTTTCATCTCTATGCTTTTTAGATAAAACACATTTTAAAATAAACCAATGAAGAAAGGTTAGCAATGGAGAAATGGGAAAAACCAACACTCTATTTTTTGTTGTTGTTGAATGTAAAACCATATAACCACACTGGGCAAAAGCATGACAGTTGCTTATCTAAGCATAAACCATACCCATGATTCAGCAATTCCACTCCTAGATATTGACCTAAGAGGAATGAAAACATATTTCCAAAGACTACAAGTACATTCATAGAAATTTTACTCATAATAGCCAAAGACTGGAAACAGTCTAGGTGTTCATTAATAGGAGAATGGATAAGCAAGCTGTGGTATATTCACTCAATGGTATATCACTCATGAATAAAAACTGATACAACAAAATAGATGCATCTGAAAAAAATTGTGTTGACTGAAAAAAACTTACATAAACAGTATATGCTGATGATTCCATTTATATTAAGTTCTAGAACTGACAAATTAATCTGTGGGGGAACAAAATCAGAATAGTGGCTAATTGCATGGGTTGGAAACAGGGATAAACTGAGGGAAACTTCCTGAGTTACAATAATCTATTTTAATCTTCATAGGGGTATGAGTTATATCAGTGTATACATCCAAAAGTGAAGGAATGTATACTTAGAAGTTATGCATTTCATCATAAATTTCAAAAGGATAAAACCATAAACAAAATTGAACTATAGTTAATGAAAGGCATAAAAAAAATTTAGGGAAAGTGACAAGAAATTAAAATTTATTTTTAAATGCATCAAGTGACAACATAAAGATTGGTGGGTGAAGAGAGGTATAGATATATGACAAAGCAATTGTGGTAAAATGTGAATGATAGGATTCAATTTTAGTTATATGAAGTTCTCAGTAAACATCTTTCAACTTTGCTATATGTTGATTCTTAGGTTTACTAAACTTAAAAAACAATTGTTCTAGATCTAGACAATAGAAAAAGATTTTTTAAAATATCCAGAATCTACAAAGAACTTAAACAAATTTACAAGAAAAAAACAACCCCATCAAAAAGTGGCCAAAGGATATGAACAGACAATTCTCAAAAGAAGACATTTATGCAGCCAACAAACATATGAAAAAAAACTCATCACTGGTCACTAAGCATAAACCATACCCATGATTCAGCAATTCCACTCCTAGATATTGACCTAAGAGGAATGAAAACATATATCCAAAGACTACAAGTACATTCATAGAAATTTTACTCATAATAGCCAAAGACTGGAAACAGTCTAGGTGTTCATTAATAGGAGAATGGATAAGCCAGCTATGGTATATTCACTCAGTGGTATACCACTCATGAATAAAAATCACCAGTTAGAATGGTGATCATTAAAAAATCAGGAAACAACAGATGCTGGAGAGGACGTGGAGAAATAGGAATGCTTTTACACTGTCGGTGGGAGTGTAAATTAGTTCAACCATTGTGGAAGACAGTGTGGTGATTCCTCAAGGATCTGGAACCAGAAATACCATTTGACCCAGCAATCCCATTACTGGGTATGTACCCAAAGGATTATAAATCATTCTACTATAAAGACACATGAACATGTATGTTTATTGGGGCACTCTTCACAATAGCAAAGACTTGGAACCAACCCAAATGCCCATCAATAATAGACTGGATAAAGAAAATGTGGCACATACCCACCATGGAATACTACGCAGCCATAAGAAAGGATGAGTTCATGTCCTTTGCAGAGACATGGATGAAGCTGGAAATCATCATTCGCAGCAAATTAACACAAGAACAGAAAATCAAACACCACGTGTTCTCACTCATAGGTGGGAGTTTAACAATGAGAACACATGGACACATGGAGGGGAAGATCACACACCGGGGCCTTTGTGGGGTGGGGGCTAGGGGAGGGATAGCATTAGGAGAAATACCTAATGTAGATGATGGGTTGATGGGTGCAGCAAACCACCATGGCACGTGTATACCTATGTAACAAACCTGCACGTTCTGCACATGTATCCCAGAACTTAAAGTATAATAAAAAAAAAAACTTCCAAATTTATTTTATGAATTCGGGATACTTTAACAACCAAAAGTTGTTAAATATAGTAAAAGAATTAATAAGTAAAAAACATTAAAAAGATACTTATGAACTTTTTAGATATAGAAATAAACATTTTAATATAAACTCATGATGCAGAAATAAACATTTTAAATAAAATATTAGCAAAAAGAATCTAGCCACATGTCACAAAAATAATACATTAAGACCAAGTTAAGTTATTCCAGAAATGCAAGGGACATTTCAAAATCAGTAAGTCTGTTAATAAAATTTATTTCAGCATTACATTAAAAAAGTAAACAACCACCCATAATAAAAGGAATAGAAAGAAAAGTTGAAATATAATTAAAACTATTTACTAAAATCTAAATGATAAAAATAATAAAATCAACTAAAATTAGGAACTGGATAAAAATGTCTTAAAATTATAATTATTCACAGTTTTTTGT
Source organism: Symphalangus syndactylus (assembly GCF_028878055.3). NCBI lineage: Eukaryota > Metazoa > Chordata > Mammalia > Primates > Hylobatidae > Symphalangus > Symphalangus syndactylus. The sequence continues at coordinate 98,589,855 of NC_072425.2, forward strand.
AACATTCTAAAAAAATCAATAAGACATGAAAATTAATACTCATAAACACAGAATACATAAAGCTATCTCTTGCATTTGATTATATGATTTTATACCTAGAAATCCAGAGACACTTTAGTTAAAAAATAAAAATACTTCAAGAATCAAGATAATCTGATAAATTGGTTAGATTCTAGATATATAAACAAAAATCAATCTTTCCTGAGTCTAACAAACTAGAAATAAAAAATGTAGAGAAATATTTAGTTTTAGAAACAGTAGTTTCTAAATGATAAAAGTTCATATCAAGTAATATTTAATAAACATTTAATAAAAATCAGTAAGTAATATATGGGCCCATATATAAATTTTTAAATTATACAATTATTTTAAATAACATAAGGCAAAATTTGAAAAAAGGGAAAGGCATAGTTCATTGTTAGATAAGAGGTCTTACCATTTCAAAATGTCAATTATCCCATAAAAATAAATACAGCATTATTAACACCAAAGAATAATTTAAAATAAAACTGATTACATAAATGAAGAGAAGTGTTTCACACTGACAAAACATATGCTTTTACTAAGAAGCATTTTATAAACCTGGTAATTGGCTTCAAGATATAAAATTAAAACTTAATAGAAACATGGAGAAAAATATAAAATCTACAAACATAGTGGGAAACTACCTCTAATCAAGAGGTTAAGCAGACACTAAATAAGGATATAATAGTTTTGAATAACGCATTTAACAGTCTTAATCTAACAACATATATATAAAGAACCCTCTACCTAACAGAGGATACCTATTCCTTTCAAACAAAAAGCTCACACTGACAAATATCGACCACATAGTTATGTTAACAAAATCAAAAAGTGGAAATCATACAGGCCAAATGCTGTAGTACAGAGCAGCAAAAATAAACACAAAACAATAAAATAGCCACAAAAATTTAAACACTTGAAAAATTTTTAATTTAAATAATTGGTTTAAAAAGAAAACCAAAACCAAAATAATTATTCTATGACTCAATAACTGTCTCAAAATGATATAATGAAATCCAACACTTGCTTCAATTTTTAATAAAATTCCTCTCTGGTAATCTTAGAAAAAAAAAAAGTCTTCCTTTACATGATAAAAAGTATCAATCAGAATCCCAGAGAAGATATCATACATACTGTGTATGAAACATTAGAAACATTTCTACTAACATCAGGGAAAAGGCAAGTATGTCCACCACCATTGCTGCCCTACAACATTGGACTAGAAATTTAAAATGTAAAGAAAAACTCAGACTTTCCTCGTGATATGGTTTGGTGCTATTCCCCACCCAAATCTCACCTTGAATTGTAATAATCCCCACATGTCATGGGAGGGACCAGGTAGGAGATAATTGAATCAAGTGGGCAGGTTTTTCCTGTGCTGTCCTGGTGATAGTGAGTCAGTCTCACAAGATCTGATGGTTTCATAAAGGGCAGTTCCCCTGCACATGCTCTCTTGCCTGCCACCATGTAAGACGTGCCTTTGCTCCTCCTTTGCCTTCAGCTATGATTGTGAGGCCTCGACAGCCATGTGGAACTGTGAGTCCATTAAACCTCTTTTTCTTTATAATTACCCAGTCTTGGGTATGTCTTTATTAGCAGCATGAAAATGAACTAATACACCTAGTCAGAACAACACTATTTTCTACCTCAGAAATTCAAGAGTATCAATTTTAATAAGTAATAATTAAGGTTTTAAGAGGGGTAGATCAAAATACAAACCTCAATTGTTTTCTCATGTATTAGCAAAACCACTTTGAAATGTCACCCCCAAATTATTCCATTTACAATAATAATTATAAATAACCTAGGGAAAACACAACTAGAAGTGTAGCACCTAGATGAAGAAAAATTTAAAACACAAAAAACTAAATAAATGGAGAGATGTTTCATGTATCCAGATCAGAAAATTCTGTCTTACGGATGACTTGTTTAACTGTGTAGAACAAGTATTTCCCAACCTTCAGAAAATAAGTGGAGCTTTTCAATCTTTTTAAGACTTGGGAGAAATAGGAGGGAAGATGGTGGCTAGATTTATGCCCAAGGCAAATATAAAAGGTATTAATGGTTGGTCCTTTGTGAGAATTGGGCATCATATGTATTGGCCACTTGATTGACTTAGTGCGATTTGCAAAAAGGCACAGAAACAGAAAGGAGATACTTTACCCAAATTAGATGATAAAATAAGGTCAGATAAAACAGTTAATCCTGGGGTCTTGAGGAGGAGGCTTAAATTTCCTAAATCTTTCTTCTGTAAATGGAGGTAATTTGATTTAATAATCCCTGTCAGTCCTGACTTTCTATGAACTGTGACTTATGTTTTATTTGATTCAAAATCAAAACTGAGGCATCAAGTTTCATTTCTCTGATGGAAATAAATCCTTTTCCTATGTCTATATACAGTCACTCTGTTTGCAAAAAGATGAAAGTAAGTAAATAAATAAATCTGTACTCACTCATCAGCATAATACAAGGGACGAAGTAGACCCTAAGTAACATTAAGGTACAATTGTTAAAAAGCTGAATTGTACAGCATGGAGCAAAGGGTGAATATGAAATGAAAAGCAAAAATCATTCCTCTTTGTAAGTGTGTAAAATGCTTTCATTGTTATGTCCTATTCTTAAATAATTCATGCTGAATAAAGATAATGTAGAACCAAATTCTGCAAACAGCAAGTAGTAACAAAGATTGAAACTATTTTTTTGTCATCACATGAATCTATGATTTCCAGGTATAACAGATTGAGTAAACTGAATAGAGTTCTGAGAATGCTATGCACATTTGCCAAACAATCAAACCACTTCCAACAGAGAGGAGAAAAGAAAAGCAGATGTATGAAAAACATTTTCATGATATAGAACCATTGAATTAAATGATTTTCAAATAAAGATGTGAACCTTACAATAATTTCAAGTCACATTCAATATAAAGCAAAGATTTACATGAAAGAACTAACATTAGGTGTATGAGCATTCAGATGAGAAAGATGTGCTCAATGAAGTAGAGAGCCCAAAATGCTTTGAAGTATTCTGTCCATCACTAGAGCATGATGACTTCAAAAGAAGCCACAGAAAGAAATGGAAAATTGGAATAAATGCTGATCTAGCAATGAAAAGGCTGAATAAAATAGAGTTCCCATCTCTATATGTCCAAATCCAGATATCATGTCTGCATAGATGATCCAGAGATAATTAAGTCATAGCCTGTCAAGACTTGAATTAATCTCAACTCTGTTACCAAATTTTCTTTCTCCAGATCTTGTTTTATGACAGCACATCTACCCAGTTGCCCACCCACAAATCTGAGAGTCACTTTTGCATCCATGCTTGCTCCCACTTTTCCCCATCTTTCACCAATACTATTGATTTCCCTGATGTTCTCCAGGCACTTCTTTTGTCCGTATGCTAATGATACAAGGCAGAGCCTCATCAATCTCCTGCTAAGGTCACAGTAACAACGTCTTCATGACCTCTATGTCTCCAGCTTTTCTCCTTTCAATCTATTCTCCAAGTTGCTGCCAAGGTGATCATTCCAAAATGCAAATCTAGTCGTATCATTCCTTGATAAACTTCCTTCAGAAGTTCTCTGTTACCAACTGGAATAAAATCCAGACTCTGGCATGCATAAAGCCCTTGATTGGTCTCACTTACACCACCTCCTTCCTACCAATTCTTTTCCTAAATACCCCATGCTCACCCTTCAAGACCCAATTTAAGAATTATCTCCTCTGAAAATTCATTAACGATAACCTTATCTGAATCAGGTTTGCTAACCACAGCACCTTGCAGTTTCTTCTGTCTTAGAACTTAACCTTGTAAGTTGTAATTGACTGAATATTTCTCTTCATCTCCACCATTCTGTGAGCAACTGAAGCAAAGAGGCTGTTCTTCATTTTTGCATGCCCTGCTTGAAACACACACAGTAAGCAATCAAAATGTTTGGGAAAGAAGGCAAATAGGGAAATTTTAAAAAGAAAGTACCAATTAGTTGACTCTAGGAACTTTTTAGTTCTAAAGTTCTGTTTCCATGATTCCATTTATTCAGGCCAGGCTTCCATGTCATAAACATGCAATCTACGGGGAGTGAGGGGTAAATTGTCAAAACCAACAGCTATTCTTCTGTTCCTCAACCCCAAGAGAAAGTGTTCCCTTAACCCCATCAAATAAAGGCATCAAGGAAGCTTTAAAATGAGGAAAACTTGTAGTAGTATAAATGTTTAGGATTACCAAGAGAAATAGATCCCCTGGTGCTATAACTGGAATTTGGGTCCAAGGCAACAGTGCCCAAGGAAGCTTGGATCACGGATCACCCTCCCATTCTGCAAAAAGTCACCAGAGTTGAATGCCTGAGATATGAAGGCTTTCCACCAACTAGAGGGCAGTCCTAGAGCAGCAGGGAGTGTTCTCCTGATTTGAAGCTTCCCTTGTCTGGATTTTGCTTTCCTCCACAGCAAGTTAAATTGTATCTTCCTTTATTCCTAGACTCCCCAAAGCAGATGTGGTTGTGTCCTCCTCTGTGGCATACCTATAGTTCATCTACAGAATGTATCATAGTCTAATGCTATTAATTTCATTATATAAATGCTGGGAAACAATTCTTCATGAGTCTCTTATATTTTTTATTATTTGAGGACACTGACAGCCTTTGTCCTCAACAATTTTTTTAAGGATGTTTGTATGGAAAACTACCTTAGAAGAGAGAGATACTGTATCCGTCTGATAAAGGAGAAAGCAAGGTTTTTCCTAACCTATCTTAATAAAGATAATGTTTCCCTCCAAGGTGAACCTTAAGCAAGATTGCTAACAGCCTCCTTTATAATACCAGAAACTTCTTAAGCTTGGGGCCCCTCAACAGGAATACAAACCTATGGTGTGCATATCTACCTGGTCCTCTTTATATCGCCCCCATGGAACTTGGTGGGGTTTGAAAAGAAACCTATGGCAACATTGAAGCTTATGTTGTCTGCTGTGCCATAAGTAATAAAGTTCTATTCTCTGACCCAGGGATCTCATGTCTTCTGCCAGCATCCATGAAACTATAGCAGGCTCACTTTTTAAGCATTCGAATAGGGTGAAATCTCAGACACTTCAGAGGTTTTGATAAGGTGCAGTACGTTGTGTTTGTATGGGGCATGGGTGTCTGTGTGTGTTTAACATATCTGGTTTCTTCTGACCATGACCTTCTCAAGAGGAAGGATTGTATCTAATTCATCCAGGTATATTCAATACACAACCTAATTAAAATAGATGTTAGCTGAATAAAAATATGAGAACATAGGTAGTTAAAGAAGAGGAAAAGGAGCCAGGGAACATCACAACATAATTTTCAGATATTTTTATTACTCAAATTCATGCACCTTTTCATTAAGGTGAATTAATGCTATTGTTTCAAGTTTGAAAAAAACTATTGTCCATATATATTCTTCACATGACAAGTACGATCTTAACCCCAACTTTCACATTGTTATTCCATTTTCATATCAGAAATTTAATTTGACATATATCAGCAAAATGAATGCATTAATTCTCAGTATCTCCAATATTTTATCACAGATAACATAAAAATTTACACGGGGTTTTGCTTGAGTAAAAATCTGTGCTTATATGTAATCAGTGATAGAAATGAGATGCCATTCCTTCCCCCAATGGCTTGGCATGGCTCAAGAGGAAGTGGGGAAAAAAAACCCTCTTTCAACATATATATGTTTAATGCCACATACTTACATAGGGAAACAGGAGTCTCGTGGAAGATAAAGAACATGAACTATGACTCTTCTTCTCCACTTACCAAACCATCATCAACATTAAAGTTCAAAATATAAAACTATGTCCAGCCGGGTGCAGTGGCTCATGCCTGTAATCCCAGTACTTTGGAAGGCCGAGGTGGGTGGATCACTTGAGGTCAGGAGTTTGAGACCAGCCTGGCCAAAATGATGAAACCCCTTCTCTACTAAAAATGCAAAAATTAGCAAGGTGTGGTGGCAGGCACCTGTAATCCCCGATACTCAGGAGGCTGAGGCAGGAGAATCACTTGAACCCAGGAGGCAGTGAACCAAGATCACACCATTGAACTTCAGCATGGGCGACAGAACAAGACTCTGTCTCAAAAAAAAAAAAAAAAAAAAAAGATATATATATATATGTCTTTCTGCCAAAAAGGACAATAAGGGCTTCCAGCCGAAAGTTTGCCATAATAAAGAAGGAGTTTTGACCTATGTTCCAGACAGGCATGTTGCTTCTGGATCCCATATTTGGTCAGACTGGAAACTCATCCTTATTAAATCACTCTTGCACTGTATGTCTGAAGAAATGGCTCTATATACTTGCATTTGCAATAGACTAAATGTTTGTGCTCCCCCAAAATTCGTATGTTGAAGTCCTAGACACCAAGGTGATGGTATTAGGAAGTGGGGCCTTTGGGAGGTAATTTGGTTATGAGGGTAGAGTCCTCATGAATAGGATTAGTGATAAAAGGGACCCCAGAGAGCTCTCTAGTCCTCTTTCCACCACATGAGGATGGATCAAGAAGTTGGAAGTCTGCAGCTTGCATACCTGAAGAGGACCCTCGACAGAACTCAACCATGCTGGAACCCTGAACTTGAAATTCCAGCCTCCAGGAGTGTAAGAAATAAATTTCTGTTGTTTATAAGCCATCAGTCTATGGTACTTTGTTATAGCATCCTGAACTGACTACAATAGTATCCAGAGAGTTGAACTATTGTAACTGATAAAAATTAGAGCCCAAGTAGTTTTATCCTAGGTCTCTCCCTCCTAAGTGTTACACTGAGATAAGACATGTTCTCCTCGTCACTGAGATGAACCTCATGGGTGGACAAAACTAGTGCAAAAGATAGTGGTGATAGTGATGAAATCAGCAAGGGAAGAAAAAGGACTGGGAGAAACAGAAATTTTAAGTAAGCCTTATCTCTGTGAATCTCCTGGGGCACTTGAGGCTGCTCACAGTGACTTACGGAGATTGGGCTTCAATGAACTGGTAAGCACCTGACTGGATGTACCTAACAGATAAAGTTATCTGGGTATCAGCATCAGTAGGATCCACACCAAAGGTCTGAATTTCTGTTTCTTCTAAAATAAGTGAGTCATGGTTATGTGTAAGCAGGTCCCAGTGAGTCTCAGAAAAAAATTGGGAAAAGGAACCTTGCAAGTCAACTGGGTGAGGTTTGTTTATGTTTTTTTTTTTAGACGGAGTCTTGCTCTGTCCCCCAGGCTGGAGTGCAGTGGCGCGATTTCCACTCACTGCAAGCTCCGCCCCCCAGGTCCACGCCATTCTCCTGCCTCAGCCTCCCGAGTAGCTGGGACTACAGGCGCCCGCCACTATACCCGGCTAATTTTTTATATTTTTGGTAGAGACAGGGTTTCACCGTGTTAGCCAGGATGGTCTTGATCTCCTGACCTCGTGATCCGCCCGCCTCGGCCTCCCAAAGTGCTGGGATTACAGGCGTGACTGGGTAAGGTTTTAAAGTCATTGAAGTTTGGTCATAAATACAAATGCAATTCCATTATATCCACAAGCTTATAAAACACAGGGGACATTTGGTAACGAAAATATCAAAGTACAAAAGATAAATTTCAGAGGAAAAGTTTACAGCTTGTCCTCTGGAGGGCAGACGATCTATGATGCTCTTTCATCACAGTTAGTTAAATGAGGGCTCTGGCAGTGCAATGACTCAGAGATAACAACCGAAAGTTGTAACATCGATATCCTCAAATGTTTGGGTATATATGTGAGAACACAAATATTAAATGATGAAAAAGAGATTCAACCTGTCCTTCAAGTCTAGCCAGCTGGCTTTCCTCCATCATGCAGTGTCCTGTAAGATTATCCTAATGAAAAAAACAAAACTCTCAAGGAGCAATGGAGTGCAGTACTTTCTTGAAGGGTAGTGGTTTTATTGTTATTGTTTTGTTTTATTTTATAAAGAAAAAATGAATCGTTCTGACTCCACAAGAACAGATACCTCATTTGAAGGCAGCTATTAAAGTATTAGGGCCACTGAGCACTTCTAACCAATGAGGCCATCTACCACTCATCCAGAGTCACCACTGGTAGGTAAATTTCAGCAATTATTTTCTTTGAAGGAAGGCCTTGTTCTACAGGAACATTCAATTAACATCCAAGGTCTATTGGTTAATAATGCATTAAAGTAACTGTATTACCCTTCCCAAAAGGGCAGCTAAGAACAACCATTTGGAATAAGAAACAGTGTGAGGAATAAGTCAAGAACATGGCATACAGACTTTCTCTTTACCCAAAGTTTTTATGAAAGAGGAAGGAAAGAGGAGAAAACAGTAAATGAGGAGGTGAAATGGCTCCAGAGGTAAACTGCACAGAAATAACCTGTGACCTGACCGTAAAGAGCCATGTTAAAAATCTAAACTCCTCTGAAGATAATAAAACATTCCACCCTTTCTTGCAAGTGCACTTCTCACAAATATGTTAGATGACAGCCACTAGGGGAAATCTCTAAACCCTGCTTTGCTGTACGTTATTTGATAGAAGTACAATATCATCTTAATACACTAAAATGAAAATCCCACCAAAAAGGTTGGTATAGAGAGGTAAATATTCCCCTAGCATACATGATTAACACCTCTGACTATTTTTCTTAAGTTCAAAGAGCTATTAGAAAATCGTAGCAGTGTGCAGTTAAGTGTAGCAGATGGCATATAGGAGTGAGTGGTGTGCAATCTACAGTAAACAAATTCTTTATCTTTGACGGGTCATGGAGAGAACTAAAACGGTCTCCAATTCAATCAGGGAATATGCTAGAAAATACTGACATGCAGATTCACTAATTATAGTGAAATGTGTTAAAAAGCAACAATTATCCCAATGGATGAAACCTTTCCCATGAAGATTAGAGAAAACAACCAGGCGTCATGAGCTGACAGCAGGACGCCATTTGTAAATGTGCCCCCAGGTTGGTTGACACCTGTTCAGAGAAGAGATTCAAATCTTCAGGGCCTTAAACTTGGTCTCCTCTGGAGATAGGTACACTTTTTGATAGTACGTGTACTGCGAGCTCATCAGCTGTTTTTGTATCAAATATATGGGGGAAAACTGTTAACTGACATTTCTTTCTGTCTTTAGAAAGAGAAGCACAACTCAGCGGGGAATGAGTTCTGTAATGTTCATTAGTTTGGTTATCATCAAATTAGTATTTTAAGTATTGCAGAATTTGATCTCTACCACTACTAAAAGGAAAAAGGGAACATCTAAATATTATGAAATGTGTTTTTCAAAAACAGTTTGATCATATATTGAACTGCAGCCATTAAAATGTATTGGACTACAAAAGAATGTACAATTATACAAAGTATAGGAGCCACTCAAATGATCCAGTACATGTCTTACATCAAAGCGCTCCATGAGATTTACGAGTGGCTTGGGGCATGTAGAGGCCAAGGGAAACAGAAACCTTCCCCTTCACCCTCTGAAGGTTTGCTGAAAATCAACTGACAAAAGGCAGATTAATAGGAGAAAAGGCATACAAATTTGTTAATATCCACGTATGCACAGGAGTCGTACAAAATGTGAAAACTCAAAGGGAGGGCCAGATGGTTGACTATTTTATACCATCTTGAGATTATAGAAAGAATGGGGGCTTGGAGTGTGGCAAGACAGGTTATGGGAGGGAGAGAAGAGGAAAGGCATGGCTAGCAAGGGCAGTCTTATTATGTAGATAAAATCTCATTGGTAGCTCTCAGAAGGAATAGATGGTAGCCTGTGGTTGAGTTAATCTTTCCTACATCTGGACAAGCAAGGGGCCTCAAAGAAAGCCTGTTTATTTCCCTAACTTGGATTTTCCTCTATAGATGCAAATCTCCTCCACAGAAGACAGCTTGGCAGCACTAGTCTGGTCTGCAGGCCCTTTGAATGGCTGTCTCAAAAGATGTCAAAGAGGTGTATTTTAGGGTAAATATTTTTGGTTTCCTTTAGGTGTGTGAATCCGCACAGAGGTGCAATGGGATGCTCTTAAACAATGCCATGTAAGAATTTGATTCAAACGATCAAGATCACTGCATTGAGGAAGAGTTGATTTGAATAATCCCTTAAATTCAATGGTAGATATTAGGATACATAAAAGAAGACCTAGAATTTGAGGAGAGCAGTTTACCAAACACCCTCCAGACACATGGAGCCTGGGAAATTTTACTGGGTTTGTACCATTTTTGTGTGTGATATTGCCTATAACATAACCATTGCTTAAGAAAGCTCAGGCTGGAATTTCAGTCTAGCAGCTGATGTTTGCTACACCAGGTGTACTGTGAGTGGTTCAAGCACCCTTGGATATGTGAGGCAAATTCTGGAGCATGAGGCTGCAGACTCTACCCCAGAAAGGTGGCACTGTCATTGTTTTAGATGAGAGATTGACTTCTCACTTCAACTGGGAAGAGATTCCCAGTTCCTCAGAAAAATGTAACAATGTGCCATTTACAAGACTTATTCATAAGGAGTTGAGTTGTTTGATCTCACCTACTGTTCATCATGTCACTGACCGTACATTCTCTCCTGAAAGAAGTTCATGACTTTGTGTTGGGCCAGTGTTTCTGGACCTGGAACAGATGTATAAAGAGATATCCACCAAGTGGGCCGTACGGTAATGTTTTTTAAAATAATTCTATTGTATACAAACTTGTTGAGGAAAAAAAACACAAAATTTAATTATTTAGACTTATAACTCACAGGGATAAGATAATTTGGTTTAGGAATTTAAATGTCTTGGTGTTTAACTTAAGATTTCTGGAATTTAATTTCTTTGAGATTTTAATTTTTGAACTTTAGTCGGTCCGTGACAATTTGTTAATAGTACAGATATTCGAATGTGGGGCACCTCTATATTGGTGGCATTCTGTTACTGGAATAGCTTTCTGTTGTCATCTAATCTCACTGCATATCCTCTGGTGAGCTATAGTAGACCACATGTCTCAATATAATATGAGAGGAGAAAAAAAGTGACCTCTAAGCAAATTCTTGGAATTAATTTAGATAACATACCATTCTCACTCATTTTTAGAGCCTTCTGTATCAAAGCCTACACAGCTCACCAGCAGACCCTGAATGCTCCACAGTATGCCTTGTTGGAATTAAGAGAATGGTGCCATGAGGGTAAGAGTACTATCATGATAAGTAGGACCTATACTCACAGGCCTGCAGAGTTGTAGACCAATTGTTAAGCCAAACAATTTATAGAAACAAAAAGTTGGGTATGCGATGAGGAACTCTGCATGATTCCCTGTGGAGAGGTTCCAAGTAGAGCAAGGCATTTTGTATTAGTCCATTCTCACACTGCTATAAAGAAATACCTGAGACTGGGAAATTTATAAAGGAAAGAGGTTTAATTGACTCACAGTTTCACATGGCTGGGGAGGCCTCAGGAAATGCACAGTCATGGTGGAAGGGGAAGCAGGCACATATTGCATGCTGGCAGGAGAGAGTGAGTGAGTTAACAAGAGCAGGAAAACTGCTTTATAAAATCATCAGATCTCATAAGAACTCACTCACAATCACAAGAACAGCATGGGGTAAATCACCCTCATGATCTAATCACCTCCCTCCCACGACGCGTGGGGATTATAGTTAGAGATGAGATTTGGGTAGGGATACAGAGCCAAACTGTATCACTTTTGCATCACCACTTCATCACTGCTCACCACCCCCTACTCACCCACTATTTGGTAGGGGAAATTATTAGATCAGATTTCCAAGCCAGGCAGAGTTTCTTTATAGGTCTCTTAACCAATGAGGACTTAGTCTTCCCTAGCCATCCAAACCAGTAAGTGGGAGGCAGTGATACTAGATAGCCCTTCATCAGGGAAACATTAGCAACCTCATTTGTTCCTCTTATTTAAGCCACATTCTTCAAACCATCAATAAAAGAAATGATATTTTCATCTTCATCTGCTTGACTTATGTAACTATTTCTCAAATAGTTCTACACTCAAGCAGAGAATAAGGGTGTTATTTATTAGCCTACTCAAATTCTTATACATTGTAATTGTCCTGGTACTTAAATTATTTTAAATATCAAAATGGGAACATTCACACTTATGTATTTGCTCTTGGAATATCCTTTGGTTTCTAAATGCTGTTTTAGAACTTTATCTTTCCAGAAAAAATGAAGGTCAACTAAACATACTTTCAGAACTTTTATAAAATTCCCTTGTTATATTTCTGGCATGAAACAAAGTCACTATTTCATGAGTATTATACTTATGTTGGGAAGGAAACATTATATATAAATTAAAGTTTTTAATTAATTTAAATTCTTTTTAGATTTTTAAATCATCAGGAGGCCCATCCCATCCCACTGGATAGTTAGAAAACCCAGCCTTGTTAGTTGAACATTGTCTTCTTTTTGGACTGTAACAACTGCCCTACCCAGCTCCATATGTGGGGAATTCCCTACTCCATGAATCTTGATGAGAGGCGGAGCCTCTCATTACTACCCCCTCTGGGAAGTAAAATTTTTTTCCAATTTTTTTTTTTTTTTGCAGCTGCATCACATGACCTAGATTCTTCTAATAAGATGCACCCACACTAGCCTGGGCTTGGAAGCTGGGATGCAAAGAAGCAGGGGGTGTACAGAATCCACTCTGTCAACATTGGCCATAAGGGCAGTGGTTGCATCCATTTTTCAAAGGCGGCAACAACTGAAAGAGTTCTAGCATTGTCTCTATTGTCTAGCGTTGAGCTCTGGGGCACTTCCAAGGGCAATACACATTCTCAGTAGTGCTGCCTTAATGGACAAGTTCTGCAGAATGATTTGTACTTTTGCTCTGCCTATATAGCCTCCAAGTCCAGTTTTCTAGCAGTCCCAGAGATTGTGAACCATGAAACAGTCTTTTAAAATCTCATTTCTGCTTAAATTAACCAAACGTTCTATTGCTTGAAGGTAAGAATCTTGATGAATACCTTGTTCAATAACACTATCTCAACTTCTGCCAGTATGGATACCCTCCTATCAGTTTAACACAACACTAATAAAGCCCACACATCTACAGCCATCTGATCTTCAACAAACTCAACAAAAACAAGCAATGGGGAAAAGGCTTCCTATTCAATAAATGATGCTGAGATAACTGGCTAACCATATGCAGCAGAATGAAATTGGATCCCTATCTATCACTCCTATCGCTATCTACAAAAATTAACTCAAGATGGACTAAAGACTTAAATGTAAGTCTTCAAACTATAAAAATTCTAGAAGAAAACTAAGGTAATAGACTTCTGAATATCAGCCTTGACAAATAATTTATGACTAAGTCCGCAAAAGCAATTGCAACAAAAACAAAGGTTAAGTTAAAGAGCATCTGCACAGCAAAAGAAACTATCTGAAGAATAAATAAACAACCTACAGAACAGGGGAAAATATTTGCAAACTATCCATCTGACAGAGTTCTAATATCCAGAATCTATAAGGAATTTAAACAAATCAGCAAGAAAAAAGCAAATAACTCTGTTAAAATGTGGGCAAAGGATATGAACAGAGACTTCTCAAAAGAAGATGTACAGAAATACAAATCAAAATCACAGTGAGATACCATCTCACACTGGTCAGAATAGTTTTTGTTAAAATGTCAAAAAATAACAGATGTCAGCAAGGCTACAGAGAAAAAGGGACACTTATACACTGCTGGTGAGGATGTAAATTAGACCAACCACTGTGGAGAGCAGTTTGGAGATTTACCCAGCAATTCCATTACTAGGTATATACTTAAAGGAGAATAAATCGTTCTATCAAAAAGATACAGGCACTTGTATGTTCACCACAGCACTATCCAAAATAGCAATGACATGGAATCAACCCAGGTGTCCATCAATGGTTTAAAGAAAATGTGGTTCATATACACCACAGAATGTTACACAGCCATGAAAAAGAACAAAATCAAGTCCTTAGCTGCAACATGGACACAGCTGGAGGCCGTTATCCTAAGCAAACAACACAGGAACAGAAAACCAAATACTGCAAGTTCTCACTTATGAGTGTGAGGTAAACAGTAGGTAAACATGGACGTAAAGATGGAAACAATAGACACTATGGGCTAATAGAGGTGGGAGAGAGGGCTGAAAAACTACCTGTTGGGTACTATGCTCACTACTTGAGTGACATGTCCATTCATACCCCCAACCTCGGCATCACATAATACATCCTTAAAACAAACCTGCACATATACCCCGATTTTAAAATAAAAACTAAAAAAGAAAAACAAGGCTTTTTAGGTAAGTCCTCAGTCTTTCATGGTTCTGCCCTCCTTCTTTTTACTTCCACAAAATGTATCTAGCTCTCCATAGTCCAACAGAACAGCTATTAATCCTAAGTGGCTATTGAGCACTTGAAATGTGGCTATTCTGAATTGAGATGTGCTGTAAGTGTGAAATGCTGGCTGAATTTCAAAGATTTAGTATGGAAAAAAAAAAGAATGTGGAATATCTCCTTAATCATGTTTCATATTAATTACATGTTGAAATGATATTTTGGAAATAGTGGGTTAAACGAAAATTAAAATTAATTTCCCTTTTCTTTTTGCTTTAATGCAGCTACTAGAAAATTAAAAATTACACATATGGCTTATATTATACTTCTATTGGAAAAACATGAGGGAACATGTGGTCATACATTTATATATTATATTACATTATTATTCTGTTAATAATCCAACTACCTAGTTCTTAAAAAAAATTCTTACTTTCCACAATATAATTTTATAACTAGATCATTTTTTATTACCAATGGAAGGGAAAGGAGCTAATGGCTATTAAGTGCATATTTGCCAGGCACCATGCTATGTAATTCATCTAATCCTCATTATCTCACTGAAGGAAATATTAAAATGAGGAGATGTAAATGAGGAGATATACTAAGAAGTTAGGTAGCTTTCCCAAGGTAATATATCTATTACATGGCAAGACCAGGCCAGGAACATAGATTAGTTTATCTTCCAAGAACTCGTTTCCCATTACCCTGTGTGGTGACACCTCTTTCCCTCTGGCCCTCAACCCATTAGCTATTCAGAGGAAAGCTTCCAAAATAAATTGACAACCCATGGAGCAACAAAAACTCTTTGTTTTAATCTGTGTATCACATTCCCCTATTTTTCTTTCAGAAAATTATGGCCTTTTCTATAAATTATTTTATGGTTTACTGTTTCGGACCGTCCCAATTCCATAACTAATGGGAACTTAAACTTACTCGAATGAGATATTCTTAGCCAATACAATTTCTGAACTGAAAGCAACTCTCTAGTACATCTTCATCTGAGGTCTAGCTCCTCAGCTCCAAGTGAACTTAGACCTATTTTAAAACATAGATATGTTTAACTCTGTATTTTAATCAACTAATTAGTTGGTCCATTTGGGACCCTTTGAACCAGTATAGGCAATGACTTTATTTTTATTTCAAGAATATATGCCGGTGGTCAAATAATTTTCCATATGTAAGTGGTAGTGTAAGAGATATATATTTTTTTCTTCTATTTTTTAAGTTCAGTGGTATATGTGCAGGAAGTGCAGTGTGTTACATAGTTAAATGTGTGCTATGGTGGTTTGCTGCACAGATCATCCCATCACCTAGGTATTCAGCCCCGCAGCAATTAGGTATTCTTCCCCATGCTCTCCCACCCCCAACCCTCACCAACAGGCCACAATATGTGTAGCTATCCCTACGTGTCCATGTGTTCTCATTGTTCAGCTTCCACTTATAAACGAGAATATGCAGTATTTAGTTTTCTGTTCCTGTGTTAGTTTGCTGAGAATAACAGCTTCCAGCTTCATCCATGCCTGGGGAAAAGACATGATCTCGTTCCTTTTTATGGCTGCATAGTATTCCATAGTATGTATGTATATATATGTATATATGTATATATGTGAATATATGTCTATATGTGTATATATGTATATATGTATATATGTGAATATATGTATATATATGTATATATGTATATATGTATGTATATATACATACATACTATGGAATACTATGCAGCCATAAAAAGCCATATACATATATACATATATATACATATGTATACATATATACATACATATATACATATATACATATATACATATATACATACATATATACATGTATAGACATGTGTGTACATATACATGTATACATATATACATACATATATACATATATACACACATATATACATATATACATATATACACATATACATACATATATACATATATACATATATACATACATATATACATATATACATACATATATACATATATATACATACATATATACATATATATACACACTGTGGAACATTTTCTTTATCCAGCCCATCATTGATGGGTATTTGGGTTGATTCCATGTTTGCTATTGTAAATAATACTGCAGTGAACATATGCATGTATGTATCTTTATAAAAGAAGGATTTATAATCTTTTGACTATATACCCAGTAATGGGATTGCTGGGTCAAATGGTATTTCTGCCTCTTGGTCTTTAAGGAATTGCCACACTGTCATTCACAATGGTCAAACTAATTTATACTTAGGAGATATATTTTTAATTTCTGATATGTTGAAATTTCTGGAACATATTGATAATTTATGAGACCATCTGGAAAGATTTCTTTTTAGTAAATAAAATATCCAGAGCAAATAAAACCATAAAAGTCCAGGAAAAAAATTAATACTACTATTTACAGTTGCAAAATAAACAAAATAGGTTTGTTAATTTAGCTTTCATAACAGATTTTCTCCCCAAATCTGGTTCTTCATAGCCTCTGAACTTTTGCCAAATTCAGATTAATCTGTTCCATATACATATTTATCCAAAACAGTATTAGCCTTGTTATTCATTCTGTGGTGACTAGAGAAGCAATAGTGAGAGAGACCTGTAGAATCAAGGTCTTTGTTGAAATGTTCTTTTAACAAAAATCTTCACAACCTGAGTGCCATAACCCATATATCCCAGGAAGTTGAGAGAACTAGGGTCTGAGAAAGGTAGAAGTGGTGTCACAGCACATCTTTTGTCATAATAAAATTGAGGGTATTCAATTCTTCTAAGTAGCTTCATTTGAATACTTTAAAAAATAAACTAGATGCTATCTAAAGGGCTCTAAAATATGCTCAAAGGAGAGACATAAGAAACATATATCCTAAAGAAGTGTGCAGACAGTGAGGTTGAGAATAAGAGACACTCTGACTTGAAGTGCAGGAAAGATTGCCATGAATTGAAATGATCTGACGAGGTTAAGAGGCCTTCGACAGGGATAGGCATTGAGAAGTGAACCTCAGAAGTGAAAATTAGAGGCAAGGAAGAGAATAGCGTTTTACAAGACAGCTAAAGTTGGTTGGAGTACAATGCAAAATAAATGAAAGGAAAATCAGATCAAACATCTGTGCCTTAGTTCATGTTGCAAAATATCTTGAATGCCAGGCTGAAGACTCTGGATATTATCCTATCTGCTATGAAGTAATATTAAATAATTTTATGCAAAATGATGAGAATATACTGGTTTGATAAGATTCTGAGCTAATGAAATCAAAGGGAGGAAAAGAGGATATAAAATAGATAATAAACAAGCACTAGCAAAATGGTGGCTCTAGTTGAGAATTAAGGATGAGGGTTGAATCCGAATTGGAATGAAGGTACCAGGCCTGGAAATTTAGAAGGACTTCAGTATGAATAAAAATACAATTAATATGGATATTGCAAGAGAAAGCCAATTTGAAAGAATAAAATGCTAAATTCCATTGCTAAGTTGATAATAGTATTAACAAGACATCAAGACTGTGTAAAGGGTTGTGGAGTTTGAGTTTTCTGATTTGCTAACTTTACCACATGTATTAAGGCATTAGAGCAGTATGGACAGTCAAAATCCTTGAAAAGTTGCTTATTATTTATTGGAACTATTTATTACCTTGAATCACTGCCTGATTTTAGCTTAAATAACTTACTATGAAGTGATTATTCAGAGGTGATCACAAATATTCCAACTGGGCAAATGAAAATATGCCAAAGAGACTACTACTAAAGGCGTTTATCCTTAGCAGATACGCATTTTTATTTTTATAATAAAACACCTGAACTAGTTGTTTCATTTTGTTCTCATTTATTGGAATGCATCCTTTGATTAGACATAATATAATTTCTTGCAATCGGTATGATTCACCTTGATCTTGACTTTTTAAAAATGTAATCAGCAGTTCTCCAAAACTCCCTTCTTATTCCATGTTATTTTTATATAGTGTACCCAAACATAGAAACTGAGTGAACCAACAGCACATTGACTGGTGCAGAATTTGTTGGTTCCTTTAAAATAATTTATACATTTAACCAAAATTATTGTTATGAGAAAAACCTGGGCCAGGTGCGGTGGCTCACACCTGTAATCCCAGCACTTTCAGAGACTGAGGTGGGTGGATCACCTGAGATCAGGAGTTTGAGACCAGCCTGGCCAGCATGGCGAAACCCCATCTCTAACACAAACACAAAAATTTGTCCAGCATGGTGGCAGGCCCTATAATCCCAGCTACTCAGGAGGCTGAGGCAGGAGAATCGCTTAAACCTGGGAGGCAGAGGTAGCAGTGAGCCAAGATCACACCACTGCACTCTAGCCTGGGCAACAAGAATGAAACTATATCTCAAAAAAAAAAAGAAAAAGAAAAAGAAAAACCTGGGACTATAAAAATCCCCCTACCCCCACAAGCTGGGAAAGAGCCAAGAGACCAAAGAATGACTCAGACAATTCCAGCTTGACCAGATGAGTTTATTAGGACTTACATATAGGGTTGCTAATGGCAGCAGGACAGCTCTGGAGATCCACCTTTTCTCTAAGCTACCTTTAAGCTAATTTACTGGCTCTTTGCCTACTGTGTATGTGTAATGAGACTGTTTTCCTTGGCATGTTCCCAGCTATGCCCCAGGATGTTTGGGTTCTCAGGCACATCCACTCTTTGACTAGGCATCATGGCCTTGGCTCACTGCCTAGTCTTCATTAAGTAACCTGGTGGGAGACCTGTCACACTACAATTGTTGAGTTCTCTCTAAATTATTTTAAACACGTAATCCTCCAATAAAAAATACATAAGGACTTGTTTTTTAAGGATGCATTTGGGAGGATTGGTTTTATTTGACGACATACTCAAAAGTAATCACTTACAACAGATTGAAGTATATTTATCTTTTTTTTTCTGTTTTGCTGTTTGTTATCTAAAATTGCCTACTAAGTTCATTGTTCTTTTTATTTTTTTTAGAGATGAAGTATCACTATATTGCCCAGGCTGGTCTCGAACTCCTGGCCTCAAGTGATCCTCCCACCTCAACCTCCCAAGTAGCTGGCATGAGCCACCCTGCCCACCAAAGTCATTCTTCTAAATTAAACAAGTTTGAACATAGAGATTTGGGAATTTTAAGAGCATCATAACTGGATTAATGCTTGATAATTCCTTATAGTACATTATAATAGACAAGAAAATTACTTATTTTTCTAACACATCTCTAGACCACAAGTACAATAGAGACACTACAAACTTTATTCTAGCTTGATTCACTTGGAAAAATACAAGTGCATAAAAGAGTTCTAAGACAAATGGACTGCTATTACTACAGCTAGCAGCTATTAGTATTATTTATAATTACTACCCCCTTCTAAAAGGATTTCCTTGCCAAAGAAATCATAAAGGCTACCGATTTCAACTTGTAAGGAGATGGATTTGTGGATATTATGTCTCCTTTTGTCACATCTTTTTATTTTATCCAGCAAAGTAGAGAGAAAAGCTAAACTGGGCAGAACAAATAGAACCTATTTGACTTGTATGACAGAAAATTCCCCCAGGTGGAAGCATCAAAGAGCTATAATAAATTTTGATTTAGAGAAATATAATATTTCATGATAGAAAATATTTCATTTCCCTAAACTGCTGTATTGCACATGTCTATAAGAGAAGAACAAGAAACATGAAATTTTATTGATTGATAAAAACAGGACTGATAGTTAGGATTTGGGGGGAAAAAGGGGAGCAGGCTAATTTGGGAAATGAAGATAAGGCTATAAATTGTGGGATGATATTAGTACCTACAGTATGGGGGTTTTGGAGGATTAAAAGAGACAATGTATATGAGGTGCCTGTCAGCATCCATGTGGCACTGTATTCCAACACCCTTCCTAACATGCTACCTACTATCACCACTACCAGTGTTACTTCCATCACTACTAATATATCTCAAGCAATTTATTAATCAGAAGTATCTACGTTGCATTTAAATGACTTTCATTATATTAGACGTTACCATTCAATTAGAAATCATGCTTTTTTTCCTACCCATATTCACACTTGAATTTAATTTAATATAAATCAGGATTACTGGTTTAATCATCATAAACTTATTTGATAATTTTTAATAGACAAAGTCCAGCTTTAATTAGCCAATTTCTCACTCTAAACATTCAATTTTCATCTTTTGAAACAATCGATATTTAATCCCAGAAAGAGTCCCCAGATTGTTTAATGGAGATATGCTGGAGGCAAGGAGGCGATCATCAGGTCACACCCCAATGTAAGCGGGGTTTCAGAAATACTTGTCAGCCAGCCAAGGAGGGGCCACACTGGAGAAGAATGGAATGTTGGTGGAATGCATAAGTTATAAGGTTACTGAAGTTAACCAGGAATAAAATTAAGGATATGTCCAGTTTTGCAAATAATAAATGAAATAAAAAAATAGAATACCTAATTTAGGTAGAAATGAACTTTTATCAGCCCTAATTACCCAAAACAAAGCTGGGAACCTATGCTAGGAAAAAATGGCCACAATGCACAGACACAGAAAGTGGCCCTCAGCCCTTACTCAGAGTCTATCGATTTCCATTTTGCATACAAATCATGCAATCCATCCCGGGTTGTAAGAAAAATGGTTCAAGAAGAAGGAGAATTTTTAAAAAACACATGAAAGCAGTAAACTATTCTAAAAGCAACAGTCTAATGCCTTTGTGGTGGGGAAAATATATCTTGCAGCATAGAGATACCTCCAGGGAACATCTTAAGCTGGCATCATCATAAAGATGAGTTTGTTATTTTACAACTCGACAAGAGGGAGAAAATGATTTCTGCTAAATTTCTGAGTGTTAAGGAGAGTCAACAGCAAGAAGGGGCTAATTTACAAGAGGGCAGCAGAATAGATGCAGAGAGAAGGCGGCCAAGTATTACAAAGGACCGTCAGAAATAGGAAGGGCCACATAAGTGTGTAGCCTTGGGAGGGGGCAGAGAGAGAAGCACAGGACCTGAGAGTTGAGGCAATGCCATGGAACCCCATGAGAATACAGTAATACCTTCTTCATTGGATTGTTGTAAGGATTAAATGATTTATCTGAAGTTGTATTCATTGTTGGTTGCTGTGTAACAAATTGCCCCACAAGTTAGTGGTTGAAAAAAGCAAACATTTATCATCTCAGAGTTACTAAATCCAGCCAACACTCCAGGGGGTAGAACTACACAAGGCATGAATTACACAAGGTGGAGGTCATGGGGGCCATCTTAAAGGATGCTGACTACAATTGTATGTAGCAAAGTGCCAGCACATAAGGGCTCAATATATGCTAGCTCCTATAACTATTATCATTTGGAAAATTCACAAACAACTATTTATTGTCCCTGAATAAATGAGGTATTACTGTGCTCAAGGTTCAAATCATGTTCTAAAGAATAAATAAAATGAGATATACCCAATGATGAAACTCAAGCCACCAAATATTAATCCAGCAAATTATATCTAAACAAACAATATTAGAAATAATTTGTATTGGGAAAGGAGGGACAGTCAGAAGCAAAGGGCAATGGAGACCATTAGCATCACCTCCTTCCTATGAAGATTTGCAAAAGTGGCCCCCTCGTGCTGGTGTGATTCCATCCTGCATGACTGTTCTCTGGAGCAGTAGTCATTATCTCTGTCCACCTTTTCACCCGCCTAAGTCCTTGCCACCACCCCAATGGAAGATTTGACATGAACCCCCTAAAGCCCCAGAACTACCTTTTTGGTTATGAGCTAAACACTGACAAAGTTTGTCACTTTAATGTGAATAATGATGAAAAAACTACAGTTATCTTTAAGAATAGTCAGTTTAGGGGCTGATGCATAGAATGAATTGCACGTTGCTGAAGCAGAGGCAATGAATTATAAAGGCGGTCCAATTGAAATAACACTGGCACTTTGAAAATGTCTGTACAGCCAATGGTTTCCCTTAGGGACTTTGAAATACCACCACCCGTGGTCTCATGGTTGAAGTGTGGTTCAGGGCCAGGGCATATTAATGGACAGCACTTAGTAGCTGTGGAGGAAGAGGCAGAGTGAGAAGATGAAGAGGAGGAGAATATGAAGCTCTTAAGTATACCTGGAAAGTGATCTGCCCCTAGAAATGGTAGTGAGGTTCCACAGAAAAAAAGTAAAACATGCTGCTGATGAAGATGATAATAATAGAGATGATGAAGATGAAGATGATGATTTTAATTATGAAGAAACTGAAAAAATATCTCCAGTGAAGAAATCCATATGATTTACTCCAGCCAAAAATGCAAAACATCAAACCAGAAGGAAAAAGACTCAACACCATCAACACCAAGATCAGAAGGTCAAGAATCATTCAAAAAAAAGGGAAAAAAAAACTTCTAAAACACCAAAAGGACCTTGTTCTGTGGAAGAAGACATTAGAGCAAAAATGCAAATAACTGTAGAAAAAGGGACTTCTCTTCCCAAAGTGGAAGCCAAATTTATCAATCATGTGAAGGACTGCTTCTGGATGACCGACCAGGAAGCTGTTCAAGGTCTCTGGCAGTAGATGAAGTCTCTTCAAGGAAGATAGTTTAAACGGGTTGTTAAAAATTTTATCTTATTTCATTTCTGTAACAGTTGATATCTGGCTGTCCTTTTCATAATGCAGAGTGAGAACTTTCCCTACTGTGTTGATAAATGTTGTCTAGCTTCCATTGCCAAAAATGTGTTGTCCAAAATGTCGGTTTTTAAAGATGAAACTCCAGCCTTTGCATGGTTTTAAGCATATATGGAATGTTATCATAGGACATAGTAGTAGCGGTGGTCAGACATGGAAATGATGGGAAGACAAAAATATACATGTGAAATGAGCTCAGAATTTTAACAACATAAATAAATAAAAACTAAAAAGTGGCCCTTTCTCACCATGACCACCAGATTCTTCCACTCTGTAGCTGCAAACCCCTGCATTAAATAGTGCTCTGCTATCTCTGCTTTATGGTGGATCAAATGGTGTATGTGGAAAAGAAAATAAGCATCTATTACTTCAAAAACTGGTGGAATTATTGGACAACAACTTTTGTAACTCAAATCAAATTTCCATCAAATTATATGAATACAAGCTGCAGGAGAAAAGGAGAGAGGAATTAGGAGAATTTGATGGGGCAAATTCTGAAATAAAATAGCTATCTCTCTCATCTTTGCCAATGAAATATTAAAGATGTCAAAAGTGGATCATTACCACTGCTATCAACATGAACAGCCCTCAGAAGGGAGCAACCTTGGATGCTGCGGCCACCCTAAAACTGACAAGCTCAAATCCATTACGCTGTAAATGTATCTTCGTCCCCAACCCACCCACCAGCAAAGTGTCCTAAGACAGCTGCTAATTTAAAGACAGAATTAATTATAAGCGACTCAGTGACAGATGCTCTGCATTTGGACTCCAACTGAAAAAGCCTCTGTGTTCTGGGCATGATGCTGGTGCTCTACTCTAAAGATTCCACCGCAGCGGAGGCCACATTACTTGGTGGGTGGCTTGCTTGCCACCTGTTTGGGCAAACCACTGTGACTTAGCCTAGTTTTTTGATTTCCCCAGCTTGCCGTTCCTTTTGCTGGTCTTCTCCCTCTTTCCCTGTAGCTAAAGCACAGTCTTATTTGTCACCACCCGTCAAGACACACAGGAAAAAGGGGATCCATACCAGATAATTTTTCCTGCATTCCTTTCTCTAGAAGCCAAACAAGGTATTCTTCAGACAAAGAAAGCACCGACCATGCACAGAGAGTCCTTTGCCTCTTTGGGATTAGTCACAGCCTCAAAAGCGACGAGCTATCGTGTCAATCCATGCTCCTAGCTCCCCATAAACTTCCTCATTCCTAATGCTAGAGAAGACACCTAGAATGTTTTCATGTTTATTTTAAAAGTAACACATTTGCATTTTAGAAAAGCTAGACATACAGAATATTTTTAAGAAGAAAATAGTCAGAATACATTTTCCATTCTGCTCAATGAATTCTTTTTAAAGAGTTCTCCATGCCCTATATTTGATAGAAGTCCTCAGTATATATGATGCACAGAGAAAAAGGAACAATTTTACCTTAAGTTTATACCTTATATGCCTGGAATAAATGATGGCCACTAATATTTTTATATTTTTCATTTTGTTTAACACATATTTTTGAGTTCACTCTAACATATTTTAAACCCTGAATGCCACGGTCATACAAAATAGCTAATTTTATAAATTATTTTTCTTTATAAAAATTAAGCCTCACCTATTGATACCTTTGGAGAATGTCTCAGTCAGTTTGGGCTGCTATGCCAAAGTATCATACGCTGGGTGGCTTATGAACAACACAAATTTATTTCTCATATTTCTGGAGGCTACAAGTCCAGGATCAGGATGCCAGCATGATTGGATACTGGTGAGGGCCACCTTCCAAGGTGCAGACTGCTGTCTTTAATCGTATGGCAGAAAGAGGGTGAGAGAGCTCTCTAGAGTCTCTTTTATAAAAGCATTCATCCCATTTAGAAGAGGTCCATCCTTATTACATAATTACCTCCCAAAGTTTCTGTCTCCTAATACCTTCACATTAGGAGTTCAGATTTCAGCCTATAAATTTGGAGGGGGAGGGTACATAAACATTCAGTCCGTCGCAGAGAGTATTGCAGTGCTTGGAAATTGCTGCTTTCCTTTTAATCTACTTTTAGATGAACTCGTCTCTACAAATGTTACTCCTATCCCACGTTTTATCTGCCAAACTTCCAGAACGCTTCCAACTCTCTTCCATAGATTCTACTTCTCAGCCTGCCATTTTTATTTTGTGTAAACATTATGTTTAACAATCATGACTTGCATAATATAATCATAAGTAAAATTTATTTCTATATCTTAAAATCCACTCTAATAGGCTAGATCTTTCTTGATATCCTTGATGTTTCTGGTACTTCTAGGGTAATAAAAATATCCATAATTCATTCAAGTCTCATGACAGTCTCAGTAATTATTTAGTCCTGTGCAATGGTCAAAATTCAGTCTTGCATTAAATTTAGAACAGATATCTCCTTTCAAACTTTTGTATCATGATTTTGTATCTCACTTTGAAATATGTTATCAATTTTCTCAGCGCTTCAACTAAAGCTTCCATGATGACGTCCTTTTCAAATGTTTCCCTTCCTCTTCTTATGCCCATAACCTTTAGAGGGTCCACTAGAATTCCCCAATGTTAGTCATTAGTATAATTTATAGCACCTGCTCTCTCTGTCAAGTGAAAAGTAAACCAAATCAGAAAAACAACATTGACTTAATATTTGTTTTATCTTCTACTTACCACCAAGAATCATCTACTTTCTCCAAATGGTGTCAACAAAGAGCCTAAATTCCATCTGAAGGGTCCTCGTTGAAACCCAGGGAAGACAATTTTGTTTCAGTGAAGCCCCATCAACTTTCCTTTTAGATTATCAAGGAGGACCTGCCTACTTGCCTTCTGATTCCTCATCCCTCAGTATTCCTGACCTACTGCTCTGTAAATTACTCCCACCAGGTCAGACATCCCATCCTAATTTCTCAACACTCCTCTCCCAACCCTAATACCCCTTCTGTTAATGTATCCCCCTGCTGAGCTGCCAACCCACCGCTTTATCCATCGTACTTGTCCTCATCAATCCCATGGCGCCATAACCCACTACTCTTCCATAAATGAAATCTCATCCTAATCTGCATCCTAATGTGTGAAAACTCTTATCTACCCCAATTTTTTGTTCACAAAGTAACATAAATTAAACAATGCATTCACATCATTTATTCCTTACCGGCCTAATAAAGTTTCCCTTCCTCTGACCCTTTTGACTCAGAGACTAGTGAGTGAGAGCCAAGCATCTCTGTCCTTCTCCATGGCTTAGTTGGGTGACTAGTGCACCCAATCCACATGGAACAATTACAGGTCACTCATGTCATACCCATGCTCTGAGTCACTGCTGCCCATGTGTTATCTATCCCATATCCACAGAATCTAGTCTCTGTCTTCATGAAGCCCAATCTTAAGTTGCTTTTTTTGCTTTTTTTTTTTTTTTTTTTGAGACTGAGTCACTAGTCTAGTGTCGCCCAGGCTGGAGTGCAGTGGCATGATCTTGGCTCACTGCAACCTGCCTCCCAGATTCAAGCAATTCTCTTGCCTCAGCCTCCTGAGTAGCTGGGACTACAGGTGCCCGCCACCATGCCCAGCTAATTTTTGTATCTTTTTTTGTTTTTGTAGTAGAGACGAGGTTTCACTATGTTAGCCAAGCTGGTCTCAAACTCCTGACCTCGTGATCCACCCACCTCAGCCTCCCAAAGTGCTGGGATTACAGGCGTGAGCCACTGCACCGGCCAAGTTGCTTGTCTTCTAAATGTAAGCTTATCTTCTAAATTTTCTCCACTGCTTCTCAAAGCCAGAGACATGGGAATTATCCTGATGATCAGGAAGATCTGATTCATCATCTATCCTACCACATCATCATCATTTTTGTTCTGCTAAAACACAATTCTTTTTACATAACTCTTTGGTCAACTGCCTTTAATGGCTTCTCCTACCTACAAGAATAGATGCCAGTTCAGATTTGAGCTCCTTCGCTGTAGAGATTTAGCCCTACTCTACCAAAGATAGGGTTGCCAGACTTAGCAAATAAAAACAGAAGACTTTATCTGGCAACCTTGACTGAAGAGTAACCAACTGCAACAGTAAAACCATACTACTTTCAAACCATACAAATGCCATAATTACTATTCAAAATCCTAAACAATCAGTACAGCAAGGATACTGAACAATCAGGGTGGATGAAGATGGTCAACAAGTGAGAGGCTGAACCAATGCATCCTCGTAACATCGCAGCTATGAGTACATCCCAACTCATGCTACCTTCCACAAAAGGAATGCCCATTATCCTCTCCTTTATCCCTTCAGATATTTCCCGTCTTCCAAAGACTTCTTAATTTTAATTTTCTCTATAAAAACCTTTCTTAAATAACTAAATTAGTGTGAGTTTGGAATCGAAGATCAAGTTTATAGTTCCTTCAACTGAATTTCTCTAGCTAGTACTGCCTATGCAACTTACCTTGCAAGATGCTGCCTATTAGAAGACAACTCTCCATGGGTCTTTTGCATTTCTCCATATCTTATGAGTAGAACTATTGACTGCCCTTTGTTCAAGGCTGTCTTTTCAAGGATGTTTATACAGCAAACAGCCCTAGAAGATATAGTGTCTCTTTCCAGGCCAAAGGGCAGGCATGCTTACTGCCTATTACAAAAAATTCAGGTTCCCTACACATGGTGTTCTCTTCTGTAGCAAAATCCAGAAAGTGAGCTGGCATTTATCTGGCCTCCTGCATCACTTCTGTGGAACTCAGAGGCAAGGGGAACTGACTTAAATATGCTAACACTCATGTAGCATGCTGTTCCGTAAGTAAGAAAATCTGAGCTGTCTTGTGTCTTCTGCCAGGATATGCGAAACTGTGACAAGCCTACTTGTAAGTTTACAAATAAGGTAAAATATAAAACCCTTCACAGTTCTTGACACTGCCATGCTACTTCAATGTTTCACACATGTAAATCTAATAGCCCCAACTAGATTATGCTTCATTAATCCTACCTTTCATTCAGTGCTTAGTTTTGCAGAGTGACAGCTCTACAAAAATCTCATTGAATAATACTTCAACATGTTTTGAGAAACAAAACAAAAAGAAAGGAAAGAGGTTATCTTTCATGTTTATGAAAGCCTATGATCAAGGAAAGAAGGCTTCTTGAGAAATTAGGTAATGTCTGAAAGTTAAGAATAAGGCTAAACTCAGAGGGCTAGAGAAAGATCCAAAGTGAAAGAATCACTGAGAACCCATCTCTAGATCTGATTTCTGAATCTGCCTAATCTGAAAGCAGCCTGCATCATTATCATCTTCACCACCTCCAACAAATTACTTACTTCTCTAGTGTGCCTACTTGGTCTTAAGAAGGATGTAACTGTCATGGTGACAGCACAGTTGAACTTCAGGAATTAGAAAAGCAGCAACACTGAGCTTCTCTAAGCCTTGAACTGAGCCAGGTGGGCCAGAGTTAACAGCCATCTGGCTGTGGGCCTCCAAACAGCTGTGGGCCGTTCGGGCATGAGCAAGAAGCCCGCATAATGAGTCTATGCTGGAGATAGGGTGAAGCACAGCTGTCTAGAAGGTCGCACACTAGAGCATTGTGCCACACAAGAAGTTCAACATTCACAGGAAAAAAAAAATTGTGTTTAATATCCCACTTAGAATGACCTCTAGCTACCTGTATTTATTTAGAAAGTGGAATTTATAGCACTGTTCACCCCAGAAGCTCTGGAAAGAGTGTTTCTATAGTTACTGAATTGACCTCTCCAGCATTCCACAGGTGATCTGCAGTAAAATACATAACCTCAGTCATTTAAGAAAAAACACCAATGGAATGACACTTGATTCATAAGTGGCAAAGTCCAAATTTGACAAATCAAAACTGTTCTTGACCAGAAACTTTAAATTCCAAATGTCAAGTGAACTAATTTGAACTAAATGTCAAATTTTTTTCTAGCCTTCTCCTTCCCTGACTTTTTTAATTTCACATGACAATTTTGGATGTCGTCATGCTGAGTCTCATCACCCATCAGAACATTTAAATTAAAGACATCTGACAGGCAGATTTGACTTATGAATTCATTTTCATAATGTTCAAATATCCACATCAAGGCTCTGTATCTGACAAGTGGGCTTTTTTGTAATAAGCATATTATAAGCCAGCAGGAGTCATCTCGCTAGTTACATTTTCATGCAAGAAATAGATATTAGGAGATTCCTAGGTCAGTGCAATCAACTGCAATTTAAACATTTTTAAAGGACTTATCACCTTTTAGAAATGGACTATCATGACTTCCAAATGGGACCAGAAATGGCAGAAAAGAAAAGCATTGTATCATGATATTTTTCCTATATCTTTAAGCCCTTCATCTTAAAACTTATAACTGAAATATGAAAGGTGATTAAAATAACAGGTTTATAAAATATGTATTCTACAGGGATTTTTTTTCTCTTCCCTTCAACAAGTCCTGCAACTGAAAATCAGCAAAGTTTTATCTTGCTCGCTTCATTCCCAACCTCAGGCAAATTCTCAACCCCAAGCTCCTCTTTTGCTGCCGATACTCCACAGCTTACCGCAAGTGGATTCTCCAGGTCTCTGTGCTTCCTCTCCAGTCCTCTATCCCAGACTTCCAGGGTGTAGTCACACCCTATGATTAATAATTCCATGGTATGGGGTAAACATCAAGCATTTTGCACATTATTCTTCTGAGTCCAAAAAAATGTACCTCATCATAAGCTTCCTAAGAAGGATTTCATTAATACCAGAAGGTTTTTCTAATTGTCACCTAACTTAGTCCCTGGACATAACATGTGCTCAATCAGTGGCTTTTTAACTGAACTAATTATGACAATTTTCAGCAGATCAAGAGCAAAGATATTGTGGTTCACAAACATTTTACAACACAGGCACAGGGCCTGATAGACACTGACTGATCAATTCTGCAGGGAGAGAGAGAGAAAGAGACCATACGTAATATTTTACTCAATAATTGTACAAGCAAATTTGAGCCATTTTATCTTCATGAGAAATTCTTCAGATCAAATAACAGAATCATGATAATAACCATAAAATAATACAATTTTAGGCACTTTCAATGCACCATATATTATCATCATCATGTTATATACATTGCTTCTGTGCTGGGCTATACCACATGTATTAGTCAGGTTATGTGAGTTAATGCTACAAATACAGCCCTGAAATCTCAGACACTTCAATCAAACAGCACAGACTTATTTCTGGCCAGTAGGGGCCAGCTGGGGCTGACAGAGCACCATGTCAACCCTTGATTCCACAATTCCCAAGTCAGGAGAAAGGATGTGACAATGACAACTAGTACACAGGTTTGTAAAGTCTTCGGTCTAAAAAAGACACACAGCACTTCAAAAATCCCTTCAAACCTCAAAAATCACTCAAAAAGTTGAGCATATGATGGAACCTAGGAAGTTCTTTAAATAAAGCTCTTAAAATGACAAAGAATTAATTTAAAGTAACTGGACTGTCCGATAGCAAATACAATACATTAAAATTGCAATGGTAGCAAAATGTATCACACATTTTCTATGTACCAGGTATCATTCTGACGTTTAACAGGTACTAGCTCATTTAATCCTCAGGATAGCCTTTTAAGGTAGGTACGAATACTATCTCCATTTGACTGACAAGGTAACTGAGGAACCAAGAGGTTGAATAAATTGCCCAAGGGCACACAGCTGTTAAGTAGTAAACACGAGATTGGAAACAGACATTCTGGCTACAACATCTGTACACTTAACCTCTGTCAATCTAAACCATTGCAATATATGTGAAGACTTTGTTGGTTAAATCTCAGTATGAATAAATATACACAACAATCTACAACTATACAATTCCTGTCTAGTTTTAGTTTCCAGTTCTTTCAGTAATGTGTGCCTTGACAAAAATGTTCCTGGCCTATCTTGTCTTTTCTATTTTGTCTGTTATTCTTGGTAAGTTCCTGTGGGGCAGAGATCACGCTAACATCCAGCAACATAACAGCAACATAATTAATGTTTAATAAATATTTGTGGAGCAAATGAATAAAATTCAAGTTTTCCATTTCTTCTGACTTATCAATATGACTCATAACATCTAAACTAGAAGGTGCTTTTATTAATTTTTTAATGTTAAAACATATTTTAAAAACCTTTGAGTTCCTGGTCTGCAAAGTTCAAACACAGTCATTATCAATTGTTAATTTCTGTCAACGTACTCTCAAAATTCTGGCCATGTATTTTGCCCAAGAAATAGCATGTTGGTATCAATTGCACAAATATTCTTCTGATCTCCCCCATGCTGTTTAACCATTTGGTACCATGTCCTGTAGCCTGCATGAGCACCCTCCAGCATCCTGAGCAGAAGGCTCTCCCTGAGTGCACAGGAAGAAATTCGGTTGCCTATTATACACAAATTCCCCATCGCCCCTCATGTCTTCCTCACTGTCCAGAATCCAGACTTGGAGATAATAGATCAGAGAAATCTGATACCAAGCATAAGATTCAAAAAACTCACCATTTTATGTAGAAATGTACACTGAAAATTCTTTTTTCCTTTGATGTATTGATCACTGACTGCAACAAAATAAGCAGAAGTGAGACATAAGGAGAGAATAATGGAGAAAAAACGAGACTGCAAAATAGACTACTATACTAAAGACTGTAGTCCATATTGGAAGAGACCATGTCATGATTGCCTCTCTGGCTGTTATATAAAGTACCTAGTTTCCTATATGAACTTTGCTTTACATACTAATAGGACGTTCTTAAAGCATTTGAAATAAGCCACAGGCCTAGGAGAGTATTCCTTGAACTGCCCTCCATTGATTTGCTTTTCCTGAAATGCTTATATATCCTTGATGTTAAATGGGTTCTTTGATCAAATAGACTAGAAAAAAAATGGATCCAGGGTAATTACATCAGTTTCTTTGTTCAGACTGCTCAGATACTTTTCAATGCATACAATTGTATAAATAGAAACCTCTAAGGTATGTTCATTATATTTTCCCATCTTTGTGCACCACCATGATGAAATAGCCTATGCTTTTGAACATCTATACTTCTATAGAAAATGTATCTTTGTAGAATCATACTTGACAAGTAAAGTCTTTCTTTCAAATCCATGGCTGATGACTTAAATGTTCCCAAAGCCCTTATAGTTGAGGATCCATGTGTCAAATAAGCATGGCATTTTAACTCAGTCCCTCTAAGCACACACTGTGTACACACACACACACACAAATCAGTAAACTTTATCTTGTTTGGAGAATTAGTCATTCAGTATTTTGCAGTTCCTTACTTGGGAGGATCTTTCGGTGGGTTGGGGGCTCACCTTTCACCTAATTAATGCACCAAGAGTTACTAACTGGACAATTGGCTGTGTAAGATTCCACAGTGTGCTTAAAACTCATGCTGTCTTTCAGCACCTTTCTTTCCCTTTGATTATTTCAGACAGAGAGCTAAATTCAACTTCTACAGTTACCACTTACTTCGTAAGTTGTGCAACTTATTTAACCTTTGTTAGTCCCCATTTCCTCACCTATAAACTGAGAGTAGTAATATTTCTCCTGCAGAGTACTCCTGAGATTAAATGAGAACATTTGTAATACAGAACTAATACAACTCATTAACAGGAAGGACTCCACAGCTGCTACTTCCCTTTATTCTACCACTTCATCCTCACCTCCCTTCTACCTCACCATCTAATATCTCTAAATATTTTAGTAAAAATAAAATATTCCAAAGCATACTTTGTATTCTAAATCAATTTCTAAATTGTCTATCTAACTGGTATAGTGAAGTTCTCTTAAGAGGCGTGAAATTAGAAGGGAAAACCAATGATACAATCGTGCTATGGTCGGGTATACTTATCCAGTCATCTCTATTCTAATCCTTCCAGCCATATCAAAAGATGCAACATTTCTACCACTGAAAGTGTTGCAGAAAAGCCTATAAAAAGACTTTTAATGTGAAATTTGAAAAAAGAAGGTTTAATTTTGTTGACTTATGTGTTCATCACTTTCTCAAAGAAAATCTGTAGCTGATTAATTTTGTGTTAGATATTCCTTGTCATAATATTAAACTTTCTTTCAATCGTGAAATTTGGATTAAACTATTTAAGCTAATGCATGTAATTGTGGGCATGATAAATAAGGAAAATAAAGCTTTATCCTTGTTGTAATTATGGAAAATTAAAGCACAAAAAAAGTGCATGCTTCAGTTTTCAGATCTCATTCAGGCTGTGTCCCCATATCTAAAAAAAATCTGAATCAGGATTAAAATTCTGGCCCACCTGCTTCAACTCAACAAATCAGACATTTCTCTAACCCCAACATAGAAAAATAAATCATAGATTTCTTTATAATTTCTCCCTTGCTTTGTGATATATTACAATTTCAGAAAACCCTATCTCATTCTCCATTAGAAAAACAATTTTCTTTTTAAAAAGCATCATTGCTCCCTAAATTATAATTTAAAAAATAATTAATATTCTCCCTTCTTAAGCAGTAAAAAATATGTTGTTTTCAACAAATTTAGGCAATATGCAATGCTTTAGAATCTTTAGAATTGGGATTTTTCATCAAATTATGCCTGAGAGAAAAAAATGATTTCCACTTTGGGATTTACCCAGTGTCATAATCTAAATGTTTATTCCAGAGGAAGCTTATAATTCTGCCTATATCGGGTTGTTCTAGTCATCATGTTAATTTTACCACTGACACTGCTCATACTAGGAGTACCCCCTAGGATTTCCACACTGAGTAGCAGCAACCTTCTTTCCTTTTCCTGGTCAGAATCAATCACCCTAGCCAAATATTGTAATCCCTCTCCTCGTTACCCGAAGCAGCATGAAATGGGCAGGTGACAGCATCTACTTCTAATTAAATAAATCAATTGGTATCTCTAGAAGCATTGCCCCACTTCAAGCTATACTCAGAAACCAGTATAAAAGTAAAAATTTTGTGAGTCAGTTAAAATGTGAAAGCAGCTATGTCTTTGATATTAGATCCACGAATTTCAGTTATGTAAGAAGCAGCACCATATGTCGGTAGTTGATTCAGAATGTGTGTTGTATAGTATAAGAAAGGATTTTATCCTACATGGCATCCTACCGTTTTGAGTACTCCAGTTGATTTTGGGTGATAGAGTATGTAATAATGCCAGCAAATCTCATGGCAGCAACCCAGCTCCTTACTTCTTTCACTCTAACCTGAGTTCCTTAGGAAGAAACAATGTTGTATAGAATGTGATGCTCTAAACTATATTCGGTAATTCCTTAGAAGAGTTCGTGGGGAGAAGGAGGTGTGGTGGGTGTGGTGCTGGCAAGAGCTTGATACAGGAGAAAAACCCACCTGAACCCGGAATATATATCTATCCCAATTAGGGCAAACTGCTGCCTTCTCCAAGATGGAAGGCTTCCAATAAAATCAGACTGTTATAAGGTAAATGCCAGGACCCTCCTTGGTTAGTATCAAATCAGGGACTTAGGGACTTAGTGTTGGACCCTCTAATCACAGGAGGGCACTAAATGATTTTGGTAGTCAGGTTCCTAGTTACAGTAAGAAAAAGTACATGTTGTTGGGCTCATGCCTAGCCCGCATCCCTCACATCATCATCACGTTCTTCGTTAGCCTGTTTAGTCTTTTCAAAAGAGCTTTCAGTATTAGTTATTTTCACTTCCTTGCCTCCAATTTACTCTGATCCAGTCTGGCATTCATACTCATGACTGGTCTTAAAGAGCCCTTTTTAAGGTAATTAAAAACCTCCATTTGGCCAAATCCAATGGTCAGTAATCAATCCACATCCTGGTCAACCCTCTTCAACTCCTTCCTTGAAACTTTTCTTATTTTAGCCTCTGGGACCCCTCCTTTCTCCATTTTCTCCCTACTTCACACTCCTCCTGTCACCTTTGTTAGATCTTTCTCCTCTTCCAACTTCTAATCACTGAAGTTCCCTAGGGCTCTGTCTTTAGATATTTCTTCCCTACCTACACTCCCTTTAGAGATGATATCATCCAATCTCTTGCCTTTAAATGTCCTCTATATGCTAGGGATCCTCCCCTTTATGTTACCACTCCAGACCTCATCCCTAAATTCCACACCCATATAACTACCTACTCAATATCTCCATTTATCTAATAGGACTCTCAAAACTAATATATCCAAAAAATTATTTCTTCTTATCCCACAGTCTGCTTCTCATAAAGTACTCCTCATCTCGGTAAACGCCCACTTTATCCTTCCCATTGCTCAGACCAAAATCTTTGGAGCTATCCGTGACACCATTCTTTTTCTCATATCATATCCAATCCATTAGCAAATTTTGTCAGCTCTACCTGTAAAGCATATCCAGAACTCAACCACTTCTTACCACCTTCCCCACAACCACTATAGTCTCATCCATCATTTCTTTTCCTGAAGCCTGTTTTCTTCTTTCCCGCTCACTCCCTGTGGTTTGTTCCCCCACAGCATTCCAAATGACCCTTTTAAGACATAAGTTCTATCATGTTACTCTTCCAACAAAACTTACTTCCAATTTCACTGAGAATGAAATCCAGTCTTTACCACAGTCTATAAGACCCTATATGACTGGGCCTCTGCCTCTTCCACTTGTTCCCCTGATTGCTGTCAAATTTGCCTCCTTGCTGCTTCTTGAACAGAACAAGCATGTTTCTGCCATCTATTCCAAATTGTCTGCAATGCATCTACCCTGTATTGTTGTCAGATTCCCTAAACAATATCTAAAATATCACCTCAGTACCTTCTACCCTCAATTTAATTGCTAGAAAGATAAGATAGCACAGTTTTTGAGGGGTAACTCAGCTCACTTCATCCCACAGTCCTATGGTCTCTACTGAGCCAGTTACAAATAAAAGCTGCTTTTCAAAATGGTACAGTTACTTGCCAAAGGGAGAATTATTTTTCTAACATTCAGGGCCTTCTGTTGCAGATTCTCCTCTTGTAGCTTGATTTAGGTTTTGTCAGCCTCCCAGTCTGCCACAGATACTTTCATCATCACTAGATGTACTAGGTCATTAAAGCAGAGTGGCACAGCTGCTTGCCTGGCCAGCTAAGGAGCTCTCCTCTCACTCTGGATATCTTTGGGGTCATGGAACACACACAGATACGAAATATGTCAACTCTAAACAGACATATAACAAAAAAAAAAAAAAAAAAACATTCCAAAGGATTGTACCTCTTTCTTGCAGGCAACAGGGTCCATGAATAACTATTTGTTTTTTCATCTGAAGTAGAAATCTTGATATTGCCCAGATACTTCAAAGAGATGGCAGGCCTCCGTAGCATCGAGATATTTATCTTCCTCCTCTGGTACAGTCATCTTACAAAGGCTTCCAGGCTTTACTTTTTCACTTCACATTATCAGGATGCGATACATGTGGTGAACCAACATGGCTTTCTGTGAAACAGTGATATGGACAAATTTCCTTTAGACAAAATAACACAGAGTTGGACAACTGATTGCATCCTGAGGCAGAACAGTAAGGGTGTACTATTTTCCCTTCCAGGTAAGAACAAACCACCTTCGCTATTTTTTATTTACAGAATAAAGGAGGGAAATATTCACCTGTTTAATTGCTACATAACAGATTCAAAGGGCTGTAATGATTTTCTCTAGTAAGGAGACCTTATCAAGAAAATCAAATATAATTGAATTCACCACCTGATTAAGCTTATAATAATCCACCATCATTCTCCAAAATACATCTGTCTTCTGCATTAATCTAACTAGGGATGTGATAAGAATCATTAATCTTCATCTTTCAAGCCTTTCATGGCAGTAGTAATATCTACAATTTCTGCAAGGATTCAGAGCTGATTTTGACTTACTCTATGGAAGAGAAAGGAAATTCCAAAAGCTTCCATTTTAGCATTCCTACCATAATGGGATGTACACCCAGTGGTCTTCAACCTACAGCAAAATTGTGATGCAATAAAATATCCTTATAGTTCTTTTTTCTTTGCCTTCTGTGCCTTACTCCAGACTTTATAGTCTTAATGCCTGATTTCTAACACCTTTCTATAAGCAAATCCTGAGTTCTATCATTTGCCCTCTGAAACATATTAATGTCCAAATAAAAAAGAAAGATCATAAGCTTCAAATATAACCAACAGAATTTCTAATTGTAAACCTATCACTTCCTGAATCCTGTGAGACTTTGCCCACATTACTTAATTTCTCTAAGCTTCAGTTTTTTCCTCTATGAAAGGATGATTGATATCTATAGACTTACGAGGTAAAGTCATTGAACACAGTAGGCACTCATAGTAACCACAAGGTTCTAAAGCACATGGTGTTCTCTTTGCCTAAAATACTTCAATTCTCCAACCCTTCTACTCTTCCTTCAGATTTCCGTGGAAAACTTTTTCTGTTCCTTTTCTTTGCTTAGGTCAAATTTCCCTTGTATGTATGTTCCCATAACACCACCTCTCTCCCCTTTCCTTCCAGTGTTTATCTTGGATGTTATTTTATATTAATTTTATATTGATATGATTAATGTCTGTCTTTACCATGGCTCTGTATTCCCCTTGAGGGAAAGCCAAGGCTGTTTTTGCTCATCTTGGTATTTCTAGTGCTTAACATAAGGCTTGACCATTGTAGGCACTTAAAATTAGTTGAATAAATGAATACACAAGGCAACAGCTAATGAGCACTTCCTATTGGTAATATTACATGTTATGTGCTTTGTGTCCACTACCACATTTAATACCCATTAACTTGATACCCAACAGCCCTCATATTTATTATAAATTTAGGAATGTATCATTTAGAAAACATTAAATTCTGAGGTTTTTCACTGTCTTCCTCATTGGTGTGGGTATCCCTCTTCCTACAATATCTTATAATATATTCAAAATCTCAGGATCACGTTATAATTTGTCTGTGCATTCAAGACCTCCAACACAACACAGTTGATTCAGAAACTCTGGTCTGCATCAGAAACACCTGAGAGCTGGTTTAACATTTCCCCCATACACAGAGATTTTAATTCTGTAGTTCAGGAGTGGGACCCAAGCCTACATGTTAATACACAATACCTCAGGTGACACTGATGCTAATGCAGAACCTGTGGATATATCACTTCAGAGTGTGAGATTTTGGAACTCCGAGCTAGGGAAAAATACAAGTGGTAGAATTGAAATGTTCAATAGTAAACCACAAAGAACTTCAAAGTTAGGGGAAAGAAATTCTGCCTCTTGGAGGCTGACCTCTAGCATTCTAAAGTGAACAAGTGTCCCAGGTGGTCAGAGATTGTTAACTAGTATAACGATAAGCAAAGAAACTATATGCATAACGATAACTAGTATAATGATATGTGTCAACACTGAAAGCTTTAAATATATATACTGAAAAGTTGGCCTCACAGACTGAGAAATCTTGATTTGGTTACATGAAAGAAGCACAAGACTTATTTCTGCGAACCATCTTACATTTATGCCTAATTACCATGGGCCAAACAATATTCACGTATACCCCTAAATGTGTGTTGGAGTGCTTCTGTTGTAAGCTTTCATGTGATTAGAGCAAGATCGGTGGATCTCAGTCTTTTTAGTTTACTGTCCTAGAACCACAGTCATTTGATCACAACTTTAAAACAAATAGTAAAAGTATGGTTAACCTAACATATTTAGATTTATTTTGGTGATTAGTTTTGGCATTGTTCCTCTACCCTACTAGAAAGAGACAACTGGCATATATGTTCTAGAAGGCAATTGGGCATCTCTAAGACAATTGAGATTTTGGAGATGGACACAGAATGATTAGTACTCTTTTAACCACTTCATAGATTGGCTCTAGCAGTGGACAAAGGATCCTTGTATGCTCCACTGAAGCACCCATCTCCAGTGCTAGCATACACCCCAGGTACAGGAATGGACTTGCACTAGATGGGCTCAATAATATATCTTGCCTTTGTTTTTCATGAAGAATATCGGGGTTTTTTTTGTTTTGTTTTTGGTTTTTTTGAGATGGAGTCTTGCTCTGTCGCCCAGGCTGGAGTGAAGTGGTGTGATCTCAGCTCACTGCAACCTCCACCCCCCGGGTTCAAGTGATTCTCCTGCCTCAGCCTCCCGAGTAGCTGGGACTACAGGCACATGCCACCACGCCCAGCTGATTTTTGTATTTTTAGTAGAGATGAGGTTTCACCATATTGGCCAGGCTGGTCTCAAACTCCTGACCTCGTGATCCACCCACCTCAGCCTCCCAAAGTGCTGAGATTACAGGCGTGGGCCACCGCGCCTGGTCTCATGAAGAATGTCAGGTTTTTTGCTTTTTTTTTTTTTTTTTCAAATGTTTGCCAAGATCTCTACAAAAAAACAGGATTTTTCACTTGCACATTCAACTTGTACATCTCCTTTATTTCGTTCCCTTGAATTATCACTTGAAATTATCACTGAAACAGATACAACAAAACTTAATGGAGGTAAAAATAAATATATTATCAAATAAAAGAAAATTCCAACCTGATTTTATAGATTTTAAGTTTCAGACAGCTCTTTAGTACAAGATAAATATTATATTGATATATGTAATTGTTAAGATAACTCAGATTGACCATAGTTGAGTCATCAGCTCTACACTTTACTAGCTGTGTGATCAGAAGCAGTTTCTTAACTTCTCCAAGACCTAGCACATTCATTAGTGAAAAGGGATAATATCTACTGCATGTTATAAGTTTCATGTAAGCATGTCAAGAGTATTCTGAAGTATACCTGGTGCGAGGTAGATATTTAAGAATTATTACTTTTTGTTATTACTAGTCATCATTGACAACAGGATATATTGAGAAAATTTATGATTATGAGGATATAAACAGTACCTTAGATTATAGCTACAGTTGTTTATAAACTCTATTTTCAAGTCTATCTTTTAGATTCTGATACTTTCCTTTTTTATTTCAATTGTTAAATATTTTAAAATTTGAAGTTAATTTACCGGTTGAATAAAATAACAAAGATTCCTTTTGTTCCCAGTTTCTTGTGGCTCATGCTTGTTTTGGTGCTTTTTGGAGGAGGGAAACTATTGTGATGTTGACATGGTAGCAACACTCTCAACTGAGGGTCCATCAGTCATTTTTCCCAATGTGAAAAGCTGAACCTAATCCACACAGCTATCATTTAGCATTCTCACCTATCCAATGAAAAATTAAGGGAGGATGGAAACTTGCTATTTTTCCGTTTCGCAAATAAAACCAGGCTAGTAAAACTGTCATCAGATGACTTTTCTCAGAAAAGCATTGCTGTCATCCCAAAAGTCAATTGAATTGCAAGCAGAAAACATTCTCATTGATTTTTGCAGGACAAAGCAGAATCACTGGGGACAAAGCAGGCCAGGAGTTGACAAATTAGGAAGAAAATTGAACTGTAAAATAAGCATCCATGAATTCACATTAGTGCTGCCTTTGCTTTATTGAATAAACACAAAATGATTCAGGATTTGATTTTATTGTTACATATCTAGCTAAAACTTGATTAACACAAAAGTATTTAATTCAGAGTACCTAACTCTTATGATGCTAACTTTGAATTTAGAATTATGGGTAAATGCCCAAGAAAGCTCTCTGTCAGCCACGGTTGCAATATTAGAAGACACTCACGTAGCATGGCATTTTTTCCAGTAACTCAATTTGCATTACTTTGGATATAAGTGGGAATCATGATTTGACTCACATTGAAATGAAGGACAGGAATGGCAGGGCAAATAACAGCGTTAAGTACAGAAACAATCACATCATATCTCACTAAAACTTTAATTTGGAGCTGGGCGTGGTGGCTCATGCCTATAATCTCAGCACTTTAGAAGACTAAAGTGGGTAGATCACCTGAGGTCAGGAGTTCGAGACCAGCCTGGCCAACATGGCGAAACCCCATCTCTACTAAAAACACAAAAATTAGCTGGGTGTGGTGGCGGACACCTATAATCCCAGCTACTTGGGAGGCTGAGGCAGGAGAATTGCCCGAACCCCAGAGCTGGAGGTTGCAGTGAGCCAGGATCACGCCATTGCACTCCAGCCTGAGCAACAAGAATGAATGAAATTGCGTCTCAAAAAAAAAAAAAAAAAAAACCAACTTTCATTTGGCAAGATAACACCGCAAATAAAGTATTTAAAGACTGAGAAATACATTTATGACTAAATAAGTAATGACATCATACATGGGAAGAATGTATTGCATTACCTGTTTCTTCCTTACAGTATCTCTTCACTAGCTTTTATTCATTGGAAAAATGTTTTGGGTGAAATTCCTAATGGAAAGTGCTTACATTTATATTGTTCTGAGTAATCTTTTACACTGAGTTAGATAGATTCATCTTACAAAAACATCTTATTTGAATAGATATCCTTTTAAAAGAAAAAGTCAGGAATTCTAAGGGCAGCTAGAAGTTAAAAACTGCAATAAATTGTAACTAGAAAATAAAGAGAAAACTTATATGAATAACAAAAAGAGTAATTTTTCTTAAAACTTGGAAGTTTTTCACCAAAATATGTCTGAATTATAAGTAAAGGATGCTAAAAAAATCTAAGTCATAATCCCTAATGATCTTCATGAGAAATCTCATAGATGTAATCATAAAACATAAAGAGGTCTATGGATGGGAAAATTTATGTAAAAGATAAAGAAATTATTAAGTGTTATGGTAAAAGGCCATATAATTTAGTAGAGAAGTGAATTGAAACAATATGTAGGGACTCAGCAAAATTGTGATAGCCCTAAAGCATTATTTTAATAAATATCTTAAACAGTAAAAAAAAATTAAATTCTAGGAATAAAAAATAGAAATTAGCTGGGCATGGTGATGTGTGTGCCTGTAATCACAGCTCTTTGGGAGGCTGAAGCAGGAGAGTCCTGTGAGCTCAGCAGTTCAAAGCTGCAGTGAGCTCCAACCTGAGCAACAGAGCAAGACCCTGTCTCAAAAAAAAAAAAAAAAAGAACAAAAGAAAAAACATCTCCCCTTATTCGTGACAATGAAATTGGTAAACAACATAAGATGACAGTGCCATATACTTAGCAGAGCACTATATGAATTAGCAAGCTCAATAAATATTTCAGTACCAAGAAAATTTATATAGAACTACAGGCATAAACCTATACATAAAACACTCTTATCTGGACTAATAAAAATGTTTACTAGAATGAAAATTATTACCTATATTGTAAGTATGCCTTTCACTATGTGGGCCTCTGTCATTTGATAACACAGATAAGTCAACTATCTAACAAAAGTTTTCTTGTTTTGTGTGTGATTAGAACTATACACAATATAAATTTTCACTTAAAAATAAAAATGTGTTAAGCCATTGGTGCCTACCAGTATTTTTTTTTTAACTACAAATGTCTATTAATCGACTATTATATGCCAGGGACTTTTCTAGATGCTATAGATACAGCAAAAAACAAAACCCATTAAGCAATGTAATTTATATTCTAAGGCGGAGAGAGTCAATAAACATATTTTCAAGTATTGACAGATACATGTTTTGAAGAAAAATAAGGCAAGGTAATGGGGAAAAGTCATGGGGTGCTGTTTTCCATTGGGAGACTAGGGAATTCCTCTCTGAAGAGGTGATATTTGAACAGATAACTGAAAGTGAAACTTACGGAGCAACACCAGGTAGGAGGCTGTAGTCATGGCTCTGGAGGAAATATCTGCTAGTGCATTGGCAGATGCAGTGTGGCAAGACAGAGAGGCTGAGCTGGTTTCAAGACAGATTTACATTAGATAGGCGTGCCGGCGCGCACCTGTAGTCCCAGCTACTCTGGAGGCTGAGGCAGGAAAATCGCTTGAATCCCAGGAGGCGGAGGTTGCAGTGAGCCGAGGTTGTACCACTGCACTCCAGCCAGAGCAACAGAGCAAGAGTCCATCTCAAAAAAGACAGATTTACAGCATGGGAGAAAAGTACTTAAAACTGTCATTCTACTGACAACATTTACCTCAATTTTCTCCTTGAAAATCTAATGCAAATTTCAAAAGGGGACGAGGGAAAACTTTTACATGCAAATCATGGAATTTAAAACAAATGAACTATCTTTAACATAGCTGAGAAATCAAATCCCCAAAGGCTCTAAGGAATGCCAAAGGAAACAACTTAATTTTCCTCTCATCTTCAACAGAAGACTAAAATTGGTGAAGTC
Source organism: Symphalangus syndactylus (assembly GCF_028878055.3). Classification (NCBI taxonomy): domain Eukaryota; kingdom Metazoa; phylum Chordata; class Mammalia; order Primates; family Hylobatidae; genus Symphalangus; species Symphalangus syndactylus. The sequence continues at coordinate 98,632,919 of NC_072425.2, forward strand.
ACGATCAAAATACTTAAAAACTGTATAAAAGATGGAGACAATTACAGCAATATAAACTACTACTATTAGTGGTAATATTAATTGTTCTAGAGAGAGACTATAGCATGCAGTTACCTTATAATTTGTGATGCAAACTGTGTACAACAAAAGATAGGGTAATTTGCTTTATGGTGTTAACCACAGCAAACAATCACAGGGTTCTCAGAGTTTATTTGCAATAATTACACATTTTACTCAGAATGTTGCTTTAAATTCATTAGGCTTAGCTTATAGTTTCCATGAAATGTTAAACTCTTGTACATCAAAAATAAACACCATTTGCTTTACCTTATACCTAATGTAGTCAATAACTAAGAACCTATACATGCTCACACACAAATGGCTCAGAAATCTTAAAGGATAATGAAAATGTGTTATAAACTTAGTTTATTGTCTTAGCAGGATAGATGGATATATGGAACTCAATTGGTGCCCAGATAGTAATCGTTGTTTTTTTTTTTTAATTCTCTAATCTGAGACTCTATATATACAAAGTTGAGTGGTAAAAGAGGCAGCCAGCAACAAGATTAAGCTTTGAAAAATTGTGAAGCAAATACTTCAAAGAAACTACATGTTTTCCCTGGAACACAACATAGTGCTTAGCTGGCAAGTTGTCAGCCAACAAAAAGAAATTCAGTGTTATCATTTATGACCAAGCACACACCATGATAGAAAGGAATCAGGGTGAATAAACAAATTATCCTAAAATGCTTATGACAATTTGTAGCAGCACTTTAGGACTGGAGCAGCCTTGCAGCATTCTTCTTTTCTAACAACCGTTTGTTGCCAGCCCCCTGAAATAAGCAATGAGCCTTATTGGTATTACTAAAAGCTGAACAAATGAAAGAAAAATAGGAAACCTCACTAAATGCTGCCAGCAGCTTCAACTCATTATGAACATTCTCATATAGCAACCAATAATCCAATAATGATATTGTTTCCAATAACGCAGCTAAATATACCTCCTTGCAAATAATTATGGCTTGACACTCTATAAATCTGTTGCATAGAGAATTTTAGTTCAAACATCTTAATTTTGTTAATATTGTATAAAATTTGACCATTAAGTAAAATAGATTAGTACTATAAGAAACTGTACACAATAGCATAAAGTACCTGAAGTGTTCATCTTTTTTTTTTTAATCTATAGACTGCCCTTCTATATCTACCCACCTGCCAATGTTGCAACTAAGCTTTGCTTATTGTCCTAACTCACCTGAGTCCCTCAGAAACATATTTTTTCCTATAGATTTGTTTTCTTCGCCTCTTTCTTCTCTTCAACACCCTCTAATACACATTCATGCCATTTTTGAATTTGATGTTTTGTTTGTCAGGTCTGTTGTATCAAACAAGTTTAAACTCTCTGAACCCTTTCTACTGTTCTCCCACAGTTCACTGCCCCAATTTTTTTTTCCATTTTTCTCTTCTTAATTTCTCAAAGAGACACCTCACAGGGAAACTTTAACTTAGTAAAAACCGTCAATGATATTGACTATAAGGAAGAGTAACTATGTATTAGTCTGCTTTCATACTGCTATAAAGAACTTCTCGAGACAGGGTAATTTATAAAGGAAAGGGGTTTAATTGACTAATGGTTCACCATGGCTGGGGAGGCCTCAAGAAACTTACGGCAGAAGGTAAAGAGGAAGCAAGGCACTTTCTTCACAAGGCAGCGGGAAGGAGAAGTGAATGCTGGAGTAACTGCCTAACACTTACAAAACCGTCAGACCTAGTGAGAGCTCACTCGCTATCACGAGAACAGCGTGCGGGAAACTGCCCCCTTGATTCAATTACCTCCACCTGGTCTCTCCCTTGACAGGTGGGGACTATGGAGATTATGGAGATTACAATGCAAGAGAAGATTTGGGGTCGGGGAGCACAGCCAAATCTTAGCAACTCGCAATCCATGCAATAGACCGTCAGGATTTCAGTTGAGTTTACAGTGGTAATGGTATGTGCATGCTGGTGTTCACGAATACTACTAGTCAGTAGTGGGCAAACAGCCCACCCTAAGGGAAGAATCAGGGGAGAAGGGATGCAAGGATATAGAAAGATTCACGTTAGCTCCATGTATAGTGAGATAACATTGTAAAAGGACGCATGTAACACATGTTGAGGAGGGGATGGGTGGTACTATCAGGAGGAAAATTTTTTATACAAGGAAGAAATGGTAGCTAGCCAGACATGAGCAAGGCAGATTACCCTCCCCCCAGCCCCCCAGTCCCTCCCCTCCAATGCGCGCATTTACCTCATTTACACACACACCGGGAATGTCAGGCAACCATCAGGTGATGGGTCAGGCAGTTGGTAACTATCTCTCTCAAATGGTAATTAGTCTCAGCCAGCGCCAAGGAAAGTCAGCCTCCCAACAGATAGAAAAAACCTGAAACTGGTGATCAGCACTTCTTGATAAGATCTCACGAGTTGGGCAAGTGAACTCAAGTATGCACATTAAGAGGCAAAATGGTGCAGTTTAACTGGTGTATGACCTTCTAGGAACTATTTGGCTGGTAGGAGAAGAACGCCTCAAGTGAGCATGCATGAAACTCCAATAAACACACTGTGCATGTTCCCTCCCCAGTGCTAGCAGGCCACTGCTCATGCAAACAGCCCACCCTAAGGGAAGAATCAGGGGAGAAGGGATGCAAGACCCTGGAAGCATGCCAACATATGAAACCCCAAGTCAAAGGTCAAACTATGCACTTGATCTCTCAAGTCGCCTGCTTGGCCCTCTTCCAAGTGTACTTTACTACCTTTCATTCCTGCTCTAAAGCTTTTGAATACATTTTTACTCCTGCTCTAAAACTTGCCTCAGTCTCTCCTTCTGCCTTATGCCCGAGAATTCAGGTTGCTGCAGACCTGTACAGATTTACCGCCACTAACAGAATGAGTAATATGTTGCTGGAGCTTGTGCTCTGTGGTAAAAGCAGATGAATTCAGAAGGAAAAAAATTCATTTTCTCACTCACTGCTGGATTCATGACTGAGATATTTATGAATATAAACCAAAAATAGAATTCTAAGCCCCCCAGCCAACTGAATGTACCCCTCCTTTCTGGCAAGGGAATTCCAAAGTAAACCTGAAACCCTAGTTCAGGCCATGATGGAAAAGGGTGATCAGACATGCCTCATTATACCTTCCTCCCTCCGGAATTCAGCACAGCTGACTGGCATTAACATTAAAACAGAGACCTTCAGACTAACAAAACAGACTCTTTGTAGCAATAGGATACCAACATGATGGATAGCAGGCCCTAAAAGAAATCAAAGTATTTTAACCCAAAATATATTTCTTTTACATATTTTGAAATGGCCCTGCAAAGCTGTCTCTTGTGGGAAAAATCTACATTCTTTAGAGAATTCCTTCCCTTTCCGGGTCTTTTCCTGATCCAGGAGAGAATTGACTAAGAGTCTGGTGCCTTTTAAAGTCTGATAAGAAACCTTTACAATCTATTCTCTCTAAAGCCTGCTAACTGGAGGTTTCATCTGCATAATAAGGATCTTGGTCTCCACAACTCCTTATCTTCACCCAGACACTGCCTGCTATTGATTCCAGGTCTTTAGATAAACTCTTTCAACCAATTACCAATCAGAAAAATCTTTGAATCCACCTATGACCTCAAAGCTCCCACTTCGTGTGGGGCTTTTAGCTTTTGACCAAACCAATGTACATCTTATATGTTTCGACTGATGTCTTATGTCTCCCAATAATACATAAAAACGAATTGTAGCCTGACCACCTCAGGCACATGTTTTCAGGATCCGCTGGGCTGTGTCATGGGCCAGGGTCACTCGTATTTGGCTCAGAATGAATATTTGACAGAACAGTCAAATATTTTACAGAGTTTGACTCTTTTCGTCGACAATAATAAACTTGACACAAGAGCTTTCAAAAATACAGACCCAAAGAATCAGGACAACCTGTGTATTTTTATGCTAAGTCTGATGAAGTGGACAGTAGTGCAGAAGTATAATTAGAAAAACAACATAAGATCTAATTCTAATAAACTTGGAGGAACTTAGGGAGCCCTGTGTGTTCAGATTCTTTTCTGTGTCCCAGTGTCTTCAGAGATAAGAATGTTCCTTTTCTCCAGGTATAGGGAGAGTCCCTCTGGAATGACCTACTTTAGAGGAAGGTCAGAGAAGTCTTCTATGGTCTATACCAGGGGAGAGAGGATGGGGAGTCAGAGAGACTTTGCTGCTTCTACTCTTTCCTCAAATGCCATGGTACCATATTGTGGGGTAGCATGTCCTGAGCATTATCATATTGAATAAATATTACTATATAAATATGATTCAGAAAGCAAGCAATGTTTTGGTCAGCAAGGGACTTGTAGTTAAGGCATAATTTCTGGAAAGGACAATGAGATCATGCAGGAAAGGAAAGGGTTTATTCTATACACATTTTAAGAAAAACTGAGCCCATGAACTCAGGAGTGTCTGTTTGGTACTTGCCTATCGACTTTCCCACAAATTTAATCTATCAAATCTTAGGTAGAATTAAGTTTTTAATAGTTCCATGGTGCCTCCCAGGCCTGTCTCTTGTCATCCATCTGTGGAAGAAGCCCTAGAGAAGGAAGGCTCAGAGAATCTACAAGTGTGATCATATTTCTTTTTTTTTTTGAGACAGAGTCTTGCTCTGTTGCCCAGGCTAGAGTGCAGTGGCACGATCTCAGTTCTCTGCAACCTCCACCTCCCAGGTTCAAGCAATTCTTCTGCCTCAGCCTCCCGAGTAGCTGGGACTACAGGTGTGTGCCACCATGCCTGGCTAATTTTTTGTATTTTAGTAAAGATGGGGTTTAACTGTATTAGCCAGGATGGTCTCGAACTCCTGACCTCGTGATCCACCTGCCTCGGCCTCCCATAGTGCTGAGATTACAGGCATGAGCCACCACACCTGGCCCATATTTCCTTCTATAAACAGATTGACCATATCACATATTGTTTGAATGAGGAAATTTTTTAGAATGACAAGGTGAAATATAAACAATTAAACTAGGATGATAACCATAAACTACAACCATCCTGGGCAAACTGCAACACTTGTTGACCCTATTTTTAAGATTCTAGAATTTCTAGTTTCTAGAACTAGTTTGCCTAGGTCCTTGTACATGTTATCCTCTGAAAGTTGCCAATCATAAGTGTTGCCCATGGCTCCTGGGAACTCTATGGTAGTGTGGCCTGCTATGAAGAAGCCAGGTACCCCAGCCCCCTCAGTAGGGGAAAGGGAGAATGATACAACAAAATTAAATACAAGAGCAATGAAGATCTGTGCCGTACTTCTTGTCTGGATCCCTGGAGACAGATGTCTTGTAGGTGTGAGTCGTCCTGGCATGGGAATAGTCTAGAGATGACTGCCTAGGATTTCAGAAGCAGATTGAACTTAGAAATAGCCCTACCACTAAGCTTCCTTTTCCCCAGAGTTGTATGAGAAAACACCTACATTTTTCAGTGTGGATAGGAATTAGTTGCAAAAATAAAAGCCAAGAGACTCCCCTCCTCCACCTTCTCTTTCATACGCAATTCTTCCTAAAAATTTCTCAGCTGTATCTTCTCTCCATCCTTTCTTCCATGGTCTCTGCTCATGCCCTCACATTCTCTCCCCTGGACTATTCCCATGGACTCCTGGCAGGTTATCTACCTCCAGCTCCCATCCCACCCCACCCCTGCAAATCCATTCCCTCAAATCCCACCAAGTGATACGTGTGATACCAGAAATGACTGTGGCACTGCACAGATTAAATGGCTTTAGGGAGCATCCATCCCTACATTACAAAAGGCAAGCTCCATCATGTGGTTCAGAAGTGCCTACACACACTGAAGGTGATCTAGCTTCTGCTAACTTACTCCTTGTCTGCTTTCATGTAACCAACAAACTACATCCGTCATTTGTGGTTGCCCTTCCACACACAATGCTGTAGTCCCCTGTGCTTTTTACTCCTACTGGGCCTCTGCCTGACACCTTCCATCCTTTGACACCTTCAGGCTCACCCCTGCAGTAGCCTTCTCAGCAAAGCCACTCCTAATAACACCCAGTACAGCTTTCTGTCTGCGCTTCTGACATTATATTAAACTGATCTCTTTATATGCCTGTTTCCATTACTAAATCAGGAGTTCTTTACTGACAAGAAATGTCTTTTATTTGTCCCTGGTTGCAATATCAATATATGTTCATTGATGCTGAATATATATTGTACTACTAATAATATATATTAATATTATTAATATATTAATATTAATAACAACTGAAATTATATTGTATTTAGCACATAATTAGATATAGTATCAACAGGTACTATATACTCTGCAAAAAAAAAAGAAAATACCCTCCAAGTTTCTTTCTGAAAGTTTTCCTTTTCTTTCCTGTGGGAAAGTGGCCAGGGATTATTCTCTAAATGCCCTCTCTAAGGCTAGCTTATGTTTGTTTGCTGTTCTATTTTTTTATGTTTTTATGTTTGACTGCAGGCTAAGCAATTTTATGGCCCCGTTTGTCCCAGTAGAACATGTGTACTTTTAATTTATTTTATATTCCTGAAAAAGGAAGAAACTAAATGAGTCTTCCTTGTTTTGATTAGAAAAGCACAAAAAGTCAGGGTGGGACATAGGGTTCAGTGAGAAGAAAATCTCCAAGCAATTTCCACACAAACCAAGACATTTTCTCAGATAAGGTCTACATCTGGACATTTTCCTCTTCTATCAATTGTGTTTATCAACAAGCCACAGAAATAGCAAAAGAGTCACTAAAATCTGACATGGAGGAGGCAATACACAAGCAAGAGGCTCAGCTGCATCTCCCTGGTAACTGAGGGGTATATTAGTAGGGAAACACTTTTAGGAGCAGATTTGACACCCTTAGAGTTAATGTCTTGAGAAAGGGAAATGTTAAATGTGATAAAAGGGTGCTGTGTCCATTAATTCTTGGGCCACTGTTCAAGAAATGTGAGCTTACTCAATTAAGAAGAATGCACTTTCCTATTCTCCTTTCTTTTCTTTTTCATAAAAGGATAACTGCTGTTTACTGATTATGATGACAGAAGGATAGTAAAATGAACCATAGATTAGGTAAGTAAACTTCAATATCATCAAGGAATCCTTAGGGAAATGGGAGGCTGCAATTAGAAGGGGCAGGACTTAGCATGGGAGTCCTGCTAAGGAGTGGGAGAGAATAGAGATATAAAAGACTCAAAACAGTTATTTAACCTTATGTAATCTTCCTAAAGATCAATTATATGTTTAAAAATATAGCTTTCAAGTCAGTAAATGTATTTTTAGTGCCTAGCCTGTTAACGCCATGAGTAACCTTGAAGAAATATAGCATCTTCTAACTTAAATCAAAGAGCTTACAGCAACATTTTCTATGTCTATGAGCACTGTTGTTTAAAAGTTACATGATAAACGTTACCAGTGGATGTCAGAGAAGGTAAATGAGCACTGTTTACTGAGATTACGTTGGTAGAATATTTCTAGAGAACAATTTGGCAATGTAAATCATAAACTTGAAAAATCTGCATATTAGATGCTCAATATCATTAATCATTAGGAAAACGCTAATCAAAACCACAATGCGATACCACCACACATTTATTAGGATGGCTACCATTAAAAAAAGAAGCAGAAAACAACAAAATTGGTGAGGATGTAGAGAAACTAGAAAACTTGTACAATGTTGTTGAGAATGTAGAACCACTGTGGAAAACAGTGTGTGGTTCTTCAAAAAATCAAAAATAGAATAATCGTATGATCCAGTGATTTTATTTCTAGATATATCCAAAAGAATTATGAGAAGAGATTGGAAGCAATGTTGTCCATCTGCATTTATAGTGGCAGAACTGGCAATAGCCCAAAGGTGGAAGCAACCCAAGTGTCCACTGATAGATAAACAAAATATAGCATATACATCAAACAGAATATTATTTCAGCTTTTGGAAGACAAGAAATTCTAACATATGCTGCAACGTGGATGAACCTTGAGGACATTAGGCTAAGAGAAATAAGCCAGTCACAAAACGACACAAATGGTATGATTCCACTTATATGAGGTACCTAGAATAGTCAACGAAGTCATAGAGGCAGAAAGTAGAATGATGGTTGTCGGGGATTGGAGAGGGGGGAAGGGGCAGTTAGTGTTTAATGGAGACAGAGGTTCAGTATTGCAAGATGAAGAATCCTATGGATGGATGGTGGTGATGGTAGCACAAAAATTTATTTAGGGCCACTGAACTATACAGTTAAAAATTATTAAGTGTTAAATTTTATGTTATAAGTATTTGACCACAATTTTTTTAAAAAAATTTTAATGTGTATTTATCTTATGTTTATGGGATTTACCCTTATAAAATCATCACCCAAAGGTATAAATATTTCCACAACAAAATGTCTTTACCTTGTTTATAATGGGCAAAAATTAGAAATAACCCAAATATTTGCCAATAGGAAATTAACTGCATTACTGTATATTCGCACATGGAATGCTATTCAGCCATTAAATAAAAGTACTTGCACGTATATTTATTAACATCAAAAGATGACATATTACAGTGAGAGAAAAACAGACATGTTTCAAACAACATGTATGATGGGATCTCATTTTGTAAGTACAGAAAAATGCACACACAAACACCTCCCTCTCTATACACACACACACACACACACACACACACACACGGAAAGATATACATTATAAAGTAAAACTGGAAGTAATTTTATTGGGTGATGGGTTATGAGTAATTTTTCTATTTTAAGATTTTTTCTTGTGAAAACTTTTTTCAAATATGAGCATTTATTTGGATATTTTAAAAATATAAAGTTATGGGTTTTTTTTGAAGTTATTACAATTGGAAAGTCTCATTCACAAAGAAATCAGAAACTTTAAGGCTTAAAAGGTAATCTGAAATAAGTAAGCTAAGGAATCTACTGGTTATTTTCCAATATTCCCCTAGGTTCATAGCAGAAACCCAGAAGCAATGAATTTTACACAAATCTTGTCACTGAGTTTTCAACACATATATCTGTTTCATGCATGTTTTCATCCTGGCGGTATTCTTCTGAAAAGCTTATGCCTAATGCTGAGAAAATAATTACTCTTGTGCCTGCAAATAGATAAATGACACAGTCCTGACCCTGTAATAATTTGGTGTTCTGCGGGCTTTCCTCAGCTCCTTGAAAGACTGGCATCCTGTAGAACAGCTCTTTACCAATTCATTCCCTTTTTCCAGTCCGAGCACTGCTAGAACAGATTGTCTCCTATGGTGTAAACCCAATTGACATTTGATTTACCAGCTGGCAGCCACCCAACCCTATCTGGACAAGCAGGTCTCACTAAACGAAGGACTTCAAGTTTTTTTTTTTTTTTACAGTGTTTATCAGCTGTTTTCAAGCTGTTGAAATAAACTCGGCAATACCACTCAAAGTAATCTCTCCCTCCTCTTCCCCACCACCGTTGTCCTTTGAAACACAGCTTCCATTCTGTGTTGAGGTTTATTTATCTTCCAGCCCTGGTGCCTATGAGGCCTATAGAAGTTATCAATCAAACCAAATTTATGAAGTTCTTTTGTGGAAGCACTGCAAGCCGTTGGACAAAAATCAATGGAGAAATAAATAATGGGGAAACAAATGTTTAAGCTCAATTAAATTAAGCAGTTTATAGTTCCACCTCAATGTGTAAGCATAGTTAGAGAAATGGCTTAGGAGAAATGCAGCCAGTCTACTGACTTGTTTTCAAGTTGCCTGCTCTGAGAATCCAGTTTCAGTGTGTCAGAACTAACAACAGCAATAGCTAGTTTAACGGACAAGAGAAATTAGATTTAAAAAAGAAAAGAATTTCTGCCTCCACTTTCACATTCTGGGAGAAATGAAGAATTGACTTAAGGATTGACTATTTTGTTGAGTAAAAGTCATTAGGGTTTTTTAGACATGTGAAGATAGACCAGGAGCTTTATCTCAATTAAGATCAGATTGTTTTGTATAATAAAGAAACCAAATTTGCTCCGAGGCAGCTGGGGAAACAGGAAAAGGGTAATGGCTGAAAAGCCTAGGAACATGGAGGCAAAAAAGACCATAGAAAAAGGTAACAGAGATAAATCCCTGCTACCAATGAGACCCGGGAATTTTTAAGAAAAGTGATGTCATGTATTGAAATTCTGCTGTATTGCTGTGTTCCCCGTATATTACTCCCATCGTGTGTACATGTCTGTTAGACAGCAGTATTATGTGAAAGATGGTCTGAGGAGTGAGAGGAGTATCCTGTGTGAAGCTTTCTGGAAATAACAGCAAGGAGACCAGTTGTCAGGAGACAACAGAGCAGCAAGCTGCGGCATGGGCCAGCCCAGGAAGGGACATAACTCAAATCCCACCCTCCCCAAATCTACCAGAGTCTAGACACAATCCTTAGATGAGCAGGGATTTCCAGGTGGCAGCTCTGTGGGTTCCAACACTGTGTGAAGCAAGTACTCTGTGTCATGTAGTTTATATCATCACTTCAAGGTAGGTATTATTATGGTTCTCTACTTGGAGATGAGAAAACAGAGCCATGAAGAGAGAATTAAATAACTAATCCAGGGTCACTTGGCAATTAACTGACAGAAGGAGCAGAGAATCAGAGCCCAGGAAGGTCTGACTCTCATCTTGCATCTATCCACCAAGACTCTCTCCCTCTCCCTAACACCCACGAATGTTCGGGGATTCCTCTACGCCTGACTTAGTGCCATTTGAAACTTACTGTCTAATGGCAGAGCCACCACATGCAGAGTATAAAGTCATCATTCCACCTTGCTTTAGCAAATGAGAATGTCCCCATGTGTCACCAGAATCCAGTGACCAGTCTGTAAATCTATGAGGATAGGGTCATGTCCCTTTTCTATCTATGTCTCCCCATCAGCTATTTTCCCCATGACAAAAGCTGTGCTCCAAATTGCTTATTGAATAAAAGACTAGCACATAAAGGAAAAGTTTAACCTCACCATTTTAAACTGAGTACCCATGCCTAATCTTTCCTTGATCAGCTCTAGAAGAGGAATTTCACATTAAATATAACTGATAAAGTTCACTTTAAAATAGGCTTTTCTTGACTTAAAATATTAATACAAAGTAATCCATGCTCTTATAGAAAAATTAGAAATTTCAGATAAGCAAAGAGAAAAAAAATGAAGCTATCCATAATCCCAGGGCCTAGAGATAAACCATTATTAATGCTTTGACATGGAGCGCTATTCACTGTGAATAATGCTGTGTGAACTGATGCCCTGTTTGAAGAACCATCAGGCATACACCGAGATTTGAACTGACACCACCGATGTCATCATCATCATCACAGCTGTGTGGACTGATACTATGCCTTTCAGGAGAAGATTTTGGAATCACCACAGGAAACAAACAGTAACAATAGCAGCTTAAAAGTTTCTGAAAACAGAACATGTTTTCTGGTTCTTTCTCTACAAAGTTTTTGGAAGTTATAAAAGCCCTTTTGGACTGACTAAACCTATAGCTTTCATAAACGTTTTAGAAGAAAGAGGGACTCTCCCACCAGCCTCCTCCCCACCAAAGATTTACTGCATTTGCTGCTAATCTAATCATAGAAGTGATCAAATTAGACTGTATTTGAAAAATAAGGCTGTGTTTTATTTGTACTTCAGGCTGGACTCATAACATAAATCCTACTACAAGGATGACTGTAATACATCTTTGCAATTTAGCTGGCTTAATTTATATATTGATATGTCCCAAGTGTATAGAGGGTACCTGGTTCATAGCAAATAATTAACTCATTTGAAAAAGTCCTTGGAAGGGGAATTGCTACCCCAAAGGCTCAGCTTTAATGCTTAAATTCATAGTCAAAATACTCAAAATGAGACCTGCAATCAGTGGTAAGGTCCTTGTAGGTGAATGGCTCCAATTTACTTCTCTAATCCTCAATTTTATTTTTTCTCTCATTGGGTCCCTGAGGCTCCACATTCACCATCAACAGATAAACAACTATAAAGATACTTAGGAGGTCTCCCAGCTAACTTTTTAAGAAATTATTTTCAAGGACATCTATAGCTATTTCATTTTAATAGCTACTGTGTCAAGTACTCTACACTCATTATCTCATTATCTGATCCTGATAACTGAATGTTGTTATTATGTCTACTTTACAGACTAGGAGCTGAGGCTCAGGCAGAGTAAATGACTTGCTTAAATTTATATAGCCACAAAGTAGCAGAGCCTAGATTAAAATGCTACTGTATGTTATTTTAAAACCCATCCTCTTGATGAAAAATTCTGGAGACCTACTGTTTAGCGTGGTGACTATCATTAATGGCAATGGACTGTATACTTGAAATTTGCTAGGAGACTAGATCTTAAAAAAATAAGTATGTGAGGTGATGGATATGTTCTTTAGCTTGATTCAATTGTTTCTCAATGTAAACATATATTAAAATATCACATTGTATGCTGTAAATATATGCAATATTTATTTGTCAACTCTACCTTAATAAAACTGGCAGCGGGAAGGGAAGACACCCTTTCAACTGCTACCTGCCACATTTGACAAGGGACTTGTAAAACACAGATGCCTTCAAATGAAGGGAATGGAAATTTGAACTTTTACCATGCTCTGATTTTTATCAGATGCTAAGTTGTGTCCCTTGATCACAGTGACTCCCTACAAGGCGGACCTTCAAACAGTAACCTAAAGGGAAGAGGCTCAACTGAAGCCCTGCAGTTTATCAACAGCAGGCAGGAGAGCATTCCACCAGGTGACAAGGATGCTCCAAGAACCGGGGGCACAGAAACGGTCTCTGAACTTCCCAAGTATAACATGATGATTTTTGGAGAAATATTTTTTCCTACCAAAATATTCAACTGCTAAAATGATTGTAAATACCAGCTTGACCCTAGGGTGTTTAGCTACATTTATGAAGCAAGAAGTTTCAAATAAAAAGAAAATTAAGTCTGACTATGCTACAGCCTTTTTTGTAGGAAAAAAATTTTATTCAATCATGTAATTGGTAATTAATATTTGGATGGGTTAAAAGAACACTATTCAATTTTAAGGATAGCTTTATTTACTGATTGAGAAAAAATGAAGTTACATTCTGGAATATAAACTACATATATTTTCTATACAGTAGCTTGAAGCATAAATAGAGATAGTATGGCATAAACACCATACAACAAAGTTTTTGTATAAACTTCTTGTTCTCCTCACTGAATAATCCTGCTTCTCCTTTTTCTGCTCAAGTTGTGTTGATCTCTTCTGGGAAATTCAGTTTGCTTGGGTCAGGTCAGCTGCAGTTTGAACTTTTTTGTAAGAGTCCACAGTCAGCTTCTACATATGATCTTGTTCTGTTTGCTTTATGCCTTTTTCTTCCTGCCTTAATGATCTGCATGTCTGCCCAATAATTACATATTCCCCTAAACAGAAAAAAAAATTCTGCAATGCTAGACATAAGTCCCATTTTTTCATTTGAGCCCTCAGTGCTATAATTCTCTATAAATTCTTCCTAGTTTAAGAACTAGCTAGTTAAGTAATTAGTTAACAATATAGAATATAAAGGCTCAGATACTTTTGATATATTATTTCTGTTATCAATATGAGCTGTCCGTTTTTGCACTTTTAGTCATTTTCATCTTGAATTTATTGTAGCTATCATCTCAATTACTCTACATGCTTTCTTTTTATAAACACTTGCCTCATACATAAATATCTACTTTTCTGGAAACTTCTGAGGCTAAATTTTTAAGTCTGCAAATCTGTTGTTTAATAAACTTAATATACTATCATGTATTGCGATTACCAATATGTTTAGATTTATTCCTCTCTTATTTTGTGCATCCAATTTTCCATGATTCTTTTTAATTATCTATCTTTTGTTGGATTGCTCTAGATACTGTAGTCTGGCTCACTGAACTCTGATTCCATCCCTCCTCTAGCTTGCCTTACTGTATAGAGTTTGTCACCCTGGAAACTGTGTTCTCAATCTCCCAGAATATGGATATTTACATGAGACCTTAGCTCTACCAAGCAGATGCTCCCACATGAGGCTCAGGACAGCAAGGTGCAACCACAAGGGAAGGCCAAGTGCAGAGAGGTGATGTTTGGGCAAGCACAATGAAAGGGGTACCAAATTCCTCTGGGGGCTGCGGCAGAATTCAGTGTATGTAGTTCTTAGCATCGTAGGTGATAAGCAGCAAGTGGCTACAATTGTAGGGCCTTGATGGCCCTGTGCAGTGATTTGGGTAAGTGCCCCTGCCTCTGACTGGGTTGTTCCTGCTGTACAGCCTGTTAACCTCATTCTCTGGCCCTCCAAGAGGTTCTGTGAGCTTTCTAAAGTCCTTTTATAAATCCCTTTCTGCTTAACCTTGATAGATACAAGGTTTTCTATGCCCTGTCACTAAGAATCCTGACTGAATCAACTTTTATGTTTGAAAACTTGTTTACGTTGCCCTTGTCTTTGAATAATAGATTCACTGGGTATGAAATAAGAGGTTCAGGTACATTTTCCTTCAGGATTTTCATATTATTCCATTTTCTTCTTGCACTTGTATATCTGTTTCTCATTGCAAAGTTAATCTTTTCCTTCTCTCTAGAAGTTTTAGCAGGTTTTTTTCCTCATTCCAAGTATTCTGAAATGTGTCTGCCATTTATCTAGGTATGAGTTGCTGTTATTGTTCCCTTTACTCGGCTTAGTACTCAATGAGCCCTTTCAATCTGACATTCAATGCCAAGAAATCATTCTCTTATTCTTTGCATGTTGCCATCCCTCTGTTCTCTCTGGTCTTTTCTAGATCTCCTAATTGACTGATATTGGAACTTCCTGATGTTATCACATATATTTTTAATTTTCTTTTATATTCTTCATGCCTTTGTCTATTAACTACAGTGTATGTCCTATCTCTGTGCTTCTCAAACTTTAACATGCATACAAATCACCCGAGCATATTATTAAAAATGAAGATTCTGATTCAATATCATGGGGTGGGGCCTGAGCTCCCTATTGCTAACAAGTTTCCAAGAAATGCCAATGCTGCTGGGCTGTAGACTGTACTTTGTAGAGCAAGGTCCTAGGTAGCACATCAGGCATGGAGGTACACAGATGAATAGTGACGAGCACGTGCTCTCCACAGTCAGACGGTGTGGGAGTCTTCCTCCACCGCTCACTGGCCAGATGACCTTGGGAAAACTGACCTAATCTCTTTGAGAACTGGATTTTCTTTCAACAAATAGAGATCTTAGTCCCCATGCTTCTGATTTCCTGCAGTGACCAGTGTGATTTTTAGCCTGCACAGACCATAGGAGGCATGAAACAAAAAGGACACCCTGGGCTTCTGCTATCAGGGATAAGCTTTAACGATGTGGGACAGGAAGTGTCCTGGCACCCACGTCTCTGCCCAGTGGGAAAGGCTCTATTCTCAGCTTTGACCTCAGCCATGAAGTTCTTTGAGTTGAAGGCTTTAGAACAAAATGCCCACACCTGTCTCATCCCCACACAGATGCATACTCCACACATAGAATAGGAAAAAGCATGCCCCATTTCCAGAAAGAACAATGTGCAGTGTCAGCCACATGGACAGAGAGAAAGTAAGTCATTCTGTGATTAATGTATATATTGAAGGAGTAAATTTCTATTAAGAAATAATTTGTAAAGGCAATTATTAAAGTGGAAATCATGGAAAGTCATGAGCAGAGAATGAGGACATGCCTGATGTTTAGAGGGAAAGTTTCTTGACCTGAAACCATTTGACACATTTGCTCTGAATGGTGGGAGTGAAAAGGGAAGAAATGAAAGGAAGAGAAAATAAGGAAGGAAATAAACATCAGTTGAGTAACTCTTCATGCCAGGCATTTTGCAAATATCATCGTGTAACACTGGGTCCATTAAGGCTGAACTGAGTACACCCCACCCCAAGTTGCCAGCCTGCAAAAAGAGTGTGAACTGCTAAAGAGGGGAGGAGCCTTACACAGCACAACGGGAGGAGGAATTGGTCCAGATGAATGTTAAAATCTTCTTCTGATACTAGAAATTTAGTTATATGCATATTTTTGGTTATAATCTTGCTGTTGACACATACAAGAAAATGTTTGGTTACTATTTCACCATTTAGAGGCCAACTGAAAATTTTAGTCTTGGTAATGACATTTTTAGAAACACAGAAAGGTTGAATAACCCTTGTGAAATGAAATACAAAAAGAAAAAAAATGCAAAAAAAAAAAAACACTAGATTCCTGAAAGAATGGATAACAGATTTTCCAAGAACAAATTTTAGTCCCATTAATTTCCATGAAGTTTACTTGAAAATTGCTTAGCATTTTTTAGCTCTGCTAATGTCTTCCCAGAAGGAAGTCATGAATTATATTTGCACAAAAAGATTCTGTCCCAAACAAAGTTTGGTGAAATTTTTTCCTTGGTTAAAGATTTTTACATTTCCTTAATGAAGAAAAACCCAGAAATTTAAAACCCATTCAATATAAGGCATAATTTGCTTTGTAACAAATTAAAAGACTATTCAAGAATGGCTGCAAGCCATTTTCTCCTCTTAAACAGGGTTTCATGAGAGAGACCCCTGTCTATTTCAGCCAAAATTCAACTTTCCAGAGTAGATGAAATGGTATGTGCCACCTCTTAAAGTCCTTGAGCAGGATGTTTTCTGTGTGGGTGGGCTACACGCTACACCAGAACATATGTGAAGTGTCTGTCACTTAGCGTGAGCTGATATCCACATTTTGTTCTTTCTTTTGTTTATTTACCTTCCCTCTTTCTTATCTTTCCTTCCTGCCCATTAGAGCTAGACTTATTTATGACAGTATTTCAGGAATCTAGAGGTTCTCTCCAGGCTCCTGCAGTCTTCCCAACCTGCTCTCATCAGTCTCAAATGTATTTAAGAGAATACAAACCCAAAAATTCCACAGTTTTTTTTCCATTCTGTCACCCAGGCTGGAGTGCAGTGGTGTGATCTCGGCTCACTGCAGCCTCAACCTGCCATGCTCAATCAATCCTCCCACCTCAGCCTCCCCAGTAACTGGGACTACAGGCGCACGCCATCATGCCTAGCTAATTTTCATATTTTTTGTAGAGACAGGGTTTCACCATGTTGCCCAAGCTGGTCTCAAACCCCAGGGCTCAAGCAATCCTCCTGCCTTGGCCTCCCAAAGTGCTGGGATTACAGCAGTTGTAATTGAGCCACTGCACCCGGCCAAAATTCCATATTTGAAGATTAAAATGCAAGTAACTAGATGCTGTGGTATTAATGTTTGTGTCCCCCAAATTCACATGTTGAAACCATATCCCCAATTATGAGGGTATTTGGAACTGGGGACTTTGGTAGATGATAAGGTCATGGGGACAGAGCCCTCATGGATGGGATTAGCGTCCTTACGAAAGAAACCCCAGAGAGATTACTTGCCCTTTCTGCCACGTCAGGAAACAGCGAGGAGATGGCCATCAGTGAGGAAACAGACATTGAACTTGCTGGTGCCTTGCTGTGAGAGTTCCTAGCTTCCCGAACTGTGAGAAATAAGTATTTGTAGTTTATAAGCCACCTATTTCTGGTATTTTGTTATAGCAGCCTAAATGGACTAAGACACCAGGATCAAGAGCATAATGATGGAATAATTAAGTGCATATCATAGTGCTTAGGATACAGCATTCTATCAGACAGCTATTGAGGTATATAACAAACAACCCCAAAATTCACTGGCATGACAGCAATAAGCTTTTATTCTCATACTTATAGGTCTAGAGCTGCCTAGGGTGAAAATATCAAGTTGCAGGTGTGTAGGGAAGCTGAGGAGGCTCTGACACACGTCTTTGTGTTTTTTTGTTTGTTTGTTTGTTTGTTTGTTTTTGAGACGGAGTCTCGCTCTGTCGCCCAGGCTGGAGTTCAGTGGCGTGATCTTGGCTCACTGCAAGCTCCGCCTCCCAGGTTCACACCATTCTGCTGCCTCAGCCTCCCGAGTAGCCGGGATTACAGGCACCTGCCACCACGCCCAGCTATTTTTTTTGTATTTTTAGTAGAGACGAGGTGACCCACATATCTTTTTATCCTGGGACCTGCAGGGTCCCTGGGGTGTGTTCTTGGAGCAATGACACAAGCACCACCGCACAAGTACCTTTCAAGTATTTGCTTGTTATGTCCACTACTGCCCTATTGGCTCGAGCAAATCACATGACCAAGTCCAGCATCAATGGGACAAAGAAGTGGGAGGCGGAAAGGAGTATCTGCTAAACGATCATGCGAACTACTACAAACTATTATCTTGTTTATATTTATTCATATCCTCGTCATATGCAAAACTGATTCATCCCCAGTTAAAGACCCACCAAAGTCTCATCTAATCGTAGCCTCATGTTTTACGATCTTGTGATTTACATCAGGTCCGAATGTAATTCGTCTTAATCCAGAGACCTCTTAATTAAAGGACAAGTTATCTGCCCCACACAAACTGAACATACAAAAGTGGAACAGGAATAGGATAAAAGTAATAAATACTCCCATTAGAAAAAGGGGGAGTATGGGAGTCACACAACTGCATTGTAGATCAGGTGAAATCCTGCTGCTCAGATGTTGCCAGATCACCCTCCTCTGAGGGTAGGAAATGTTTCTTGATGCAGCCCTGCTTCTGCTCCTGGAAGTGATTTGGTTAGTTTCCACAGCTCTGCCTTCTGGAAGTGTCTTCCTTTTCTATCATTCTCCTTGGCCACCTCAGGAGATAGCACTGGAGAATACACCATTTTTGGATATTGAGCAGTTTTCCCAGCTTGATCCCTGCCTGAGGAAAGCTGGGAGTCCTGAGATTTTTTCATATGTCAAATGATTTCAGTCTTTTAGGACAGCCTGGCAATGCTTCCTCTAATACAGCTTTCACCAAAGCCTTGTAAGTTCCAAACATGGTAGGTCCCAAAAGCCAACACATACTTACTTTTGAGATGTCTGCCTCTAGATACTCGATCACAGATATTTTGGAGGTTTCCAGGTTCTATAAAATCAAGAGTTTAATATTTCTAGAAATCCTTTTCTGCACATAAAAGGATCTAGTAGGCACCTTAATTGTTTCAAAAGCCTTGGCTTAAAGGCCTTTCAACCAGTTTTGACTTAGTCTTTAGCCTCACCCTTAGTCTTGACCTGAGTGTCTTTTTTAGCAATACCCTAAATTTGTTCTTTTCTCTGACACTAGATCACAATGGCCACATGGCTTTGGTGAGGAGCAGTTTTATTTTCTGTTTCTACTCCCACTGCTATGTATAATTTCAACATATTTATTAAACAGAACCTGATTTCTGATAGTAAGGGATGACCATCTTGTCTATCATTCTTACAAAGAATAACACTGAGAGCATATGGATCCCTCCAAATTGTAGATATTGATCTTTTGAATGTCTTCTCAGACATGGTTAGATCGAAGTTAACACGTAGGGAATTTACAAAGTAAGAGTCAGAAATCCAGCAATAAGAGAAAATTAACGACTGCAGTTTAGGCAAAACACCTATTCTTGGCTTTGGTCTTCCCAGTGCAATAAGAGTAACCTAATAAAGAGCTTCAGAAAATGTTTGTGGACTAATTCACTGCAACACAGTGAGCATTACTGATGACTGAGAACAATCGTTAATGGTTATACCTGGGACCTTGGTGTGAAGAGAGCAATTAACAGCCATTCAATTAAAAAAATATGAAGGAAATGAATGTTCATAATGATTCATAATGAATGCCACACAATTATGTGAAACAATACTTTCTTACAGAATCACTGGGGGCCAGAAAATTATTCAGTGTCATCAAGCAGAATTTCCTGTCTTGACACATGAAACTGTAAAATATAAAGCTAAATAGAATTACATAAAGTCATGCTTTTTATCCTGTCTTTGCCATTCTTGGCACCCAGAAGTGGCTTCTAATTTCCTCTCAAATAAGATAAAATGTCTAGTCATAAATACCCCATACACCAACCCCATACAACTACGAATATTTCCTGAGTACACTTTTGATGATTTCTCAATTCCTTGTGGCCTCTTATAGCCCTTCGTTATCTCTGACTTTAATATGATAGCTGTGCTGCTCCATCATCCTTAGTTCTTACTTCCTTGTCTTTCAAAGCCTTGTTCCAATGCCACTTTCTCCATAAAGCCTTTCCTAATGACTCTGCTCAGAATTGTTACTACATTTTCATAGCCCTTTGGGAATAATAATAATCCCCAATCCTTACTAGAGTCTGCTATGTCTAAGTCTATTGCCCCTCTGGATACTAAGATTCACAAGGTAGCAAATGGGCCTTATCCCACTTTGCCTCTTACACATGGTACTCATTGTTCTAAATTCTGTATAATTCAAGACTTCTAGCAAATGAATCATTTATAAAATGATTTTGATTTACCAATATGATCAGACCCCAATTAGACAAACATAAGCTATCATCCTATTGACCTAACTCAATCCTTTATTTTTCTAAGTTATAGTTCTACAGTCAATCTAATGCTCCCCAAGCCCTTCAAAACAAACTTCCTATATAATTTGAAGCCAAATTTATGTTCATACATTTGGAATTCTGTTAGCAATTATAATTGTACTGACTCTAACGTATGCACTAGATCATTATGAAAATGGGGAACTACAGATATGCTTATATGCACGCAGGTAGAAGGCTTTTCAACATTTATAAACTAATGTTTCAGAGAAGAAGCTTAAAACCTAATTATGGAAACAATCAAATAAAGAAGAGCAATTCCTGAAGATTTATTTGATTGCTATCTGGCAACTTGAGCATATTGTTTATGAAGCCAAAGATGAATGAGACTGGCTTGGAAATCACTGAACCTAAGAGTTAATTGAGTATGCATGTACTTTGTAAAGGTCAGGTGATATGAACAAACAAGTTTTCTGAGAAAACTTTGATGTGAAAACTGAAGTTGAAAGCTCCAGTTCACCGCTCCATATATTGTATTTGGCCTCTCAAAGATGCAAGTAATAGTTAATAATTGTACAGGGAGGTTCTCGAGATTTTATTGGTGGTGATCTCCACTGGGAAAGTGAGAAAAGGAAAGTTGGAATCAGCCTAATTATGGAGAATAATTTTCTAAAAGAATTGATGCAATTACCTCACCGTGAAAGACACAAAAGGCAAGGGAAGGTCATATTAAACATATTTTGTTCTGGATATTGAGTTTATTTTTGTTTAAAATGTATGGTGAACCTCAGATAGTTTGGAACAATGAGCACAACCTAGCCTTAAAAAAATGGCGAGCACAAGGTACCTTGAGAAGGTGAGATTTTTAGAAGATTGAAGATTGAATTTATTGCAATTAGCATGCTATATACATGTGTCCCGAAACCAAGCTCTGCTCCTCCATGCCTCTCCCTTTCCCTCATGAACAGGATCCTGGGCACCTACTGCTGTTGAGTCTCAGTTAAGAAGGTACTTTTAAGCCTGCATCCTTCGCCAGCCTCTTTCATTCCAGTGGAAACTGCCTTGAATGCAGAGTGTCTGGCCATGGGACAGGAAGTGAAGGCAGGCAGTGGCTGCCACTATTTACCAAATAAGTCTCTATTCCTTTTTTATTTTTTAAGTGCCTAGAATTGAATGCTGAGTTCTATTGCTACATCTGAGTAAGTAAGGAAGAAGCTATAAAACTCTGGCTAGATCAGCAGAGGTACTCCTAACAATAATTGACTTAATGAAAGTGGAATGGGTGTATATTGTTAATTGGTATAAATGCATATTTCTTTCTCTAAGATACTTTTGTTATAACATAAATGCATTTTTTTTTTTTTTTTTGAGACGGAGTCTCATTCTGTCGCTAGGCCGGAGTGCAGTGGTGCACGCCACCGTGACCAGCTGATTTTAAATGCATATTTTAAATCAGCTTTTCCCTGTTAGCTGTTATTGGTTTCAAATCTTTCTTATTGCATTCTAATTAATTATCATCTGGCATTTTCCTACAAATCTCTGCTCAATACACATTTTATCATGGATCTGTTCCAGAGAAACTATCAGGTACCTGAATAATCATATGTTCTATATCTTTGGCACTGATATATTAACAATTGGTTTTCTTTATTTCCACTATTTACTCTCCAAGACTAAAAACTGTGGTTTCCTCTTTCTTTGGTTATTCTGAAGCATTTCCTTGTTTGGTAGGGCCCTCCACTCATCTCATACCCAAAGGAAAGAACAACTACTGAATGGGTTGCTTACAACCATTCTTTTTCACATCCAAACTATCTCCAAATCCTACTGATTCTGCTTCAGCATGATTTCTCCTTCTCCTCCTTCATTGCCACCACCCCTGTACTCTGTGCGTATTTCCCTGATGCTTCCTAACTCTCCTCGCTAATTCTAACATAATTGTTCTGATCCATTACCACCCACTGCTGGCACTATCATTCTAAAACACAGGCATGATTGCATTTAAAAACCTTGGATTTTTTTTCATTTCTTCAAAATTAAATTGAGTAGAGTACTTTGCACACTAGGCAAAACTATTCTTAACTTTCCTCTATCTTTGGACCTTCATCTCTTACCACTTCTCCCCATGTGTCCTTATCTCTCATCACCTGAAGTTACTCCCAGTTTCCTAAAACATACTGCTTTTGTTCATGTTGTTCCTGCTTCCTGGTGCCCTGTGACCATTTACAGAACCCCCAAATGTATATATGGAGTTACTCTACATTCTACAAGACCCTCTGTAACAGGATGTTTTCCCTGGAGGCATTCACAGATGTGCCCTGCACTGTCTTTATTTCGTGTTGGTATCTTTCTATTAATTTTAAATATAATGTGTTCTAAATGTGAACATGTGTTAGTGCAACATAAACTGATTTGTTTAATCAAATTCCGGATTCCTTTAACTAGGCGAACAGGAATGATAATGCGCCAAGGGATTTCCAAAGAACACTTTATGGACAAATATTTATTCGGTCAGTCTGTTATTTTACTAAGGATTTACCATATGCCAAGCATTTTTGGGAGCAGGTAAAGAATAAAGAGTTGAACAAGACAGTTTCCTCATGAAGTTTACATTCTGAAGAGAAGGGTGGTGGGGCAGAAAGAAATTTTAAAATAACCATGTAATATTAGTGAGAGATAGGAAAAAAAAGGATAAAACAGTGTAACAGGAAGAGTGACAGAGCATTCAAGAAAGGCCTCTTGAGTGGTAACATATGAGCACAGAGCTAAACCAAGTGAGAGTCTCACCAGGCATGTGAAGTCCCAGGGAAGTTTAAGTGCAAAGGCCCTGTGGCAGGAATGAGTGTGCTGTGTTCATGGACCAATTAGCAGGCCTGTCCAGCTGGAGCAAAGTAAGTGAGAGGAGAGTGGTGGAAGAGAAGCCTAGAGGTGAAGGATAGAGGGTACATCTGGAAGGACCAGGTACAGGGTGATGGTTGAACTGAATGCACTGGGGTTGTTCCCCATCTGCCTTCATGAAGCAGAGCCGTGGAGGCATAAAGAGCATGATCCCAAATTGGGTAGAGGGGACTGGAGCTCTCAGTGACTTTACTCTGTCTGCTTCAGATCTCTGACTTTCTAGGCCTTCCCAAAGACAAGATCTAGAACACCCATAACAACTCCTAAGAAGAGAACTCACCAGTGTTTTGTCTGCTTTTTGCCTCAGAGATCCATAAACCCACGAAGTTCCAGACATTATAAGTATCTACCATTGGAATGAGGGGTAGGAGAAGACAAAGAAGACTGTACTGAGCTTCCCATGTGACCACAGCTTGTCAATGACTAAGCTTCTGTTTTTGGAGCCTACAATTATGTTTGCAAATGTCATAATGTAGGAATCACCTAGGAACTTCGTTTAAACTGTAGATTTCCATGTTCCCCAACAGTCACAAATACACAACATTCACAGAATCCACAAATAATAAGGATCACCTGTACATATATGGTGAAGGAAGGGACCAATTTCCATTCCTATCATTTGTTGCTGCAAAGAGAGAGCCCTCAAAGGTGCTGTGACTACATAGAAAAGTTGCTGATGGCAGTTGTTTACTTAGTAATGATGGAATTTACTTCCTATATACTTACGTTGCTATTATTCTATTCTATTACTCTCCTACATAAGTCAAACACTCTTGGAATAGCAAATGTCTTCTGAAAGTGGCCTCATCCAAGACTTTTCACCCATAGTTATTCAAGTACATACTTTCTATTTCTTCCCCAAGTTACATGAAACTCAATCTTCTCAGATCAAAGCAGCTCAGAGAGGTGTTTAGAGGGCTTCTCTAATGGGACTCAGCGCTGAGGTTAAATGAAAATGGGCCATGACAGAAGTTTCCCTGACATGCAAGGCTCTCTTTTGTTACAGTTGCCTTCCTCTTGTCATCTGCATCTGCTGAGTGGCCAACCCCAGTGACAGACAAGAAGTAAATGTGAGATTTAACAGATTTTCTCTTGAACAACTGATCTTGCGTAACAAGACTGCAGCAAGCTGTCAGATCCTTATGTCCCTAGTCTCTGGACCTTTGCACCTTCTCCTGTGCTGCATTCCTGCTGACCTATCATCCTAAAAGAATAAAATGCTAACTTGCTGTCTGACTTGGTATTTTCCATGAGATCCCACAATTTGTAAGACAGGAACTCAGTGTCTCAAATTCGTTTCTTTTCCTAACTTGTTAAATGGGGACTGGTGAGTCAAATGGGGAATACTGCAGTTTTTTAGGCTTACAGTGCAGTTAGAAATACCAATAACACTCATCCACAAGTACCACAATGCACACAAAATGACAAAAGGATAAAGAAAGAAATGATGGCAAAATCTTCATCATAAAAACAGTGGCTATGCTTGTTTCCCATGTGAGTGCTCCAGCAATTCAAAAATCTAAAATATGTGAAGTAGTTAACCCATGACCAATAAGACCTCATGTGTTTATCCAATGAGAAAATGTCCTTTGGGCATTTTTCTGCAGCTTTGCTTATTTGCCTTTGTTTACATTGAACAATGAAGCCATCTTGGAATTCATCCCACTCCGTGACAGAATTTCATGAAATGTTTAGGCAATGATTTGTTTTCAAAAGCAGTCTAGTTATCCGAGAATAATAAATCATCAGTCATAATTTCAAGTGTTGATCTTTCCGTAAACCTAATACTTGAAATGTTCATTGTTTTAGCAATTCCTTTTTTCTTTACCCGAACATTTCCGTTTCTTATCCGACAAAGTTCATTTACCGAATAAAACCTAATGACGACAGCTTTACTTACAAGATGTTTTATAAAAACACAAAGAATAAAATAAGACATTAGCAGTTCAGCTTATCTGACTATGTTTTTTGTCCCCTGCCTACAAACATAAGCATCCAAGCAAGCATATGGGAGGAGGCTCAGATCTGTGCACCCGCCCACTGTCCTCTACATCTCGTTTGTTTGCAGAGGCCGTATTTTAGACACACTGTATCTGAAAAACAAATGGAATTTGCTTAATTAGGTGTCTTTCTGGCAGGAAAGACAGAGAGAAGATAAAGCACATTCAGAGGAAAATGCTATAAGCTGGAAAAAAAATGGTGGGGGTCCTCTGCCATGGCTAGTAGCAAAAGACATTAAAATGTGAATCTGAATGTCTTTCCAACACCCCGTTCTAGTGCAGATGCAAATACTAACATAATCCAGCAGATGGCGCAAGGCTAACTCCAAAGCCTTCTAGAAAGCTAGAACGCATTCATTCTGAAGGGCCCCAAATATTAAACTCGAGAACTAAGAGCTGTGATACAGTACACCTTGGAGCTATTTAATTATATAATTTTTTTTCAGTTCAACACAGTCCTAGAATTACCTATCACATTCCTTTTTCTCTTTTTTCTGCACACAACAGTAAATTTGGGTGGTGTTGTTAGAGCAGACAGCCAAACAAAAATCACTAAATACATACACACTTATTCTATTCTGTTTAATCTGTTGGATCTACTTGTCTTTCAATACATAATTAATGTACCCAGATCTATTTTTTTATGTGATTTATTCATAATCATATAATTAAAAGTAAATGGAACTGATAAGTGTGGAAGGCTTTAAAATAGGAAGGAGGAATCTAGTGGTATTTAATTATGTCAAAAGCTCTCTTGTTTATTCATTAATAACTACTACTTTTGACTCAAAATTTCCTGTTTTTGCAAACAATGCAAATCTAATTGTCTGTTTCTTGTACAAAATTCAGAAGGAAAATATTTCTCAATTACCTAAGTTGTAAAACTGCTCAAAAGGACACTGAGTTTTTAATAGCAACATTATTTGGAGAAAAAGAGGACCTTCCAAGAATGAAAACAGGATGAGTGTCATAAATGGACAGTCACGAAATTCTATGGTTTTTTTTCCCCCTCCAGGATCACCATCCCCACCATTAGGTTTTGATTTTACAACAACGTATAGCTCCTCTTAGAAAATGCTTAGGATGGTTTCTACATAGCAGATTCTTTCCAGCCTAATCAATAAGCTAAAGTGACCATGTGTTTTTCAGTTATAAATATCAGCGTGTGTGTTTCCTGCTGACTATAGCTTGTACCCACTCACTTCCTTGCAATTAACATGTTATATTGTAATTTGTGGATCATGTCTTTACTTCTCCAACTATACTGTAAAGTTCATAAGAATACGTACTTTTATCTTTATACCCCCAATGTCTAGCAGGACCTAACACATAGAAAATACTTCACAATGCCAGTGAAGTAGTCAATTTAATAAAATGTTCATTCAATCAAAAAGTTCACTTTAACCAGTCATGTATAGGCTTCTTTAACAGATTTTTTTTTTTTTCGCAAGTAACATCGAACGGTGGTGACATCTCTGGTGGTCTCTCAGCTCAAACTCCTTCTAAGAACTGGAGATACTGTTCTTTCTAAACAATTTGGCTCCCCCTCACCTGCAAGAACATCAGCAACAGCTATACATGGGAAAGAATATTAACAAGAACTTCTACTTCTTGAGAATTAAATGTGGTTAAAATGACCATGAGTTCAGTCAAAATAGCATTGTCAGTAGCTTCAGACAAAAATAGTCAGAAAAGGCAGTCAAGAGTAGAGAGTTGGCTGGGCGCAGTGGCTCACGCCTGTAATCCCAGCACTTTGGGAGGCCGAGGCGGGTGGATCACGAGGTCAGGAGTTCGAGATCAGCCTAGCCAACATGGTGAAACCCCGTCTCTACTAAAAATACAAAAATTAGCTGGGTGTGGAGGTGCACACCTGTAATCCCAGCTACTCGGGAGGCTGAGACAGGAGAATAGCTTGAACCCGGGAGGCCCAAGTTGCAGTGAGCCAAGATCATGCCACTGCACTCCAGCCTGGGTGACAGGGCGAGACTCCATCTCAAAAAAAAAAAAAAAAAAGAGTAGAGAGTTGGCTGCTAGAACTCCAGCCATTCAAAAAAAATTTTTAAATTTAAAATAAAATGAAAAAATTTCAAAGTAGATGGTACACTCCTCTTGGTTGATGACTGTCAACAAGGATTTTTTCCCTACCATTTATAGGTGTTTTCTTCTAATTCCATACAACCATTTTTGCTCAATTTATTTCTCCCCCTTCTTGACATATTTTGCAGTTGCTGAAAATTATACTGAATGTAAAAAGAGGAAAGGAAACACCTACTCAGTGGGGATAAGATCACATGAAAGGATATTCCTCAGTTAGTCATTTGGGCCACCTACCTATCTTGAGGCAGTCTGTGTTCAAAAAAAATCCTGAAAGATAATTATAGTCCTTTCGCTTTTTATTTTTGAGTGTTTAAAATTTACATAAGTAAAAGATGCTGGTAATATGCTTTCACCTTGTACAATAGTATCTAATTTTCACCTCTACAACCACCCCTCAGTTACATTTCCCAGAGTGATTGTTCCAACTTTTCATTCCTTTCCAGAAATGTCACAGGTATATGTAACAATATACACATACATACGTGTGTGTGTGTGCGTGTGTGTGTGTGTGTGTGTGTAATGTTTTGTTCTTCTTTAGAGACAGGGCCTTACTATGTTGCCAAGGCTGGATTCGAATGCCTGGGCTCAAGGGATCCTCTCGTCTCAGCCTCCCGAGTAGCTGGGACTGCAGGTGCTCACTACTGGGCTCCACACATGTATATATATTTTAAAACGGAATTGTACACCACAAACTGTTCTAGGGCTTGCTATTTTCAATGCACACTACTTGTTTTAGTGCTGAGTAATATTTCATCATGAAGTTGCACTATAATTTATTTAATCAGTTCTTTTACTGACCAATGTTTAGTTTGTTTTCAATTTCTCATTTCTAAAGGGTACTTCTGTGATCATCCTTCCATCTACCTTTGCATGTTTCTACAAGCATATCAGTAAGAGAGTTTTCCTAGTAGTGAAATTGCATGATCAAAGGGAATTCACATTTTAAATTCAACTACATATTTCCAAGCTGCCTCCTAAAACAAGGCACCAAATGACTTTGCCACCAAGAGTATACAAACACTCCCCTCTGCACCTTGACAAACTCTCTCCCCAGGTATATTTTATTATTAGCTCACAATAACTAAAAATATAAATAATCATAGATAATTTGTAAAAATATAGGCAGCAGGAAACACAGAAGTAAAGCTTATTCTTCACATATTATATATTACTATAATTTGTGTTATTTTTATTATTTTTGTAACAACAAAAATCAAAAACATATGATAAAAAAACATGGAAGGATAGGAATATAATCAATGTATGTATAAACTCCAATTTGTTCTGTCTGTGAGTCCCCTGCTTGCTGAGACAAAGGAGGTAGGCTATTGGCTTTAACCAGAAAAAAATAAAACTCTATTACCCACAATTCCTTACAACTTCCTTGCTCGTTGATGCACCAGTGACAATACAATAAATCTGCTTGTTCACGAGAGGCTGACATAGCCCAGTTTAGGAAGGTAGCACACGGGGGCCTGTATCATCATACATCACCTGCAGGTGCTGCTGGCCGTGCTCTGCAGAGTGGCAGTGCTCTGATTTTCCTCTTTTTTTGTCACCGACTCCTCCAGACATCACTGTCTCATCGAATGTAGCTGATTCCTGGCCATATTTTCCCTCTTCCTGTCACCTTCCATTACTTATACTCAGATAAATCTCCTTGCTTTGGCAGAGGGGTTGAATATACAACCTTTCTCCCAGCAGTGATCAATACCTACACAGAGATAAGCCAGCCAACAAAGGGTGGGTGAGAGCAATAGGACTGGCTCTTTCCATAATTATGTGTCACATTTGAGGGGTTTCTAACCTCCACAGTGTAATCTATAATAATACTCCACATTTTAGGAGGACATGATCACAAGCTAGACACGATTGTGATAGTGTTATAAACACATGCCAGAGAGGCTTTATGGTACAGGTTAAGGGCCCTGAGCCACCAGGCCCAATGAGGTGCACTTCTGGCTCCATCATGATTTATTTGTAACCCATATCTTCCAGGCCTTACTCTTATGTGGAAAGAAATGAGATTCACAGTATCTACGTGAACACTAATTTCAATGGCATTGTTTCCATCTACTTATGCAATACCATGTAAAGTCTGATTCAATTATTTTGGGGAGTCTGCAGGGGGTCACCCTGATGTGCTCCCATAGCCAGTTGTCAGATCACTCCAGAGTTACACTGCAGCACCTGCCATGTTCTCTTCGGTCTGCTCCTTTGTAACGGCTACCTGCAAAGGCACTTGAAGGTGATGCCCTCCTAGCCGTGTTGTCTATGAGAACTTGAAGGTCTGTTTCCAGGGTCAATTTCCTGATTTTTCCTAACTTTTAAGGAGCTAGTGTGACACTGTGTCCCTTGAGGAAGAAGAAGCATGCTCCTCTCCCTGCAGCACCCGGGTACAAGAGCAACTTCGTCCATGCTCCTCGCCCCACATCCCCTCCCAGAAACAGCTCCATCAGTCTCAGCCACTAGTCCCTCTTTAAGAACTCGACATAAGTCCCCCCAGAAGCAGCAAACCTGGCTTGGACCTCTCCGCCCCTGTTTCTGGCTTTCCTGAAGTTTACTTCCACTCAGGCCCATCAACTCTTGCAAACAGAGGCTGAGGGGCTCCAACCCTACTGGCTCAACAGTCCTTCTCCTAAGTTGCTTCTATATCACTCATTTGATGTCTAACGCAATTCCATGACGCCAAAAAGAAGTTACATGCATAGCTGCATTCTGTAAATCATGTGAAAGATAGGTTTATGCAGTAGGTCTTTACTAAACAGTAACAACCTTCTGGAGTTGCCTTCTAGACAGAGTTGTTTTTAATAGCAGTTTTGTGTATTCTAAAATTCACAAATTTGGACACAGTTGAGCATGCTGTGTTCCTAACAGGAATCTTCCCCGTAAATTCAGCAATGAAGACAATATCTAGTCTGAGGTACAAGAGCTTCATGATCTGTCCCTCCCTCTTTTTCCAGTTCTGGCTACACCTCTTCCTACTCACTGGCCAGTCACAATGAATGACTTTCAGTTCCCCGAATACGTTTTTGTTTTTCATGCTTATAACCCTGCCTTTACGTAACTCAGCCCAGAAGACATTTCTCCTTATCTAACCACAGTTCAAAACCCAGGCAAGCATCACTGCAACAATGTAGACCTTCCTCTCTCCCTTGCTACCCTGAAAGAATTGGTCACTTCCTCCACTGACCCAGCCCCACATCCCACAGGTACTTCTATAACATCACCACCACAGTTTATTTTACAAAACTTGCTAAACTTAAACGTGGGGTTATTTCATCAGCACCTACCTCAAACCTCAAAATATGGTTGTATTAGTCTGTTTTCACTCTGCTGATAAAGACATACCCAAGACTGGGTAATTTATAAGAAAAACATGTTTAATGGACTCACAGTTCCACATGGTTGGGGAGGCCTCACAATCATGGCAGAAGGTGACAGGCATGTCTTACATGGTGGCAGGTAGAAAGAGAATGAGAACCAAGCAAAAGGGATTTCCCCTTATAAAACCATCAGTTCTTGTGAGACTTATTCACTACTACAAGAACAGTATGGGCTAAACTGCCCTCATGCTTCAGTTACTTCCCACTGGCTCCCTCCCACAACATGTGGGAATTATGGGAGCTACAATTCAAGATGAGATTTGGGTGGGGACACAGCCAAACTCTATCAGTGGTATTCAGTAAAAGTTTATTTGATGAATTAGTCTCTTGAAAATAAAATCAAAGGTATCAGCACATCTTTGCAAGGATATGTAGATAATAGTAATCCATTCATTCTTTTTTCAAAAATGGTTAATTTAGCTATACCAAGCCTTAGATAACTTTTTTGTTTGTAGAAAATTCCTCCATAGAGAAATAAGCTGAATACTGCAATAAATCGAGAAAAATGAGGGGAAAAAAATTCACACAAATCTATAACACGGGCTCCAGTGCCCACATCACATGCCCTTGGCCCACCTCTGATTGCAGCTAGAGTGGAGAGATGCTGGGTGAGTGTTTCCATGTTCTTGCTCAAGATGTTCTCTGATACCCCATAAGCTCCAGGCCTGTACAAGCACAGCTCAAAGCTGAGAGGAGTTAATGTCTTCCTTCCCAAAGGAGTCAGTAAAATCCCTCAGACTCCTGTCTTTCAGGTGGGCAATTCCAGGGGCATTCTGGATCTTTCTCAGAGATCCTGGCAGAATTGAACCCCATTGCTTACAATGGCAACTTTAATAACACATCTATCTCTCCATTAACATTTCCTTCTTCCTGTTTGTGTTCCTGCTCCATAACTTCTACTTCATGGGATCACATTCCCAAAACTACTTGGTGCCAAGTCCTTATCTCAGGCTCTGCTAACCGGGAAAACTAAACTAAGCCATGGAGCTTAGTTTAATTTAGTAATCCTCCTGCGTGACTGGTCCATTCTTTCTGACATGTTAGTGCATGAAACAATGTACCACACCAGACTGAAGGAGATCTTAGAGATATAACAATTAAATGCAATAAGGAACATTTTTGAGACAATTATAAAAATGTGAATATAGTCTGGTATTTGATGAGATAAAATAATACTGAATTGAAAAACAGACATTGTTAACTCAAGAAGCAGATTACCCCCAACATTATATATATATATATATATCCCAAAGACATAAAAAGTTATCTGGGAAGATGTATTCACTGTTCAGTCTTTAGGCATTTGCAATATAGTCTATTTATTCTGCTAATTTTACTTTTCTGTGTTTTCTGATATTCTACCACACTCATATACTCCTGCTGTATTTAAAAATTATATTTTTAAAAAGCTAATGCTGTGCCTAACTTTCAACTTGTTATTTTGCTATTCCAGGGAAGTTTCTATGCAATTCAGTGATGAATGAATCTGAGAAACACAGAAAAAGGTAAATGGACTAAGGACGCCCCCATAATGCACTGTGGCAGCATAAGAATATACAAGCCATGACCCGGCTCCTGTGCAGACAGGAGCCCATAAATATCAGAGAACAATTCCATTTGAGTTATATTCACTCTTCCCTGTAAACTCATTCACATGCATTCATTAAAATACTGAGAGGACAAAGACACATTCCTCAGCCCAGGTGCTTGTTTTAACCAGCATTTCATAATTTATGATTGCAGGGAAGAGGAGCCAGCCTTCCTGCTTACCAACTGCACCTGATGTGACTTGGCAGGAAACTTCCACCAAAACACACATATTCTCCATAAGCTGGTCATCCTCCTATGCACTTAATCTTTTCCCAACCAATCCTCCCAAAAGAAAATAAATATTTGTAGATTAAAGGAGAATTGCCTTCTCATCCTTTACAGCTGCTGGTGTGCAAGCTGTTAAGCACAGAGTGTTTAATTAATGGATAGATACCATTAGAGAGACAGCTGGACCTGCATCCAGATGAGTTTGGATTCAAGGTGCCAGGAGATAAAGATCTGAAAGTGGGAAAGCTGAACTTCAATTGGGTTCATTTATAAAAAGAGGCTGTTAAAGGTCAACTGTGTTTTCTTGTGCTAGAGATAAAGAGAGGCTATTAAAAACAATTGGAAAGTAATTCATAAGGGAGCAGTAAGTCACTCATGGTAAATTAATTTGTCTTTCTGATAGCATGGCACTCATGATGGGAAAGTAAATTTACCCAAAATCAAGATCTTTCAAAAACAGCCATTGATCATGTCTTCCCTGCAAAGCCACTGGAATAAACTCCTGTGTGCCGGGACCACTGGTGCCATGTGATCACAGCATCTGTATAGTTCACTGAAGCCCCTTCTCAGGCTGAGAATTAACCAATTATTCTGAAGGACAGCAAGTGCAGTGACATTTCTGTGGATATGCTGAGATGCCTGAGCCTGCTGATGTCTTTCTGTCGCCCCTGATGAACTAGTGGCCAAGCACCAGAACAACCTATTGTGCACAATTCCACTTTTCTGAAATTCAGCAACATATTAGAACATTCTAGCCCACTGAGCTCCACTTACAACCCTCCCACCTCTCTGCCACTACTACAACACACCCCATGTTCAAACATACACGTACCATGATGAAAACTTTTTAATTTATCCAAAGAATGTATTTACAATTATGAATGGCAGTTTAACTCCACATAGTGACGTCATACATTTTCTTTGTTCATCTCCTCTTCACGGTAAAGCTTTTCATTCAAACACTATGAACTGTTCTCTCCAGTTTCCTGATGCCAGCACATGTTATGACAAAGGGTGATTGCTTTTAGTGCTCAGAAATGCCAGCCTATTAAGACATATCTTCATCTTTCTCTGGGCAAGATAGAGATTGTGTCTATTTGCTGCCATGCATGGGGATGAGAGGGGAAAAATCCACTCCATCAGATTGTGATTCCTGTAGACTTAACCCTGAGTATGACCAGGTTCTCTCTCTGTCTCTCTCTTTGTTGCCAGAGGAAAACTGCTTGTTGCTTCTTTTTCTTTCTTGAGATTTAAAACTAATTGGGGTCTTTCTTTATTTCCTAAAATCATGGGGATAATGAGCAATTCCCCACAAAGTTCTGTTTATGAAAAGGTCTGCATTTCCAGGCATACACTAATTACAGCCCAGCATAGCGAGCTGCTCGCCATTTTCCCAGCATCAGTCAGGAGTGTCAGCCAAGAAAAGACAAAGAGAGTTACAGGCAGTTAACATCCCCCGTTTACCATTGCTGACCATTTGCAGGTTTTAATAACAGCTTTGCAATTCAGATTCTGCACCAAAAAGGATTTCCAGGTCAGATATCACAGGGTTTCTTCTGAGCCTGTCACCTTTGAAAAACTAGAGGCATGGACATATTCAACATTAATTGCGCTAGAATTGATGCACCTTGCTCATGTTCAGACTTCACAAACATGATTTTAACAGCATGTGCTTTAGGCTGCAGTCAGTGGAGGGAACTCCAGAAATGCAAGAGGCAAGGTCATGAAGGCTCCCCTCCTTCAGTGGAAGCTAATGAGAAATAGCCCATCACAGAGGGGCCAAGGATACCAGCCACAACAACAGCTACCACTTACTGAGTGCCTGCTATACATCATGGACTAGCCCACTTGTTTTACATACATTATCTCATTTAATTCCTAACACCACATTGGGAGATGGGAATTATTATTTTCATTCAAGCTTCCCTAAGATTAAATGCCTAGTAAACAGAGGAGATGGGATGCACTCATGCTCCTTGCTCTATGTTATGTGTCTGAAGTCATTTGTTGTGATCCAGGGTTTCCAATGAAACTATGATTTTAGAAATAACTAAAATGTTCAAAGTGCATTTTTTTTTTGTTTTGTCTGCCCAAACTACCTCTCATCTTAATTTAGCATCAGCATTCACGTCTTCTGGGGAATATTTCTTCCACCACATCCAACCAGCTGCAATGTTTTTACAGACCCTCCACTCCTCTGTCCTCACTGGATTCGCCCAGGGATGAACACTTCCCCAGGCAATGTCACTTCCTAGGACCCCTCCCACCTCCCTAGCAACAACTGTTCGTGAGTGGGTATGTGAAAGAGTAATCATCATCATCACCATCATAACTAAAATATATTAGTGTTTTTTATGTGCCAGACATTGTATATTTAACAACTTTTATTCTCACAAAAATTCTATGCTGTTACCGCCCCCATTTTACAGAGGTAGAGAGTGAAATACAGATGGGTAGTTACCTCCCACAAGGTCAGGTAGCCAGGAAGTCGCAAACCTGAGACTTAGGTTGTATCAATTAACTATTGCCTCAAAAATTCTAGGTTTACAAGTCAGTGGCTAAAAACAACAATCATTTATTTTCCCTGGTCTGTGTGTCACATGAGTGGCAGCTGGGCTCAGCTGTGCAGCTCTGATGATCTTGGCTGAGCTCGCTCATGCAATTAGGGGAGCTGGGGGTCAGCATCTGCAGCCTGGACCAAGCTGGGTGGCTCTGTCCACATGCCTCTTATCCCATCCAGGGACCTGAGAGCTGGCCTGGGCATGTCCTTCTCATGAAATAGCCAAAGAACAAAAGCAAGGCAGAAGCAGAAGAGGCCTTTGAGGCCAGACACTCTGCTGTCTCCACTTCATCCAAACATGAAGTCAAGAGGTGGGAAATGTAGCCCATCTTCTGGGGAGAACTTTCACAGTGAAAATCAAAGAATAAAGATTCAGGGACAAATAAAGATTTGGGGCCAATGCCACAATCTACCTCATATCCCCTCTAATCCTATAGGAATTTCTCATCTCAAGCTGGGGAATTTTTCAGTTCCTGTGGGCAGCAAATATTATGAGATGTGAAGCTCTAAGCCTGTCGGCATCCACATTCCCCCATGTGAGTAGGAAGACAGTCTGCCTTGGTACTGGAGAGTGATATAGAGACAAAAGAGAGAAAGTCTCAGCATGTCCACAATCCCGGGACCAGCTGTCCTCCAGCCTTAACCGTGTCCCTGCCCTTCCTGTCATTTGGTTGCTCAAGCCTGCTTCTGAGGTCTTCTCCCCAAACTCTTTCAAGTTAGTTTGATTTTCTATCCCTTGTTACTCAAAAAGTCCTGGGCAACCCAACACTCTGTAATGAATGAAACAAATAATAAACTTCACTAATTTATGTTACCATATGCAACACCCAACATGTATTTTGTGCATCTACTATTTGCAATGAATTACATTAGAAACTGGGAGTCACAAAGAATGGGTAAGATTGAACTTATTATCCCTGTCCTCAAAGAACTCATATTCTAGAAGACATAACACATCCACAGCTTGCAACACTGCAAAATGGGCACAATTTGCTCTGAAAGGGAAGCACAGGAGAGGGTGGGATTAAACTCTGATTTGGGCAGAAACAGGAATGCCTCGCAGAGGAGTTGGTGTGGGCTGTCAGGTTCAAGAAGATGAATTTCTACAATCAGAGAAGAGAAAAGGGGTGGGTGGCAGTGAGAGGCTTTCGGTTGGGGGAGGATGGTGAGCGCAATGGGCAAAGTCCCAGAGGTATACATTATTTGGTGATTGATAAGAAACATTAAAGAGGAAAGTTGGAAAGAAGAACTGTCAGTGTGCCTCTAAGAACTACACAAGGGAGCAGGGCCTTGTTTAGTTGGCAGAATTGTTCTGCCCTACTTAGCAGGCATTATGTCCCCAAAGCGCCACGGATTGTCAAAAGTGCCCCCTTGAGATTGTCCTACTCCTTTTATCCCGACATTGCACTTGCGAAGCAACCTTTTCATCATTATTTGGTTTCCCACATAGGCTGTCCTCTAGGGAAGAGAATGAGCTACCCAGCCTACAGTAATACCCCAATCTTCTTGGCAGTTATTTCTTAGCATACGTTTTAAAATTGACAGCCTAGTTTATAAAACAAACTCTTGGGAATACAGTGCATAGCCAGCACTCTTTGTTTTACATGAACCTAACCTATGCTAAGCAAAGAGGTTTTCTGGAAAATGATCAGTTTGGCGTGCAAAGGAGGAATATCAGGAACCAGGGCTGCTTTGAGGCCTGAGGCTAGGGAACCTAGCACTCCACATTCTGTTCTTGTCATTGTTTGGGGCTTTTCCATGTGTGGAAAGATGCTGGCAGCTCTGAGGTCATAGTTTATAGCTCACAAGGAAGATGGAAAAAAAGTGATTTTGTTCATTCCAGCAAAGGAAAAACTAACGAATACTTCCTATTGTTCAGATTTGGATTATATGCTCATTTGTGAGAGATGCCAAAGGGATGAAATACAATGATTAGTCTAGTGTGGGCTCAGGTGGTCAGAGATGGGTAAGAATCCTGTTCCAAAGTTTGGGAGGATGGGGGTACATCCTTCAACAGAGAAAATCAGCATCACCACCTTTGTTTATCTTGAACCAATTATGCTTAATGCCCAATGGTCCCAAGGATAATGGGTGAAACTGAGTCTGAACCTACAAAGTAGAAGACTACACATGGCTCTGCCTCCCCCATTCCCCTCTTCTCCTAAGGATGGAGCAGCCCAACAATTTTTACTCTGGCACTGCATTTCTTTAAGTCATAATTTGTGACAATGCAAGTTGAACAAGCTTGCTGACAGGTCATGGATTAAGTCTGTATATGTCAACTCTGTGAGTGGGGTATTAAATTTACACCGAGGTGGAAAACTCTGGCAGAGCATCAAAGGATAACAAAAAACGGGTGTCTTTATCTATGTTGTTTTCTTGGGGATGCACTCATGTGCTCTGCAACATTGACAAAGAAGCTTTGGAATCAGCAATATTCTAGAAGCTCAAGGGAAACAGTAGGAAAAGGAGTGCCATGCTCAAAGCAGATGCAGTCTGATAGAGTTTAGATATTTGTCCCTACCCAAATCTCATGTTGAAATGTAATCTCCCAAAGCTGGAGATGGGCCTGGTGGGAGGTGTTTAGATCATGGGGGGCAGATCCCTTATGAATGGCTTGGGCCATCCCCTCAGTGATAAATGAGCTCTCAATCTAAGTTCACATGAGATCGGGTCGTTTAAAAGTGTGTGGCACCTCCCTGCCCACACTCTCTCACTCCTGCTTTCACCATGTGAAGTGCCTGCTCCTGCTTCACCTTCCTCCATGAGTTAAAGCTTCCTGAGGTCTTCCCAGAAGCAGATTCTGGCACTATGCTTCCTGTACAGCCTGCAGAACTGTAAGCCAATTAAACCTCTTTTCTTATAAATTACCTAGTCTCAGGCATTTCTTTGTAGCAACTTGAGAATGGCCTAATACACAGTCATTCTCCACATCTCAGCCTAGGGAGCCAGCCTTCCCTTACCCCTACCCACGAAGCTCAGCATTGCTTTCCAAACAGCACAGGAACCTGCAGTACTCACAGCTGCGAAGGTCAATGGTTTTACAATGATGAATGATTTCTTT
The DNA here is from genome assembly GCF_028878055.3 of Symphalangus syndactylus. Taxonomy (NCBI): domain Eukaryota; kingdom Metazoa; phylum Chordata; class Mammalia; order Primates; family Hylobatidae; genus Symphalangus; species Symphalangus syndactylus. The sequence goes on from NC_072425.2 coordinate 98,671,161, forward strand.
CAGCCTAAATTAAGCTAAGGACTACTTATGCAGGTCAAAAACAGCTTATTAATAAAGTTGTTAAATTAAGAGCAGTGAAAAGCATGGCTAATACAAACTTTTGAAAGTAAGTCTTGAAACATAATCGAAAATGCAATAGACATCAGAAGACCAAAATCCCATTCCTCAACTGTGTCACTCTTGACCAAGGCCCAGCCTCTTCAATGCTGTCTCTTCATCTGTGAAAGGAGCCTGTGGCACAAGTTCATCTCTAGAGATCTTTCCATGTTGGAAGATCTAGGATTCCACCGGACTACACAATTCCTAACCTTTTCCAGGATGGATGCCTTAATGTGTTCTCAGTGTGTTTTGTTATTTGTGAGAATGGTGGGAACACTGTCTATGTGCTAAACCATCTGTGATAACTAATTTATACAGCATAGAAGAGCATTCAGCACTCAGCACTTTGAATCACACAAAGCTATGTTCAAATCATGCCTCCTCCTCCGCCATGTGAGGAACATTGTGAAGAAAGAATCTATAAGACTTGTTTCTGGCCTTTAGGGTTTAGGACACTCAAAAATGGCTCCTTGACTTTGATTCTGGAAGATACAGGAAGATGAGGATGCAGAGTCTAATTTTAGACATGCTGGAGAAATGTGGAAGAGGCAGAGAGAGAAGACAGAGTGGAGACCCTGAGCTATACAGTCTTTTTTTTGAGACAGAGTCTTGCTTTGTCACCCAGGCTGCATTGCAATGGCACAGTCTCGGCTCACTGCAACCTCCATCTCCTGGGTTCAAGCGATTCTCCTGCCTCAGACTCCCCAGTAGCTGGAACTACAGGCATGTGACACCACACCCAGCTAATTTTTTGTATTTTTAGTAGAGACGGAGTTTCACCATGTTGGCCAGGCTGGTATTGAACTCCTGACGTCATGATCTGCCCACCTCAGCCTCCCAAAGTGCTGGGATTACAGGTGTGAGCCACTGCGTGCAGCCTAAATTCTTAAATTGGCAATAAAATCAGTATACTTTTTGTTCCTTCACCAATGAGGGATAGAGGCCGAAAGAGTTGGTTCTGACATGTAAACTCGTGATGGTCTCAAAAGTGGTGTTTCACTAGAGACAGGATAAATAGGGCCTTGGAGTACAAATACAATTGTAATGCTCTGTTGACACAGATACTATGTGGAGACAGCTGAAAGAAGTGGCTGTGTCTTTCTCCTGCCATCTGGTGTGATGAAAGCAAGTCCACTCAATCTCACCCTCACTTTATTTTGGTTAGCTGACTCCCACTTGACGCCTTATATTGTTGCCTTTTGTGAATAAGGAAAAGAATCTTACAAGTACCTTTCTCTTCCTAAAGAAGGTGGGGTAGTGCCTAGGATCTGCAGTCAACTAGGACCAGGCTTAAATCCTAAACTGAAACTGATTTATTCCAATTACATAACTACTTTCAAGGAGATGGGTTGACAAATGTCCATCAATAGATGACTGGTAAATAATCTATGCTTTAGCCAATGAAATACTATGCAACTATGAAAGAGTGAGAAGTCTTTTATACACCACAATGGAAAGGTCATCAGGAGATTTTATCATGTGAAAGAAGCAAAATACAAAACAGTCTGAATAGTATGCTACCTTTGAGCTATGAAGGGAAGAAAAGAATATATTCATATACATTATTTACATGTACTTTTTGTATTATATGCATAAACAAACATTGGAAAGAGATCCAAGAAACTGTTAAAGTAGTTCACCATAGGGCTGGGAAACGAGAGCATGGAGCAGGGTGGACAGAATAGAGTGGAAGTGAGACTGTCAATGTGCGGCTTTTATATTGTTTTGATTTTTGAACGATGTTACTATGTTGCCTATTTTTCAAATTTTAAATTCAACAGAAATTGAGGATGTTTATTCATTAAGGTAATGCTAGATGCTATTGAAAATAAATCACAAAAATCAAAGGCTTAATATATGTTCATTTCTCACTCAGGCCAAAAGCCCATAATCATTCAGGAACCCAAGCTCTATTCAAAATACGTCTCCATCCTCCCATATATCTTGGAGTCCTCTGCATCCAGCTGGCAGGGAGGGGGAAGAAGAAATGGGCCTGGAAGGCTTTGGCCAGAATTCAGCCACATGGCTACCCCTCACTACAAAGGAAGCCAGGAAGACAGGCAGCCAGTCTCTGACATCAGAAGAAAGGGAAAGGGGAAGAGGGAAATGAGGGAAGGAGGGAAGGAAGGAAGGAAGGAAGGAAAGAAAGAAGGAAATGAGTGAGTGAAGGAGGCAGGGAGGGAAAGAAAAAAGGTCTGGTTAATTTTGTTTGCTGAGTTCTTAAAGTTATGACTAGAGCATTGTTTTGAAACTGTGGCATTCAATAACTGTTCTTGTGGGGCAAACTGACACTTACACAACAGGGCTTAAAACAAGACAGACTTATTGATGTTGATGAGATCTGCACATTCTCGAATCCCATCCCTTCATCAAATGCCTAAGTCTTAGGTTAAAGCCAGAAACACATCCAAAAATGTGTTATTAGGGCAGATCATGAGGTTCCATGGACATCAGGACTCTGACCAGGAATCCCTATTTTGTTTCCTTCAAGATTGAAGGCTACTGCTTCATTTATGAATCCCAGGAAGTATGATAAAGAACACAATTGGCAGCTCACGCCTGTAATCCTAGGACTTTGGGAGGCCAAGGCGAGTGGATCACCTGAGGTCAGGAGTTCACGACCAGCCTGGCCAACATGGTGAAACCCCATCTCTATTAAAAATACCAAAATTAGCTGGGCATGGGAGCACAGAGGTAGGAGAATTGCTTGAACCTGGAAGGCAGCGGTTGCACTCCAGCCTGGGTGACGGAGCAAGACTCCATTTCAAAAGCAAACAAAAAAAGAATACGATAGTCTTCAAAATGCCCCAAAGGTCGGCACTGCTAGTGTTCCAGGATTTTCCTTAGTTCAGCTAAAGACGGGGTTCTTGTCTGTCCCACAGCCACAAAAATTTAGGCTCGCAGATGGTTTAAAGGGTGAGTAAAGCAGGGTTTTATTGGGTAAAAAGGGAAAAAAGGGGAAAACAGGGACTCTTACTAGGTCACAGTCCCTCCGCTAGAGCACTTCCCACTGGGCAGTTTGAATCCCAAGCTCCACACAGGAAAAGGAGGGGCCTGGCTCCTCCCTGCTGCCAACAGCATGAACTCCCCAAGGCTCCACCTCAGTGGGCAGCTGGTTGGGGTTTCTCCAGGGACCCCTTCCCACCTATCTGTCTCATTCCCCTCTCTAAAGAAGTAGATTAAGGATAAGGATGAAGGCCAATCTTAACTGCTTCCTGATGGCAGGTGGTGCTGTTTTGGGGAAACAGCAGTCAAAGCATCTCTAGAGGCTGATCTAAGGGTTCCTGGCAGGAGGGGCCATCCTCAGAGGCTCCAGCTGCATGACTGTTTGGAGTTTGATGGCCTGAAGACAAGAACAGACAAACCAGGTTATTAGAAAACATGTGTCAAAACAAAATAAGGGGAGGGGTAAGGACAGCTCAAAAAATTCCAAGGCCTTTTACCAGTTTGCTCAGGGAAGGGGAGGCCACAAGCCTGACTGGCAAAAATACTTTACCCTTTTGCAGGCATGTTGGGCTTCTGAGCTCCCTTCCTCTGAATCCAATCCCAAGCCAAGTAGTTTAAGGTTTGGGAAATTAACTCTTTCTAGTTTGGAGGATGCAACTGAGGGGGGTGTCCCATAGTATGGAGTCACAATTACCTGTTAGTGAAGACAGAACCTAGGAGAAGAAAAAAAAAAGAAGACTTTTTTTTAAAAGAGTCCCAAGGGTTCAGGATGCATTCAAAAGGAGTACAGACTGAAGATGAATGGCTACCCATCTAGAAAGAGGGGAGCAGGCATCCCTGGTTCCCTTCTCTTCCTAGCAGATACTCTGGGTATGTGAGGGAGAGAAGGAAAAGCATCCTCATTCCTTCTCATGAAGCAGGGAGGGCCTAGAGAATAGGAATTACCTGCTCTCACCTATGGCTCTTTCCAACCTACTTTCAGTAGCTGGGAGTTCCCTAGACCCCATTTATGCCATGGATTTTAACATGGCCTTTATCCATGAAACAGGAAGCTTGCGCTTGGCTTAATCGGCAGGAATCAGCCACGCTCACCTGTGCTGTGCTTTTAACTTCCATTATCGTCTGCCTCTGGATCCCTCAGATCCAGTTTTCTTTTCTAGGGCTCTGACCTGAAGCTTGGAATTGAGTCAGGGACAAAAAGGTGTCTCAGAGTCCACTTCCAACAAGAGAGAGAAAGGATATCTCGTGACATAACCATATAACTGGCGGCTATAGTTATGCTTGCTAGGATTTGGGTGCATGATGCTTTGCTTCAGTTAGCTCCCTTGGTTTTACTTTCCCAAAAAGAAAACTGCCAGGTGATGGGCACCCTATTTATTCCCTCACCTGGCAGGATTTGCAGGATAATTTCTCAGAACTAGAATATTGATCCAGATTTCTGCATTACCCATCCCTCTTGTTCTTTCTGAGCTGCAGCTGAAGATTGCTGGTTGGTTCACAGGAACAAGTAGGGTTAGTCTAAAATGTAGGCAAAAACTTAAAAACTAATGAGTTTAGAATTTAATGACAAATGTATAAGTTTTAAAACATGATCTCTCTCTCTCCAGTCGTCATCTTTGTTAAAAAAGAAAAACCATCATAGGACTGAATGATTTGCAAAACAGACTTTATAGTCTTATTCTTGGCCTGATTATTTGCATAAAGTGCAGCAAGAATAATTGTTTCTACACAGGCCTTTTGGATTGGCTTTGATGGAAGTTTGTTCCACAAGGAATCTCCAACAAGACCTTTTAAAGCCAAGCCCAACCATGAGTTTGTATCCTCAAGCACCTGTGAGTTGGGTAATCCTTTCCTCTTAAGGTCCCAAGATAAACTTGGAGCTCCTAGACCTGTTAGAAAGTGACATTCTTTACTGACCACAAGCCAGGAACCCTGTACAGGGACTGCAAAGACAAGGGGGGCTTTTATTGGCTCTGCAAGTTGAGATTGACTCCTTAAAAGGAAACACACCCTTCCAATCAAAGCCTTGATAAAATAACCAAATCATGTCATGTTGCAAAAGCAAAATGGATTCTTACTGCACTGATGCAAACACCTATATTGCCGTGAGTTAAGAATGCTCACAGATAGTTTCCAAATTCTTAGAGGAACCAGGCAGAGAGAAACAAACATGCTCCAAATTTTGATCATAGGATTACACCTTGCTTAATTATTAAAAGCCACAAATAGCTCAAAATAACTTTCCTTAACTCTGAAAAACAAAACAAGGATCTGCAATATTCCAAGCAAAGGTTAAAAAGATTGCTTCAGCTTCCTGAGTTCAGTCCATTTAGTTAATTCTTGTTTTGCTTGATATTCATAAACATTTCAGCTCTTTATGAGTCCTGTACATTTTCCTTTATTCCAATGTTACAGTCTCTAAAGTTATCTGAAGCCTGTATTTGACAGCACGTTTTAGAGTTCTATAGCTCATTTTAGGCCATCTTTGAAAAGGATTAAAAAAAGACAATTGTCTGTGAATGCAAAACGTCCAGTTTAGTTACAGTTAGAAACACAATTGACAAAGAAGTTTGGTTACCTTCATGGTTTCAATAACTTTAATTATGATTGACAGCATATACTCAGACATTAGAAATTTAGAAATCCCATACAATTTTGGAACATATATTAGAATTATTCACCAAGATATAACCTAAAGAAGACTGAGCATCATTTTGGCATTCCCATGTACCTAAACATGTCAAATAATCCTGTTTACCTCTCTTTCCTGGACACTTCAGAGGCCCTCTGAAGCATTCAAAAAGCCAGGTACCAAGGAAGACAATTTTGTAACTAAAGTTTCATTTGGGGAAGGCTGTTAAATGTTCAAGGTTTAAAACACTTGATATTATGAAATAGAATTCCAGATTACCATGAGTTATTTATTGTGCCAAAACGATTACTCAGAAATTTTAAAGAAGCAAAAACCTTTTATAACCCTTTACAAATTTTGCCAAAGAGCCGACTAGCGCCTTAGGAAAACCTTGTTGTCCTTTTGTTTCAATGCTCAACTTACAGAAAAACAATGTAGTAATATTCTTTTTTGAATTTAGTCAGTATGTTCACACAGGGAACCTTTTCTGCAAGATTGATTTCCACAAGTCTTCCACCACTTCTTTGAACCTTCAGCTTTTCCTATCTAACTCAAAACAATCCTTTAACCCTAGGCCAAAGTTTACATTTCCATGCCTTCTTATAACCTTTTACCAAAAAAAAAAAAAAAAAAAACATGCACACACAGAAAAAAACACATTTTGCTGTTTTTACACACGTTGATTGTAAATCTATTTCCAGTAGTCTCAATTACATGTTATAATGGTAACACCTTGCAATTTTTAACTTTAAGGTAAAACTTGGTAAGTTGCTTTAATTGCATGCTAACTGCAGCCAAGATTTGCCTTCTTAAGTTAAGGGCATGTTTAGTTCCATATGTCCCCAGCCCTTACCAATTGTGAAGCCGGCAAGTCAAACAGTTCCCAAAACCCAAAGAGCAGCAGTTTGTAACCTCAAAACACTTAGCAAACCTTTTATCTGACCTGCATTTTACCAATAGTCTTTAGGGCTGTTTTTATTTCTCAAAGATTAAAGTCATGTGAACTGAAAGGTACCACAGATTTTAACTTCCCTTAAAAAAGTACATGATCCAAGCACTTGTCTTTCTTTAAGCCAAATTAATTAGAGCTCTTTTTACAGACATTACACACAACACACACACAGAAGAGAAAACCTAGTCGCTGTGCGGGGCCCTTTAAGAGACAGGGCTAGGAAAACATGCTGATACTGAACCGGAGAGGGCTCACTCCCTAAGGCACGGTTGCTAAACGAAGCATTGCCAAGTGGTTACTGGCCATGCCCCCAGGATGTAAAACATGCTGGAGGCTTGCAGTGCAAACAAAAAGACGCAAAGCACACCAGACTGGCCATAGTCCAACACTAGCCCCACAAATCCTTTCTCACAATTAAAGCTTTACAGAAAATATAAAGAGTGATAGTTGGGGAGCCTAATCTAGTAAAGGGGGGAAAAAAACTTTAAAGGTTTTGCTGCTGATGGGGCGGAGAGGAGGGGATAAAAAAGGTGTAAACATACCTGGGGAACAACTCTTTTATTCTCATGGAAGTGGTTCCTCCACCAGGGAGAAACGTTTAAGCTTAATTACTGTCTAATAGAGTTAAACCCCTTGGCGAGGGAAAGGGAAGACTGCGCAGCGGCGCGTGGCTGGAAACCAGCCAGCCTGCTGTGCAGGACCCTTGGGCCAAGTGTCCCAGCCCCGGCTGGGAGCGGGGGGCTGCTGCTCATCAGTGGGTCCCGAAAAAGGAAGGAAAAGGGCCTTTAAAAAGGAAGGAAAAGGCCATGAAAAGACCTGGGAGCGACGGGGGATGGGGGCATGGTTTCCCCACCCTCAGAAGTCCGAGGATGAAAAGGCTTAGAAGCAACAGTTTTGATTCCCCACTTCACTCACCGCTTTTTGAGCCCTACATTGGGCACCAAAAATGTTGCAGGACTTCATGGATGAAGCTGAAGATCATTATGTTAAGGGAAATAAGCCAGGAACAGAAAGACAAACATTGCATGTTCTCAGGTATTTGTGGAGTCTAAAAATGAAAACAATTAAACTCATGAGAGTTCAACCATCCCACCTCCCCTCAATCCCCTACTACCCTTCCCAGCCTCTGGTAACCATTCTTCAGATGGGCCTCAGATGTGCTGCGGGGAGGTGGGGATGGTGAAATTGAGAAAGCCTGGTTTGGAAAAGATCAGTTACAAAAGTGAATATCATTGTGGGACAGCAAACAGTAAAGTGTCCATCATAGTTAGAAAGAATGAATAAGACTTGCATTTGATAGCACAACAGGATGACTACAGTCAATAATAACTTAACTGTACATTTGAAAAAAACTCAAGAATGCAAGTTCCTATAGCTGTTTAAGTTTAAAAAGGTAAAGTGGCATTTATTTTTGTATGCTCATGGGATAACTCATGAATATCCCCCATGTAAGTCATTTGACTTTCTCTGAAACTAATAAACTTTGTGCTTCCCTTAAAATTTTCAATTTAAAAAGGCCCAACACAGTGGTGGGCATCTACAGTCTCAGTACTCAAGAGGATAAGGAGGATCCTTGAGCCCAGGAGTTTGAGGCCAGCCTTGGCAACATAGTGAGATCCTGTCTCTAAAAATGAGTAAATAAACAAATAAAAACTTGCTTTTAAATGTTCAAAACAGAAAATGTTGCAGAACTTTTCCTTAGTTTAGTCAAAGTCAGGGTTCTTGTCTGTCCCACGGGCATGAAAATTTAGGCTCGCAGATGGTTTAAAGGGCAAGTAAAGCAGGATTTTATTGGGTGAAAAGCGGAAAAAGGGGGAAACAGGAACTCTCATAAGGCCAGAGTCCCTCCGCTAGAATGCTTCCTGCCTAGCAGTTTGAATCCCAAGTTCCACACAGAAAGAGGAGGGCCCAGGCTCTTCCCCGCTGCAAACAGGAAACTTCCCGAAGCTCCACCCCAGTGGGCAGCCTAGTTGGAGTTTCTCCAGGGACCCTCTCCCACCTGGCTGTCTCTCTAGTACAAGTGGGGTGTCCAGGATGGAGGTCAGATTTACTTACCAGAATAAGGAAATTCAGAGCAAACAAATAAGATTACCAAGTATTTCCAATGGAAAACGGTGCCCCATTTAGAGATACCTTTCCAGGGTTATCTAATTCTAGCCTTTCATTACATTTGAGCTATTGTATAATTGATGACAAAGCAAATCATAATGTCTATGGACATATGGTTGAATTGTCTGGTGGAGGAACAGCCCTCCTTCTCCATGGAAAAGCCACTTATAGGTCGATTTTAAAATTCATTTCAGTATTACTGATATATAAATGTATCTGCTCTTTGAATTCTCCTTCGAACTGATGGTAACATTTCTCTGGTTCTTTCCCTAACAAGGAGTTAAATAAAATCTTTAACATGCATTTGTTTTTTATCTGTATGAGAGTCATAATTCTATCGTCTTTTGAAATGTTTTGTTAACACCCATAATTGTCAAGGATTTCTGTTAAGGATTTGTGTGGAGGGCTCTTGTCAAGCTTTCTTGTTTTCTTTCTTTTGTTTATTTGTTTTCTTTTCTCTTTAAGTTATGCCTATCGTCATTGCCAGAAAAGCTGTTATGTATCACAGCAGAAGAACCAGGCAATGAAACAATCTTGCTATCTTCCTCTTCCACCCTCACCCCAACTGTTAGGATGTTATGCCTACATAATATCATCAGAAAGCCTGTTCTGCTGACATTTCAAGCTCCCACAGAATATGCTGTGAATGTTCTGAGAAGGCCTTATTTGCAAGATTTGTTCAACAAAGAGGTTGGATAAGCATCTTGGATTAAACCTTCAAAGCAGCAGGCTTTTGGTTACTTTTCCCCAGATTAACCTGGGAACACTTTGAAACTCTCTTCCTTATCATAATATGTTTTTTGAAACCATCGGTTTTCATAATGAGAAACATTTTTGTAAACATGCTTCTTTATACATTTCCTACTAATTAGCAAATCCTTTATTTTGCACAAAATTTCCATATTTAAACTTTATCTGCAAAGGATATTTAGTGTGAAGTATTAAAGAATTAGACGGCTAATGGAAAATACATTTTTCCTACTGATAACATATCAAAATCTGTTAGTCTAACCATTAATTTCTAGCTGTTTAGCCTCCAGGAAGCCCAGAGCCAAATTTGCAACTTGACTTTAATAACTCAGTAGGACATACCTGTCTGCATTCTACTTTTCTGCAGTCTTAACCTTGGATTCAGATTTATATTTTACCTGTTCCTGATTTTACTTACTTATGTTTATTTTCTTCTATTGTATTTTGTGCATTTTATAAGCCATATATCCTTGTTTGGGGAATAGGCCAGCTATAGAGAAATAAATTTATACAGGTAGATCATATATGCCTCTGTATTTCATCTTACATGAGAAACTCCAGAGAAAATCACAATGTCTTTTGTCATTGTTTTTTCCTGGTATATTTCATTCAGAGACAATGAAGCACCTGCACTTGGGTATCTTATTTAACTTGTTCATGTGCTATGTAACTACTGAATACACTTTAGGAATGGATAAACAAAGTCATAGTAAATTAAGCTGCTGTGTCTCAGTTCTTACAGTGACTTACATCATTTAAATAATATTGTATTTTTCAGTTTCTGTAAATATTTCTCAGCCATACCATCATTTATTAAAAAAGTACTTCCTGGTCAGGCGCGATGGCTCATGCCTGTAATCCCAGCACTTTGGGAGGCCGAGGCAGGCAAATCACGAGGTCAGGGTTTGAGACCAGCCTGGCCAATATGGTGAAACCCCATCTCTGCTAAAAATACAAAAAATTAGGCCGGGCGCAGTGGCTCATGCCTGTAATCCTAGCACTTTGGGAGGCCGAGGCAGGAGGATTGCCTGAGCCCAGGAGTTCAAAACCAGCCTGGACAACACTGTGAAACCCCGTCTCTACTAAAAAATACAAAAAAAAAAAAATTAGCCAGGTGTGGCAGCAGGCGCCTGTAGTCCCAGCTACTCAGGAGGCTGAGGCAGGAGAATTGCTTGAACCCCCCAGGAGGCGGAGCTTACAGTGAGCGGAGATCGTGCTACTGCACTCCAGCCTGGGCAACAGAGCAAGACTCCGTTTCAAAAAAAAAAATACAAAAAATTAGCTGGATGTGGTGGCACACACCTGTAGTCCCAGCTACTCGGGAGGCTGAGGCAGGAGAATCGCTTGAACCTGGGAGGCAGAGGTTGCAGTGAGCCAAGATCATGACACTGCACTCCAGCCTGGGCGAGAAAGTGAGACTCTGTCAAAAAAAAAAAAAGAGAAAGAAAGAAAGAGAAAGAAGGAAGGAAGGGAGGGAGGGAGGGAAAGAGAAAGAAAGAGAAAAGTGCTTTCTGAACACCAGAATCCCATCAGCCTTTCTATAAACTTCTCATGGGGTTGAAAAAAGAATGCCCTGCCATTATGCTTACAAATTAAGTATGTAATTGAACAGGTTTAAACCTCAGGGACTTAAGTCGCATCTAAATCACGGTGGGAGCCCAGTGCTCTCCAGATCCCTTGGAGAAAGAAAACCTCTCTAAAAGGAACCTAAGGAGTTGCCTTACAAAGGAAAAGGAAATGGGTTGGTTTGCTGCCTTCCTGCTGAAGTGGGGAAAGCTCACGTGACGGTATTAAAAGGACACTGGATATGAAGCCCCAAATCTGGGTTCAAGTTCTGGTTTTGCAAATTATCAAAATGTAATTTCCTACATTTATAAAATATGGATAGTAATCCACCTAACCTTTAGAGTGGCTGTGAGGATTCAATGTCAAGAGGTTTGGCATGGAGCTAGGTTCCCTCATTACCTGCTCCCTCCCTGCTTTGCAGTAAGAGTTAACTCAGGGTATACATGAACCCCAGCACTTGCTTTCTTCTTTCCTCATGACTGATGGCCACACTTGAGCAGCCTTTAGCAAGAGAAGCTCAGAGCTTTCGGTTTTACTCTGTCATGAGTGATGTGCCTAGACATAGCCTTGGACACAGTTCATTTTACCTTAACTATCTATGAGGAGACTTGCGTTTACGTTCATTTGTGGCAGACTGTATTTTCCATTGATACACATCAACTCCTCCCACGCTATAAGCTCTTCTGCAAAGTGAAAGTAAAGAATAGGAAATCTGGTTTGTCTATGCATCCAAAAAAGAACTCATATACAGAATTTATAAGGAATTTAAACAAATAAGAAAAAGAAACCCATTAAAAAGTGGGCAAAGGACATGAACAGACACTTCTCAAAAGAAGACATACAAGCAGCCCAAAAACATGAAGAAATGCTCAACACCACTAATTGTCAGTGAAATGAAAATCAAAACCACCACAAGCTACCCTCTCACACCAGTCAAAATGGATATTATTACAAAGTCAGAAAATAACGGATTTTGGCAAGGCTGCAAAAAACGAAATAAATGCTTATACACTGTTGATGGGATTCATTCAGCCACTGTGGAAAGCAGTTGGAGATTTATCAAAGAACTTAAAAGAAAACTACCATTTGACACAGCAATCTCATTACTGGATATATACTAAAGGGAAATTATAATAAATGTCCTTCCAAAAAGACACATGCACTCACATGTTCATTGCAACACTATTCACAATAGCAGACACAGAATCAAGTAGGTGCCCATCAATAGTGGATTGGATAAAGAAAATGTAATACATATATGCCATGGAATACTATGAAGCCACGAAAAAGAATGAAAAAATATCCTTTGCAGCAATATGGATGCAGCCAGAGGCCACTATCCAAAGTGAATTAACACAGAAACAGAAAACCAAATATTGCATTTTCTTACTTATAAGGGGGAGCTAAATCTTGGGTACACATGGACATAAAGATGGGAACAGTAGACACTGGGGACACTAAAAGTTACTACGTTCACTATCCGGGTGACAGGATAAGTAGAAGCCCAAACCTCAGCATTATAGTTTGTTACCCTTGTAACGAACCTGCACATGTACCCACTGGATCTAAAATAAAAATGGATAAAAAAAAAAAAGAGAGAGAGAGAGAATCTGGTTTGTGAAAAAATTCAATACCCAGGCTTCAAGTCATTCATTTTCTCAGTATGGAACCAATATTTCAAATTGTCCTTTTGATTGTCATTTATGGATTTATCGGGGATGGATGGGAGGGATGACTTTTTTGTAAAGTAGGAATGGAAAACTGATTTGAAGACTCCTCCGGAGTATTCTTGGCAGGTCAGTTTGGAAAAGAAAATATAAGGAAGTTGAGAAACTGGACATTGATTACCTTAAAACTACAATGGGCAAGTGTGTTTTGCAGGTCTTAATGTACCTCGGGGGAATGCATTCCCCAGCTTGAAGACTTGCTTTTTCCAACCACCACTTTGTGGTGAGATAATTTGAAAATTAGTTTTATAGGATATTACTAGAAGTTAAAAAAAACTGAATAGGGCTTCATAATGGAGAAATATTGGAACAACTCCAATGTAACAAGGTTTCTTCATTGTACTTCTCAGAATAAACTGTGCCTTTCTAAGGGGGTAGAGGATATAGAATGCAACATTTCCCAAACTGATGTGGATGTGGAAAGATGTGAAAACTTTTTTTTTTCTCTCATGGTACATAGTGATGTGGGAATATGTTCAACTGAAACTGCTTTTGGAAACATCAACTGTTTTAGCTATCTGTTGCTGTGTAACAAATTACCACAAACTTAGCTAAACACAACACACATTTATTATCTCATGGTTTCTGTGGGTCAGGAGTCTGAGCACAACTTAGCTTGGTCATCTACAAGACTGTAATCAAAGTGTTGTCCAAGGATGCATCTCATCTCATCCAGCTGTTCCACTAGGAAAGGATGCATTCCAAACTCACTCAGGTTGTCAGCAGGATTTCCTTCCTTATAGTTGTAGGACTGACAGCCTCATGATCTTGCAGGTTGCTGGCTGGAGGCCATCCCCAACTCCTACAAGCCTCCTTCAGTTCTTGCCACTTGGGTGTCTTTTCATTAAAGTCAGCAAATGAGCGGAGAGTCTTGGCTTAGTTTGTTCAAGCTGTTATAACAAAATACCATAAATTGGTAGCTTGTAAACAATGGTAAATTATTTCTCACAGTTCTGGAAGCTGGGAAGATGAGGATCAAGGTGCCTGCAGACTCAGTGTCTGATGAGGGCCTGCTTTCTAGCTCATAGATGGTGCCTCCTTGCTCTGTCCTCACAAGGTAGAAGGAATCATGCAGCTTTCTGGGACTGTTTTATAAGGACAATAATCCCATTCATGAGGGCTCCATTCTCATGACCTAATCATCTCCCAAAGTCCCCACCTACCATCACCTTGGGGGTTAGGATTTCAACCTATCAATTTTGGGAGGACACAAATATTCAGACCATAACAAGTGTCTTCACAAGACAGGCATTACTATCTGTTATGTTTTGTTTTGTTTTGTTTTTTTGAGACAGAGTCTTACTCTGTCACCCAGGCTGGAGTGCAGTGGCACGATCTCGGCTCACTGCAACCTCTGGCTCCTGGGTTCAAATAATTCTCACGCCTCAGCCTCCCGAGTGGCTGGGACTATAGGCATGCACCACTACACCCAGCTAATTTTTTGGTAATTTTAGTGGAAATGGGGTTTCACCATGTTGGCCAGGCTGATCTCAAACTTCTGACCTCAAGTGATCTGCCTGCCTCAGCCTCCCAAAGTGCTGGGATTACAGGCGTGAGCCGCCATGCCTAGCTAGGCATTACCATCTTATGTAACATAATTACATATGTGATTCATGTTCATCCTGTCATCTTTATCATAATCACTTAGATAGAAGCAAGTCATAAGTCTCACCTGCACTCAGCGAGAGAAGATTAAACAAAGGTATAAACATCAGGAGGTAGGGAACGTGGGGGTGAGGACTGTAAAACTCTTGACACAGATGACTTTGCTATCACCCAGAGTAGGAGACTTGAACAAATTCTAGCATGGCTTCTGTCCACTGAAGTCTACGTCCCTAGGATAATGATATCAGGCCCCCTATAATGTTTGTCTGAGAAACCTCAACACTGCCAGAAGAATTTACTGTTTCTTCCAGCTAGAACCTGGCCCCTGACCTCCTTTCTGTTAGAGCATTTACTTTCGAAAACTTGCAATTGTAAATTCTTTCTCAGCTCCTTTGAGATGTAAATCTTCTACAACCAGAAATGTCTTTCTCAGGGACCTAGGAGTCATCCTTTGAAATGTAACCATCAAGACAGATAGGGTCCCCTAGCTCCCAGTCTCTGTAGGAGGGTAGGGGCCTAATTTAAATAGCAGCAGTTGGCAGACTGGATGGCTTAATCACATTGACAGACCTCGCCTCATAACATCCTTCAGTATGTTTTCTTTAGCCCATACCAGAGTTAAAAAGGCCTCCTGATTTTGTCTCAGTCTAATGGAGTCTCTCTCCACTGCTGTACTAGCTTAAATAAAATCTATCTTGCCACCATTAACAAATGTCTTCCTCTCTTTCTTTTTGAAAAGGGCAACCTTAAGAGTTTCTCTGACTCACTTAGAGCTTTCGGTATCATTTTGCTCTCCATTCTGACACAAGTAGTGTAGCAAAACTAAAGCCTCAATGAGCATTTGTGGATTATGTGTTTATAAAGTGGTTTGGGGATTTCTCTCTCATAATAGACATGCTCCTGAAAAGTCATAGATATTTTTAAATAAATTAATAAAGAGCAAAGCCCTAGGGGACTCTGTTATTGAAAAGAACTACAGGTGAAGAACTACAGGCAAGGAATCACAGTCCAGGTTGTGGGTCTGGCCCTGTCGCATAGACTAGCCTAAGTGGTTAAGGTGATAGACATGAATTCCTTTGGTGTGAAATGAGGTTACCTTTAGGCACGTTAGCAGAAAAAAAGTCTCAGCCTTACTGGAAGAGAGAAATAGCTGGAGTTGAGTAACACACCATTACTCCCCACTAAAGCCCTTCAAAGGGAGAGACAGAGGGAGGAAAGTATATTTGGGAGAATAGAGGAGAGAAGACATTGCAAGATAACCTCAGTTAAATGCAGGGTTGGAGCCATGTGTATTAATGAGGAAGTCTGAATTATCTACAGGAAGAAGTTAAAGGCCAGAGTTCAAAGCTTCATTAGATGAAGAGGGGTGTTTGTTTTGAAGACATTGACTTTATGAGAGAATAGCCTCAAAGAAAGAAAGAAAGGCAAATGAATATAATAAGAGGATGCTACTAGTTCCAGAAAACATGAGGGAAAAAGAAAATTAGATCATTACCATGAAAGAACAACTGACTGCCTCAGTCATAGAGAAAAGCACTCAGGGACATTAAAAAATGACTTTGAAAGCAAACGACCCAATAGAAAAATGGACAAAATATTGGAACAAACATTTCAGCAGAGATTATATATAGATGGCAAATAGGCACATAAAAATTGTTCAATATCATTAGTCATTAGGGAAATACAAATTAATACCACAATGAAATACCACGACAAACTCATTTGAGTGGATAAAAACAAGACAAAGCAAAGCAAATCAAAAACAAAAAACTGGCAATCCCAAGTGCTAGTGAGACGTAGAGACACGAAGCAACTGTAACAATTTTCATTGCTGGTGGGAATGTAAGCTGTTACAGAATCTTATGAATTTGAATGTATACTTCTTAAAAGAGAAATAAAAACTATGCCATTACAAAGATCCTTACACAAATGTTTATAGCAATTTTATTCATAATCACTAAAAACTGGAAACCACTCAAATGTCTCTCCGCTAGTGAATGGGTAAACAAACTGTGGTACCTCCATACAATGGAACATTACTCAGCAGTAAAAAGGAATGAGCACCTGATGTAACAACATGAGTGATTTAGTTTAAGTGAAAGAAGCCCACTCAAAAGGCTACATATTGTATGATTTCATTTATACCCTATTTTGAAAAAGGCAATAGTATGAGACAGAAAATGGACTAGTGGTTTTCTGAGGTTGGGGCACAGAGGAGGCATTGACAGTTGACTACACAGGGGCACAAGGGAATTTTCGAGTGTGATGGAACTCTTCTCTCTCTTAATTGTGGTAATGGTTACACAACTGTGCATTTTGTGAAAACACACAGAACTGCAATTAGAAGTGTAAATTTTATTATATGTAAATCATAACTTTTATAAATTAAGGAAAAAGGAATGAGGATTCTGGCTTGGGTGACAACTGGAGAGTGATATTGCTGAGATGAATAGAAAATCTTGGGGCCAGAAGCTGTGGCTCATGCCTCTAACCCTTGCATTTTGGGAGGCCAAGTGGGGAGGATCACTTGAGGCCAGGAGTTTGAGACCAGCCCTCACAACATAGTGAGACCTCATCTCTACAAAAGAATACAACATTAGCCAGATTTGGTGATGTACGCCTGTAGTCCCAGCTACTCAGGAGGCTGAGGTGGGAGGATTGCTTGAGCACAGGGGTCTAAGGCTGCAGTGAGCTATGACCACACCACTGCACTCCAGCCTAGGCAACAAAGCAAGTTCCTATCTCAAATAATAATAATAATAATAGAGATAGACTTGGCAGGGCAGCCAAAAAAACAAGGCAGATTCTGCCTTGGCAAATAGTTTGAGGCGCTAGAAATACATAGGGTTAATATGGCCAAGGTAGTGGGAGCTTTTTATTGATGAGTTGCTTTCCATTGTATGAGTATACCAGAGTCTATCTGTCTAGTTGCCAGTTGAGCAACATTCGAGTTGTTTCCTTGTTCTGGCTGCTATGCATAACATCCCTGTGAGCATTCCT
The DNA here is from genome assembly GCF_028878055.3 of Symphalangus syndactylus. Taxonomy (NCBI): domain Eukaryota; kingdom Metazoa; phylum Chordata; class Mammalia; order Primates; family Hylobatidae; genus Symphalangus; species Symphalangus syndactylus. The sequence continues at coordinate 98,688,547 of NC_072425.2, forward strand.
GTGGCTCCTGAAAGATCTGAGCATAAAGGCCAGGGATCTATGAGTCACACAATTGATGGACCAGATTGCCTAAAATGCAAGCCTGATCATCTCGTTCTCCAGATTAAAATTTGTCACTGGTTCTCCATTGTCTACAGCAGTGATTCTGCACCAAGACTGCACACTAGAATCACCTGGAGTACTTTTCAAGGTGCCAGATGCTTGGCCCACCTCCAATTGGTCAAGGGTCAGGTTTTTTTGTTTGTTCGTTCTTTGTTTTTTTAGCTCCTCACGTGATTTTATTATTTTAAAGGTTAAATCTTTTTTTTTTTTAATTATTTTTCTGAGACAGAATCTTTTTCTGTCACCTAGGCTGGAGTGCAGTGGCACAGTCACAACTCATGGGAGCCTCGAACTCCTGAGCTCAAGGGATCGTCTTGTCTCAGCCTCTCAAGTAGGTGGAACAACAGGCATGCACCACCACACCCAGCTAATTTTTTGAAAAAAATTTTTTTTTTTTTTTTTTTTTTTTTTTTTTTTTTTTTTGAGACGGAGTCTCGCTCTGTCGCCCAGGCTGGAGTGCAGTGGCGTGATCTCGGCTCACTGCAAGCTCTGCCTCCCGGGTTCACGCCATTCTCCTGCCTCAGCCTCCCGAGTAGCTGGGACTACAGGCGCCTGCCACCACACCCAGCTAATTTTTTTGTATTTTTGGTAGAGACGGGGTTTCACCATGTTCTCGATCTCCTGACCTCGTGATCCACCTGCCTCGGCCTCCCAAAGTGCTGGGATTACAGGTGTGAGCCACTGTGCCCGGCAAAAATTATTTTTTGTAGAGATGAGGTGTCGCTATATTGCCTAGGTTATAAATGTTTTTTTTTCAAACAGAATTATTGAGATGTGATTCACATACCACATAATTCACCCATTTGAAATATACAATTCAATGTTTTTTGGCATATTCCATTATTAATTTTTAAAATTGTCATAAAATATATACAACATAAAACTTGCCATTTTAATAATTTTGTGTGTACAGTTCTGTGGCATTAGTTACGTTTACAAAGTTATGTAGCCATCATAGCTAGTTCCTTAGCCCCATGTGATTTTAATGTGTATCCAATTCTGCAGAACTAAATCCAAGTGCTTCAAGCAAACCCCCAAAGCCTTTCACAAGAAAGTCTCATCCTATATTCCCAGACTCTGCGCCTAGCACTTTCTGCCTGGCATTTTCTTGGATCCAGACACACAGAAGCATCTTTAACCTTTGAAAACTCTTTAACATTGCACGTTGCTATTTTGTCCCTTTGAAACAGTATTCCCACTATTCACATCTGATGAAATCCCTTGCCTTCAAAGGTAGACTCAAGTATCGTTTTTACGGAAAGTTTTTCCCACCCCCAGGTTTATGTAGCTTCCTCACCTCTGCGTTCTATGGCACCCTTTATCAAGCTCTGTCGAGTGCTTACTCATGACAACTTTCCGTGTCTGTATGTCGCTCCTACCAGACCATGAGCTGTTTGTGGGCGGAGATAGTGCTCCACACAGTGTGTGTCTCATAATAGAGACTGTTTGATAAATGAGTTAAGAAACAATCATCAATATTAAAGCAGAAGAATGGTCACAATGGATGGTATAATTTGGGGAGCAGTAATAAAACTGAAGTAGCGATCCAGTCTCTGGAGAATGTGTCAGTGAAAGAAGAAGTGCAGTTGACAGACCCCAAATAGTCAGTACTCTTATTGAATATGCATGATGGAACAGGCCGTGCTAAGTGCGTCATATATATCATCTCTTTTAATCTTTATTAAAAATTATGTTTGAGGTTCTGAGCAAGCCTGGTTACTACGTCACTACCTATTCTCCCTGGATTCTGAAACAATTGAGAAGCATACAAAGAAGCCAAGTGGAAATTTAAAATATGACATCAGCCTATTTCTCATAAAGCTGGATTGTACTTGAAAATAGGCTATATACAATTTTGCCACTAAATTGTACTGACTCACTTACCTGAGTTCTGATATGAGGCTATCACATGCCCGAGGAGTGAAGCAAGGGATGTGAAACATAAACAGTAATCCAAAAAGTCTCTCCTACAATGGAATGCAGCTAGGAATACGCAAAGGGAAAGGTGGAAGTCCTTTCCTCAGTTACTGCTAGAGAGGGTGAGAGTTTAAAAGAATTTAAAGAAGTTCCTGTTTCAGAACCAAGACAGAAAAACAGGGTAAAGAAGAAAAGCATGCTTTAAACAAATGGTGCTATGAATCTGAATATCTACATGGAAAAAAGAATTGAAATATCTACATGCAAAAACGTTACGTTACAACATATATAAAATCAAGTAAAAATGAACCAAAGATTCAAACACAAAACCTGAAACTATAAAACTCCTAGAAGTAACATAGGAGAAAAACTTTATGCCATTGAATTTGGCTATGATTTTCTGGATATGACACCAAAAGCACAGGCAACAAAAGCAAAAAGAGATAAACGGGACTACATCAAACTTAGGAACTTCTGCACATCAAAGGAAACAATCAACAGAGTGAAAGGCAACCTACAGAATGGAAGGTAATATATAATATGTCATATATATTATATAACATATAATATGTCGTATATATTATATAATATGTAATACATTACATATGTCATATAATATATAATATATATTACATAATATGTTTATATGCTTATATGTTTATGTTTATATAATGTATTATATAATATATAATATGACATATAATATATAATACATATATAACATACATATAATATATAATACATGCTATATAACATGACATTATATATATGTTTTCAAACCACATATCTGATAACAGACTAATATCTTGAGTATATAAAGAACTCCTACAACTCAACAACAATAAAAAACAAATAATCTAATTAAAAGATGGGCCAAGGACTTGAATAGGTATTCCTCAAAAGAAGAAATGGCCAAAAACGTATGAAAATGTGCTCAGCATCCCTAATTATTGGGGAAACGCAAATCAAAACCATGATGAGACATCATCTTACACCTATTAGGATGGCCTCTACCCCAAAAAACAGAGAATAATAAGTGTTGGCAAGGATGTGGAAAAATTGAAACCCTTATGCACTGTTGATGGGAATGTAAATGGTGCAGCTGCTATGAAAAACAGCATGGAGGTTCATCAGAAAATTAAAAATAAAATTACTATATAATCCAGCAATGTCACTTCTGGGTCTGTAGATAAAATAATTGAATACACTCATATTCATTGCAGCATTAGTCACAATTTGCAATAGACAAAAGGTAGAAGCAAACTAAATGTCCATTGACGAACGAATAAAAAAAAGTAGTGTGTGTTTGTGTGAAAATGGAATATTTTTCAGCCTTAAAAAAAGAATATTACCATATGCTATAAATGGATCAACCTTGAAGACATTACACTAAGTGAAATAAGCCAGTCACAAAAGGCAAACATTGTGCGATTTCATTTATATGAGGTATTTAAAGTAGTCAAACTTTTTAGAAACAGAAAGGAGAATGGTGGTAGCCAGGGACTGAGGGGCAAAAAGAAAGAAGACTTTTGTTCAGTGGCCACAGAGTTTCAGTTTTGCAGGATGAAAAGTTATAGAGTTCTGTTGTATAATAATATGCATATACTTAACATGACTGTACTGAACACTTAAAAATGGTAAAGATGGTAAATGTTATGTGTTTTTTACCACAATAAAAGTAGAAAAGCATGAAACCTGGATATTATCTCTATTTCACAGCCTAGAAAACTAAGGCTTAGACAGGTTAAGTTACTTGCACAGGGTAACACAAGAAGTGTTGAAGGTGGGATTGGAAATCAGGCTGGTCCAATTCAAAACCGATGCTCTAGGCCGGGCGCAGCCACTCACACCTGTAATCCCGGCACTTTGGGAGGCCAAGGCAGGCAGATCACCTGAGGTCAGGAGTTCAAGACTAGCCTGGCCAACATGGTGAAACCCCGTCTCTACTGAAAATACAAAAATTAGTTGGGTGTGGTGGCAGGTGCTTGTAATCCCAGCTACTCGAGAAGCTGAGGTGGGAGAATCGCTTGAACCTGGGAGGCAGGGCTTGCAGTGAGCCGAGATCACGCCATTGCACTCCAGCCTGGGCGACAGAGTGAGACTCCATCTCAAAAAATAAAAAAATAAAAAAATAAAAATAAATAAAAACCCAAAGCTCTTAAGAGTCATGCCGTATATTACAGTGCTTCTGGGTAGAGCGGAAAATATGTTAAGACAGTTTTCAAATGACAAGAAAAGGAACTGAGATATATTCAATGCTCTGTGTTTAGTTAGCAGTGTTGCCTCTTACCGGGCACACAGCCAAGACCACCTTACCTTTCTCAGCTTCCCTTATCCTTAGGTTGGAACCATGGCACTCAGTTCTTGCCACTAGATATGTGGATGGAAGTGATGCAGCAGAGTCTGAAGGAATGAAGTGTGAGTTGATTCTTCATTCTCTCAATCTCACCCCAGCCCCCACCCTACTGCTCTCCACGAAGAAGGCTCAAATGGTGAAGTAGCAATATGAACACATGAATCCATGAGGCAGTTCTTCTCAAAGAAGAGCCACCTGATTCACATCAGGCAGTGGTGTGAGTGAGAAGTGAACTTTTGTTTGTTTAAGCCACCGAGATGTCAGGGATTGTTTTCATAGCATATCCTAGTCTAGCCTGACTAATATACTTATGAAGAATTTACTCACCATATTTTTCAACTATTTTCTTGTGTTATAACTGACAAGAGGATGTGGAATCCGTGGGAAAGAGATTCTGGGTTTTGAGGGGAGAAGGAAAAAGAGGTTGATTTTAGAGGGGTCTAGGAAAGATGCAGTTGTGAAGGAAAGGTCTTGAGCAGAAATTGTTCCCCAGGGAAGGTAGACCAGAACTAGGATGAGGGAATAAGAAACTCCCAGATGTGATGTGTCTAGGGACAATGAAGGAAACCTACTAAAACATTTTCTGTAAGACTGACTATTCCTGACTTCTAGAGTTAGATATAATCTAATACATAAATCCCAAATCAATACTTGCCAAAAATATATAGTCTCAAAAAAAGCATTCCCTAGGAGAAAGAATCATAACCCCCAACAGATGTTCTATGTGTTAATTTGATTTTTACTAACAAGGTAACATTTTTGAAGGCATTGCTGAATGTACTAGTTTTGTCCCTTGTTAGTATCATCAGTAAGATATCTCAGTTCCACAATGCTCTGGAGGTTGAAATGTATTCTCCTTTATGATTTGTAGCTCTGATTAGTTCTGTTTTTCTGCCTAAGGTGCAAAAAATGCAAATGTGAACTAAGAGTCTGTATAATTTCTACTTGTTACATCATCACCATTAAAAAGATCAAAACAAAAATCTTCTTTTGAATCTCACTAAAAACGTAGTCTGAAGTGCATTAGGCAGAATGTACTGCCATCTAATCTTCCATTATATATTAATCTATTGACTGTCTTACATTATTAAAAAACAAAATATGCATCTGCCATGGAAAAATATGTATATATTAAACATATTTAATAATAAAAGAATTGTTGAGAGGAGAAAAACATGCATGTTAAAAAGCATGGCAGTCTGGGATCTGCTTTAAGACAATTTGGTAGAAAGGGAAAGAAGGGACAGATAAGGCAGGCATGACAAAAACCTTAATAGTTGTTCATCTGGGTCCTGAGTACATGGGGATTCACTGTACTCTTTTCTCAAGTCTTGCATATGTTTGAAATTGTTGATAATAATAAATGGTAAAGGAATTGTAAACTTACAGATAAAATACCTTCAAACATTTGCACAAATTTAAGGAAACAGCTTGCAGAAATATGTTCCTTAATCACAATTTCATTGCCTAGTGTCAAAAAATAATGACATTTTGAAAACAATAGTTTTCTTTTCTTCAGAGTTTTTTCACATGTTATTTCATCATGTAACATACAATGACGGATTCCTGCAGTGTTTATTATCTGCTTCTGATCATTAGGTACTACCTAATAATGCCTTTCTCATTGCCTTAAAATCAGAATATCCTGAAAGAACTCATATATCTTTAAAAGAAATAATAATCTTGCATCACCTTTAGAATTAGACATAATATTAAAAATGATAACAGTTGGAACTGACATGCATCATGGAGATTCACATTTTCTGCTCCTTACATGTCAGGGAAGGTTTTCATATTCAGACTTACACATGTAATATCTGATTCAAGTATCTATTGTTTCTAGAAGTCATTATCTACTGACTCTTTGCAGCTTGAAAGCCATGGATATGAAAATAGTAATTTTTTTTTTTACTCCCTTGACAGTATCAATATAGGTAGAGTGTATCTCATTTTCTAGAGTGGGATATTTAGCATGCAATAGGTGTAAATGAAAGATGTCAACTACGGGACAAAAGTGAACCTTTCAAACGTTAAATGTGATGCTGGCTGTGTTATTATGAGCTTAATGATATCTAGTGCACACAAGAACACATAGGTGTCATGCTGGGAAACCAATGATCTAGTTCTCATCTTGACTGCAGGCAAAGAATATCTCATCAAAGCTATAAATTTCATGAGTCTGTTCCCAAATTTAAAACCCTTAAGGAAAATGGCTTTCATGGTTCAACAGTTTTAAAGGGTTGTTCTTACTTGGCTTTGTAACAAGGAAATTAATAGTTTTTCTAAAACAAATCAGAATTATACCAAAGCTGCATGCGTTTTCATGTTGTTGCTGTTAGCACTTAACTTCCTCTCTAGATAACAAAGCCTTGGACTTCACATTGAATTCACCATGGGGAGACATTTATTACCTGCTATAAATGCTCAGGATAGTCTGGGATGGGGGTGAAATTTACTCATTCATGGCTATGTAAAAATTCTTTTCTTGAGGTAATGAGAAATGGAGTAGTTTTCTAATCAACTTTCACTATTCAAAGTGAATCCTATTTAGCCTAATGTCAGAAGTACGTTGTTTCAGTCCCAAGCAGTGTTAGCACACAACCAATAGAAATATGTGCAGGCCTCAAGGACTCAAGGCACTGGGGAAATGCCAAAGCAATGAAATGAACTTACTTCTTCTTTCTCAATGGGCTTCAAAATAAATCTGATGTAGCCATGCGAAAGAAGCAGTTGTAGGCCGGGCGCGGTGGCTCACGCTTGTAATCCCGGCACTTTGGGAGGCCGAGGCGGGCGGATCACGAGGTCAGGAGATCGAGACCACGGTGAAACCCCGTCTCTACTAAAAATACAAAAAATTAGCCGGGCGTGGTGGCGGGCGCCTGTAGTCCCAGCTACTCGGAGAGGCTGAGGCAGGAGAATGGCGTGAACCCGGGAGGCGGAGCTTGCAGTGAGCCGAGATTGCGCCACTGCACTCCAGCCTGGGTGACAGAGCGAGACTCCGCCTCAAAAAAAAAAAAAGAAAGAAGCAGTTGTAGGAAAGATTCCCCTTTTTTGTTTGGTATACATTCAATTTAAAGAGGAATAGTTTGTTGCATCTGGGAAAAACTAGACAAGTTTATAATGAATGTAGGAGAGTACAGACATATCAAATGACTCCAACTGTTTAAGCTTAGAGGAAAATCATTAGTGTAAGGAATAATTACAGTCATGCAATAACTTGGATGAATCTCAAAACTTTATGCTGAGTGAAGAAAGCCAGACACAAAAGGTATGTATAACACAATTTCATTTGTATAAAATCTTAAGAACATTTTACAGAAAGAATATACATATATAAAGTGAGCAGTATCATTATCTCCTTTCAAAAAATATTAGAGGAACAAAACTACTCAGACTCACCTCATTCCATCTGGATGATTAGAAAGTCACAAATGAAAAATGACTATATCCTGGGAAGAGTATGTCCTATTTGGTATGGTATGTATAAAAATGAAACCTAGGCTGGGCGTGGTGGCTCACACTTGTAATCCCAGCAGTTTGGGAGGCCGAGGCGGGCGGATCACGAGGTCAGGAGATCGAGACCACGGTGAAATCCTGTCTCTACTAAAAATACAAAAAATTAGCTGGGCGTGGTGGCGGGTGCCTGTAGTCCCAGCTACTCGGAGAGGCTGAGGCAGGAGAATGGCGTGAACCCGGGAGGCGGAGCTTGCAGTGAGCCGAGATTGCGCCACTGCACTCCAGCCTGGGCGACAGAGCGAGACTCCGTCTCAAAAAAAAAAAAAAAAAAAAAAAGAAACCTAAAGCAGTTCATAGACTCAAAATTGTTCATAGACTTAAAATTGGAGCAACTGGGCACACACCTCTGCTTTTCCCCTCATTCAAGCTTTCTAATCCCAAGGAAAGTAGATGCAATTTATCAGAAGATATAGCTATAATTTTATAATTTTAAAATTGAATTTAAATGTATTTCTAACTGCAAAGGTCATTCAAAAACCATTAAAAGAATGTGAAATTATTTAAAAACTTTAACTACATTAAATGTTTTCAAATAAGATATTATACACTATTTTTATTTTTATTTTTTACTTTTTGCCTCTAGATATGAACTCACTAGTTTTTGAATGTTGGATTTGTAAAAAATTTAGTATATTGTTTAGTTTTTTTAGGTCTTTCATTAACATGTTTTATAGACAGTGATTCTTTCTAACATTTACACTGTTGCTATAAATATTACCCATCAAATTTCCCCCCCAAAATATCAAGGATCAAACCCTAATTTTGTGAACGACACCAGACAGCTTAGTGTGACAAATGGTTTCTGAAAAGAATAACCAGTATGAAGTGTGACTTTTACTTGAAAAGAAAAAGAAATTAGCTCCAGTTTTGGGCTACTATAAATAAAACTGTTAAAAATATTCATGTACAAGGCTGAGTACAGTGGCTCACGCCTGTACTCTCAGCATTTTGGGAGGCCAAGGTAGGAGGATCAGGAGTTGAAATCCAGCCTGGGCAACATAGCAAGATCTTAAAAAAAAATCATGTACAAATCTTTGTGAGGGCACATGCTTTCATTTCTTTTTGTAATATCTATTCGTGGAATTACTGGGTCGTATATTAAGGGTATGCTTAACTTCATAAGAAATTTCCAAACTCTTTGCCAAAATGATGTATCATTTTACACTTCTACCAACAATGTATAAGAGTTCCAGTGGCTTCATAACTTACCAACATTTCATTATCGGCCTTCAAATTAGAGCCCAGGAGGCCTGTCCAGTGGGAAAACAATGGAAACTATAATATGTAAATTCAAATTTTCTAGTAGCCACAATTTAAAAAGAATAGTTGAAATTTATTTTAACATTTTAATCAAATCTATTCAAAATATTATCGTTTCAACATGTAATCAGAACAAAAATTGTGGAGTTTTTTTTTTTGCACTCTAGCTCCAAAATCTGATGTATATATTATGTTTACAACACATCTCAATTGGGACTAGTCATATTTCAAGTATTCAATAGCTACACATTTTTAATAGCTGCTGTACTGGATAACAGAGCTATAGACATCTCAGCGGGTATACAATGGTAACTCACTGTGGTTTTAATTTGCATTTTCCTGATAACTAATGATGTTGAGTATATTTTCATGTGCTTTTTGGCCATTTGTATATATTCCATTGTAGTAGTATTCACACAATATAATTGTAGTATATTCACACAATGAAAAAGTACTCAGCAATAAAAATGAAGTCATGCAATAACTTGGATGAACGTCAAAACTTTATGCTGAGTGAAGAAAGCCAGACACAAAAGATGTGTATGATATAATTCCATTTGTATAAAGTCTTAGAATAGGGAAAACAAAGTAGATCAGTGGCTATAGTGGGGGTGTGTAAATGATTGCAAAACTGAAGGACAGAACTTTTTCGGGTGATGCAAATGTTTTATATCTTGGAGAGGTGGTAAGATGAATATAAGTATTTGTTGAAATTTATTGAATTGCACATACAAAATGAGTGAATTTTACGTAAAATATACTCCAATAAAATTGATTTAAAGAGTATAAACATTAGTGGTATCTACTACGTAATCTGTGAGGTCAGTGAAAAGTAAAACCATGGGGTCTCTTTTTCAAAAGTTAAGAATTTCAAGACCATAACAGCAGAGTAAGCTTGTTTGTCATTGAATCTCCAGTGATAAGCAGAACAGTGTATCTTATAGTAGGTCCTACTAAAGCTTTGTTGAATGATTTAAAAAACTTGAGCATCTTAGTGCCCAGCAATTTCCATTCAAGAGTAGCATAATATCCCTTCCCGCTTCTGCTATTTGTTCCCTAGACTGGAGGAAAGAGTATGATACCGGATGCAATTTAAAAAAACATGCTTTTCCTAAAGATGATAGAAACACTCATTTAAAGTTCTTTTATTTTTGAATTCTTGGAAGATATGAAGAAATACAACTCAAATAACTAGCATAAAGAGAAGATAGTTCGGTTCAGTAAGTAAAAATTATACAGGTATCATAATGTATAAAGAAATTCTTGTTCTTCGGGTATTCTACAGTGCAAGCTACAGGCTGACTTACAGTCGCAGTGTTGCACCTAGTATAGGCCAAAAAATGAGCTATGTAATAGGGATAAAGAGGTAAACAAAACAGCTACATTTTTTTAGTGGTTTGTCTTCTTTAGAAATCGATTTATAGATATCCCAGTTATTAATGTTTATAAGGACTCTCCCTAAATACATATAATCTATACTGCCATAGACATTTCATTGGGATTTTGCTCCAGTGCTCCTTAACATAGCTCAGAATTATTGTAACAGAGGTAGTTGGACTTTATTTAAATGTATTATGAACTGAATGTGTCCCTCCTCCCCCACCCCACTGAAATTCCTATGTTGAAGCCCTAACTCCCAGGGTAGCTGTATTTGCAGTAAGGATGGAATTAAGGTTAAGAGATCATAATCCTTATCTGATAGGATTAATGTCCCCACAGGAAGACGCCAGAGGCTCACTCACTTCCTCCCTCTCTCTGTGCGAGCACAAAGGAAAGGCTGTGTAGGATGCAGGCCATCTGCAAGCCAGAAGAGAGTCTTCAATAGAAACTGAATCCTGCTGGAATTTGATCTGGAACTTCCACCTTCCAGAACTGTGAGAAAAGAATTTTCAGTTGTTTAAGCCACCCACTCGGGCATTTTGTTATGGCAGCCTGAGCCGATTAGTATGTAAAACATTCTATATAAAATATGCAACATTCGACTCAAATATAGTGACTGCCTTAATCAGTCACATAATCTTGTAGCATTCTAAGACTTATATGTGTGTATATACAACATAATGGTATGAGCCCTAAAAATCTGAGTAATTCATACAGAAATTTTTCCTAAAGTAAATGTAAATTGATTTTACTTTATTACTGACCATCCTAAACCAAGAGGTATATATTTTCGAAAAACTTTCTGAAAAGGAAAACTGGGTTTTAAATGATCAAAGATACCATTTAAATTTAGTATTTAAAATGCCTGCAAGGTGGCTAAGTGTCACTGTGACTCACACTAACAGTTTCATTTCATAAATGCAAGTGTGAACTGATAACAGCATACTAATAACTGAACAATCTACTGAAAAATATGGCCAAAAATTTCTTGAAAAATCTTAGAGAAGAAATAGGTGCTTCCATCCTTGTTCCATCATAACTTGATGTTAAAAAAAAACATAAAGCAGGATTAGCATGTTATGGAGCACATAGAATAGTGGTTACAATGCTTTCACTTACTTCACTTAAAGTCTTCAAAATAAATTAAAGCGCAGCTAAGAGACTGGAGAAGAGAAATAAGAAGAGGAAGCAGGTGATGAATGAAGTGCTAATAAGACTGTACATTTTTAGACAGTGGAACAAATGGTGTATGGTATTAGTATTACACAATGATTACGTGTGATATTCTGTGGTAACACTCTTGAGTCTGAACTCTTACTTTGCCAATTACAAGTTACATAACCTTTGTTAATCTATTTCCCCTGTCTAAGCCTTGGATTGATCTTTGGTAAAATGGTAAAAGCAATAGTACCTAACCTGTAAGTTCATAATTAAGTGGCATGACACGTTAAACATGTAGCATAGTACCTGCAACATGTTAGCTTTTATGTGAATCATGTATTATTTCTTCTTTTTAGAACTACTGATATAACCCAAATCTATGTGAATATGGGTATTTTGAAATAAATTGATGTGGGAAAAATGTCAAATTAATTTTTATATTTGCTTATTGCAAAGGCTCCCTGCAGACTCTGAACTGCCATCTCAACCTTTTCTTTGGCTTAAAGTCTTTGCTCCAAAATTCATCCAGGGAATTCATTAGTCCAGGGATCCCATCTGTGGGCTCTAGCTGTTTTCCTGACATGCATACTGAGATTATTTGAGACTATCCTTTTGATTTTTCTATCTTAACTACTTGCATTTTCCTCCATCTCAGCCCACTGTATCATAGCTGCCAGTGCGTCCTGCTGTCACACATTTATTGGGCTTGTTGAATGCATATAATATGGCTTCAAGGCAAATACACTGATTCCATTCTCACATTCTCTTACAAGCCTCCCAAAGTTCTGCCTCTCATTTTAAGAAACCCTGCCTTAAATAATCAAACAAAGACATCTGCCAAAAACACTTGGCTCTGCAAATAGCAAGCAGATTCACTGCTCTTCTTGTCATTGGCAAATGGCAGCTTGGAAATTAGAACCGGGGAGAGTAAAGAGGCTGGTTACTGAGAACTCCGATAAAGATAGGGGACAGATGAATTTTGAAAAATTCCTAAGCCAAATAAATACATAAAAGAACTATTCTTGAAATGTCCAGGAATAGTGTGTGGGACCTTGCACACAGCAGGTACTTAGTAAATGTTTTATAAATTATAAATCATGGCATTACTTCTGCCAGAGAATGTTAAATTATCATTTCTTTTTAGTCTTTCCCTGCAGTCCTAGAGTATCGTGTAATGCATAAATAGATGAAAGCAGGAAACAGTATTTCTCCTTGTGGCATTGACTGGTTTTAACCATTTTCATGTGCAAGCATTCCCTGTTCACTTTTGAACCATGTCGGTTTTTCTTTATATTGATAATCAGAATTCTGTTAAGGCCCTTAAAGAAGAACACAGAGTCTAGTAAGGAGAAAAAAGACTTTCAGAGTTTTTTTAGGTCATTTAAATGTGTTAACAGTTAGGTTACCAAAAAAACAACATTCTGTCTCTGTTTCAAATTTGAGTTAAGAATTTTTCTCCTTTTAAAAACTTTTAAAGGTCCAGCTTTTGAATAAAAAAGTCGAAATTACTCTAAAATATACGAATTCCAAATACAAGCTCCTATTTCATTTTGAATGACTTTATTGAGAACATTTTGCAAATTAGATTTTACAATTTAACATTTTACAGTTAGAAATTTTATCTGCTATTACATAAGCTGTAAACTTTTCAAAAACACTACAGAAAATCTTTTATTTCTTTGGATTTTTCTGTTCCATGTTGAGCTCCTGAGATATATTTTTTCTTTCAGCTTCATTTTCATCTTCCTGTGAAATAAATTTTAGAAAACATTAAAATATAAACTTTAGGGCATTTATCAGCTATACTTAACACATTTTAACTGCCATCTGTAGAACTATGAACTACCGTGATTCCAATAATCCTAAACACAAATGGTAAAATTATGTAACATTTAAATATTTGCAATAGGTACTGTTTTATAGAACACATTAAAATTTTCTATATGTTTTTAAAAGCAACCAATTTTAACAATGCCCTAAAAATTACTTTGGAAACACCTGCCACTGAAAAGTGTTCTTTGTAGGGGATAAGCTAGATATTTTTACTTCACTGCTTGATAAAAAACAATAAATTTAATTACTAAGACACTTCATGTGCTCCAGCATGGCATTTTTTTGTCCCATCTAGTATACTTTCTTGACAGGTGTGCCAATTTTCCAATTACTTGTACCACCATATGTTATCTGAAGATCAGTGAGGTCTAAAATAGGAAGCATGTGCATGTCAGGCTTAGAATGCTTGCAATCTTCTACAGTTTCGATTCTAAGTGGTGGCCTCATAATTCATAGCAGGTCCCTGTGGAACATGGTGAATAGATGAAGTGACATCATAATGTCTGCTTTCATAGAAATGAAGTGCATCTTGTGTTCAGTATTAAATGGTAACCTTCAAAGTATAAATAATGAGAGTCTGGAAAAATATTTCATCTTACAATTTGTAACCCATCTCATCATACATGTTCCTTCAACAACACCCAAGTACAAAAGTCTTGCTTTCCTAATATTTATGATTTATCATTTAAGATTACTTATTTTTATTAACTGACATAAAGGTACTCTTCTGAGTTAAAGCATAAACATCAATTTAAGTATTTCTAGACAACAGTAATAATTATCAGTACCATCAAACATACCACTCTATCTCTGTATCTGATGAAACCAAATTAAATAACTGAATTAAGTAATTGTTGAGCTCTACTTTGTGAATTGACTTTATTAAGTAAAAGCAAACCAAGGTATGCATATTTGTTTTCTATGACAAACTACACACTTGCCAGTAATGATTAAGGCAGGTGAAAAAAGCTTTTTTATATACTTTGTTTCTCTAAACTCAACAGAATCTGTGATTTAGACTTTGTTGACACTGGGAAAGTAGAGAAATTATCAATATTATCAACCAATCTGAATCATTATAGATACGTAGAACACCAGGAATGAGGTTTTGAGTATCATTTTGGCAATGTAACTTTGATATATTTTTCCAAGTATGATAGCCACTGTGTGTCATTTCATTTTTCCCTATTTTATCTCCAGTGAATAGATATACTCAATTAAGTTTGACACTTGAAAATTTATTAATGAACATGTGGTTTCCACTTTTAGACAAAAGTTCCTAGAGATGAAATTTTTGAGACGGACTCTGTCGCCCAGGCTGGAGTGCAGTGGCACGATCTCTGCTCACTGCAAGCTCCACCTCCCAGGTTCACGCCATTCTCCTGCCTCAGCCTCCCGAGTAGCTGGGACTACAGGCGCCCGCCACCACGCCCGGCTAATTTTTTGTATTTTTAGTAGAGATGGGGTTTCACCGTGTTAGCCAGGATGGTCTCGATCTCCTGACCTTGGGATCCGCCCGCCTCAGCCTCCCAAAGTGTTGGGATTACAGGCGTGAGCCACTGCACCCAGCCTAGAGATTACATTTTAACTACATTATAATAAAAAGTAAATCTTACTCTACACTTTCCCCTGTCTTCTTCAGGAGAGACACTGTCAGAAAGTGTTAAATTACCAGGTACGGATGGCAAGAAACTTGGTATGTAGCACTGAATTTGTCCATATGTTCCTCAAAGAAAGGTTTTATCTTCTGTATCTTATACATTCCTACCATCTAACAGGACATACTTAGTATATAGTTGTAGTCCAATCAATATTTTCTGAACTATGTGAAACAGTGGAATAATGAATGAATAAAAGGTATGCCTGAATTAATACATAATTTGGAAAAGCACAATATTGTTCTTACTTAACTATCGTAAATTAAGATTGCTAGTACTCACACTTCTAGCAATCTTAACTTACTATAACAACACTGAAAATAAAAATAAGCAAAAATGTTTGAAGCAACATGAGCCAAAATAGCCATTATCAAGCTCATACCCTTTAATTTATAAAAGAAAGATGGAGCCTTTATCACACGGACAGTCTACTAAGTTTCTGCACCATATGACTTCCCGGTTTAACATGCTTGGCTATCTAGTTTTCTCTAGCAACCTTGCTGCCCTAAGTCAAAACAGAAATGTAAAGACTTAATAATAACCCCGAGGACTAGGAGGTACTTACATACTTTGCTTTCATATTTAACTATGGATACAAGCTATTGGAACATGGTTAAATGAACTAAAAATTTGCAACTTCCATTAATTTGAATATGTTTTAAATATATGGATAAGATATATATAGATATGCCAGTTAAGTAACATTCTTAATATAATGTTTGTCTTTTTGTTGTTGAATTTTTCTTAGTAATAAAGTACAGTTTATAAATGCATGCCTTCTAACATTGACTGCTGTTCAGGTTTCACACCTTTCTTTGTGCTGAGGATTTGTCTTAAAACATCTTGCCTTTTGTGCTGTTAAGTCACTTATATAACAAATAAGAGCCAATCTCTTTCTTCCTTTTAGAAGGATAGCTGTAACCTAGGTGCAGAAAATGATTATGAAGGGGTGAAAAAGGCATTCAACTCTAACTGCTAGAGTATAATATTAAAATTGCTATAACATTATCAAAATAATAGTAATAGATTTTATCATAAATAAAAACATTAAAATTTGATCTAATAAAGCTCTAGAGAAGTCTTTTTGGAAGTGCTAACTTGTGTTTTTAACATTGAAGGTCAATTTTTGTAAGAATTTATACGCAGTTCCAGATTAATAAAAACCATTAAAGTAACTCAGACAGCAAATAAAATATAATTGATAAATGACTGCATAATAAATAAAATTGCAAAGGAAGCTTTTTAGCAAAGCATTTCTTTACTACTGGATATTATAGGTAAGCAAAAATTTCTTCTGATATACAGCAGGTTTTTTTTTTTTGTCCCTGCTGAGATAAGACATCTGTTTGTTTCCCAATGAAAGAAGACCCTGGCTACACGGATCATTTTCTTAGTGACAGCCCTGACAAGTTTGACATTTGTTTCACGAAGTGTTCTGAAACAATCGTGAAGAAAATGTACCCTTTGAGGCTACTGGAAAGTAGACAGGCTTACCTCTTAATGTTTAAACTTGCTAATTCATACTCTAAAAAAACACACTGACTGTAACAACCTTGCAGATCTGCTAGTTATATGTGAAATTTCAAGAATGTGCACTCAATTAACAGTAACACCTATAATATCAAATGACAAAATTTGGTTCCTTAGCCTTGCTCTTTTTACGTTGACAGAATTGTAGTGAGAATGGTAATTTCTAGGCACAGATGGACCATGTAATAATGGGCGGATACTCCAGGTGGCAATATGAGACTGAGTTATTCTAACACAGAAATTAAGAAAAACACTGCCATGTTTATCTTATCACTAAAAACTTGCAAGATTTTGTTTAAATGTCAGCTTGCACTATCAATTTGTGATAGAGGAGACCCTCTGTTTTTCTTTATTTATAAATGTGATTTGGTTCTCATGATAATCAGTTCAAATAATTGATGCCAATTAATAAAACCTATCCATTCTTTTCCTTCCTCTTAGGTCGTAACCAACTCCTAACAATGGCCAGCTATTTTAGCATCTGGAATTTATATCACTCAGGTAATACTTGGATACAAATTACACTCTATGAGTACAGATAACTTTATGTTTACCTTGTAGACTGCCAAGTTTAAAAGATTTCTTAAACTCTTGTAATCCTTTATATAAAAGGATTATACAAAGGGACAACTCTCCCTATTACTTCTTTATATCTTTACAGATGTTGATGTAAGTACCTTTATAATGGAGAAACATGGCAAACACCACCTTAACCAAATGGTCAAGGTTAATATCACCAATAATATATATTAACACCCTGATACGATGTATTAAAAAGGGCACGTCACCTCTGGTTTGTGGTATCCTTCCCAACAGTGTATAACCTAATTCTAATCTGAGAAAACATCAGATAAACCCTCTACAATATAATTAAACAGTAGTCTTCAAAATGTCAGGTCAGCCGGGCACGGTGGCTCACGCCTGTAATCCCAGCACTTTGGGAGGCCGAGGCAGGTGGATCACAAGGTCAAGAGACCGAGACGATCCTGGCCAACATGGTGAAACCCTGCCTCTACTAAAAATACAATTATTAGCTGGGTGTGGTGGTGGGCGCCTATAGTCCCAGCTACTCGGGAGGCTGAGGCAGGAGAACCGCTGAATCCAGGAGGTGGAGGTTGCAGTGAGCGGAGATCACGCCACTGCACTCCAGCCTGGGCAATAGAGCGAGACTCCGTCTCAAAAAAAAAAAAATGTCAAGGCTATGAATGACAAGACTTGGAACTATCACAGACTGGAAGAGACTATGGGGACATGATGACTGAATGCAGTGAGGAATCCTGGACTACATAAAAAAGGACATTAGTGAGAAAACTGGTAAAATTTAAAAATGGTTCTTAGAGTAGTAGTAGCCTCTCAAAGTTAATGTCTTGGTTTCAATAATTGGACGATGGTTACATAAAATGGCAACACTACAGGAAGCTGGATAAAAGGCAAATGGGAAATTTCTATACTATTTTTGCAACTTTTCTGTAAATTTAAAATTATTTCAAAGTAAAATGATTGAAGAAACAGAAAATAAAAATGGCTACCTAATGAAAGTTTCCTAAATTCAAATAAAGTAAAATGTATGGGCAAAGATTTTATGAGAAAACAAATGCAAGGTACCTGTAGCCTCTACACTGAAATATACAGCTATAATTAATAGTTTGCTTTCTATCATTCTACCCCAAATTCCTAAGTACCTAAAATGTTCATAATGGTGATATTATTGATTTTTATTTTATTATCTGTGCTTTGCCACATTTTCTTGCTTTCCCACTGTGAGCACAGATTACTTTCGTAATCAGAAAACATAGCTTTCTTTTACTAAGTCCCTTTATAATTTGGCCATATGAACAAACTATTTTCAGAAATAAGTAAGAGTTATAAGACTCTACGATTACAAAGAGAAGATGTCACTTGTTTTTATTTTACCAAATATGTTCTTCATAGCAGGCAAACATACATGGTGGTACCACAGTAAAATGAAGTGAGATGGTGCAGACACGCACTAACTTAAAATGTTTCTATATTCTTACGATATTTTCTTTAGATTTTAAATATTCTTTTTACTAACCAGAGAAGGAACAGTTATTATAACTGGATCCAAATTAATAGTCAGAATTATCTCTATACTTTAATAATGTTTCTTTTAAAAGTGTAAGAATATATAGCTTTTAGGGAAAAAACATGTAGACACTCAACCTGTTCTAACTGTTGGTAGCTATGGAACAAGTGTAGAAAAACAGATACACTACATCGTTTCAATCTGTGGTCAAAAAAACTACATTCTTTTATTCATTTAAAAACATATGCTAGATATATAACTCTCAACAGCATTTAAAACTGTGTTTTTAATACAGAAAATATGCTAGTGCTGCACAATGAAGAAAGAATTTATCTTAATAACTGGAAAAATACTGACGATAATGAAAATGTTTTAGGCAAAATGAGCACACTTTATGCTTCAGATCGAAATTAGAGTTTTTAACGTTTTACAGTTCCACCATAATTCTTTAAATGGTGCATTTACCTCATAGTAATAAACACTTGGATCATTAAGTAAAGTGCGAAATGTGTGTGATATGCTACATTTAACAACCTTTGGCCTTTTTTTTTCTATACTTCTGCATTCAGTTTTCCAATGCATTGAATAAGCAATGGAAGACCACAATTAAATTTCCTGACATTGCATATTTGAGATTCTTATTTCATTTAATACAAAAGGCAATTAATATACCATTTTACAACTGAATTCCAACTTTAGTGAGCCATGATAGATGCTGAAATGAACTTACAAGAAATGCTTAATTAAATTTACTGTAAAAAGCATAAGAATTTTTTTCGTATGACACAAGTTGCATATTTAATTAGAAATTCTAAGGCTATATTATGAAATTAAAGTAACTTGGGATGTTCTTAGTAAACTCAGCTCAAACACATATATCATTAAGTAGAATAGAGCTCTTTTTAAAAACCTTACCTTTTTTCTCTATCTAGTGATGCAAACAAAAGATAATCAAAGAGATCTCCCTTTAATACTGCAACATTTCATTCGTTATTTATTAATAGCAAATATTTTTTAAATAGCAAATAAGATAGAAAAAGGGCAGTAACAAATTTCTAATTTCATGTATGGGAATACATAAATATTTCTTTTCTTGAGCAATCACTTCTGTCTCCAATTCATGATTCTGGAGCAGATTGAGTAGAGTAAGTTTTCAGCTCCTCCTGTAACTTTTTACTTCTTTGTGGCAGCTTTTCGTAGCCAAGAAATAGGGCAGTGGTGGTGTGTGCCTGTAATCCCAGCTACTTGGGAGGCTGAGGCAGGAGAATCACTTGAACCCAGGATGTGGAGGTTGCAGTGAGCCGAGGTTGTGCCAATGCACTCCAGCCTGGGCGACAAGGGCGAAACTCCATCTCAAAAAAAAAAAAAAAAAAAAGACTTTGGATTTCCATGTATGACCTGGGATCAGGAGGGACTCTCTCTGATCTGGGGAAAAAAAGGCCCTAAGGATTGGCACAGCCATCTGAAGAGGGCATATTTACACTAAAGGCAACAAAGACCAGTGAATGAAAAGTAACAGTGGCAAACTAGGATAAAGAAAGGAAAGGAAATGAATGATGAATGATAAGCATGAGTTAGGGTAGACTCTTAATGGGCACAATCCCAATTCTATAAATTTATATATTTCCATAAACATGAAAAGCTACAACTTTTATAATGGATATTTTTAGGTGTTTAAGACATCTGGCCAGGCGCCATGGCTCACACCTGTAATCCCAGCACTTTGGGAGGCCGAGGTGGGTGTATCATCTGAGGCCAGGAGTTTGAGACCAGCCTGGCCAGCATGGAGAAACCCCATCTCCACTAAAAATACAGAAAATTAGCCAGGTGTGGTGGTGCATGCCTGTAGTCCCAGCTACTTGGGAGGCTGAGGCACAAGAATTGCTTGAACCTGGGAGATGGAGGTTGCAGTGAACCAGGATCGTGCCACCGCACTCCAGCCTGGGAGACAGAGCAAGACTCTGTCTCAAATAAAAAAAAAAAAAAAGACATATTTAAGATATGGTGCTAATCTGAAGGGGCTAAGAATACTGTAACAGCCTTTTCTGACAGGTGAATTCTTTTATGGTGAGTATGTTTGATAACCCTGACGAACTTACGGTCTTGACAATAGAAAATTTTCCTTTGGGTAGTAAACTACTAATATCTGGGAAATATGCATGAAGTGTATGCTAGAAATCTATATTAGAGGCTCCTACATTGGTAACTCCTTCATTTATAATATTTTCATTTAAAAGTTATAACCTGCTTTTGAAATATTTAGGCAAAAATAATATCTAAAAATGTTATCTAAAATCTAAATATTTTTATTTAAATAAAAATATAATATTTTTATTTAAATAAAAATATTATATTTTTATTTAAATAAAAATATTATATTTTTATTTAAAGGTTATTACCTGCTTTTGAAATATTTAGGCAAAAATAATATCTAAAAATGTTATCTAAAATCTAAAAATAATATCTAAAAATGTTCAAGATAGGCAAGATCACTAGTCAAACTACAGTTCCATACTCAGATTTTTCAGATTGAATAAAAATCAGTGATTGGCCCAATACAATTTTCAGAGACATAAACGACTAAAAATTACTCAGCAATAACTCAGTTTATCATACACACACAAAAATCAAGTATATTACTTATTCATTAATATAAGCAATAATCATGAATTGTTTAGGATTGGCCATTGCGGAAACAATGCCTTCTTTAATAGAATATGACAGCATTTTGTTTATCCTTCTCACTGGACAATGAAAACTTTTTTTTTTTTTTGAGACGGAGTCTCGCTCTGTGGCCCAGGCTGCAGTGCAGTGGCGCAATCTCGGCTCACTGCAAGCTCCGCCTCCCGGGTTCACGCCATTCTCTTGCCTCAGCCTCTCTGAGTAGCTGGGACTACAGGCGCCCGCCACCACTCCCAGCTAATTTTTTTGTATTTTTAGTAGAGACGGGGTTTCACCGTGGTCTCGATCTCCTGACCTCGTGATCCGCCTGCCTCGGCCTCCCAAAGTGCTGGGATTACAAGCGTGAGCCACCGCGCCCGGCCTGGACAATGAAAATTTTAATACAACACTCAGCGTATTGTACCAAACTTAAAACTTGTATTGAGAGGAAAATTTTTTTTTTTTTTGCTTAGTCAGGCCCTAAAATTAAGTTTTACCAAACTTCTATACTGCCATTAAAAAAAGTCGTAACATCTCTATTCAATAAATGGTGCTGGCAACTGGCTAGCCATATGCAGAAGAATGAAACTGGATCCCTACATTTCACCATATGCAAAAATTAACTCAAGATGTATTAAAGATTTAAATGTAAGACCTCAAACTATAAGAATCTTAGAGCAAAACCTAGGAAACACCATTCTGGACATCTGCCTATGGAAAGAATTTATGGCTATGTCCTCAAAAGCAATTGCGACAAAACCAAAAATTGACAAATGGAACCTAATTAAACTCAAGAGCATCTGTAGAGCAAAAGAAACTATAAACAGAGTAAACAGACAACCTACAGAATGGGAGAAAGTATTCACAAACTATGCATCTGACAAAAATCTAACATCCAGAATCTATAAGAAACTTAATTCAAAAAGCAAAAAACAAGTGACTCAATGAAAAAGTGGGTGAAAGACATGAACAGACACTTCTCAGAAGACATACAAACAGCCAACAAACATATGAAAAAATGCTCAACATCACTAATTGTCAGCAAAATGCAAATCAAAAAGATATTATCTCTTTTGAGATGGTTATTCATTGATACCATTCAATACCAGTCAGAATGGCTATTATTAAAAAGTCAAAAAACAACGATGCTGGGAAGGCTGCAGAGAAAAGGGAATGCTTATACACTATTGGTGGGAATGTAAATTTTTTCAGCCACTGTGAAAAGTAGTTTGGAGATTTATCTAAGAACAGAACTACTATTAGACCCATTAATGCCATTACTGGGTATATATCCAAAAGAAATAAATCATTCTACCAAAAAGACACACACATTTGTATGTTCATTGCAGCACTGTTCATAATAGTGAAGACATGGAATCAACCTAGGTGCCCATTAATGGGGGACTGGATAAAGAAAATGTACATATATACCATGAAATACTATGCAACCTTTAAGAAGAATGAAATCATGTCCTTTGTAGCAACATGGATGCAGCTGGAGGCCTAAGTGTATTAACTCAGGAACAGAAATCAAATGCCACATGTTCTTACTCATAAGTGGGAGCACATTGGGTACACAGGGACATAAAAATGGCAATAATAGACACTGGAGACTACTAGAATGGGGAGGGAAGGAGGGAATAAGGGTTGAAAAACTAACTACTGGGTACTAGGCTCATTACCTGGGTGATGGGATGAATCACACCCCAAAACTCAGCATCACACAATATACCTATCTAACAAACCTGCCCATGTACCTCTTGAATCTAAAATAAAAGTTGAAAATTTTTTTTTTTTTTTTTATTATACTTTAGGGTTTTAGGGTACATGTGCACAATGTGCAGGTTTGTTACATATGTATCCATGTGCCATGTTGATTTCCTGCACCCATTAACTCGTCATTTAGCATTAGGTGTATCTCCTAATGCTGTACCTCCCCCCTCCCCCCACCCCACAACAGTCCCCGGAGCGTGATGTTCCCCTTCCTGTGTCCATGAGTTCTCATTGTTCAATTCCCACCTATGAGTGAGAACATGCGGTGTTTGGTTTTTTGTCCTTGCGATAGTTTACTGAGAATGATGTTTTCCAGTTTCATCCATGTCCCTACAAAGGACACGAACTCATCATTTTTTATGGCTGCATAGTATTCCATGGTGTATATGTGCCACATTTTCTTAATCCAGTCTATTGTTGTTGGACATTTGGGTTGGTTCCAACTCTTTGCTATTGTGAATAGTGCCGCAATAAACATACGTGTGCATGTGTCTTTATAGCAGCATGATTTATAGTCCTTTGGGTACATACCCAGTAATGGGATGGCTGGGTCAAATGGTATTTCTAGTTCTAGATCCCTGAGGAATCGCCACACTGACTTCCACAATGGTTGAACTAGTTTACAGTCCCACCAACAGTGTAAAAGTGTTCCTAGGCCGGGCGCGGTGGCTCACGCTTGTAATCCCAGCACTTTGGGAGGCCGAGGCGGGCGGATCACGAGGTCAAGTGATCGAGACCACGGTGAAACCCCGTCTCTACTAAAACTACAAAAAATTAGCCGGGCGTGGTGGCGGGCGCCTGTAGTCCCAGCTACTCGGAGAGGCTGAGGCAGGAGAATGGCGTGAACCCGGGAGGCAGAGCTTGCAGTGAGCCGAGATTGCGCCACTGCACTCCAGCCTGGGCGACAGAGCGAGACTCCGTCTAAAAAAAAAAAAAAAAAAAAAAAAAGTGTTCCTATTTCTCCACATCCTCTCCAGCACCTGTTGTTTCCTGATTTTTTAATGATGGCCATTCTAACTGGTGTGAGATGGTATCTCACTGTGGTTTTGATTTGCATTTCTCTGATGGCCAGTGATGAGGAGCATTTCTTCATGTGTTTTTTGGCTGCATAAATGTCTTCTTTTGAGAAGTGTCTGTTCATGTTCTCTGCCCACTTTTTGATGGGGTTGTTTTTTTCTTGTAAATTTGTTTGAGTTCATTGTAGATTCTGACTTCAAACTATACTACAAGGCTACAGTAACCAAAACAGCATGGTACTGGTACCACAACAGAGACATAGATCAATGGAACAGAACAGAGCCCTCAGAAATGATGCCACATAGCTACAACTATCTGATCTTTGACAAACCTGACAAAAACAAGAAATGGGGAAAGGATTCCCTATTTAATAAATGGTGCTGGGAAAACTGGCTAGCCATATGTAGAAAGCTGAAACTGGATCCCTTCCTTACACCTTATACAAAAATTAATTCAAGATGGATTAAAGACTTATATGTTAGACCTAAAACCATTAAAATCCTACAAGAAAACCTAGGCAATACCATTCAGGACATAGGCGTGGGCAACGACTTCATGTCTAAAACACCAAAAGCAATGGCAACAAAAGCCAAAATCGACAAATGGGATCTCATTAAACTAAAGAGCTTCTGCACAGCAAAAGAAACTATCATCAGAGTGAACAGGCAACCTACAGAATGGGAGAAAATTTTTGCAACCTACTCATCTGACAAAGGGCTAATATCCAGAATCTACAATGAACTCAAACAAATTTACAAGAAAATTTTTTTTATTAAGTTGATAGAAGGGGAAAATTGCTTCTCATTCCCTTTTTATTTGCATTTTGAATAAAAAGGAATATATTTTCATCTGTTATTAGAATTTTTTTTCTATAAATTGCCTTTCCTAAATTTTCTGTACTTTCAAAAATTAAATTGAACTTTTAATTTTGAGATCATTGTAGTTCACATGCAGTTGAAGAAATAATACAGAGATCCCTTGTACCTTTTACTCTGTTTCCCTCAATGGTAACATCTTGCAAAGCTGTAGTGTAATCTCATAACCAAGATACCCACATTGATAAAGTCAAGAATGTAGTTTTCCTAATTTTTGCCCACTTTCCTATTGTGGTAATCATCTTTATTATGATTGGCTTGAATATTTTCTTTGAAAATTAAGAAAATCATTTCATATGTATTAAATATATATTTTCTCTCAGAAAAAAAAACAGAAAAATAACAATCATCATCTTTGGCCATTTAATTGACATCACAATAAAAAGTAGGCGAAAATACTAAAAATATAATTTTATATTTCCTTTGCTGAGTCTTGATGTTCTAGGCAAACCATGGCACACGTTTACCTATGTAACAAACCTGCACATTCTGCACCCTAGAACTTAAAAAAAATAGTTATAGATCATATCATATCAAAAACCAAAAACAAATAGAATTTATATAAATGGCATTGTAACAATCTTAACATCACTTTAGAATAAATAACAGATATTTAAAAAATGAAAGGTAGCAAATTTTCTTAAGGAAAATAATATTACCTACATAAGAACTTGATTTCACTGACACAAGTTTATAAGATTCAGAGTGAAAACTATAATTTGCATTAAGATACAAAATAGCCTGATTTAAATATTTCAATACTTAAAATCTTTTAATATTATTACTTCTGAGGCCAGATAAACTGTAAATAGTTTAAACTGACAATTTTGAGACTTAAGAAACAACTCAGTATCTAAATAACAAAATATTTAGATAATAGATTTTCAGTTAGGAAATTTAGAAACTGTTTAATACAAGATGTCTTCAGTGTACAATACCCTTGTAAGCACAATGATGTCAAGGTATTCATTTCAAAAGCCAGTCAAATTCATAGATGGACTGTAAACAACTATGACATATATGGAACACCTCTATTATTCTCTTATATTTCTCCTTAGAGACATCAAGTCATAGAACATTAAAGGTGAAAGAGTCCTAAGATATCTTATTTAAATCCCCATTGTATGTATGAAAATACTAGATTGACAAAAATATGAAATCAATTTCTTCACCAGATTTTAAAACTGCTTAGTGACTTAAAAATAAAACAACTTCCCAAGCTGTCTTCCAAACTCAAATGATTTAAAACTACTTTGTTAAAGTAAAATAAAAAAAGTAACTTCATAGTGGAGAAAGCTGAAAAATACTACCTTGACTGATGGACCAAGGCTAACATCACTAGAAATGTACAGTATGTATACCGACATCATGTTCCCCTGCTCTGATGCACAGAGAAGCAACATCACCTATGATCTATGGTAGCCTTCCCATTAAGGCACAAACTCCATCTAATCATGAGAAAATATTAAGCAAACCCAAATTGTGGGACATTCTACAAAATAACTGAAGAGTACTCTTCAAAAGTGTCAAGATCATGAAAGGCAGGGAAAAAGTAAAGAATTGCCACAGACTGGAAGAGACTGAGGAGGCACAATGACAAAATGAAACAGGAGATCCTGGATTGAATCTTGGTCCAGAGAAAGAACACTAGTGGCAAAACTGGTAAAATACAAATAAATTCTACAGTTTATTTAACAGTATTGTATTAAGATTAATTTCTTAGGATTGAGAATTGTTATATGCTTATATAAGATGTTAACCTAAAGAGAAGTTGGGTAAAGGGTCTATCAGAACCCTCCATCCTATTTTTACAACTCTTTTAAATCTAAAGTTATCTCAACAAAAAATAAAACCAGACAAACATCTAATTTTTGTTAGATGATTTAGAAGCACATTTGATTCCAAGTACTATAAACTTATCTGCCAAAATAATGTGCAGGGGCAATCAGAGTTATGGAAAATGGGGTTTCAGTATTTTCTATGATACGGACAGCTCATTACAGACTCCACACTATAAATGAGTATTTACTGCCAGCTAGTAGAATCATACAGTCATTCAGCAACACTGAGTGATGCCTAACACACGATATTCATTGTCATGTTTTTAAACTCATGCAGTTTAAGAACCATTAGAAAATTATTCAACTGTAATATGGTAAAAATGTAATATGATCCGTTTTTATTTCTTCAACTGTAGTTTCTTTGGGAGGTGGATGTCCTTATTAATATGGGCATTTTATCTCAGTACATTTAATCAAGGGCTTCAAAACAATGTCTACTACATAGGGAAAAAGAGGTACTTAAGAAATTTCTCCATAGAAGCATCATTTGATCTAGGATGGACTGAATTAAGAATAAAATGTCAAAACAAAGTAAAAATATTTGGCAATCAACACCTATTTTTTTGGGGGAACCCACTGACAGACTTTATTGTATTGATCAAATAGTGTTCTCATTTTAGAAGAGTTTGGAATACATTTAGTCCTTTGACTCATATTAGACATTTTGTCTTTTTAAGATGATATTAACTCTTGAAGTCACGTCTATTCCTAGAATCCTTCCTTTCTTCCTCCCTCAAAAATTTATTGAACAATGATTGTGTGCCAGATACTAAGCAAGGTGTTGCAGAAAAATATGAATGAGACGTTTTATTGCCTAGAAGATCTCATGCTCCAGTGTGGTAGACAGGCATGCAAATAATCACAATGCAATGGAGAAAGTATATAATAAAGTGCATCAGGTATACATGGAGGTGATAAAGATAACTGAACCATGACAATATATAAGGACAGTATTTTTATGATTACTATGCTACAGAGTTCGGTTATGATATCAAAATAATATACCCTTCCTCATGCCCAAAGGTGAGTATTGTGAATCTTTAAAACAAATACTTCGCAATGTAACTTATACGGCTCTTTTAATGTAAACTCAACATCAAGGACTATATGCTTTGGAACTAAACTTAAGTGTAGAAAGTGAATTTCTTTTTTCTTTTTTTTTTTTCTGAGACAGTCTTGCTCTATGCTCAGGCTGGAGTGCAATGGCGTGACTTCTGCTCACTGCAACCTCCGCCTCCTGGATTCAGCAATTCTTCTGCCTCAACATCCCGAGTAACTGGAATTACAGGCGCCTGCGACTACACCCGGCTAATTTTTGTATTTTTTAGTAGAGATAGGGTTTCACCATGTTGGTCAGGCTGGTCTCAAACTCCCGACCTTAGGTGATCCGCCGCCTCGGCCTCCCACAGTGCTGAGATTACAGGCATGAGCCACCACGCCCGGCCAGAAAGTGAATTTCTAAAACTTTACTACCAAGTGAACAGATTAAGTTGCCTCAAATATCCTTATTTCAAATGGAATGTTATTTTCCCCAGAGTGAACCCATTAATCTTCACAGTTTTACTGGAAAGTAATAGCTCATTAGACATCTAAGTAACACATCTCTTATGGCACATTAATTTTTCATGGATTAAAACGAAATTGAATTTGCTTCAAGAAAAATTTAAAATACTATTTTAGAAAATTTCGCACAAAAAAATTCCTCAATAGTCGCACTTTATTATCAGTGTCAAAAATAACGTCCCTATTTTCACTATTTCCACATCAATGGAGGGAAGAATATTCTAAGTAAAGGGAACAGTGGGAAGGGTAAGTCAGCCAAAGCCCAGTGAGAAAGAGCAAAGTAGTGGAAAATAACACAGAAAGGTTGGGAATTCTGCTTTTCTGGTTCTAGCATTACACAGTGCTCATGGTTGGTTACTTCTGACATACTTCGTATTTGTTGTTTCTTCTATACAATTGTGTAGTGGAGGAAATTTGGGCTTTGTTGTCAGTGACTGGCAAACCTAGATGCAAATCCTAACTTTGATACCTACACTACCTAAAAATACTTTGAAGAAATCACTTAAACTTTTAGAACCTCGTTTTCTCATCTATAAAATGGCAGTAACTATTTTTGATGACTAAAATTATTAAATAAAATATGAGGAGCCTAGCACAAATCCTGGCCCACAGAAAGCACAATAAAGTCTATTCTTTCCTCTTTCTAGGCTTAACTTTACGACAGTTTTTAATCATTAATGACATACTGCTGTAGTGAAGATAGGTACCTACAGATAGATAGTAAGGATCCTCTTCAAAAACAGTGCTTTTTTTTTTTTTAGCTAAATAACCATCATTATGTTATTAAATAGAAGCCAGTTCTACCTATGTCACTCTAATTTCTTGATCTTGCAATTTCAACTGTTTGTATTATTCACAGACAATATAATTGTATTATTCATAGACAGCAAGAATAAATAAATTGGGTGAATGATTACATTTAAAGACATTTGTTCCTAGGTAGCAATGAGGAAAAGGCTATTAATTAAATAATTCCTCCAAGTCACACCACGGGCATTTGATTAGCATTTTTAACTGAAGTTCTTCCCAGAGTTACTCTATAGTCTACATGATGTTATCATTGTAGAGAATGTAAACTAATGCTCTTTCTCTCTGAATAAAGCAATAATGTTAGCATGATAGTCCAACTGATACGAAAACAATATTGGGAATCTAGGTAGGACCAATATAGGTCTAGGTAGGACTATTATTTAGAAGACAGATTTGGTACAGAAATTAGACAAATATAGTTTATTAAATTGACTTAAGACCTTTTTAGGCATATAGTTGCTTAAAAGAAAGCAGGCCATATTCTTACAAATACAAAGCATTTTTATCTTTGTATCTTTGATTTTTAGAAATACTGACTATTGGAATTGGAAGAGAAATTAAAAGTAATTTAATTCACCTTCTTGAAATGATGTTTATATGTTGTTTTTCTTTTATATATGCAAATGTACAGACACACACACACACATACTCAAGTGGATGTGATTTTAAATTGAGGAACTCTGTATACGTAATGGTAAATATCAGTATTCCTTAATATAAATACAATAGTAATTATTTAGTAAATAGTCCAAGTCATAGCAATGAAGTTTCACTTACAAGTCACAGCAATGTAAATTCCATATAAATAACCTGGTTAAATCCATTAGTTTCTTTCAAATGTGTTTGTCTATCATTATCATGGTAGACCCTATTGGAGACATGAACTGATTCTGGATAAGTCATATATGGAAGCCTACAGGGGAGCTTCTGGGAAAGTATTCCTTATTCTTAAAACACACACACACACACACACACACACACACACACACAAACACACACACACACGACAGGGACCACTTCCATAGGCTTGCCTGTATGTATTATAATGTGAGGACACAATACTTCGAGACCCTGTAGCCATCTTGTGGCCATGGGAGTAAGTCTAAGGTTAAAAGTCAACACACTGATAATGTGAGAAAACAAAGTCTTCTTTAATTAATCCTATAACCACCCAACTTTCTCAATTTTGAATATACAGGGTATGAAATATTAAAAGTAGGTGGGTTTTCTGTTAAAGAATCCTTACCAATGACAACATTGGCCTCTTAAATTTCTGCTAGTTCTATGAGTTTTTCCCTAGGTTTAATGCTGTCCTTAGAACTCAGCTATCCTTTGATAATAGTTATCTGGAGATGACTCTAAATGGCCACAAATGCCAACTACTTTATGATGACTTTCCCACTTATATCTTCAGCCCTCACATCTATACCATGCTTTAAACTCATATTCCAATTGCTACTTGTCTCCATTAAATTTTTAATAAAGACCTCAAACATACCATGTACAAAGCCAAATTCTTGATTCCCATCCCTCCACTTCCCCTACCCCCACTAAAAAAGCCTCATACCTCTCTTGGTCTATAACACTCAGTTGTTCAAACACAAACTCTAGGGGTCAATCCTTAATTCCTTCCTTTCTCTTATACTCTATAGCCAACTCCTGTTGTCTTTATCACCCAAGGGTATCTAAAATCTGTCTAGTGCTTTCTATCTCCACTGTTACCATCTTAGTTCAAGCTATCATGTTTCTTGCCTGTGGATTAATCCAATAGCTTCCTGATCAGTCTCCTTGCTTTGGTTTTATAATTGTATACCTATTCTTTATATAGGAGGCAGTAATCTTCGTAAGACACACATCACATCACAATCCACCCATGCTTGAAATGCTCTAGTAGCTTTGTATTTAGGGTAAAATCCAAACTACTGCAATGACCTAGAAATTACATCATCAGGCCCTTCTCACCTTTCTGGCCTCACTGAGTTCTCCAATCTGCTCACAAGTTCAGTTTCCTCATCTGGCTCCAAACATGCTGCTCTTCCCTCTGATTCCTGAACAAAGTGCACTAGGTGTTTCCTCTACTTTGATTTTGTATGGCTCATTTTTCTTGTC
The DNA here is from genome assembly GCF_028878055.3 of Symphalangus syndactylus. Taxonomy (NCBI): domain Eukaryota; kingdom Metazoa; phylum Chordata; class Mammalia; order Primates; family Hylobatidae; genus Symphalangus; species Symphalangus syndactylus. Next base: position 98,719,956 of record NC_072425.2, read on the forward strand.
ATGCAGGTATCAGTGAGTGAGGAGTTCTTTGACTTTATGCACAAAATCTGCCCTTCCTCCATCACTCAGATTGTTTTCCACAACATTTATTACAATAAAATGATCATCTACTTGGTTATTTACAGATTGTCTGTCTTCCTTACTAGAGTGCATGCTCCACGACAGCAGATTTTCTGTTTTTCTTCCTACAATATCCTTAGAAGTTTGTCTTATTCCTATCATATTGTAGCCTTTCAATGAATAGTTCTTATGAATAGTTCTTGGATATATGAATGAATTCCTTACTATATAGAAGCATGGGAATCAAGTAAATAATAATTTTGACTTTTTGAGTACTTCCTAAATATATACAAAATATATTACGAATATATTATTGTATATTATTAAAGGCTTGTATTTACATTTGTTATTTATAATCCTCACAAAAGCCAGGCAAGATAAATATTATTGTTCCTATGTTCCAATGAGGAAATTGAAGATTGGTGACACTCAGGAACTGCCCTTGGTCACATATCCAAAAATATTAGAGGAGACAGGATTACAAACTCAGCTCTGATTATAAAAAATATTCTCTTTTCAATATACCATATATACAGTTAGAATTGCTCATGATCAATAAATTTTAAAAGTTTCACATACTTTTGCAAAAAAATTCAATTTTTGCTCAATGGATACTGACCAGATTATTATTGTTATTTTAAAAGGTCCTAAGTCTATCTTGCAGTACTGATCAAAAGCAATTTTCAAATCCAAAACAGCTTGACAGTTCTGCTACCTGAAGATTATTTACGAAAATTTTGGTAAACATATTAACTCTCCTTCTAGTTTTTCTACTATTCTGAAAATATTTAGGATTTATTGTGGTATACTTCTTAAATCTCATGAGGATACAGAAATAGAAGAGGAAAAAGGTATATTGGAAAAATGTACAAGGATCAGCTTCTGAGGAACATAAAATTCTGTCATTACCTTGGAATGACTGTTCTTATGTCTTAAAATACACTCATATAGTGGCTTTCTCAATTCTTTAACAGCTACTTACAAAATGAGTTATTTTCCAAGCAAGAAAAAAATGGCCTTTATTTGTAAGAAGAAGAATCACAAGCCTCTACAGAGCCAGGGCCATGCAGGACCCTTGGGGCTCTTGGGAACACTGATAGCTCAAACTCGAGTCTTAAAGGAAAATCCCAGAATACTATTAAAATGACTACAAATCTCTGACACAATGCTGCGGTTAAGAACAACAACAACAAACATGAAGTTATAAATTTATTTATTTTGAGACAGGGTCTTGCTGTCACCCAGGCTGGAGGGCAGTGGTGTGATCACGGCTCACTTCAGCCTCAACCTCCTGGGCTCAAATGATCCTCTGGCCTCAGCCCCCCAAGTAGTTAGAACTATAGGTGTGCACCACCACAACCAGCTAATTTGTTTTTACTTTTTATAGAGATGGTGGTCTCACTATGTTGCCTAGGCTGGTTTCAAACTCCTGGCCTCAAGCCATCCTTCCACCTCGGCTTCCCAAAGTGTTGGGATTACAGGCGAGAAACACTGTGCCTGGCCTGAAGTTATAAATTTAAATATATAAAAATGAGAAAATACATAGAAGTCAATGACTTCACAGTGACATTATGTGGCAACCACATTGTTCAATAAAAATATTTTAAATGTTTACAAAGTGCTATTTCTCATAATATAGATGTTCAACAATTACTCAGAAAATTTAAATTTATATTTCACCACTGCATTATGACAGGCATTTTTGTCTAAGATTCTATTTTGCTTTTCTTATTTTTAAAATCATTGATATATTTTTTATTGTAAACAGAAAACCCATTAAGACAGTGTAGTTCTTTTAATTTTCTTTTAAAGTAGAAAATAAACTGTACTTGAATGTTTGTACACTTCAAACTTTCAGGATTGTTTGAAACCTTGCTAACATATTGAATTTCAAAAGACTGATTAAAGCAGGAATACAGGCAAACCACAGTAGACATTTGAGACTTTGATACCAGTTTTAACTCTTAGAATCTAAGTAGCCTGAATCATTGTTGGAGGACTCAGCACAGAAATGATATACCCCATAATTAATTTGTGTTACATGTTTCACACACACCACAAACAGCACAATAAATATCTAATAGTATGCTGATTTCTAGAAAGCTGTATAGAAAACTTGGTAACATTCTGCTTTCTGGAAAAAATAGAGGATTGTAATATACAAATAAATCTCTATGCATTATTTAAAGTAAGATTTACTTAAAAATTTAATGATGCAAATGAAAGAATGAGAAGAAAGAAATAAAAATTCCCACTTCCTCGCTCTTTCCTTTCCTTCTTTCTTCTTTTATTCATTCAGTAGTTATGTCGTGAATTCTTATAATATGCCATATGTTCAGGACAGGGAGGAGAATAGAGGTGATTTCTATTCTCTAGAAAATTATACACTCGAAAGGCAAACCTGTGTTCAATTTATGCCTCCGTTCTTTATAACCAGCTAACACAGAAACCTTCATGTTTCTTTAGCATATCAAATTATTTTGCTATAAAATGTTTCCTGCACAACAATAACCATAACTATAACCAGTAACGATAACCATAAGCATTTTAATACTTATTGTAGCTCTCTTGGATGTTCCTTCCCCATCCCATTCTCCTCCCTTCCGTCTTACCAGATCTGACCAATACAATGAATTGAATATTAATCACTCCCTGGCACATTGTTACACCTCAACATCTCATATGAATGTATGATGCTATGTAAATCTTCCATGACTTGCAATGTATTTTCAACATTACATGTATATATTTATCCATGTTATACTTAATATAACATATATGTTTTTCATCTCAAAAGCTAGCCTCACACACTAGAAGCATTCAAGTTAAAGTAACAATAAATATATCACTATTATTTAATCTTGTTTTAGAGATGTTAGCTAACACAAGCAGAAAAGAGAAAGATATGAAGTATAAAAATTGTAAAAGAAGAGGTGAAACTATCCTTACCTGCTGTATACTTCGAAATATAAAAAAAAATTAATTGAAACACTATTATAAACAAGATAATTCAGTGAGAATCTCTATTCATACGTGAGGAAAATCATCAGTAGATAACAAAAAATAAAACTACAGATTATTCAAGACAACTTTTAAATTCTGTATCAGCATTCTTTTATTTATCTCCCTAAATTTCAAGACTGATTAAAAGGAATACTGCCCACCAAGTGTAGTTCTAGGAAGAGCAAATTGATATATTAAATAAGTAATTTGCATTCAAAAGATAAATCAGATGCCAAAGCAAGTTGCAATAGATTGCCAATGGATTTCTAGAAGATTTGAGAGCTAGAAGGTATCTTATTTAAAAATCATTTGATCCATTTTTTTTAGTCTGTAGATAGAAAAGCCATTCCCAGAATACAGAATGAACTTCCCCAGAGTCCCACAGCCAATTGGTAGAGTTAGAATCTGAATTTATGTCTCCTGCGTTGTAGTCAGGAATTGTTTGCCATGATGAGTCAGTACTGACCATAATGAGTCAATATGACTTTAGATTAAATGATGGCAAATCAAGCATGTTAAACAAATTTGTGTGTGTGCATCCTATGAATATATCTTTTTAAAACAATTATGATGGCCTTACCTAAAACATCTACATGAGCACAGCAGAAAATGCACAGGCTTTGGTGTCAGACAAATCTATAATGAATCCTGCTTCGGCACTTACTATTGGTTTGACTTTGTGAAAGGCATATGACCCCTCAGTCTCAGTTTTCTTACCTGTAAAATGAAAACAAAACAAGACAAAAAAACAAAAAAAAACCCTATTTCAAGGAATGACTTTGGGTTTGAATAAACAAAAATGATTATGTATGCAAATTATGCTAGTAAAATGTTTATAACACAATAAAAGTAGATATTCAAAACAATGTTAGCTATAGTTATCTAAAATTTAAAATATATTTCCAAAAACTGTGGTTCAAAGTTGAGCTCAGATGCACTGTTGGTGAAAGTGCTTTTTCTTCTAACTAGAATTGAAATAAACCTTTTTGCTTCCTTTTCTAAAAGTTGTTATATTTTAAGAATTAAACTTAAATGTTTATTTGTCTGTTAACCTACAAATGTGTGTCTATTACGTGTCAGGTTCTGTTCTAGGAGATGGGGTAATAGTGGTGAACAACAGCGTATCGTCCTCATAGCCTTAAATTTCAATAGAAAGACAGGCAACAAACTGTTAACAGATAAATAATTTCATATTTTGATACAGTGAAAGAAACAGGGTAAAAGGACAGAAAGTATGGGAGCACATGTTCTCTTAGGCAAGGTAGTCAAGGAAGCCCCTCTACAAAAGAGCTGACATTTGAGCAGAGACCTGAATGATTTGAAGGAAACAGTCATGTACTGATCTGTGAGAAGAGAATATACAGGCATAGGGAACAAGGCCAAGGGCCCTAAAGTAGAAATGAGCACAGCATGTATTAGCAGCAGAAAGGACAGGAAATCTAGCATAAGATGAAAAGTTAAGTTGACTACATAGCCCATAATGGTTATCTGATTTGCAGTGAGAAGCCACTGGAGGGTTCAAGAATTTAAATAATATGATTTGCTTTTGGGTTTTAAGCTTATTCTGGCTGTAGTATAGAGAAAGATGGGTAGAAATTAGGAAAGAACACAAATACAGAGATAAGGAAGCAGTCTATTGCAAACAGATCAGGAATGCTGGTAACTTGGAGTACTGTAATGTAGTCAGAATGGAAAGAAGTATGATATGCTTTGGAATTAAACAAAAGAAAGTAATTAGGAATGATTACTGTGCTGCTGGTTGTCAAAAATGATGAGACTGAGGTGGGAAAGACTGTGGGAGAAGTAAATTGTGATGGGAATAGAGAAGAATCAAGAAACCAGTAATTCTATTTTGGTAACATTAAGTTTGAGCCAATCTTTAGTTATCTAGTGGGAATGTCAGGCAAACATTTGAATATATGAATTTAGATCTCGGAAGAAGAGTTTGTGGATGGTATTACACATTTAGAAGTCCCCCAAATACAGGTAAAACTGCATGCAATCACCCAGGGACATACAAATAGAGAAGGGACACAATGACCAAGCCTTAGTAATACAACTTGAGCACAAGTGGAGAATTCAGCTAAGAAGACTGAGAAGGGTCTGCCAGTTACAAAGAGAATTACAAGTCATGAAACCAAGAAAAGAAAATGTTTCAAGAAAGAGAATGGTTGACATTGTTAAATAACATTGAGAGGTCAAGTAAGATTCAGACAGAGGCATAACTATTGGGTGTGACAAGAGATTGTAAGTGACATTAACAAGAGTCATTGTAGTGGAGTAATGGGGACCAAAGACTGTTCAAATAGCTTAAAGAGGGAATGAGAGATCCTATTTTGCACTTCACCCTTCCTCTTAACTTCAGGAACATGGATAATAACTGGAGCTGTAGCAGCCATCTTTGAATCATAATGGAAAGACCAAAAGAATCATAGTAAAAATCACTCCTGATGGCCTTGAGCTGCTATCTCTGGACTTCTTGTTATATTTTATATGTCCTATATTTAATGAAACCTTTCTTGCAGCATAAAAATATATACTGTACAACCAAACAACACATATGGCTCTTTATCCTAGTTTCTCAGCTTTCAGTTTGAATAAAAAATAGGCTGGGTGTGGTGGCTTATGCCCGTAATCCCAGCACTTTGGGAAGCCAAGGTGGGCAGATCTCTTGAGCTCAAGGAGTTCGAGACCAGCCTGGGCAACATTGTGAAATCCAGTCTCTACTAAAAAATACAAAATTAGCCAGGTGTCGTGGCACACACCTGTATTCCCAGCTACTCAGAAGGCTGAGAAGGGAGAATTGCTTGAGCCCAGGAAGTTGAGGCTAAAGTGAGCTGTGATTGCACCATTGGACTCCAGCCTGGGTTATCAGAGCGAGACTCTGTCTCTAAATAAATACATAAGTAAATAAAAACCAAAAAAGCTGCATCGTTGATTTGCACAAAAGTGAGTCAATTGCATTTATTGTAAACAGAACATGTTTCATCATCTTATTTTATATTTACATGTCCTAGTTATGCTGGAAATGACCATGTGGAGCTGAATGTATGTATGAAAGGAAAATCTCAAACATAGTAGAGTTCTCTAAATGCTTTTGTAAAAATTACATATATGTTGCCCTATACCCCCAACCATAGATAGATACTCAAATTCAAATCTTTCAATTTCAGTTTAGTGTCCTGAGAATTATCTCTACATGATTGTAGTCAGGGGGTATATAATATTTTGTAGTCTTTCACTTATTTCTTAAAACATTTCCAATTCTGGTGAAAAATAGAGACATGGAGGTGAAGAAATGGAGATCCTGAGTCTAGACAACTATTTAGAAATTTTGCCATAGTGCAGAAATGGGGCAACAGCTGGAGAAGGGATGAGGACAAGGTTAGAGTCTCTGAAGAATAGAAGCTGTTAAAACATTTGTCAATGAAAATATTGAAAAAGAAATTCCTCTTGAAGGAACAAAGATATTTCCCATCTGATATTCCTGTGGCATTAGTCTCAAAAGTAAAGTCTTAAATCATACAAAAATTATATTTCAAAATATAATTTTTAATTTGTAAGTAATGTGAATATATTTGTAATGTATGTAAATATATGTGAAATATTCTATTGAAGGAATTCTGACATTTTCACTGTAAAGCACTAGAAACTGTCAAAAAACAGAATGTCTTGACCATAGATTTTCCAATAAAACATTTAAATATAATAATGTAATTTAATTAATAATAGTTTGTGATAAATTTAGGCTCAACATATTCAAGTTATCTGCCATTGCTTTTAAAAAATTAATGAGAATATAAATTATGCTTTTACGTTTTCCTCAGTTTACTTTCTGATGCTAATCCAACAAGTGTAACATATGGTAATGTCTAATGTATACGATAGAAGTAAAAGAGCAAAAAATTAAGAGGTTTAGGCATCTATGATGTTAATTTATTGTTTTAATAAAATAATAATATTCCATATATCTATAATGCATGTTACTTTTCATGCTCATTAGTATATTTCCTTGTGGTATAAACAAAGCACAGTTATTTGATCAGAAAAGTAGTTCTTTAAATAGTTTGATGAAGTATATTAATATAATTTTTAAATAAAGTTGCTATTGAATTGCTGCTTTGGGGCAATGGTAATGTTAAAACTGGAAAAATGCTTTCATAATTATAAATAGTTAATCAGCACCTTTATATTATAAGAATTTGGAAATGCTCAATTCTTTTCTGCTTATAGTGAAGTAACTGCCTAATGAATTTGGAGATTTGCTCATTTTCAGTCTATATAAGTTTTAGCAACAATAATTATAGCATAGTGACTTTTTAAAAAATGTGAATTTTTCAGATATGAAGGATATATGCACACTCTAGGAAGAACTGTTTTTCCTCCTAGAGCCTCACTGAAATGGCGAATGGAATTTTAAAAAATAAGAGAGAAAAAGAGAGCAAGTGAGGACATACACCTATAATAGTACTGAAATGAAGGAAAAACTTCTACCACATTTTAAAAATATCAAGAATATTTTGCTGGGACCTTTCAAACCAGGTGAGTTCCCCTGCCACCTGAACCCCTCCCCTGAGGGTTTTTTTTAAAATCATTTTTATAATTGTGGTATAAAATAGACATAATATAAAAATTACCATCTTAACCATTTTAAGTATACAGTTCAGTGATATTAAATATTTATATTGTTGTGAAACCATCACCATCATTCATCTCTGTAACTCTATCTTATAAAACTAAAACTCTGTTCCCGTTTGTACCACACAAAATACCTCATTCTATCCTTTCCTTACCTCCTAGCAACCATTATTCTACTCCTTGTCTCTATGATTTTTTACTACTCTTACTACTTCTTACAAATGAAATCACAGTATCTGTCTTTTTGTGACTGGCTTATTTTACTTGGCAAAATGTTCTTAAGGTTCATTTATGTTGTAGCACATCTCAGATTTTCCTTCCTTTTTTTCTCCCACATCACCACAAACATTTATCATTTGTGTCACAAACATTCAAAATCCTCTCTTCTAACTTTTTAAGAATATACACTAAATTACTGTTAACCATATTCAACCTACAATGATATAAAAACATTAGGAACTTTAGTAAATATAATTATATATTATTATATAAATATATTACATTTAATTATATTTATATAATATTATAAATCACAGTGCCACAATAAACATGGGGTGCAGGTACATAGTTTATAAATTATAATGCTGCAATAAGCATGGGGGTGCAGGTATCTCTGCAATAAACATGGGGTATAGGTACATAATTTATAATTACATATTATAGTGCAATAAACATGGGGGTGCAGGTATCTCTTCAATATACTAACTTATTTTCCTTTAGATAAATACCCAGTAGTGTGATTGCTGGGTTATAAGTTAGTTCTACTTTTAGTTTTTTGAGAAACATCTATACTGTTTTCCATAATGGCTGCATGAATTTACATTACCACCAACAGTATACAAGATTTCTCTTTCCTCTGCATCCTTGCTACCATTTGCTATTTTTTGTCCTTTTGATTATGGCCATTCTAACTGGGATGAGAAATCTCATCATGGTTTGATTTGCAATTCCCTGATGATTAGTGATTTTGAGCATTTTTTCATATACTTATTGACTGCTTGTATGACTTTTGAGAAATTTCTACTCAGATCCTTTTTAAAATCGGACTATTTGGGGTTTTTTTGCTGTCGAGTTGTTTGAGTTCCAGGCATGCTCTACAGAGCACTTACTGGGTGAATACTTTGCAATTACTTTTTTTCCCCATTTTATAGGTTGTCTCTTTACTCTGTTGATTGTTTGCTTTGCTGTACAGAAGCTTTTTAGTTTGATATAGTCCCATTTGTCAATTTTTGGTTTTGGTACCTGTTTTAAGAGCACTTTGGGTTCTTCCAGTTTTCATGTCACTTGCCTAGATACATTTTATAGGCCATACACATCAAGAGGATAAAGGTTATGACCTGCAAGAATACCAGAGTATTCCCCTGTACTATCAGTGGGTGTTACACTTACAAGATGCTTAGTAGATATTTGTTAAATAATGGTAAAAATAAAAGCTAGAAAAACATACACCAATATGCAAACAGTGGTAATCTCTGGAAGGTAGGTCATGACTTTTATTTTCTTTATCTTTTCTTTATTTTTCTGCATTTTCCAAATAATCTATAATAAACATGCATTATTTCCATAATGAAAACAAAATAATTCAGTCAAAAATGTATTATTTCTTAAAGTGATCTGTCACTTAATTCCTTATTAAATAAATCATAGATATGGAACAATATAAAAAAAAATTGGCTGGGCATGGTGGCTCATGCCTATAATCCTAGCATTTTCAGAGGCAGAGGCGGGAGAATCACTTGACCCCAGGGGCTTGAGACCAGCCTGGACAACATAATGAGACCTAGTCTCTACAAAAAATAAAAATAATGTTTCACGGTTATTTATAGGAAACATTTATGCTAAATGAAGTTTACATATTTTATTTACAAATTATTATAGCATATTATCTTCAAAAATTATTTAGGTACACATTTTAGTACTATAAACCATAGTTCAATACAATTTTGTTTTTCTATTGTTGAAAAAGCCAATTATCAAGCCAAATTCAAGAAATACAGATTCCCAAAGTAAGGCAAATATTTCTGACAAAACTAAAATGCTTTATATTCCTAATTTCTAAGTGATGTGGATCAAATAGATAACTTTTTCCTATTCTATGCAAATATTTCACTGTACAACAAGATATAAGCAGTAGCAAATTATAGGGCTACAATTTCTGTGTGGGAAGAAAATTCTAGATTTTTTAAACTGAGAGGTTGTATATTAGCCAATTAACCATTAAGTCATTAAAGGAGTGTTATCAATGTATACTTAGAATAACAAATTTGTTTCTGAAAACTTACAGTAGAAAACTGTAATCTAGTAACATAGGAACCATTTCATTTGTATTTTATTGCATCTTAGGAGTTTTGTGAAAATCTTGGATAGTGAACAAGTGACTAAAGCAAAATCTTACCATCATTTTTTCCCCTATCAAACCTAACAGGGTCTTCTTTATACTAAAGTTTATGATGATGATAGGTTAAACTTGTCACAAGCATTTTTAATAAAATACTGCTTTTTTACTTTAATATATGGAAGACACATTTTCAAGAGGGAAAATGCTGATGTTATCTTGGTTATAAGCTTGCTGCTGAAATGATTTAGATAGTTTTCTACATGATATCAGAATAAGGCATTTCTTTTCAAGCAATGAATTATAGCTGATACTTCAAACTTATTCTATTTGTATTTCCTAGTCCAGGAAAATGATAAAACATAAATATTTATTCTATATAAACAGAACAGGCACAAGATGCAGATAAAAATGATCCATTATGGCGCAGTGAATAATTGCTATGTGTATCACTATAAGAACAGAAAAGGGCATCATGTATTTCTACCAGCTTTAAATTTGAAGATACCTAAGTTTACTGAGAAAATAAAAAATCTGTAATTTTATAAGTTGGGATAATATGTATTTGTGGTTCATAATTTTTCATTGATAATAAATTTAACATTGTTGTCTAGATTTTGGAGAAAGCTCAATAAAACTATTTGCTTTTACTGAGAAGCATATGCAAGCAGCAAAACTAACAACAACAAAAATCCCTAAGAAATTAAAAAAATCGCTATCTAAAAATAAGCAGTGAAGCTATTTGCTTATTTTTCTGATTTCTAGATATTCAAAATACGGCCATTTGAAATTTTCTAGGTAAATACTTCTCGTATTTTGATAATTTGAGGAAGACATGCTAGTATTTTTCTCTCACAAAAGCAGTATTTATTTTCAATTGTGACAGATAAGACAGTAAGAAAAGGGCAGTATCAAGTAGGAATAAAAAACATCTATATCAATAATAAAGTCATATAAGTACGAAAAACTTAAAAGCTGTTAGACACAAGTTTAGACTAGGTTTAAAAAGTGAAACCCCAAAATACCAATAATCAGGTAGAGATTTACATACTGTCACTGATGCAACATGAAACTATTAATAATTTCAAGGAATGAAATCTGTACATGAGATATAACTTCCCTGTGGGAAACAGCTACCAAATTATACTCTTGATGCAACTTAGGCTATTATATAACACAATGCCAGGAACATTTTTAAATAATTTATTTTATATCAAAACAATGAGAAAATATTTTTACTTTTTCTGCATATAACAAACAATAAACCCAACTAGCATAATCATCCTGTGAGATATATACACTTTTTGGGAATTGTGTAGGCACTGTAAGAGATTTAATCACAAAATGAGCACCAGATTCTGTACTATACAGGGGAAAGACCATTAGACTTGGAGATAGAAAGTCAAAGTCCTCATCTGGGCCTGCCCCTACTTATTACATATCTTCAGACAATTCATTTACAATCCTTCTGAACTCTGGATTTCTTAATTACAGAGATAACCCTGACAGAAACAAGATCTAAAAGAATTTGGCCAGTTGCTCTAAATTTAAATTATACAATCTCAACTATGCTAAATGAATGAGAAATACAAGTAAAACTTAAGGTGTAACTGGATTGGTATTTTCCGAAAACAACCTTGGAGAACCAATTCATTCCCTGATGAGGAAATGTAAACTCAGGAGGGTTAAGGAATTTTCCCAGAGTGGCACAGCTAAGCGGAGAAGTAGATATTCAAATCCAGGTCTGTCTTATGTTCCTCAGAACATATTTTACTTAATTTCAATTTTATGGAAACAGACATGAAAAAGGAAGTTACCTAAAACATAATAAATGTAACAAACAGGAAACAGTATTGGTTTTTGGACATTTACATGAAGAAACTGATCATATATCAAAGACGCTTCCCAGGAATTAAACATTTCTCAGTGTCAGTAAGTACTTGGGAACAATTTCAGATAATGCCAACATTTGCATTCTACTGCCATTCTACTGGCATAAAGCTCTTTATTTTATCATAAATAGTATAGAAATTTCAATCCTATTATTTGACCATGTTTAAAATCCTATTATTTCAACTTCTTTGCTTGAAATGGTAGTCTCTTTAAATATTTCTGTATAGTATATTCTTGCAGTTATGGATTATATTATTTGTTTGTATAAGAAAAACAAGAAATTTATAAATCCATAGCTCATTATTGCTGAACAATGAAAGATCTCATCACAAAAGCCTGAAAAAACCCTACACAAAATTAGCAGTATAGGTAAAATATTACTTTCTCCTATACTGTATATATTTGCTTCTATAACTGCATTCATATACCTAGAAAACTAGCAAACAACATATAGACCTACATATCAGCCATAATGTACTACAATGGCCAGTGCACACTAGTTTAAACAAAATGTAGATTTAGAGTTGTGAACAACATTTGTTTTAAAGGTGAAATTGAATAGGTAGAATAAAATAGGGTATATCGCACATAGTAAGGATAAAAGGTTTTATTTCCGTGTGGGGGTGTATGCATGTGTATATATGGTAGGGTTGTATAATGGGCTATGTAGGACTGTGTGAAAGGGTATGTGTAGAGTTGTTTGTAGAGATGTATGTACAGGTGTGTGCAGGGGTGTAAGGTTTATGTATAGAAAGATGTGTAGTCATGTATAGAAATGTGTATAGAGGTGTATGTAGGGATGTGTACAGAATAGTGTGTAGGAACGTGTAAGACGTTACAGGGTAACATGTATTTCTTACTGTGAGTTCTAGTCAAAGACCTCTGGAAGTTACTGCTCCAACCAACCAGCCTGTTAGGCTGGGTCATTCTCACTATTCTAACAAGAATCTCAAAGTCAGTATCATTATTATACGGACTTGCTGGTCACAATGATGCATTAGTATATTATTAGGAATAGTACACTAAGTCATACCCTATGGAAAATTTTACTCAATTTTCATCAATTCTATAAACATTTACTTTTTACTTTTTGTACCTTAGAGAGTACCAAAAGTTATCCGTCTTATATTTTCTAGTTTTTGTAATTTATTTTTCACATACTTCAGAAACCAAGGTAAATGACTGACACACAATACACACTTGACTTCCCTTTTAAACCTCCAATACTTTAAGGTTAGTGTGAAATAGATACATTCTTCATTTAAATATAATACAACTTGGTAAAATCCTTTAAATTTGATTTCAAAGCAAAGGCTGATGATATCTGTTTGTCTTTAATTCCTTACAATATAAAATTCATCAAAGTTTGAAAATTAGTTAACTGCATTAGGCTAACTTGATTATGTTCCTGCACAGGTCGATATGTAAAGTTATTCAAATTGAGAACAGAACTTGTAAAATTAATCTTCTTATATAATGCAAATGACACTAAGTCATGTATCAAACACTCCCCAAACAGCAGAAGAAACAGGTGAGAATATATTAAAATAAATACAGTGATTCTGGATGGTGAAAGATAGATGAATGCCTAATTTTTAGAAACAACAACCAAAATTATTTAAACATTTTCTCGCAATATGTTTTTCAATAAATCTGTAAATTTTAAAACAAATTATAAATAATTCACTTCTATGATAGTGGCAAATTTTGTGTTAAATTACTCAAAATTGCTTTCTACTGTCAATTTCAGTGAAACTAGAAGAACATAACAAAATGTTTCATATGTATATAAATATTGTGAATATGAAAACAACAATAATACCATTTGCAGACCTCCTTGCTCCCTTAGATTTTTATAATATCTCCACGGCCTTAGCTTGTATTAGATACTTTAAAACTCATTCAGGGGAAAAAAGAAAGTATCTGTTTTAGAAACATCATCTTCCCCAAGCTACCAACATAGGAAAAAAATGTAACAACCATCTGTTGGTATTCAGATAGGTTACTTGAGTTCCAAGTAACACAACGAAGCAAACGACAGTGAAGCAAATGACACTGAAGTTGAGTACAGAATAACAGAAGTCTTCAAATTGTAAAAACAAGGAAAATACAATTAAAAATACATTATTCCCACTCCTCATGTTAAGACTTTGGCTACTTACCTCTCACGATCTCTTTTCTCTTTAAAGAACTTGCACAAATGATGTGCAAGTGAGATAAATATTAGAAATTAAAATATTTGTTAAGTATATGATTTATATGTTATTATTTTATTCTGCCAAATATTTCCTTGTTTAGCTTAATTATCACAATTGATGCTGTTAACATAAGTGAATCTACTGTTTACTTCTTAATTTAGTAGTATGCTCATTGTGTGCAGGGCACAAAAATGGCTTTGCTTAAAAATAATTTTTAATGTTTACTATGTAATAATAAGGGATAAAGTGGGTAAAAGTTGATTATGCCAGTGTTTCTCAACTGTTTTTTTTTTTTTTTTTCATTATAACCTTCTAAGGACTCTCTTTAGAAATATTTTTCCGGCCAGGCGTGGTGGCTCACGCCTGTAACCCCAGCTCTTTGGGAGGCCGAGGCGGACGGATCACGAGGTCAGGGGATTGAGACCATCCTGGCTAACGCGGTGAAACCCTGCCTCTACTAAAAAATACACAAAACTAGCCAGGCGTGGTGGCGAGCGCCTGTAGTCTCAGCTACTCGGGAGGCTGAGGCAGGAGAATGGTGTGAATCCGGGAGGCAGAGCCTGCAGTGAGCCAAGATCGTGCCACTGCACTCCAGGCTGGGTGACAGAGCAAAGACTCCGTCTCAAAAAAACAACAAAAAAAAGAAGTATTTTTCCGTTTCCTCATGAAATTTTAATGCCACAGATATACTGCTGGTCTGTTTATGTTTATACGCATAGCTGTACTTTATACAAGGAAAGAGCTAGGTATAAAGGTTACCTTTTTATTTAATATAAGATTAAGAATGACTCAACAGGGCTGGGCACAGTGGCTCACGCCTGTAATCCCAACACTTTGGGAGGCCAAGGTGGGGAGATCACCTGAGGTCAGGAGTTCGAGACCAGCCTGGACAACATGGCAAAAACCTGTCTCTACTAAAAATACAAAAATTAGCCAGGTGTGGTGGCAGGTGCCTGTAATCCCACCTACTCGGGAGGCAGAGGCAGGAGAATCGCTTGAACCTGGGTACAGGGAGCCGAGATTGCGCCATTGCACTCTAGCCTGGGCAACAAGAGCAAAACTCCGTCTCAAAAAAAAAAGAATTTTTAAGTTAAAATGTAAAAGTGATTAATGTTTAACTTTAGAACTATATTAATAATAAAGTTAAATCAAGTTTTAAAAAAATCATTCAAAACTATTAAAACTGTAGTTCCAGCTAAAGTAAATGAAAAAAATTAAATAAATGTCTTAAAAATCATTCTTGGTGAACTTTAACTTTTTAAACTTTTGGTTGGTGAGAAGTAACTCTTAATTAGGGAAATGTGTAGAGTTGTCAGACACAAAAGCACTGAAGATCAAGCATAAGAAGTATCCACATGGCAGCCAATTGGCAGGCACTGGCCACTTCTTCTAAAGTAAGTTTAAGATCAAGCAATTGATCAAAAGTCCTCCCCTCACAGCCATTTGTCGTGTTTTCTGGCATTAATTTTGTATATATTTTCTGTATTTTCCATGAACTCAATGTCAGTAATGCTTGTGTGATACCCAAGAAAACCTGAGAGATTAAATATTAAGAATAAAATTTTCTTGGGAAGGGTTTAGCTGCGGAGTCACAAACCACTTTAATTTTGCATTTTTGCCCCCATAAGAGCCAATGTTTGTCCCCACTGAAAATGCATAGCATATGTCTTATATATTAAGGTCCTAACAAAATGTTAGTAGTGGTTATTTCTTGAATTTTTTTATCTTTACATATTAATTGTTCTCCAAGTTTTCTATAATAAGCATGTGCTAGTTCATAATTTTTTTAAAGCAATTAAAATAATTATGACCATGTTGACCACAGACATCATAATTAGACCACAAATGTTTGGTCTTCATGTCTAACTAAATATCTAGACAAGTCTTTTTGAAACTACAGAATTTCTTGGTCTCATATATCTAACCTTATGTTTATATACATTTGTTTATTCACTTTTTTCTTTACCCTACATATCCAAAACATTTGTAGTGTACAAAGTGAAATACACATGATTAAGAATTATAAATGCATTTCTTAAAATTTTGATACTTTCTAGGATGTTAGAATAGAATATGGCAAAAGACATGCTCATCCTCCACTTTTTTAAGATAAAAAAATAATAACTATGCAAAAGACTTAAACATAAAAAAGGAAAATGTAATTCATTTTTTACTTGTGAATGCTGAAATGGAATTTCTGAAAATCTAGATTCATTCATAGTACAGAATACATTACTCTGGTAATCATATTATTTGTGGGTTAAATGATTAAATATGCTAAAATAAAGAGATAAAAACAGCCAGAGGCAAAAGGCCTAATACTGATTTTTCAGCTCAGATAAAAATGAAAAGTTCTAAATTCCTTCAGTTTGCATCTTGAAAAAAAATTATAATTAAAATTCTGACAGACCAGAACTATTTAACAGCATCACTGCCACCACGGCATACAATAGATTTGGCACTGCGGAAGTCACAACAGTGACCACATTGACCTTACAGCATTACACTGACCTTAATATGTGATGAGAAATGAAGGATTTTACCATGTAAGAAATGCAAATAGAACTCATCTTAAGAAGAAAGGACAAGAAGCTAGGTTTGAAAGATGACAGAATTGTAAACTATTTTCAACAATGTTACTTATGTATACCAAAAGCTTACCAATTATTTTTTCTACCTTTTCTTCTCTCTTTTTTAATACCAGTTAACTTTAACGAGGAATATCTGAATATTAATTCTTTATCAGTTTTCATACATCATCCTTTACCTTGGTCAGCCAGCTGAAAATTATGTAAGCTATAAATTAGCTTTAAACAAGCTTTGAATCAGGTTAGAACTGGTTTTCAAATTAAAGAGCCTTCCGTATATTACAAGGTGCTGTCATTTTATTACCCCAATCAATTCTGTGTGGCCTGAGGTAGAAGGAAAATGAATGCTGTCTTCATTTGCAATGGGTTTATCTCTTATAGCAGGCTGTGGAAATATAACCACGGCAATGAATTGAAAGCTATAGTTACATTTAACATTGCCAGTGCAGGAAATTGTTGCTCCTTAACGAAGATGGAGTTTCAATGGGAAAAAAAGAACATTTCTTTACTGTAAAAAAATACACAAAAATTAACACTGATTAAAATTAAATTTAAAATAAAGAGCATTTCCAAAAATTATAGTTCAGCCAGCATGTTATCAAAATAATTTTAAATGGTCTTCAAATAAAGAAATGAAAAACACAATAGATGTGTTATTTCTAGTGCTTCAGAAGTATTAATCTATTTACAAATATATTTTTCACTTTTATCTTAATGAAAACCATTTCTTTTCCCTGTGGACATGTGCAACTAAACAGAAGAGTGAATTAGGTATTGGTCAGGTTCACTGTCATCATCACTAGATTCTAAGAAAGTGACAGAAGAGCCCCCCCTCAAAAGCCCTGATAAGTAGGTGTTATTATTGTCTCCATTTTAACATGAGGAAACTGAGGCACAGAGAGATTATGCCACTTGCCCAAGTTTACACAGTTACCTAAATAATTTGATTCCAAGTCTGCATTCTTGAAGGAGAGTATTTGACTAAAAGTACAGGCACATTGAGTACATCTAAGAAACTAACTTCTCAGGAAACATTTTGTAACAGATGCAATGAGGGGTATTGCTGAGAGGAAGTTAGAGACCTTAGAAGGGTCTGCCAAGTGAAGAAAAAGGTGGGCTTCATTGCCAGAGGACAAAGATACCAGCATGTTTATGCGCAAGTATTCATATTACACACACATAAGAAAGCATTCAGTCTTTTGACAAAAAGTTTACTTGGTGGTCTATATGTTGCTCTACCTAATTATTCATTGTGTATCCTTCTATAGTTTGAGTTTACTCATGTTTTTTTGCAAAATTACTTTACATATTACTTTTCAGCACTAAACTTTTTTTTGAGACGGAGTCTCGCTCTGTCGCCCAGGCTGGAGTGCAGTGGCGCAATCTCGGCTCACTGCAAGCTCCGCCTCCCAGGTTCACGCCATTCTCCTGCCTCAGCCTCTCTGAGTAGCTGGGACTACAGGCGCCCGCCACCACGCCCGGCTAATTTTTTGTATTTTTTTTAGTAGAGACGGGGTTTCATCGTGGTCTCGAT
This sequence comes from Symphalangus syndactylus, assembly GCF_028878055.3. Taxonomy (NCBI): domain Eukaryota; kingdom Metazoa; phylum Chordata; class Mammalia; order Primates; family Hylobatidae; genus Symphalangus; species Symphalangus syndactylus. The sequence goes on from NC_072425.2 coordinate 98,738,205, forward strand.
CTCTTGACCTCGTGATCCGCCCGCCTCGGCCTCCCAAAGTGCTGGGATTACAAGCGTGAGCCACCGCGCCCCGCACTTGTTTTTAATTACTGAACAGATTTAATGACAAAATTACGATAATTTCTGAAGTGCTTCATGATAGACTGAACCAATAAATGATGGCAGAAAGAACACTGACCAGAACTGACCTGGTCATAGCTCTGTCATTAACTAGCTGTCAAAAAGTTATATGGCTACTCTGAGGTTACCTCTCCAGGTCTCACTTTCCTCATCTATAAAATAAAGCACTTGGACGAGATCAATATTTTTCAAATTATTTAACCATATAAGTGGCAGTAAAATCAATTTAGTGGATACTGATTAACTTTTTAAATCTAAAAATAAAAGAGCAAAAATTATCAGCATACTTTACTCCATGAAATCTTTAAATTATATAGCAAACAATATAAAACGAATCTTTTGTTTAAAAAGTTTGCACGTCTCTCTAAATGATATTTCAGGTCCATATTAGCTATTAAATTCTATAATTCTAATATATTTAAAGATATATCTTTTAAAAGCGGCAAAATGTTCACTCATAAACTTTAGATTTTAAGGTCTTTTTTGAATTGAAAATACAGGCAGTACTCAGTTTCTAAACAAGTTAGATTCTACAAGCCTACTGGAAAGTTCATCATTTTAAACTTAGAACACTGCCCAAAAAAATCTTTTAAATGGGTTATAGCCCCACCACAAGGCCTATTTCAAATTCTGACTCCTGACAAGAAAAATTTCCCAGGCACTGGATAGTCTTTGATAAACGATTAAAGTGGGAAGGCTAATTTGTCAACTCCTCTTACTACTTAGTAGCTTTCTACTTAAGTGATTAATATCCTTAAATTCCCCACTTGGGTCACCTGATCCAGGTTAGTCCTTACCTTAATAAAACTTCAAACTCCAAAATTATTTACCACAAACTCTTCTATAAACTAAAACTTCCTTTTCTATCACTGCATACTGCAATTGTTGTGTTTAGTAGATAAGTATCCAGGAGGAATTGTTTTATGATGTAATATGTGCAATATAATATAAAGATGTGTTTATGGTTGAGGATAATCCAAATGTATAAATAGCAGAACTGTGAGCAGATGAAAAGTTCAGTAAGGACACTGCCCTAAACTCCGTATTACATGTTCTACTTTGAAAAAGGAGTGTCTTCTAGGGGAAGTACTCTGGAGATTAGCTTTTCCTGTCCTCTTCTGATCCCTAACTTCCTCTAAAGGGCTCCAAATAGATTTGCAGTGGCTATAAACTCATGACATAATATTTACAACCCTTTAGGATATGGTCTCAATCTAATGCCCAACTATTTTGCATTAAAAATATATTACTGAAAAGACTATATTTTCTTTACTGAATTGCCTTTGCTGCATTGTCAAATATCAGTTAACTATACTTATGTGGGTCTATTTCTGGGCTCTCTATTCTGTTTCATTGACCTATTTGTCTATTCTTTTACAAATACAACACTGTCTTGATTACTGTAGCTTTATAGTAAGTTTTAAAGTTGGGTAGTGTCAGTCCTCTGACTTTGTTCTCCTTTAATATTATGTTGGCTATTCTGGGTTTTCTACCTTTCCATATAAACTTGAGAATCAGTTTGTCAAAATCCACAAAATAACTTGCTGAGAGTTTGATTGGGATTGCACTGAATCTACAGTTTAAGTTGAAAAGAACTGACATCTTGAGAATATTGATTTCTCCTGTCCATGAACATGGAATAGCTTTCTATTTATTTAGTTCTTTTTTTCTTTTATTAGAATTTTGTACTTTCTCTCATACAGGTTTTGTGTATATTTTGTTAGATTCATACCTAAGAATTTCATGGGTTTTCTGGTGCCAAATCAAATGGTATTATGTTTTAAATTTCAGACTTGAATAGACATTTCTCCAAAGAACAGATAAACATCATCAATAGGTATGTGAAAAGGTGCTCAACATCACCAGTCATCAGGGAGATGCAAATCCAAACCACTATGAGATACCATCTCATACTCATTAGGATGGCTAATTATCAAAAAGTCAAAAGATAACAAATGTTGGTGAGGGGGTGGAGAAAAGGGGAACTCATGTCCACTGTTAGTAGGAATGTAAGTTGGTATTACCATTATACCATTACAAAAAAACACTATAAAGGTTTCTAAATAAATTAAAAATAGAACGACCATATGACCCAGAATCCCTCTTCTAGGAATATACTCAAAGGAAATGAAATCATCACCTCATAAAGATACTTGCACTCTCGCGTTCACTGCAGCATTATTCACAATAGCCAAGATACAAAAACAACCTAACCGCCCATTAACAGACAAATGGGTAAAGAAATTGTGGTATATAAATGGGATGTTATTTGTCCCTAAAAAAGAATGAGATCTTGCCGTCTGCCACAACATGGATGGACCTGGAGGACACAAGACTAAGTGAAACAAGCCAGGCATAAAAAGAAAAATATTAAATGGTTTCACTTTTATGTGGAATCTAAAAAAAAAAAAAGAAATCTCAATTATACAGAGAGAACAGAACACTGGTTATCAATGGGAAGAAAATGGGCAAGCAGAGGTCAGAGGATGTAAAGCAGCAGAAATATAAGATGAAAAAGGTCTAGAGATAAAATATACAACATGAGGGCTACAGGTATACAATTGTACTGTATTTGGAATTCATGCAAAATGAGTAGATTTTAGCTATTCTTGCCAAAACCTTCCCTCCCAAAAAAAGGTAATTATGTGACATAATGGATATGCTAACTTGAACTATAGTAACCTTTTACCATATATATGTATCCCAGAACACCATGTTGTATACCTTAAATATACACAATAAAAAATTTTTAAAAAGAACCCAAAAAACCCAACAAGAAAAAATTCCAGTAGTCTACTGCTGTAACATAAGAAAGCAACTGGCTTTTGAATATTAACAAATAGTGCTGGACCATATGGACCTCCAAATGTCAAAAAGAAAGAATGAGAGAGAGAGAGAGAGAGAGAGAGAGAGAATGTAGGCACATGTCTAACACCTTTCACAAAAATTAACTCACAATGAATCACAGACATAAACGTAAAATGCAAAACTAGAAAACTCCCAGAAGATAACACAGTAGAAAATCTAGGTGACCACAAATTTGATGATATAATACCAAAAATATAATCCATAAGAGAAAAAAATTAAGCTGGACTTCATTAACATTAAAAACTTCTACTCTGCAAAAAACAGTGATAATATTTGGCAAATTGGAGAAAATATTTGCAAAACACATATCTGATAAAGGACTGGCATTCAAAATATACAAATAACTCTTTAAAATTAAACAATAATTTTATAACCCAATTTAAAAAACAGGCAAAAGATCTGAATGGATATCTCATAAAAGATATACATATGGCAAATAAGCATATGAAAAGATGCTCAACACTACATGTCCTTATGAAATTGCAAATGAAAACTACTTCCCACATGTTAGAATGGCTAAAATCTAAAACACTGACAGCACCAATGCTGGCAAAGATATGGAACAACAACTCTCATTTGTTGTGGGATGAAATGCAAAATGGTACTGCCATTTTGGAAGACAGTTTGGCAGCCAAACAGACTCTTACCATATGATCCCATAATGGAACTCATTGGTATCTCCTGACTAAGTTGACTGGTGCCCACTTAAAAACTTGTACCTGAATGTTTATAATAGCTTTATTCATAACTGCCAAAACTTGGAAACAAACAAGACTGTTGTGTACAAAACAAATTTTACACGTACTCTCTCACCTTTCATAGGAGCATATCCATACAATAGAACATTACTCAGTGATTAAAAAAAAAAAGCTCTCAAGCCATGAAAAAACATGACAAACCCCTAAATGCGTATTGCTTAGGGAAAGAAGCCAAATTGAACAGGCTACATACTATATGACTCTAACTATATGACATTCAGAAAAGGCAAAACGATGGAGACAGCAAAAGGATCTGTGGTTGCCAGCAGTTTGATGGTAGAGAGGGAGTGGTGAATAGGCAGAGCACATGAGATCTTTAGGGCAGTGAACTATTCTGAATGACACTGTAATGGTGGACATGTGTCATTATTACAACTATCAAAACCTACAGAATGTACCACACAAAATATAAGTTCTAATGTAAACTACAAACTTTAGTTAATAAAAATGTATCAATACTGGCTCATCAATTTTTAACAAATGTACCACATGAATGTAAGATGGTAACAGGGGAAACTAGGGGAAGGAGGAAGGGATGAGGGGGCATATGGGAAATCTGTAGTTTTAACTCCATTTTTCTATAAACCTAAAACTGCTCAAAAAGAAACAAAAAAATCAAAAATAACACCAAAAGGCTATTTAAAAAAAAGCAAAGAGAAAAAAAATCAAGAGAACATATTAGTAGCTATTACTACTACAATTACTACATTTCACACTATTATGCAGTTTCCCCCATATAAACTGTACATACGTTCTCCCTCTCTCCAAGGATTTCCTTGAATCCTGGAATGAATCCCAGAAAGGCCTTGGAAGTATGGTAGCATATGGTGGTAGCATTATACTTACTGGCTTCTTAAAGTTAGGTTTGGCTGTGTCATCCGAGGAATGTGGCCTGGAGTGATATATATCAAATTCCAGATATGATTTTAAAAGCCAGTGTGACATTTGTGGTATTTCCTGCTACTATGCTGTGGATCACATATATTGAAATAAAACTTCCAACAGCTTGGGTCCCCAAGTGACTATAATGAGCAGAGCTGCTCTGTCAACCTGTACTGATATATGAATGAGAAATCAACTTATATTAATCGACTAAAAATTTAGGATTCTTTTTGTTTGCTGCATAACTTAGCATATCCTAATTAATACTTCTGTCAAATCCTACTAGCCTTTATAATTCTATTGAAATGTCGTATTTTTTGCCAATCTCTTTTTGCTCGGTGCTGAAAGCAATCTTCCTACTCTCAAAATTCCCACAGTACCTTACCTATACTTCGTAATGGCACTTAACACTTTAAATTTGATATCATAATTAAATGCATACATGCTTTATCTATCCTACTAGAATCTAAGTTTTTTAAGGGCAAGATTTATGTCTCATCTTACTACATCTGAAGCACCTAGTGAAGTATATGGCACACCTTCTGAATACTATACAGATTTTTATCCAATAAAAATGAGACTCCTATTGCTAATATATTGGAAGGTCCATCAAGAGAAAGAAAATATCTTGGTAAATAAAAGGTTTAGTGTCTCTTAAATTTTCTGTAAAGGCAAACACACACACACACACACACACACACACACACAATAGGCATTTTCATTTGGATTAGTTTTATACCCTTTGACAATGCCAGTGTTCTTTATTCTGAAGGAGACAACTTACTTTCCTTTTAATTTAAAATGTGTCTCTTCCAAAGAAATCTGTTAACAAGTACTATTAAATGTTAACAGAAATGCTGAGTGAACTAGATAAGAAAATAATCTAAGAAAGAATATGATTTTAAACTTGCTGAACAGGTATCTTCTTGGTCTTTTTTGCATATTTGGGTCATGGCTGCCAGAAATTTATGTTCCAAACATCATTTGTTGTTTCAATAAACAGCCTTGGGCTTCTAAGGCAAAAACTAGAACCTGCACCACCTCTACTGCCATTTGGCAAAATAAAAGTTTTAAAAATAATTTCAATAACAACTAATAGAAAATAGGCTAGCAGTGGAGAACTACCAGGAACAATCTTAAATCTATCTTAGAAAAAAATATGCAACATTCAGGTTCCTTGCTTTAAGAAAGTATGACAGAAATATCCTCTGTTGTAATGGAGTTTGTAATCTAGCTGGTAAAAATAACCCAGATATAAAAAGATCAATAGCAGGACAAAAAATGTCTACCAAATGTCAAATGAACAGTCTGGCAAAAAAAGTGCAAAAGAAATTGAATCTAGGCCTAAGGATTGTAGGGAAACTAGAAAACTAGAATTTAAACTGGACATTTAATTAAGAAGAAAAAAAAACCTGATGATATATGAGGCTTTTTGCAAACGAGTAGTGAGAAAGAACGAGGGAGAGAGAAAGAGAGGGGGAGAGAGGAGGGAGAATGGGAGAGACGGAAGGAGAACAGGAGGAAGGCAGTGGGGGCGGGGGGAGAGAGAGAGACTGATTTACATCTAAAATACTAGCATGAGACTAGATTATATATGGCCTTGAATGTCAGGGATAAAACCCTGATGTCTATCCTATAGTATAGACAATGGAAAGCACCTTACTTTTTTCTTGGATTTTCTGACCTGGAAATTTGAAAAGTGATCTTTCCAAAAGAGTGACTGGGAAAAAGTGTGTAGAATGGCTTAATGAGAACAGAAACAAGTACTGAAGAGAAAGGAGATGTTTGGAATAAAGAACAGAGGAGGTAGTGGCACTTTTATTTTCTGAGACAGGAAATAGAATGAAGTAGGGAAAGTAACAAAGACTATTTTTAAGGCTGAGAGGAGAAAGATAAAAACATCACCCCCCTTTCCTCAGTGAAAATAAGAGACAAGATCATCTTGAAAAAGTAAGTGTGCTGGGAATAAAAATGAAGACTTGATATATGTGTCAAAGATTTGAAATCATTGCTATAAGAAATCTGATAAGGAGCTCACAAAAGATAGCAATGAGGTCTGGTTTAAATTAGAAGGCATGAATTTGTAGTGAACTCAAGTCCATAAATTTCATGTTATTTCTGGCCAAAAAAGAAACAGTTGAGATAAACCAACACAGTGGATTTAGAGAAGTTGGGAAGTTACAATGGAGGACTCTAATGGTTTTAAAAAGTGCACATTAAAATGCCAAGTTACAACTTTAAAAAGGTGGAGGAGAGTAAATCGTGGCCTGGAGGTCTTGAGAGGAACTGGTATAAAGTGTTTGAAGAAGTGAAAGAAGTGATAATTATGAAAAAAAAATCATGATTTAAGTCATGGTGATAGGATATTTGATTTAGGACTCATGGGTGAGTGAAATTTTCTCTCTCAATCTCTCATAAATGGTCTAAGATATTCATTTTTAAAGATATGCACTGATAAAATACTTCAGAAAATATTTTCTTCAAAGTCTTACACAAAATTTCGTATGGTAACTCATTAAAGGAGAAGTCTGAAGAATGAGGAAAGGTGAAACTGGAGAGTAAGGATTTCTTTAGAAGAGGTACTTTAAAGGAAGTCCCTCTCAGAAGAGGAATTTTCTAAAAATTACTCAGAGAGTTTGTCCCCTGGGAGTTTGGAGGACAAGGACTAGGTGATGATACATGCCTGTCTGTCTGTAGTAGCAAAGCAAAGATGCATGGCTGCAGTGGGAATGGCTGTTCTTTCTGAGCTTGTTAAGGCAAGGGGTTGTGTGTTTCCCCTAGGACAAAATGTGGGCCCGTTAAAGAGCAAGACTCTAGAAAGGAATCTAGCCAAAGAGGACAGGGTTGGTGGGATGGGGATGATGCCAATCAGAAAAGAGATAAAAGGAACGTTAAGTTCTGAAAAGGAAGTCACGAGTAACCCACAGAAGGCATCTCTAATATCAAGGCACCTCTACACAGAAAAGCTCTAGCAATGAGTCAAAAAAAAAAAAAAAGGGAGGGGCAAGAATCAAAATCTAGAATGCCCCACTTCCAAACTACAGGTTTCCCAGTTTAAAGGAGGTCTGAGCTGCTTGAGAATTGAAGCTTTTGACATTAAACTGGACTGGACTTTGATATTAAAAAAAAGACTATTAATACCTAAAGGTAACTGGAAAAGCTGTAAGATTTGTCTGAGAGTAACTGGGGGAAAAAGGAAGCTCCAACAGAGCATGTTTAAAGGCACTGGGATGGAAGGAATCGAGCTCATTTCTGTTTGTACCTTGTCTTGGAATCAAGAGCAAAATTTACTTAAATCACAATAAAAATGGAAGATTAGTCTGTTAAAAATAGCTCACTTGAGAATCCTCAAGGCATTTAATATGAAGAACAAATAAAACCACTTTTTTGTCTCTTTTTATACTGTTTAATTTGAAGAGTTTTTGTTTAATGATGTCAAATTCAGACTGTGGCTTTTTTTTTTTTTCATCCTATTGTTATAAGGAGGTTAAAAAAAATACAGCTAACTGTATTTTACCCTATTAGGGACATTGCTATCTTAGGGAAGCTTTTTATTGATAAAGGAACATAAACATACTTGACAAATATATTGTCATGTTTCCAAATACTGCTTGGAAATGTGAAGGAGAAAGGAAGGAGTAGACAGGAAGAGAAAAGTTAGGGATTTTGAAACAGCTAAATAACGAAGAAAGGAAGTTTATTTCACTGCAAAAATTAGATTCATATGTAGTAGATTTGAGAATACTAAAAAATAAAGATTAAGATTGTACTTAATAGAGTCTTTATGCTGTAAATAGGTTAAAGCTTCAACATTGTCACAAGGAAAGGTAAAGAAATATCTATCCTTTATAGCACTTAGCCTGCTTATAAAAGAGTAAATAATGTATCCTAAAAATACGTACTTCATTCACACTCTGAAAACTGTTCTAAGTGGTAAAAATTAATAATTAGGCAAATGACTGGATACTAGGATAAATTTTAAATTGAGTCATTAAGATGATTTGCTGTTGGTTGTTGAAATTGCTGCATTAAAATAAAGACATAATGCTGAAATACCTTATACTCATTACTTGCATTAAGCTACCAATACATCTGTGCTTTGGAAAAATGATTTACAAATAACTAATCATCTAAATTTTGAAATCTGATTTTAGAAACAGAATATAAAGAATACTATTGGTCTTTAAAAATTGAGAGAATGGTCCAACCCTCAAGAACACCAAAGTGAACATATTGCTGACAAAAGTGCTTTGATATTGCTTGAACTTTTCAAAGTGATTCTTAAAATGTTAACCTCTATAAGCATACTTTAAAGAGTTTTCAAACCAGTGAAGCACATAATCATTTGCAGCCATTATTGAAGGTACATTTAACAAAAAACCGACTGAACTTCAATGAAGGTATAACACTACAACATAAACCTTTAAGAAACCTTCAGAGAAAATATTAAAATAGGTTGTATCTTAGGTGACCAGAGATTAGATTTAACATATGAATATAGTCCAGAGGAAAAAAAGAGAACAATATATTAAACCTAAAACAACTTGTAAAAGTCTGAAATCACAAAAAGAGGTGGCAGAGCTAGGTTACAGGTGGAAATATAGTAGAATAAAAACAGTTACATACAAACCTTTATCTGTCAATGAGGCGGGAACCATTTCTAAACCTTTTATAGGTGAGGTAATAATTTTGTACTCCTTGTTTAATAATCAAAAGAATTAACAAAAGAATTGTCAGCAAAAGAATTAACACAAATGAGTGTAAACTGAATTGTATTTATACTTAATACACTTATAAGCAAGTATTCTTTTGAAAAAGAGAAACTTGTACTGCAAAAGAATGCTGATACTAGGATAAAAAAATACAAAAACTGCCAGTGTACACAAAGTATAATAGCTGACACTATACAAATGAGAATATTCTTAAACTATCTTTGCAAAGGGATTGAGTGTGGCTGACTGTACCTTCCACAGTACAGGTTTTCAAACTTCACAACTCATGACAAACATTAAAAACTAAGATTTGACTCAGCTAAAATACAGTGCTTAGTGTCTAATAAAAAAAAACACCTTTAGATCCCTTTCCTTTACCTCCCTCCATTCTGCTGTGTCTACATAAATCATCCATATAGTCAAATTGTACCTCCCCTAACACAGATCTTATTTAATTGAATTTCATGAAGAAAGGGCCCTGAGGAGTTGAGTTATGTCATCTTCCACATTCATCTTCCCACACCATACCATAGCACCATCTTTAATCAACTTATTTTAAAATATCTTTGTGTTTTATTCCCCTATCCATTAGAAAGACAAAAGCAGATCCCACTTAATAATATTTTTCCCTTTCCAATTAGAAGTCATGTTTATTTATAATAGAAAAATTATCTGAGTTTTACATGATGAAAATCTAAAATGGCTTTAGGACAAAATCTAATTTGAGAATCTCTTACAATAAGAAATAGAAAATACTTATTTTAATATATAAAATCTAGTTTCTAAAACACAGGCTCTAGAGTCAGGGAGATCTGGGCTTGAATCACTGTTACATCACTTATTAGCTGTGTAATCCTTAACTTCTCTGAATCTCATTTCTTTCTTTCATCTGCAGAAAGGAGATAAAAAAAACAATAACCGCCTTAAAAGTTGTGGTGAGGATTAAATAGAATTATACATTTTAAATGCTTAGATAATGCCAGGCACATAGTGGTGCTCAACAAAATGTTAACTTCTATTATTATTATTAGTATGGTACTTTCTTATTTTAAAAATGTTTATATTGTTTGATCTAGTCATTACATTGAAAGCATATTTGCATAAAAAATTGTACAGTACTTAAAAATAGATTATGTAAGAGTATTTAACAACATGGTAAACTGCCATACATACAATTATATTTTTTAAATACCATTATATAACAGAAAGTATGATATAACTGTAATTTTTTTTAAAGTAGGTTGTAGTAGGACATACTACCAAAACATGAGCAGAAATGTAGTATCTTTAGGTGCTAAATTGCAGATAATTTAAAATACTTTTCTTCTTTATGTTTAAAATTTTTTTCCAATATTCAACAATGACCATTTACTACCTTCACAATATTTTTAAAACCCCAAAGTGTATTTTTTTTTCCTGATACCAACATTCTTCAGAAAAGTGGAGTTAGAATAAAGAAAAGGAAAAAGTAAGGAGAAAAACAGTGAGAGAGGCATGTATTTTTTAAAAGCAATATTTTATATAAAGGATATCAATTTTACTATATAAAACAAAATTCCTATTTTGAATTATTACTTTCTAGATTTTTTTTTTTTTTTTTTTTTGAGATAGAGTCTTGCTGTGTCACCCAGGGTGGAGTGTAGTGGCACGATCTCGGCTCACTGCAACTTCCACCTCCTGGGTTCAAGCGATTCACCCAGGCTGGAGTGTAGTGGCACGATCTCTGCTCATTCCAGCCTCCGCTTCCTGGGTTCAAGCAATTCACCCAGGCTGGAGTGTAGTGGTGTGATCTCGGCTCACTGCAACCTCTGCCTCCTGGGTTCAAGTGATTCTCCTGTCTCAGCCTCCCGAGTAGGTGGGACTAAAGGTGCGCACCACCGCGCCCAGCTAATTTTTGTATTTTTAGTAGAGATGGGGTTTCACCATACTGACTAAGCTGGTCTCGAACTCCTGACCTCGTGATCCACCTGCCTCGGCCTCCCAAAGCACTGGGAATACAGGCGTAAGCCACTGCACCCAGCCAACTCTCTAGCTTTAAAGTTAATCAAAATTCAAGAGTCCAACACTTTAATTATAGCATATTTAATCATATCTTCAGAATAATGTTTAATTTGAAGATCAAATTAATATACATTTGCCTACTTAAGTAAATGTCACTTAAACTACTTAGTAAAAGGAGACTATAAGAGGAAATGGCCAATTAAACCATATATGTAAATTTATTGCTATATTGTCTTAATTACTAGACAAAAGGATATTTTAAAAGGCAAAAAGTCTCTCTTGAGGGATATTAACTCAGAGAAAGTAGATGGATCACTTAAATCCTAAATCCCAAGATTTCCTTTTGCAAAATGGGTGTGGTATTGAGCTTTGGGTATAGATGCTATCAACTGCAGTGAGAAAAAAAGACTGTGAAACCAACCTAGAGAAGCCTATCAAAAAAACCAAAGAAATGGTCCGCTAAGAAAAGGGGAACGCAGGAGAGAAGAAGTTCACTGAAGGCAAGAAAGAAGTATTTTTAAAAGGAGGAAATTACCAACAAGGTGGATGAAACATGACAAAGAATAATAGAGGAAGATTCTTGATTTTGACAAACTGAATTCACAGCTCAGAGAAGGTCCTGGACATGCAGCTGGGCAATTTCAAAACTTGGAAAAGAGAAAGGGAATATGTTTTATTGGTGACCAAGAAAACACTACTGAAGCTACTACTGATTTAATATACAGCAGGACTGGACTAAGCTGGAACTATAGGGCAGTGGAAGGACCATGTGGACCATACTCTTATAATTTGCCTTGTTAATGGCATTTTGCCAACGAAAAACATGTTAACAACAGCATTTCTGATATTCCCGAAAAAGATAATTCAATTTTTAAAGTAACATGAAGGGAAACAAATAAAGAAATATATGATATGATTAAGGAAGTATATCATTAATGGTTCCCTCTACTGGGAATCAGGACAGCAGGGGGTAGAAAGGGAAATAATTGTAGGGCATAAAGATAGGGTTCTGAAGAATTTATATGTATGAATCACTACCCTTTGACACACACACACACACACACATATATATATTTAAAGTACAATCAGTAATCTCCCCTTAACTGTGGTTTCGCTTTCCCAGGTTTCAGTTACCCATGGTAAACTGTGATCTGGAAATATTAAATAAAAAATTCCAGAAATACCATGGAATACTACGCAGCCATAAAAAAGAATGAGTTCATGTCCTTTGCAGGGACATGGATGAAGCTGGAAGCCATCATTCTCAGCAGACTAACACAGAAACAGAAAACCAAACACCCCATGTACCCACTCATAAGTGACAGTGGAACAATGAGAACACATGGACACCGGGAGAGAAGCAACACACACCGAGGCCTGTCCGGGGGTGGGGCAAGGGGAGGAAGTGCATTAGGACAAATACCTAATGCATGCAGGGCCTAAAACCCCTGACGGGTTGACAGGTGCAGCAAACCACCATGGCACATGTATACCTATGGAACAAACCTGCACATTCTGGACATGTACCCCAGAACTTACAGAAAAAAAAAAAAATTCCAGAAATAAACAGTTTGGAAGTTTTAAATTGCATACCATTCTGAATAGCATGATGAAATCTCACGTTGTCCCACTTGGGACATGAATCATCCCTTTGCCCAGAATATGTCCACACTGTATGTGCTACCTGCTCGTTAGTCACTTAGCTGTCTCAGTGAATAGATCGACCATCACAGTATTGCAGGGCTTGTGTTCAAGTAACCCTTATTTTACTTAATAACAACCCCGAAGTGCAAGAGTAGTGATGCTAACAATTTTGATATGCCAAAGAGAAGTCATAAGATATTTCCTTTCACTGAAAAGACATGTCTAGGAAAAAAATAACTGGTTTAAGGCATCTTCTTGGAACATATCCCCTGCAATTAAGCAGGCGGTGGGTACAGGCTACTGTACTGAGAGTCTACCTTTCTAAAAGAAAAGAATTAGTAGCATCGGAGAATTAGTACACATTTCCTTACTTAAGTGTAAGGTTTTCTTTTGCATAAACACTGTAAGGCATATTGATGGCACATAATCATGCTCTGAAATTCTAAATGTGTTTATACAATATGTTCTAAAAGTTAAAAACCTTAAATTCCAGACTCGACAAGGAATGTGAAAGTGCTAGCCCAGATTTTCCAACATATCCATCCTTAAAAGATTCCACATGTATATAATAAAAAGGGTGTGTTGCTGATATTTACCTGTTAAAAAGTCATTCTTTAGGGTTGATGAAACTTTTGTTATCAGAAACTACATACACCTTGACAAAGTGGACTTATAAATTGTCTTACAACTGTCTTCAGTGGTTTGTTACATTTACATTTTACTTTATTTACTTTGTATTTTCATTTCATTTTCAAGTTTACAGTTTTAATGACCTTGACAAAGAAAAAAATATGCCTTTATAGTCTAAGAAAAATTTCTTGAATTATTTCTTCACTTGTTACTAAAATATGTCTTCAGTTAAAAACAAGTTTCCATATGAGTTAGATCTTTTCCTATTATTCATACCAGGCAGAGTCAGTGGCTTAAATATGGCTTAAACAAAACAAACCTTTTATTTCTAAATATCATTCTCTCTACTTATAAAATAAATGTATTAGTGCATGATTCAGAGGACCACAATTCTATATTTAAAGTGAAATATGAATTATCATCAATATTAAAAGTACTAACTATAGTACATTTAGAAAATCTGATAGGATAGCATATACTTTAAAAAATTTAGAGAGCCATGAATGCCATGGTTTAAAAATACATTAATTATAAAGATAGCTTTCATTGCCTCTTAACTCTACCAAGAAATTATAACAAATGGACTTTTTTCTGCACGAAAAAGTTAGACATGACCTTCCTCTGTTTAGTGTGAAACTCTGAGACAGGAAAGATTTTCATTTGATGTGTGTGAAGGCAGAAAATGAAACAGAAAATTACTCTTCAGGTTACTTTTAAAAAACATTTCTTAACGTTTGAAAATCAGAGTATTATCACTAATTTTGAACTTTTCTCTCTGTGCCTAAAATGCTTGTCACTTACTGAGCACCTCTATACTTCCCAGTATTGCCATTCAACCTTCTACAAATGAGCAACCTAAAGCTTAGGTGAAACAATTTGCTGAAGTTCACAAGTACTATAAATAGTTAAGACTTGAGCCCAGTTTGTTTCTTTTCAAAGCTCAGAAAAACGCTTACATCTACACCAAATTGCATACTTAACTTTCTATATAATTTAAATTACGCTATCTTCCTACTATACGACGCATCCAATTATAAGAACACCAATTCAATGGCAATTTTTTTGGGAAAAATAACTATTATCACTTAAAGATAAAAACTGCTTATAGATACACAATCTAATTTCAGAAACGTCAAAAATGAATATATTAAAAGGCAAAAAACATGGCATGATGCACTTTATGTTTCTAACCTCTAATTTACAACTTCTTATCACACCTAGGAAAGATTCCATCAGAAAATCAAAATTAGAATGCTTAACTGTATTTGATTTCAAAGAACTCAATTCCATTAACTGCCAGAGTTCATTCTTTGAATTTTCTTGGCTTAGATTTGAAGGTTTTCTTGAAGAAGTCTCTTAGTCATAAGCAAAAGAGCACTTCTTAAACCACAATATGTAGGTTGGAAACAACATTTTTTAACAGATAATTTTATAAAATTATGAACTAATTAAAATGTTTAATAAATTAGAGGAACCAAATTACTCCCATTATATCTACATCTACAATGCATGCAATCTCACTTTGTTTTTTTGAAGCCAGGATTTAAGCCTTTTCTATTATTTAGGCGATATTTTCACAATTGTGAGAATAGACTAGTTTAATTCCACTAGGACTATCTTTTCACAATGAACATGTCTCTCACACTCACACTACAAATAAAAACTGGAATAAAAATTTACATAATTAATATATTCCACGCCACTTCTGAATTTTACAACAGTATGATCTATGATATACTGGTTGATTATATAACCTAATATTAGTATTTCAAATGCTGGGTTAATAAGGTAAAAATACTTTTATTAACTTTTGTAAAGCTGTAATAAAATGTCCTTTATCTTAACTCTCAGCATTTTAGTAGCTGAAATAATGAAATAACAAAAAATAAAAACACACAAAAAAATTTTAAACTAAAGGACAGTATGAGGTTTGTGACTTTTAAAAGACATTTATATGTATGGCACCCTACTGTACTTTGATTAATTATCTCAGCTATGATTTAGTTTCTCATCACATATGGTATTCCACAGCATGCTATGTAAATGCACAAGGCCACATGCCACTTAGAAAATGGCTTAGTTTTTCAAGTTTGTAGTAAGCATAATTTAGAAAGTGGCTTAGTTTTTCAATTTTGTAAATTATTAATTTAGAGAAAGATGGTCTATTTTTAGATGTTCTAACCATTTTCCTTTCTCTGTGAATTTGATATTTAAATATATCAAAATATGTGTACCATAAACACTGACAAACTTATCTTAATAAATCATATTTTCAAAATGATTCTTAAGGAATAATTTACTGAAGTATATATGTTTAATATATATTATATGATTCCCATGAAAACTACCTTAGGTTATAGAACTAAACAGATCAATACTGATTCCAATTCTATTAATACTATTAAGAATGACTAGTAAACAATCTATGTTTTACTGAAAATGATTACTTGATAAAAACATTGTCTAGAAATAGGTTTCAGAAAACACGTCTAGGACAATCAAGTATTAATAAAACCACCTACTTGACCAGGCAATAATGATGACTAATAAGTTCAATTCAGGATATAAATGTTCAGTATGAACAATAAAACACTCTACTTTTTTTTTTTTTAAAGCAAAGTACCAACTATAATTAGTGGGATTGTTAAGCAAATAATTATTAATAGTCCCAAAGTACAGCACTCAATTAGAAACTAAGAGATTAAAAGACATTTATACAAACAATTTCACTTGCCAAGGAACATACTAGAAGCAATTAGCAACTGCCTGAACTTAGTCGAGGACCTGTTCTACAGTAGAGGATCAACTGGAAATCTGTGCACTTTATCCCACCCACCAGGAAAGAGGAAATCTAAAGTTTAATACAAAACTAAAATCATCTTTGAGGATAACCACATACCACAGTTTTAATTCTCAGACTTTTAAAACACTGCAGATTTGTTCTATTTAATTCTAATATAGGACACAATAGAAACAACTTTTTTTTCCAGACTTTTTACATATCTGTATTAGTAAAAAAGCAAATCAAAACTCAGTAAAGCTCCATGAAGCACATTTTTGCAAGCTTTTGTAAGCTTGTCCCACAAACGCTAGAAGAGTACTGAATTTAGACAGCTGAGTGCTATACATCTTACCTAAAAATGATTTCTCTGTCAGCCATGTAAAATCCAGAAACTTAGAATTCAATCTAATGTCAGATAAAATCCCAGAGGTCAAATGAATAGTTAAAATATTAAAAAATCCCTTTTTTATGTGTCAGTTATATTATAAGCTTCAAATTTTAAAGAACTTTAAAGGATAATTCATTTTAATTTTATATTTTTCATAAATCTTCTCAATGCATAAAATTCAGACATTCAATTTCCAATATTACCAAGTTCAATTAAATGTACTTGTTTAATGTATTGTGGCAAGATACTCCTGAAGAGATTGTTCTGTTCTTAAAGAGACAAAATTCTCAATGACTGTTTTACTTGAAAATATATATTTATACATGTTGTTTTGACATAATTATAGAATTTATTTCAATGCAGAAAAGATAAAAAATAAAACCAGAATTAAAAATATCATATGTCCTCTACTTAAAGATTTTTAATACAAATGATTATTGAGAAATATCACTTGCCTTAGCTAGTCTGTCACACATTTGTAGTTCTAGAAAATCTCCCATAAGGACTTGGATGAAATTCCTATGCATATGAATTCACAAATTATTAATACTCAAAAAATGTATACTAGAAAGATCCAATAAAAGTGAACCAAATAGAAGTCTCCAAGCTAAGACAGTTCATCTTGTAGTAGTCAGATAATGACCTGTCATGTATACTCCATGGCTTCTCACAAAACATAGCTTTAAACAAAGATGAAAAGCTACAATAGTAACTGACATAGTCACGGTAAAGTACATGATGGATATTTAAATCCTCAGTGGCATCTGTGAATACATATGACCTGGAGGAAGCACTTTTAAAAGAAATATTTATACATGTTCATTTAACCATATTAAGACAAGTTATCGTCATTTTAAGTGTTTCAGCAGATACAAGATGTTGAGATCTTTATCAAGAATATCCTGGAAAAGACTGAAGCATGAACTATGTCCTATTTTTTAAATTACAATACTAAGTCTACTTTATATCTTATATGGCAATATACAATATAATATTAAAATGTCAATTTGTTGACATTTGACTTGGGTTATACACATTGCGTATTTGTCTTAAAATTCCAAAAAGTTAATTTTTAGCTTCAAAACTTTGTAAAAACTGAAGTTTTTAAAAACCAGGTATAACAGTAGTTCTTATTCCTAACTGCTCATAAAATCACCTGTGGAACTTGTAAAAAATACAAATGTCAGTCCTCATCCCTTCTCTCCTCTTCCTGAACAATTCAGTTTAAAAGTTATCAGATGATAAGCAAAGTAGGTATCCATGTGGTTAGGAGGAGAGGGTGATAAGAGATTGGTTTCATAACAGGAGAGTAATGATATAAGAGTATATATTAAGGAAAATGGGAGCCAGCTTTCTGTCAGAGAGTTATTTACAAAGGAGTTATTTACAAAGATGAAAAGGAAGAAAATTAGTTTTCAGTGTCTATGAAAACAAAAATATAGATGTAAGTGTGGCTGTGTATGAATACGTATACCTACATCTAGTCCTTGGCTTTTTCTACTGAGAAGAACCAGGAAAAGCAATATCCCAGTAACAATGACCACACCAGATCTTGGTTTCTAAATATCATTTTCCACTAAAAGGAACCTGGGCTCCTTGGAGAAACAGCTGATTCCAGGAATGGAGATAGAGACAGTATAAGCTGAGCCTGGAAGACTTTCAGCAAGAAAGTACTTGAAGATTGCTGGAATCATGTCAAAAGGACATAGAAGGCAGCTTGAAGTGGCTTTCATTAGCCGAGTTTGTAGTAATTTGAAAATAAAAATAAATAATAACATTCAATATAATCCCGCTGAATAAAACAGAAAATGAAGGTTTGATGAGGAATAGGATTTTTTTACACAGTCTCAAGGTTCTTCCCCAGAAATCACTAATTAATTAGAAAACTGGCAGACGACTCCTAAGATATAACATCATTATCTATAATTCAAATCAAAATTTTGTGTAGAATGCACACAGCATCACATCTGTGGTATTCTTATCAAAGATGCATAATGAATCTAAACCACAAGAAAATACTTGAAAAATGCACAGTGAAATACATTCTACAAAATAACTGCTCTGTAATTTTCAAAAGTCACAAGCTAATGAAAGTTAAGGAAAGACTAAGGAACTGTCCAGATTCAAGACAAAAGAAATATGAAAACTAAATGTAACCTGTGATTCTATACCGAATCCTTTTGCCATAAATGACCTTACTGGGATTAATAGCCAAACCTGAATGAAATCTGAGGATCAGACAGTAGTAATATACCAATGTTAATTTCCTAATCTGGCTGATTTTATTTTGGATATGAAGGAGAATGAAAAAACACTGACAGATTTCAAGCAGAGGTATGATAACTACATTTTCAGGAAGCTATTTTTGATGATGCATATCAATAGTAAAAACATTTTAAATATGCACCTCAACATAAATATGTATGTGTGAAGTTTTATGTACCTGTTCTATAGTACTAGCATATTTAAATCATGAAAATAGACTCAGACATGAAAATTAAAAAAGATGTTATATAGAATTAAGTTAATTTAATGAGTCATTTTGTATATCTACTGCGGTGCAAACACTTCATTTAGAGGCCTCTAGTAAGCAGAATGGTTAAAAAGGGGATAAGTCTGGCATACCTATTTAGATAGCTTCTAAAACAGGAAGAACCATAACAGAATGAGAAGAAGCGAGGCACTAAATCAAGACACTAGTAGTGGAAAAAAGGAGCAAAGAGCAGACTGGAGAAATATTTAAAGAAGAAAACTTTTATAGGACTCAGGAAGTGATTTGCTATGTGAGATAAGGATGGGGAAGGCTTGAGGATGATTCCAGATATGTGACTTGGGTGAATGGATGGAAGAAGAAATGAAGGAAAAATAAGAGAAAAGTTGAGGTTAAGAGAGAAGAAAATACATTTATTTTCCAGGCATGTGGCATTTATTAACAACAGGATTTTCACAACACAGTAAAGAGCAAGAAAAAAAAGCCCTAATGCAGGGTGACAGGTAGCAATGAACTAGCTCCACTGAATATAAGCATAGTGCACCGTCTGGGTGGCTGCTGTCTTAGTCAGTGGCTTTGAAGCATAGCCTATGGGAGAAGGTGTGTTTTGTATACGAGTGTATGTGTCTCCATGTATTTGTATGTGTGTATATTTGTGCCTCCATGTATGTAAATACATGTGGATATGTTTGTGTCCACGTAACTGGCTATTTTTTATGAAACTCAAAATGACTACTTAAGTTTATGAAGAGTTGATGAGACAGAGAAAGTCTTATGCTATACTTCATGGGTTTGGGTAGAATAAATAGTCATTCTTCTACTTTTAGGTAAATTGTTATTAAATCAATATTATTAAAACTAAATATTTAGGTGTATTTCAGCTTTCATGTGCTAAAACAAAAAATTGTGAATTCAGATATGATGAATCTTATTAGACTCTTATGGAATTTCTATAAAAGTAATAGGCAGGGGTAAAGATCGAAATTTTTGCCCTCATACAACCCCATATCAAAAACTTGTTACTTGAAAGACAAAGCAATATATAAATAGCTGCTGACAGTATAAATCGCAGTATTTTAGAGTTTCCCTTGGTCCACAGAATTTAGACAAAATGTTAAAGTGCAATTCATTTTTCTAGCAAATATTCAACTATACACCCTTGCTTTGTATTATCTAAACTTCTAGGCAGAACAAATAGGGAGTCAAAATTTCAAATAAAAGTGAAGACTTGTTGGACTTAACAACATGACTACTGCAGAGAAAGAAGTTGGAGACATTTTACCATCTAAATTTATTTGCAATTGATTACTTCCTTTCTTATGGCAGTATTTCTCTTTTAGCTTTTCATTTCATTAAAATACATGAACACGGCAAATATGCCCAGTGCTACCTAGCAAATAATATTCCACCTAAGCAAATGTAGGAGAATAAAGGATAAGGCAAAGCATATGAACTTTCATTCTGGGTTTCTTTTAAGCCCTAAGATGTTACTAATTTTCTTGACTTGGATGTTAATAATATACAGCTTTACGAATGTAAAAGCTTCTGCAGCATTCACTGAATTATAAAGCATGACATTATCTATCAATGCTTTCTTCTTAGGCTCTAATACTAGCAAACATCTTTCACAAGAAAATGCAAACAGAAATTTACTACCACTGGTCATGAATGGAAGTCTTCCAAAGTAAGAAAAACCACTGATGCAGCACAAATATTCAAGGTAATCAATTAAGTCTCTGTAAGTTTCAGCTTAAATATTATATTAAATTTAATTTTTCATTGGAAAATAGTAGTATATTAATAGTCATATAAGTATAACGAAAATACAAATCCATTTCACTGTTGTTTCATTCCTCACAGTAAACTGCTGTGACATTCCAATATTAGAAACCATATTTTATAAAATTTTGAAAATGTTAGTTGTTTATATTGGTATTCAACCACAGGTCAAACAGAGTACAGAAAATACAAAGCAAGTTTTGTAACAATGTGCCTTCCTAATGCATTTCCACTCAAAGTCCAAAGACCCATTCTGTGGTAGAGAAAAAAACAAAACTAAAACCTTATCCAATGGCTACTGGCACCTATGGCATGTACAAAATGTATGCTATATTTCAAAAAAATCTGAAATATGCCCCCTTGCCTTTTCAATGTTCATTAACAACATTACTATATAACTTAACATTTAACATAATACTACATATTTATAGTATTACTGAGCCTTCTCAAAAGAATATATGCAAAAGCTATGTTTAAAAAAGGTGGGAAATCCTGTTTCAAAAATCGCTTTCCTAACTTGTTTGTTGGGGGTAGGAGAAAATCCCAAACAAAAAATGCACTTAAAAAAACTTATTAAAGAGACTCATAAGACAACTATTTAAACTCTATAGTGTTTCATTATTTTTACATTTAAATAAAATTTTGGGAATACATTTTTGAATTATGCAATAAAATCTTTAAAATTAAATATGTTCTCTCTTTAATCTAGGCCTTAATAAAATGCCTGGAAAATAATTCTTGCTACTATATAGTTTACAATTTTAGGTTAAAATGCTTGATTATTAAATAAAATATATGCAAATATTATATTTTAATAATCCTCATACAAATATTTATAATTTTTTTTTTTTGAGATGGAGTCTCGCCCTGTTGCCCAGGCTGGCATGCAATGGCGCAATCTCGGTTCACTGCAACCTCTGCCTCCCGGGTTCAAGTGATTCTCCTGCCTCAGCCTCCCAAGTAGCTGGGATTACAGGCACTCGCCACCATGTCCGGCTAATTTTTTGTATCTTTAGTAGAGATGGGGTTTCACCATGTTGGCCAGGCTGGTCTCAAACTCCTGACCTCATGATCCACCTCCCTCGACCTCCCAAAGTGCTGGGATTACAGGTGTGGGCCACCACACTTGGCAAAAAATATGTATAATTTTAAATAAATTCTGATATTTAAAAAAAGTTTAGTTTCTTTCTATAACCAAATGTCTTTTTGCAGTTTTTAATAAACTTTTGCAGAAGGCCTCTGTGGTAAGCTGAAGCAAATCATTTTAGTTAATGATAAAATAATGTTTTTGATTACATGATCAATTTTAATTCACTCTAGGACCAAAAAAATCATTTAAGTAGCATTGAAGAAAGATGGCTGGATGTCCATAATACAGAAGACAGTTAATTTTCATCATCTTTTTTGAGAAAGAAAAATCTGATTAATCTACAGTTGACCAGAATGTCTTCATTCAAATGTATTCAGTATTTCTGCCAAATGAGTCAAAACATTAGGAGTCTGGCTATTTACTTACTCACTTTAACGAACCACAAAATAAACTACGGATTACTACAATGTAAGTTTAGAATGTTAATATTAAAAAGATGTAATTTTCAAATTGATTTGGGGGTATAATCTATTAAACAACCTTATTAGAAATTTCATTCTTTCTACACAGCTAAAATAAATATCAGAAATAAGATTTAGGATATTAAAACTATTTTGTTTTTTTTTTAAGGGAACAGATGCTGTAAGATATTACAATATATTGTATTTTAAAATAAAACATCTATAAAATGCTATTTAATTGGTTATTCTGTTAGCTAACATAATTTATTATGACTCCGGGTGGAATTTTCCTGCCATTCTCAAGTATGTTAAGTTAGCAGAGAGTGATCTGTTTGGGCTTTTGGAGCACTATTTAATATGTTACAATAATAGAGAATACATAAAACAACTAAATATTCCATAGAGAAAATTCACATAATTTAGTAGAGTTGTTTTCTTCCTTAATTTAAGAGCAAGAAAATAACCATAGCAATATATTCTTAAGGTGTACTGGTTAAAATGTTGGTTCTTCCTATTCCAAATATCTTTAAAGAAGCTAATTGTGTGACATGAGAAAGCTATCGAACGGAAGGAAAACAATTCCTTTTCTTATAGACTTCTCCCCTTACCTTGGAAGATGAAGAATCACATTCCTGACATATCCATCCATAGCCTGTCTGTTTAGGAGACTTTTTCAAAGGAGGATCCAAACAGCCAAAATGGTAGCAGAGTCTGCACTCATCACACCTGCAGGGTAAACAGATTTATAGGTAGGTGTATCTAAATAATATAAAAACCATCTACTTCAAAGACAAAAAGACAAACTATTGTATATTTCAACTTCAACACTGTTAATTTTATCCTTGGCTCACAAGATCATTAAATTAATGATGATGATAAAGGCAAACTAAACCTGAAATAAATGTTTTAGCAAAAACAAAATACAACAGCAACAAAATCAACAAACAAAACAAATATTTAGAACACTGATAGTAGAAATATTAAGAGCATATGAATGAATGTACATGTATAATCATGTGTTCAAAACAACCACAATTTCAACTGTGAACTTAAAGAATTAATCATTTGCCCATTAAATCATTTTAAAGTATTTAATAAGATACATATATAATTCAAGGATATGAATTCAATAAAATACATTTTGATTATTTTAAAAATTTTAAAACTCAGAAATTCTACTAGGCTACAGTAGGTTGCAATCAATGCCATACAATTTGGACCTGATTTCTCTCTTTCTTCAAGTTAAAGTAGATTTTAAGTGAGCTTTCTAACATTTATAGCATGCTGACACAATCTACAGTAAATAAAAATAAACTTTACATGTTAAATCACAGAACATTTAAATATACAAACAGGTAAGACACCACCCCAATAATTTAGTTTTATTCTCTCAAATTTACCTGTCACTTTCTTCAGACCATTTGGTTTTACAAAGTACTTCCTAGTACATTTAAAAACTTATAAATGTTTTGATAGTGTCTTTGCCACCTATGATGTACAAAATCTAAGAAAACTATCATACCTATTCTTCGTTTCAGACAATCTCATCCTGCTGACAATGAAGAAAAATCTGTATTATTTCAGTGCTTTGTAAAAAGAATTTTGCATCAGTTGGAATAACAAGACCAAAATTTAACAACAAATAACAAAGTGTATACATCTTATAGAAGGGATTGCATTCCTCATTTCATAGTTTAAAAAAAATTAAACAATAATACTTTCTCAACCAATCTGTCAGATTTTCTTTATTGTTTATCTTTCACTGATTTAAAACTTCAAATGTCAACAAATCTACAATTAAGAAACCAAAGGGGAAAATTTATAGAACATGTTATTACTTGATTAAAGTTAAAAACTATTCAATAACCTTTTAGGAAAAAAGGGGGAAGAAGCTCTTCTTACATAAACAACACACAAAGAAAAACAATTGACTTTAAGAAACCATCATAATAAAAGGGACTGTAAATCTACATTTTTAGTAAAAATTTCATATTATGATACAAAAATCCAGTCTTCCAAAAACTCATTTGGGGAATCAAGAGTTGCAGAAAAGTTAAGCAACTTAATTAAGTTACTCAGATATAGAGAAGTTTAAAACACAATTGAATGTCCTAAGTTTATGCATTTCTTCCTCTACAACTTTCTCCTTATGAATAAAATAAGCTTATGTACTTTTCCAAAAACCTTGTAGATTCAAGACTTTAAAAAATGCTTACTATGACAGTTCTAGCTACAGGAATAGATAAAATCAAATAGGACCAATAGGACCAACAGTATTTTACTTACTATGACAATATCACATATCTAAAAATATATTTAAAAGCAGTTAAAATGTTCAAATACCTGTTGTTCTGGCATTAAGAAAGAATAATAAATAATATAAGCTAAGTTCAAATGCGACATAAAGAGACTAATTGGCAAGCCCACATAATTTTATGCTCTTTCTCAATACAACATATTTTTCATTAGCCAAAATTTTGATTAAACTTATGGATATAGAAACCTTCAAAGTTTAAGTATTTCTGATTTATGAGAAGGCTGAGATTTCTAAATAACTGAGAGCATACTCCTTCATACATAAAAACTAGAGTTTTAATCATCTTTGATGCGAAATTTAAAAATAATCACATTGCTTGTTTCATCAAATAAACATATTAAATATAATTTATATTTGTCATCTCAGGTCATCAGTAAGAACAACATATGCTGCTACAGGTCTAGCAGTGCGTCAGCCTTTTGTCCTTGGAATGAGGACCAGTAGTCGGCTGTTCTATTTGAATTATTGTATTCAATTTTTATAGATTTTCAGGGTCCTCGCTTGCCTGAAAACTATCAGCCACTGCTTCCTGATATTGTCAGTGTGTTTGCTTAAGCATAAATTCCCCAACAACAATCTGTTACGGATTCAGAAACCAGACCACTAAAACTTACTGAGGCTATGTAAACTGACAGTAAAAATACATGAAAATGATCATTTCTACTGAGTTAAGTAAATGGGCTCAATTTTGTTTGTTAACTATAGTCTTTTTTCCTTAACTTTAGGTTTTTGAGTAGTGCGCCATATAGTTCAGATTGCTAATAATCAAAGTTCTTGATGAAGTATTAACATTTTCCTAGTTCATATGAATTTACTACCTAATTACTGCATATTTACTTTATAACTGTCATAATAATTTTCAAATTATGATTTCTAGTGTATAACTTGAGGCAACTATCATGATGAATGTGTATCATAATTCATTATCTATCACCTTAATGTACATAATTCTTGTTGATATAGCTATGAAATTCCAGCTAATAAACCAAGAACAAGTTTGCTACACTAATACAGTTCCAATCTGTTGCTGATTTCAACTACTCGTACAATCAAATTATCTTTCAGCTCAAGAACTAATGAAAAGAGGAAGAGAAAGATTTTATATGCTAGCTTATCAGAAGATAACAAATACATGCCATTTAAAAATGATCTAATCCTTACTGATTGATTCCTTCATTAGTGATACCTTTCAGAATTACTTAGTCAACATGTGGAACTCTCATGTATTTGTGATGCATTCCAAAGGAAACAGAATTTGCTTGTTAGAATTAGGGGTGATAGGGAAGTTCTCTGAAGTTCTAGCTCATCAACAGTAAATAAAAGCTTCAGCTTCAAGACTAAGTAGCAAAAAGAAGTAGTTAGTACCCTTAGGAACTGCCAAAATCCAAAAAAGAGAGGGGGAAAAAAAGAAAAGAATCCAATTTAAAGTCAATAGCTTTGGTGATAAATAAATATACAAATATAAGATCTTTGTAAAGATGTCCCAAATTATTTCAATGTGAAAAAAATCTGTTGTTTCTATCTTAGAATATTGAATTGAAAAAATCCATAGCTTTATGTGCTAATCACAGAAACATCTTACTGGACACAAGTGAACTCTAGCAGAACTTGCAAGAATTAATAAACTGTGGACAAATATAAGAGATACCATTAAGAACCCAAGAAATCAAAGAACACCGTGGATGGCCAAAATAGTGGCTTATTAATTTTACACACAAATACCACTTTGTAATCTTTATCAAATCCTGTCACCCAACAAACTCTGGGCTATGTTGCAAATTTAGACCATTTAAAAAACTCGAAAATCAAAAACTCATAAGGGTCTATAATCATCGCTACCTAAAAGCTGCAATGGAGTTAAAGTAGTTATTGACCTATTTATGGTTTCTACCTTTATTTATTACATAAACTTGGAAACACATGCAGCACATAATATAGGACAAAATTTACCAAAATAAATAGTGAATAAAATGTTTTAAAAAACTTTTGCAAAAGCAGTCATTGACCCACAAAAGTATAGGGATATAACACAATATACTTTATTAAATAACACAAATGTCTATGTAATAAAAACAGATTATACGAATAACACATTATTAAATAGGAAGGCAATGTCTTAAAATATTAAAAAACACAAAACTAACCTGTAAAGAAACACTAAGACTTTTTAATAAAATAAAAACTGGATGCTTAAAGAAGTATCATTTAAGCCTCTAATACACACTGTACACATTAACACTATAGAGCATAAAGGAATCCCAATCATAAGATAAAAGCAAACCTAATTAGATTCTTACTAAATACAACTTCCTAGATATCAGATTAATAACAGATATAGATGTAAATAACAAAGTAGCTTAATATATGGTCTTTTACCCATTAACAAAATGCAGTGACCAAATAAACATAGGCTATATGTATGTAAAATACTTACTTAGTATATGATTAAGAATAGCACCCTAAACAAACAAGAGGGAAAAAAATGATTTACCTTCATATGTGCTACGATCCATATAACAAGCAATTAGTCAGGTGTTTACCTGACTACTGAGAATATGCAAACAAGTAAAAAGCAGCAGCTGATTTATACTTCATCGGATGCCTAAGAGGCCAAAAGTCAGTGTTCCAAAGGGTTTCTTTAACATCTCTAATTTCTAAGGGATAATTTTATTAGAGGAGTAAACTAAAACTACTTTTTAAAACCTAACTGAAACAATTAAGTGCACCTCCTATGCAAATAATTTATAGCCATTTGTAAGCTAAACTTTAGAAAGAAATAAAATCCATAACAGACTTGAACAAGGATGTACATTTTTATGATCAAGTTGATTGTGATAATCACATTATCTTTTATGCCAATGGAACATTTTACTTGTAGCCCCTATAAGTTTATATAAAGCAAAACAAAAACTGGACTCTGGAAATATAGAATATTATGTCTGTCCACTTGAAAAAAAACTAGATATCCAGGGAACTGATGGGTTGGATTTTCCAACTTTTTCATTTCTGTGTAAAAATTCCATCACAAGAATGTTCAAAAAAATTAGTCTTGAATACTGTCATTACTTAAACAAAAATCTCACTAGTAGCTCAAACATCTACGCAAATCTATTAACAGGTAGTGATGAGTTCTTTCATTGAATAGTGGCCAATTATTTCGATTAAACATCTTAACAGACGGAGAGAATACAAATTGTGGTCAATGAGTTAAATCACTTTACAAATAATACAAGCTTGCACAAAATTCTGCATTCTACCAATACTGAATAACATTTAGTATCAATAAGTACAATATTTTATTCCTTGTAATTTACAATTTTAGTGCAAATTACCTACATAAGCAGTTTCTATACAAAATAATTAGAAAATGTTTTTTAATCGTTTCACAAATATAAGACTAACGTGGAGGACTTGAACCTATTTCATTAATACCACTACAGACTTCTGTATCAGCCAGTAATGAATGAATGGGTAGTAAGAAAGACAAAAAATTCTTTACACATAAAAGTACACATAAAAATTAATTTTAAAAAATTAGAAAAATATGCAAATCCAAATCTGTATTTAATAGCCACTCAAAGAGTGTGATCAATTCAGTTAGCTATATCTGCAGGAGCCAGATTACAAGATTAAATGTGAAACAAGAAAATGAAAGATGAGACAAAACAATTCATATAAAAATACACAATAAGGTCAAGCAACTCTTCACAGCATGAGAGAAGAATTAGACATTTCCATACCTGAAACACGTCTGCTTTTTTCTTTAACAAACCGATTTCCATCTGCTCATGCCCTTGGAAATTTTTCAGCAGTACAACCTGCTGTGCTCAAGCTCCATGTAACTTTGTATTTCCCTGTTCATAATTAACGAATTATGCTCTAATCAATAGTGTAGATCCTGATTTTACAATGTAAATCAGATAAATGAGATAATTGCTGGGGGTCAATCTCATTTTATTTACAAAGCCCAGCATGCACATCCAATTACATTACATCTTATGTACCTGAACAGCAGTGAATCTTATCGGCAGGCCTACAGAAAGCCTTAAAGTGAGCACTATGGGAAAGAGGCTTCCACTTTTATAGAGAAATATTTGCAAAGCATGCCTATCTTAGAAATCACAATCCTTAATTTTATGTAAACTTAAAAAGTGCTGATTCAGACAGGTAGAAAAAATGATTCTGCCTTCGTATGTCAGGAAACTCCAAGTTGAGTCTCTTAAACAAGTTTCAATTGCCATTTTTAAATTTTTTAAAAAATTTAATAATGTAAATATTCTGCTCTGCTGGAGAGTCCTTCTGAATTCCTTGAATAAATTTTGGTGAAATATTCATGAAATATTCTCATATTGAGAATCAAGTAAAATAGTGGTGAGTTTTATGAAATAAGTATCTTTGTATACTTATTGAAAACCAGTGGTTTTCATTAATAGGATGTGAATACAGGGAAATAGAATAGACTGTAAATATTTTATTATTTATTGGTTAGCAGTCTATTTTTAACATCATAAATATAAAATCAGATGAACACTCAAGCAACAATGAATGACAATGATCTATAAATGCATAAATATAATTTCTAAAGTTAAGATGGATAAAAGCTAAGGCTAAATTTTGTTTTCATGTTAAAACATAACCCTAATTTCAAGTCTTTTTATAACAAAAGGGTGAGTGAATTGTGAACACAGGCTACGTTTATTGATTTCTTTCTGTATCTAAAATAGTGCTGTTTTCATAGTCAGTGTAAAACAAACATTTAACTAAATTTTATAAAATTAAAAAAAATTGTATGTGTTGCAGATGAAATTACTAATTCTTTTATCTAGAGGAAATCTAAGGGCCCTTTTAAGGAGATTTTAAAAGTACATTCCTTTATCAGTCAATGTTAAGCACAACACAATGATTTTTTTAAAAAATACTACCTATGAATGATTCTTAATGTGGTGTTCCAGGCCAGTAGCATCAGCATCACCTGGGAACTTGTTAGAAATGCAAATTTTCTACTAAATCAGAAACTCCAGGGTGAAGGGGGAGGGAGTAAAGTGGGTAGAGGGCGGATGAGGAGATGAATAGGGTAGTCACTTGTGTTTTTACAAATCCTTCCTGTGATTCTGATGCACAACGTTTGAGAACCACTACTTACTATTATGTCATTCTTCTTGTATTTCAGAGACATTTCATCTCCTTCCTGATATTTTAATGTTTCTTCCTTTCCCTACTGTGTGATAAACAACTATCATTTACCTGATGTGCCATTTTTTTCTTCTGTACGTCTGTGAAATATGAATCATTTAGTACATATTTTCTTAAGCACACATCAATTTTCTCCTTATAGTAGTTGGACCAATTATGGACAAGGAATAATTTTATACTGTGGATATGAGAGCATTTAAGAGATTATTAGGAGAAAGTATTCTATTCTAGTTACTTCAAAAGTTTTCTTACTTCAACTATACTTTTTGCAGGACCTATATCTTATGGATTTTGCGGTCTATATGTATAACATGTGACAAAGATTCTTAGGACTAGCACCAAATGTGGAACAGAATATCCACCACCACTGAAAATGCAAGATGGAGAATGATGATAATATAGTATTGTAATTGGAATCAAAGTGAAAAGGATTTTGATTAACAGTGATACCAAAACAAGGCCTAAGAGTTTCTCAAAAAACCTAAAATAAAGCAACTGCAAGTAATTTCTCACTAAATATTAACAGAGGGCCATGGTCTAATGGATTAGTATATTCTACTTAGAAAATGTCAATGTGTCATTTTGCTTAAAAGCAGCCAGAGTTCAGCAACAGTAATAATTACCAACATTTCCTTAACCTAATATGGTAATAACTAGTCGTATCTTACTCTTTTAAACAAAAGTCTACTAGTTTTGCTAAAGATTATGAATATTTTTCCTCCAATGTTATGAGATCTTTCAATAAGTTAATAATCTGTTTATATGTAATTTCATACACATTTTACTTTTATCAAACATCTCATCCAATCCTAGGGTTCCCCACTATAACTAGAGATTACTAGATTACAGCAGCTTTACAATTACAATTGCTTTTGATTATCTATAACATTACCTACTCTATTCCTAAAGTTTAAACTATTTTCCATTGTCACTATATCCAAAAAGATGTCCAAAACCACATTTATTAATCAGAAAATTCCAAATTACATGTTGACAATTTACATGTATATGTGCAATTCAATTTCAGCAAAGAGTCTCTTCTAAATCAGTTCAAGATTGAGTGACGAAATATTCAACATATTTCTGCCGTTGACTTAAAACTGGATCATTAAAGCTTGAAGATCAAATTTTAATTCTGTATACCGCTGGAAAGATACAGATGTTGATGAAGATCTTTCTTTCAGCTGGTAGGTTGTATAGTCAATAATCTTTGTACTTCCCTCCTTATTTCCTAAATTCATATTTAAGGTTGAGAAAAATAAAATTACACTGAACACAGAAAGTTTATATTAAAACAATAAGGATTGAATATATCTGGGTATTACTAAAAATATCTAGAGATCGACACAGATATATTTTTATTCATGAGCTTCAAATCTGAAGTTGTAAAAATTTCATGCTAATAATATTAATGCTTTCACACTAGGACTAATAAGTCAAAAATAGAATGTCATATGCTTCACAAGTCTTTCACTTTTGCTGAATATTATAAATAGAAATAACATTTAATATAAGAGTCTATAGTTGTTTTACAATGTAGTACTTCACATATGAATCTACGTATGAAGTTGAAGGAAACAGAATAGCAGACTAATGGAATGCATTGTCTTTCTTGTTTGTTATTTGTATTGTTCAATCACAACAGGGAGTAGCATATTGTATTTATTAAGTCCCACAGGCTTCAGTAACTCTTCAGTAAGTCCAAACACTGTGTATCATCATTTGCCAAAGAAGCAAGAGGGAAAGACATTACTTAATACGACAATTCTGACAAGACATGTATCCAGTATTTTTCAACAATGCACATATCAAGTATCTCTGATTAGTGCAAAAAAAGCAAAAAGAAGAAAAATAGGAAAAAAAAATCCACACAGGCAAATCTACTGCCTTGTTAGTCCAAGTAACAAACCAATCAATTATATTCTATCCAAACCTGACAATCAAAAGGCAACTTTTTGCAGTGACAAGCTTATAGAAAGGACAATATAGCTGTTCTCCTTTACTTTATGTACTCTATCGAGAGTTTAATCCACATTTTTAAAATCACACTTATAAAAGAGGTTTCCGGGATTGCCTCCGAGGATGAGCTGTGGCAGAGTTGGGTCTCATGAAGGGTATCTACACAGTAAAGTGATAAGAAAAGAACATTAACATTTAAAGATCATAGCAGCTCTGCACTATGTCTTATGAAACATACTAACAAACCACACTAGATTCAAATAACATATGATCTGGTCCAAAGAGATAGATACTCTAAACCTAAATGCCATGATCTTGTGTAGGTTCCTATTGGTTAAAATTGAACTATTTTATCATTTGAAACATTGAGTTGCCTCCTCTTGTATTATTATTATTACTTTTGGTTGTCAAAATAAACCTATCTTTCTAAAGCAAAAAAGAAAATACTATTAAAATGATGAAGGGCTTGTATTTATAAAAGGAAACATTTGATCAATAAATATTTTGAAAAATTTCAATTTGCTATTTTTTCATCAAATATGGCAATTTAACATTGCTTGAGAAAACATGCAACCGTACTGAAAATAAGCATGTTACAGTGCTGGTTATACTCAAATACAGAGACTCCCAGGGAAGAAATTTTCAAATGATTCTTATCCTGTGCCTAAGCTGACTTTGTTTTAAAAAGACTATATTACAAATATGTTTGGTTACAATTATTTGTTACCTTTTTGTCTTTATTTTCAGGGGAGAAATTTTAGTGATTAGAAGTAAAATGTTTTGACTGGGGTAAACATAAAAAGTTATCATTTACTTCAAACATTTAGATCTGTGAAGATGAGGTAAAAATGCCAAGTAGTCATACATCACAGAAGTTCACTTTTTTATATTAACAATTAGAGATGTGTTTAATGCTTCAAGGTTCCATTGAGAAAAAGAAAGTGAAAAGAGGCACACAGACAAATAAAGCGTTATTGAGGAGAGCTATCATGCCAAACTGAATAACCTCCAAAGAAAGTAAAAACAAAATTGTAAACACCCCCCCAAAAGAATACAATGTGAAACATAATTTTCAAAGACATGTTGTATTTATCAACATATAAGAAATAATAGAGGTCAATTCGCTTGTTAAATAGTAAGATCACACATGCTAACTTTTTTCAGTGCTTCAGTCTCTAAGTGAAGAGCTTTTGAGCACATTCTGAATCTGATATTCTGAGAACTGCTTTGTCTGTAGTTTACTACTGGAAAAGTATAATGCAAGAGGAAGCAACCAAATCATTTATAATAGAAATACAATTAACTCTTAATTACATGCACAAATAATGGAGATGAGAAGACAACTGAAAATATGTATTTGTATTTGACTTTGAAATGCATCCAAATATAGACACATTAGATATGGAAATCTGCTTTAACCCCCAATTAAATTCAAGTTGATAAGTCAAGTTTGATAAAAACTAAAGAGCTATTGCTAATATCCCTACATCCTAAATTTCACTAAAATAAGCTAGAATAAGCAATGTGACTTGTCTTGGCTCGTATCTTCCCAGGACAAAAAACTGTGCAGTTAAATCAAAGATCAAGTTTGGGCTTTGTATTTATTTCATATGCAGCTAGTAAGCAAATTAATGTAGAAAAAATTGCTTTCAAAGGGCTTCACTGATGCACATACCAATAACTATCAATATATTCTGTATCTTATATAGTTAGAATTGCCTGTCCAGAGGAAGTATCTACTTTGTTTGTCCCAACAAAGTCAAATATGCTAAAGCAGTGTAGTGCGGTGAGGTGGTATGCCTAATGATTAGTGCATGAACTGTATGGTTAAGACTGCCTAAACTCAAATTATAATTCCACCATTTTCCAGTTGTATAATCTTGGGCAAGTAATTCTTCTCATTTTCCTCATGCATAAAATAGTAATGAAGTCAATATGTATCTCATGCAGTTGTTATGAGGATTAAATGGGATCAAATGTGGAAGGCACTGGCACACTGACTGGCATATAAGCCCTCAATAAATCTTGGCAACTAATGTGAAGGCCAGTAGATTTTTTTTTTTTTTTTTTTTTTTTGAGATGGAGTCTCGCTCTGTCGCCCAGGCTGGAGTGCAGTGGCGCAATCTCGGCTCACTGCAAGCTCCGCCTCCCAGGTTCACGCCATTCTCCTGCCTCAGCCTCTCCGAGTAGCTGGGACTACAGGCGCCCGCCACCACGCTCGGCTAATTTTT
Organism: Symphalangus syndactylus; assembly: GCF_028878055.3. Lineage (NCBI taxonomy): Eukaryota > Metazoa > Chordata > Mammalia > Primates > Hylobatidae > Symphalangus > Symphalangus syndactylus. Next base: position 98,772,511 of record NC_072425.2, read on the forward strand.
TGTATTTTTAGTAGAGACAGGGTTTCACTGTGGTCTCAATCTCCTGACCTCGTGATCCGCCCGCCTCAGCCTCCCAAAGTGCTGGGATTACAAGCGTGAGCCACCGCGCCCGGCCAAGGCCAGTAGATTTTATCAAACACTATGGTAGTATTTTTCTGGAAGGGAAGAAATTACATTCTAATACATGATTTACATAATATCATTTTTTTCTCTTTTTTTATTATTTATTTATTTTATTGTTTTTATTATTATACTTTAGGTTTTAGGGTACATGTGCACAATGTGCAGGTTTGTTACATATGTATCCATGTGCCATGTTGTTTTGCTGCACCCATTAACTCGTCATTTAGCATTAGGTATATCTCCTAATGCTGTCCCTCCCCCTTCTCACCACCCCACAACAGTCCCCGGAGTGTGATGTTCCCCTTCCTGTGTCCATGAGTTCTCATTGTTCAATTCCCACCTATGAGTGAGAACATGCGGTGTTTGGTTTTTTGTCATAATATCATTTAAATATATAATTGGAACAATTTCTATTTCACACTGCTTAGTGTCTACGTACCCTAGTTACCTCTCTTCTAAAATGGAGATATGTATACCTCATAGGACTGTTGTAAGAACTGAATGTGATAGTAGAGTCAAAAATCAGAAAACATAGTCTGGGATACAGTAAGCATCTAACATTATCATTACTATAATTGCCAGGCCAAAATTACTTTAAAATAACATTTTGCTGGGGAAATCACTCAGATTTCAAAATTTGTGTCCAGTCCTATTTTCAAATTCATTTCACCTCTTGTTTCATTATTATGTCTATTTCAAATGTCTATTTCATTTGTCCAAAGAAATATAAAATCAATACAAATAAAAACCTTGATATAGGAGTAACAGATGAAACAGAATGCTTAATTTAAAAATGAAGGAAAAATCAAAAACAATATAGTTGGCTTTTCAATTAGAAGCTAGATTATACTTGTTTTGTATGACTCCAAGTGTTGAAATTTTTAGTAAAGACATATCATCAGCTCACTTAGAGAAATTGTCAAGTCAATTGTTAATAGCTCCTGCCAAGAGGGAAGGGGCTCACAGCTCTATCCCTGACAAAGCTCATTCCCTGCTGCTTAGTAGTGATGCTAGGCAGATAAATCAAGTGTCAGATGAATGGTGAGATTACAGACTTTAGGACCTTTTTTGAAACTGTATATTTGTTTTGAAATCTCTGTTATAAAAGTTACATAACTTGAGAAAAAATGAAGTTAATGTCTTCATTTTAAAGATAAGACAATGACCTAGAGGTAACTTGATTCAAGGTCATTCATCTATTCAACAGCAGAACTGTGGTAAGAGTCTCAGTCTTTCCAAATGATTAAGTATATAATATATAATCCTTCCCTTGTATAATTTAACAATATTAACACACTGCAATGGAAGATAAATTAAAACTGCAAAAACAAATCTTACAGAAACATGAATGTGTAAAATGAGAAATATTTCACTGCTGTAGGTGCTTGAAATTATAATGTTTATTACTCTAAAATTGTGTACCCCAGAAATACCACACTTCACTATGTAATATATACCATGTTCAGGCTTCTGATTTCTTTAAATACAAATTACTTGACTATACTGCATCTATTAAAAATTTTTTTAAAATTTTAAAATCCAAACATTTATAACATAAAAAATATTTATGAATAATACAAAGACACTTAAAGGTCTGATGTTATAATACAGATTTTAAGCCAAAGAATGTGATAAAATAAATACTAAATGTGTTAGACAGGTTAGTCATTCCACGTGTCTAACAAAATCAGCAAATCAACTTAATTATAGAAAAAATATGCCAAGTAAACATTTTTTAATTTAAATTTCATCAGAATACCACCTTAATAAGAAAAATACAGTGGCAGCTGAGCTACACTCATTATCTAAATATGAATATTTTGAAAATTAAACCTCTCTTCCCCGATTTTTACTAATAGAAAAGCATTTTTGAAAAGAACTTTTAAAAATTATAGCACAAAATTTACTTAATTTTCTAATTCCTTCCTTAGCATCTAATCTCTTCGTGACATACAATGAAGCATCATTTTAAGTCTAAAGACATTTATCTTAAGTCACTGATCACTGCTTTTTATGAAACCTGGTCTAAGGCAAAAAGGAAACATTCTTAGTGGCAAGGATGGCCAAGTAACTTTTATGAACAAGAATACAAAGCATTTAATTTTAAATCTTACACCGTTCTGTGTGTAAGGCCTCTGTTACCCTAAATTGTTCAGTAAATGTCCAAGACAGACTTGGAATAATGGTATTTAGAGAAAGAAGTAAATAACAGCAGGGTGCAGGGGGGATTAAAGAAGGAAGACAACACATGCCCTGCTCTGGATATTAGTGAGGACAACGGTGCACTTTCCACAAGAACTGGAGTTCAAGTTCTGGCCATTTTATCAGGCGAGGAAACGAGCCAGAAGGTTGGGGGAAGTGAGACATAGTAGAGCTGCAGAACCCAATTATACACTAGCAATAAAAATGAGGAGAGGCAAGGCAGACAGAGAGGGATCCAAGGGAGAGATAATCAGAAGTGAGGAACAGAGAAAGAAGGCAAGAGAAAACAGCAAAGAAGCTAAGGTGAACAGAGTAACATGGCAGAAAATAGAGGCTAGACACTGAGAAAGGTCTCAAGGAAGCCATAGGAATGGGAAAGGAAGAGAATGGATCAAGAAATGTTTTAATAGAAAACTGTTCCCAAAATATTCTGATATTTTCAGCTTTCAAATTATATCCATGGCTAAAGTTTTTTAAATGTTTTGAACAGAATCATTAAAAATGTGTGAATAGAAGTAAATACATTGAGAAGTGTAAGATCATAGGTGATTTAAAATTACTTTTTATATTTTTGTATATAAATTTTTATAATTAACAAAAGCTTTTAAAAGAAAAATATTAATTTTTCTACTTACAGTCCTTTAACTTTTTAAAAAAGACTTTAAAGGAATATGATAGATTTACAGAAAAATCAGGTAATATATAGATTCAAATACACTCCCTCCCACCTACACACATACAAACACACACCCCTTCCTTTAAATTTAAATGTTAAAGTCTTCATTTTCCCACCATGGGCTGTTTGACAGCTCAGAGCTAGAGAAAGATGAAGGAGGAGATAGAATAGAGGAAGGGACAAACAAGATTTGGGAGAGTGTGCACTTTATTGATTCTTATGCAGTACAATGATGTTAAACAAGATGCTGAGTTAGATAAATGGGTATCAACAATGAACTTTGAGAATGTGAAGGGAAGGCAAATTTTCAGATGAGGATTGAACTAGCCTGAACTCTGCCTCTAGCATTAACTGTGGTAAGGGAAAGTATTCAAACAATAGCTGCATAACAACATGGTGGGGATACTGCTGATGAAGTTCAAAAGTTAGGTAAATTTTTGAATAGCTCAATATCTCAAATTCCTCCTACCAATCCTAATTCACCAAGAAATTAAATTGTGATTTCAAATGATAAAGGGCTACTACTATGCCTAATGGTAATCCCTAGTCATAATTTAGAAAACTGAGGAGACTCTGATATCAATACCTATGATAGATTAGTCACCTTAAATCTATCAACATTAGCTTTTATTGATAAAATATTATCTATTTTAGGTGTCATAATAATTCTCCATTGTGGCAATATGAATAAAATACGTTAAAAAGTTCTAGTCCTGGCCAGGCATGGTGGCTCACGCCTGTAATCCCAGCACTTTGGGAGGCTGAGGCAGGTAGATCACCTGAGGTCGGGAGTTTGAGGTCAGCCAGATCAACACGGTGAAACCCCATCTCTACTACAAATATAAAATTAGCTGGGCACGGTGGTGCATGCCTGTAATCCCAGCTACTCAGGAGGCTGAGGCACGAGAATCACTTGAACCCGGGAGGCGGAGGTTGCAGTGAGCCGAGATCACGCCATTGCACTCCAGCCTGGACAACAAGAGCAAAACTCCGTCTCAAAAAAAAAAAAAAGTTCTAGTCTACTATCGTTGGGGTAAGATACTATCAATGAAGTAAATAGGTACTAAGATTAAATGTACTGAGTTGGCTGAAATCATTTGAAGATTTCTTTTTTCAATATATAGTGATAAGTCAAAATTCCAGAAGAACACCAACAGAAATTGGTAAACTCAAGAAACAACTTTACTTCCTATGTAGTTCCTTATTAATCGCCATGACTGTCCTGTGGGAAGATTATCTTGAGTTCTTTTTGAATGGCTATAAAAACCCGATATATCCAAACAGTTCTTAAAGGTCTACTTTTCAAATCTGCTTTATCTTTTTCTTTTTCTTTTCAAATCTGCTTTATAATTGGCAACAACCAAATAGAGCTTTTAATAAAGTGTTAAAAGGCTGCTGGGTTCTGTCCCAGGCTAAAGCAACATATGATATGAAATACCTGTAAATGAACTGGAAAATGGTATCCAGTTCCCTTTCTCCTATAAGTGGAACTGTCAGGTCTGTATTAGCATTCAAAAACTTTAGGATAAGAATATCCTAAAGTAAAAATATATTTGATGCTAGTTACTGATGAGGAATAATTGTGGAGGATGATCTTCTTTACAAAATTCCCTTTCTCCTATAAGTGAAATTGTCAGGTCTGTATGAGCATTCAAAAACTTTAGGATAAGAATATCCTAAAGTGAAAATTTTTTTGATGATAGTTACTGATAAAGAGTAATTATGCAGGATGATCTTCTTTACAAAATACATGGATGGCCCTAAATGGTTTTAATCCCAGTTGAAGTTTACATGCAAATATCCATGCATGCATATACTCAGACACTGAAAAAGAATAAAAGAATCAAAATGAACTTTGCATGACTGGGAAAACTATGTGATTAAGGAAGACCTCTTTATTCCTTATTTAAAATAAATCTTTAAAAGTTAGCATTCTGACAAAGATATAAATCTCTTGGGATTCTCAGTGGACTAAACCTCACAGCACCTTGAAATAGAATTACAAGTTATGAATTCAGAGTATAGACCCAAAGCTGACCTTCTATATACAGGTAGAAATATATCCCCTGACTAGAGAACAACTAGAAGATCAGTCTCCAATTTCAAAGGTGATGAGAGTAGAGTAAAAAAAAAATCTACAGAATCAAGGTGAGGTTTTATCCCATACTCTAGCTGAGATGTCCGTGATGATGCTTGATACTTACATTATGCAGGGATTATCATTTTGTAGGTGATTATAGGAGCTTCTCATTTGAAACACAGAAAATAGAAAATTATTTGACTTTTTTTTTCACTTCTCCCAATTTAGTAGATAACGAATATAATTTAAAATCCACCAAAAAAACATTTATTGTCTACATTTAATGGACGCCTGAGAGTATTAAGAATTAATTCTCCCAGGAAACCCAGGTTGAGAAAACCTGATCTTATTTCCATCTACTTCTAGGGATATAGGATTAAATGAAATGCCCTTGACTCTCAAAAAAATTGGGAAATAGTTCAGCAAAAAGTTCATAGAGGAAACTGAGTTAACTACAGAATAATGACCCATCATATCCTCAGAGCAAATTATTTTTTGAGAAGCAGCACAGCCTCATGCTTAAAAGTATAGATTCTGGAGAAGTAGTTCCTGGACTAAAATCCCAGCTCTGTCAGTATCAGCCTGAGACCTTGAGAAAATTACTTAATCTCCACGTGCCTCAGTTTTCTCATTTATAAATGTAAATAAAAACAGTAACCACCTCATAGAGTTTAAGGATTAAATAAGTGTATAAAATAATTAAAATAATGCTTGGCATATGGTTGTGGTAAGTGCTTACTTACCTTCACTATGAGTTCAACTCAACCACTCTTACTATCACTACAATTTGTTCTAGTTTACTACTACTGCTATTACTATAAAGCTGAAGATAGTGATTACTGGCAGTTGACTTGTGTTCCCTCAGGCTCAGTAAAGTTTCTGAAGTTTCTTTGAACGGCCTCTGGCTAGAATGGAAAAAGAGTAACAACAACAACTGGAAATAACACTCCTTCTATCCTAGCAACAACAAAAAAAGATAAACTACAAAATTGTAACTTTTCAAGCCATCAGACAGCTGATGTCAGAGGGCAACCAAGTGGCCTGAAATACAAGAAAGATAGGCCCCATAAAAGAAGGATGGGATCCAAGCTCTGGATCACCTGTGGCAGAGCATGAGAGGAAGAGCTGCTCAACACTACACGAGTTAAGAATTCAGTTATAAATTTTAAAGGTTTGCTAAAGGTGAAATGTTGGCTAATATCAGAGTACAGAAGCCTTGGGAGCCACAGCCCCAGGGACGGTTACCTTCATTCACAAACTTTTTTCCAGGAACCTTGTGGTAGGCTGAATAACAATACGAGAGTCCATGTTCTAATGCCCTGAACCTGTGAATATGTTACCTTGCATGGTAAAAGGGATTTTGCAAATATGATTAAGAATTTTGAGATGAGGGGCCTGATATAATCACAGGAAAGAGTTCTTATAAGAGAGAAGTAGGAGGAGTCAGCATCAGAGACATAAATAGACATGGCTATAGCTGCAAGAGGTTGGGGTCATGAACCAAGGAGTGCAGAACAACTCTAGTGCTAGAAAAGGCAAGAAAATGGGTTCTACCCCCAAACACTCTAAAAGAAACTAGCCTTGCTGAACACTTTGACCAGCTGAAACTGGTTTTGGACTTCTGTCTTCCAAAATTATGAAAAAATTTTGTGTTGTTTTAAGCTACCAGATTTGTAGTAATTTGTTCTAACAGCCATAGAAAACTAACAGACACCTCCACCAGGTACTCAAGAAAAAGATTCAGACAAGTTGGGCCATTAGAAAGACCATTCACTGGTTGGCGGTGTAGACCTGGAGAAGGGGAGCAGCTACCACAGTGGGAAAGACCCAAAGTCTACCCAGACCCTTCTCCTTTAAGGAATAAAAGCCATAATGTCATTAAAAGAAAGGCTGTAAACCCTGCTGCCACACAGGAAACAGAGCAATCTCACTGTGAAGAGAAAAAAATATAAGAGGAAAAAAAATCCTCTACTCCTACAGGAGTGACAGGAAACATTTCTGGGCCCAGTATACTACCCTTGTATCTTTTAAAGGTCTCCTACCCCCTGAGAGTCAGAAGGAAACTCCCTCACAAGATATGCCAAAGACACAAGCCAGAATAAGGCTGCCATAGGAAAAAGGGCCGAGAACAGTGAAAAAGGCCTACTCTCAAGAACCAAGCTTGTGGCTCTTTGGAGGCTGAAGGCTGAGTTTGAATGAGGAAAATTAAGAACTCCTTTGGCTAATACCACCAGACCAGCAAGCACTGAGTAACATGTGACAACAGTCTACTGCTAAGTAAGAGGAAAGACAGTGGAATGGGGCTTCTTCAGTTGCACAGGCATCCAGAGAAAGGTGAAATTTAACAGGGGAGTACAAATGACAAAAAGCACTCTGGCATTATAACCTCAACCAGAAACACAGGAAATAGTGAAGAAATCTGAAGCCTTGTGGTACACTGAGGTAAGCAGAGTAACAGGAAAATATAAGCCCAGCTCAACTCAGATTAAACTGACTCAACTCCCCCACACTAACAGCCTTGAAAAAGAACAGGTGTGCCCTTTTCAGGCGGAATTATTCTACTGTTCAACTCATGATGTCCAACATTCAATCAAAAGTTATGAGGCACATAAAATGAAAAAGAAAATCCACTGTCAAGAAACAAAGCAAACAGCAGAACAAACTCTGGGATGATGGAGATATTAGAGTTGCAATTAAACTAGAAATCATTAGTAGAAATATACATGGAAAATCCTCCGAATATTTGGAAATAAAATACACTTCTAAATAACCCATGAGTTAAAAAGAAAGTCCTAAGGGAAATTAGAAGTTTAGAATCTAAAGCCTGAAAGCTAGTTTTGCGTGGCAGGGCTGTATCACACTTTCTGACTATAGTGAAAACAGATCATTGTCTCAGGGAGACAATAGATAGAGTGCTATTTCAGAGCAATCTAGAACGTTGCCATGCCAATCTGATTCAAGGGTCACTATTGGGGGAAAAAAATACCCTTTAACTGGTCTGTTATTTTACAAAAAGAGCTTTTAATAATTCTGAGTTTGTCAGCACCTGGCTTCAACATTTTATAATACCATTTTGGCCAAGACAACTGTATCTTCTTCATAAAAGCTCTAAGAGTCAATGATCAGGTTCAGCTAGTAAAGAATGGAGCTCTTGGTCTCATGACATCTTCACATTAGGACAAAAAAAAGAGACTTCAAAAAGGCAATTCACTGGGTTTAGATGAGTGATATGTGGGCATATGCAAAAAAGGCATATGCCCTTAAACTCTTAAACTTAAACTCTGAGGTACCATTCCTAAATTGTTCACTACTGATTTGGAATCTTCAAGAGTGAGATCCAGGCCTGTTTTTGCTTATTTTTCTGTAATTCCTTCTACAGGTGATATTTTTGTATCTCTAGCCAAGCTGAGAACCACTATCTTAGGACTTGAGCTTAAAGGGCTTTATGCATAAAGCAGTGATTGTCATAGTACAGTCTCCAGACCAGTAATATCTGCATCACTTGGGAACCTGTTAGAAATACAAATTCTTGGTCACCACTTCAGAATTTTAAAACAGAAACCCTTTTAACAAGCCTTTCAGTGCTTCAAATGCACCCTAATGTTTAAGGACCACTGTCTTAAAATAGAGCAAATTCAGCTGGGATGAAGGTAACCACAAAGAAAAAGGAATAGAAACAAATACAAAACAGATAAAGGGGGTAAAAGACAAATTACAAATATTCCACAACTTTAAAGTGAATCAGCTGACATACAACTAAGCAGAGATAAGTATTATTTATATACAGAGGTATTTCAGTCAGCAACAACAAAGCTTAAAAACAGCAGAGTATTAAAATCTCATTTTGAGGCTCTGCTACATGGTAATTAAATTTCTCCGGAGTCAGCCTGTGACTCAACTAAACCAAGGACACCTACCTAATTCTTTCAGGTGTTCCATTCTTATAAAGCATGATTTCCTGCTGTACCTTCAATATCCACTGAAAGACACATTTACTTAAAGGTCGGAAAATTAGAATAGAATACTTAAGGGGTAAAGAATAAATATTTAACAGTTACCAAATTTATTTCCAGAGTTCTATTCCTCTTTATATTCATTTTTATTTTATTTTCGAGAAAGGGTCTCGCTCCGTCACCCAGGGTGGAGTGCAGTGGCATGATCTCAGCTCACTGCAACCTCTGCCTCCTGGGTTCAGGCGATTCTTCCACCTCAGCCTCCAGAGTAGCTGGAACTACAGGCATGCACCACCACACTCGGCTAATTCTTTTATTTTTAGTAGAGACGGGTTTCACCATTTTGCCCAGGCTGGTCTTGAACTCCTGGGCTCAACTGATCTGCCTACCTTGGCCTCCCAAAGTGCTGGGGTTACAGGCGTGAGCAACTGCAAGCAGCTCCTCTTTATATTTATAATCACATAACTTTAAATGCTTTCTGAAAATGCCTAATTCAGTAGACCTTTAAAAAGATATCCCTCTATTCACCTATTGTATTTTTCTCCAAAAAATAAATACAGCCAACTCATCTTTTTTCTGTTTCTACTCTCACCATTCTCTCCAATTATTCAGCTTAAAGTCATCCAGTTTGCTTTAAACACTTCCCTTTCTTCCTTGCCTTTCCATTCTTGATTATCTGCTACAACCCTAGTGTGATGTTATGTTTCCTAGATCTTTCTAATCCTTTGCATTTCTACTTCCATCAGTCTAGGTTCACAGCCCTCAAATTGGTCTTCCTCTAGCTGCCCATGTGTTCATCAGGTATGTCACCACAATATCAATCTTTTACAATCCTCTCCTTTGTATCATCCCTTGTCTTCAATAAATCCCCATTAGACCGCTTAACATCATTAGCTTGCACTCAAGGCCCCAATCTACCTGTTCTCTTAAATTTACATCACACATGACTCATATGGTCCCACTTTATGTCTTTATTCATGTCTGTTTATTCCCTTGAAGGATTGCTACCTCCTAACTCAATCTCCTAAAACCTACTCATACTTCAAGATTCAATTCACCTGTCACCTTGGTTTATATGAAGACTTCTTCATCCTTTTAGGAATGATCCCATGATCCTATGAATTCTTCTGTCTCTTATAAACCCTCTACATAAAAATTCAATGTATAAATAAGTGAATGTCTTTCAGTATCTTTAATATGAAATAGATTCAAAAGTAAATCTGGCGAGAAGAAACAAACACAGGAATCTTATTTTTAAAGGGAAAAACTAGATTTCACAATTTCTTTACAGTTACAAGCTTCGGAAAAAGTCAAATCTTCAGTCAACGTGCTCAATGCTCTACATGAAACTCAACTTTAAAAAATGATCTACATTTACAGACCATGTCACAACAAAGTCCTTGATATAATCAGGCAATTTTGCAGTTCTTTAATAATTGACATAAATGAGTAACCTGAAAAGGAAAATATGGGTCTGGAAGATTTCAGTCACTTATAAGGAAAGTTATTGACTGATATAATTTCACTTGCTTGTGACTGAATCCCACTGATTTAGTCCTTTGTAGGCCTACCTTCCTTGTGTAGCTATCTTTGTCAATCTGAGTCACTGGGCAATTACAGGGAGTGCCTACCAGTTTCATTCAAAGCAGAACTTCTCCTCTTGCTACGATTCATAGAGAATATACTTAAAGAATTACTTTCATGTAGTTTGATCAATCACTTCTCACAGAGCTCAACTGGTTGCCTATTTATGAATTAAATCACACTTAAGGCTTCAAGGAGGCTTCATGCATAATCTTAAGTATAAAAAAATGACACACATACACACATAAAGAAGGCATGAACAGGCCAAGTACGGTGGCTCACGCCTGTAATCCCAGCAATTTGGGAGGCCAAGGCAGGCGGATCACCTGAGGTCAGAAGTTCGAGACCAGCCTGACCAACATGGAGAAACCCCGTCTTTACTAAAAATACAAAATTAGCCGGATGTGACGGCACATGTCTGTAATGCCAGTTTACTCGGGAGGCTGAGGCAGAAGAATCGCATGAATCCAGGAGGTGGAGTTTGTGGTGAGCCAAGATCACGCCAATGCACTCCAGCCTGGGTAACAAGAGTGAAACTCCATCTCAAAAAAAAAAAAAAAAAATGCATGAACAATTCTACACTAAAGTCACATCATAAAGTCACACTTTTAATAGTATATTCATGAGGCAATAATCAACCATTTTAACTTCCTCCTCTTCTACTCATAATACTTTGCTCAAACTTGCCTAAGTATTTTAAGAATATAGACATATGTTAAGTATCTCATTAAAAAATGTTTCCAGAGTTCTGAATTTCACTTGTTACACCTTTTTTGTCCTTTTTTTCCTTTTTGTGGAGAATGGAGTCTCACTTTGTTGCCCAGGCAGGTCTTGAACTCCTGGGCTCAAGCCATCCTCCCACCTCTGCCTCCCTAGGTGCTGGGATTACAGGTATGAGCCACCATGCCCAGCTGAATTTCACCTTTTAGAGAAACCATGGTGTGTTCAAATACAATCCAAGTTTTAAAAGATATACATATATAAAAGTCAATGAATTGTTTGTGCCTCAATGAACATATCCTTACACCTTATTTACTATACTGCATAACTGAAATTACATACACAAAAAGCTGATAACTTTAATGTTGTTTTGAGGAAGAGATTTGATGTTTATTTCATTTGAATATGAGTTGCCCTACTCAATGGTTGTTCCTAATAAAAGGTTTGTCTTAGGTTTTTATTTGCTGTGGTTAACTGATCAGGGCTATGGGTTTTTTTTATATCGAATTAATCTTTGTGTGTGTCTGTGGTCAAAATGAGGCTCTACTTAAATGTTACATTCATGAGATTAATGTACTTAAAATGTTGTTGAAGGATTTTATTTTACTCAGACTTCTACCTTTCTAAAATAATACCATGCCCATTTTTTGCTCCCGTCTAATCTCTAGCCACTTATATGCAACAATTTAGTAGCATATACTTATGACATAAAACAGGTTTCTTCATTCCTATGTAAATATCTTACAATCTATAGGAGATACATAATTTTTTAATATTGATTTGTTATAGTTTATCACTCCCCTCCTATACAATGTTTTCAGTTGTTTTTATTTGGGGAGTTATATGTTGACGGTGGGAATAATTTTCCTACTGTAACTATAGCTATAAATGTCTTTTTATATTAGCATTTCTTTCTTTGACTATTTCCTTATGATAAATTCCCAGGAGGAGGGTTATTATGATGAAAAAAAATTTCATGACTAACAAAACCAAAACAGTAAGAAAATGAAATTCTTCATTAAAATGAAAAAGCAGGATTATAAATGAAATAATTACATTTATAAAAGGCATTTAAAAATGGATGAAAACCAAAAATACTGTTATTTTCATTAGTTATTAATGCATAAAAATTTGACAATTTCTCATGTTGGGAAATAGGACAGTGTGTGTGTGTGTGTGTGTGTGTGTGTGTGTGTGAACAATACACATTACCTTCTGAAGTTAATACAGTCTGCCCTCCATATCTGCAGGTTCTGCATCAATGGATTCAACCAACCATGGATGGAAAATATTTGGGAAAAATAAACCCAATAACAAATAGCAATACAACAATAAAAAAATACGGTATAACAACTATTTACATAGCATTTACATTGTATTAGGTATTATAATAAGTATCTAGAGATAACTGAAAGCATACAGGAACATATGCATAGGTTATATGCAAACATGATGGCATTTTACATAAGGGACTTGAGCATCTTCAGATTTTGATATCCGAGGGCCGTCCTGGAATCAATGGAGGGATGACTGTAATAACGATAACTCTGCAAAGTTATAATTTATACTGAATGAAACAAAGTGGACTATTTTATAAATTAGAACTTGTAAAATTATGTTTTATAAATAATTGCCCTGGGTAACTTTTAATTGTTATGTTAGTTTCAAGTAATACACTTTAAAAATCTTTTTGCCCCCATTCGACTTCTTAAAATAATCATAATGTTCCTAAATTATTTCTTATTACATATTTCAAAATGTTTATCCAATGCCAGAAAAGAATGACAGAGTCTCATACATGTATCCATATGTATCACATATACACCACACACACAGATGAAGCATGGGCCAAATGAAAACACACAGAGATTATTAAGTGAGAAGACCACTGGGAGTCAAAATATAGTTGTGGTTATAATCCACAATATAATTAGCAATAGTCAGTAAAAGGAATAATTTCATGAGTAAAGATTCCTTAGAAGTCAATCATTGGAGCAAAGGCAAAGATTATGGCCCAATATCATAGTACCCATATCTAAAACAACAACAACAAAAAAAACAGGTCAAGAAAGAATAGTGCTGGCTGGGCGAAGTGGCTCATGCCTGTAATCCCAGCACTTTGGGAGGCCAAGGCAGGCGGATCACAAGGTCAGGAGTTGGAGACCAGCCTGGCCAATATGGTGATACCTCGTCTCTACTAAAAATATAAAAATTAGCTGAGCGTGGTGGTGTGCGCCTGTAGTTCCAGCTACTCGGGAGGCTGGGGCAGAAAAATCGCTTGAACCCAGGAGGCAGAGGTTGCAGTGAGCCAAGATCATGCCCATTGCACTCCAGCCTGGGCGACAGACCAAGACTCCATCTCTTAAAAAAAAAAAGAAAGAGAAGAAGGGCAGTGCTTTCTATTACCATAAAATCACTCCAGGAAGCTAAATTAGGAGTTCTCAGTTTGTTAACAAATTTCTTTCAGAATAGAATGAAAAGGGAACCCAGGGACTTTACAAAACAAAGTATACCCTTATTTATTTTATGCTACCCAAAACTGGATTAAGATGTAGTGAGATCTAATTTAACTGACTTGATATTGCCCCAAGTAAAAATTAGCAAAAACTAATAGTACATACATATTTTTAGATTAAAGATAACACAGAGATTTCAGTGAAATAGGTACTATCCATAGAAACCCAAGAGGACTGACTAAGGGTAATAAAACTCAAGTAAGAATTTAAAATGTATCATACACATAGGACAATAAAAGCCATGAAAACAATGAATTAAATTATTATACAAATTATTTTAAAATGAAGGATGACAAAAACTACCATTCCAATCTAACCAAAATTTCAACGTTTTGTATATAAAAATAACATAGCTAAGCCAAGATCCCATTAATATCTGATAATTAAAACTTTTAAAATATTAAATAAGTAGCACTAATTAAAATCCACAGATTGCTTTTTCAATTTGGTTATGTACTGGGGGCATACTATGTGATAAGCATTGGCTTGGGACCTGGAATATTAAAATTAATTTAATCATTAAAAAATGGTGCTTATACACTAAGAATCATAGACTGACCAAGACATATGGACTAAGTATAAGTGACTGAGAAGCCCTCATCCCAGAGAAAAAGACGAGGTTATTTCAGAGAGAAGGTATAACATGAAGTATAATAAAAGCAAGATGGCATAAAAGCAACAGGTTAGTTTTAGAAAGGAAAAATGACTTGCCATGATCTAAATTTAGGTCACCTGGAGCTGTAAACAGCTGGAAATGAAAACAAAAAGACAGACTGAGGCTGGGTTTGGAGGGCCTTATAAGCCATGCTATAAAGTCTAGATTTACCTTGCAAGAAATGGGAAGCCTCTGGACAAATTTAAGTACAATATTAACAAATTCATGTTTTAGTAAGACAACTGGATGCCGACTAGAGGTACTCAAACTAGAGAAGGTGATGGTTATCGCAACGGTCCAGGAGAGAGTTGATGAAGGAGAATAAGCACTACATATTTTTATTCATTTAATCCTCACAGCAATTATAGAGGTAAAAAGCATTATTATCCTCAGTTTACAGATGAGGAAACTAAAGCACAAAGATTACGTAACTAGACAAGTTACAACTAATAAATGCTGGGTGAAAATCTGAACCCAAATAACTAGGCTCCAGAATTCAAGCATTTAACCACAGTTTTTTTTAAAACTATTATGTTTTGCTACTGATAAAAACTAGGGTTAAAAAAACTGTATCAGTAGCAAATCCCAGCACTTTGGGAGGCTAAGGCGGAAGGACTGTTTGAACCTAGGAGTTGAAGACTAGCCTGGACAATATAGTGAGACCCTGTCTCAAAAAAACACAAAGATTAGCCAGGCACACACCTGCAGTTCCCACACTCCAGCCTGGGCAACACAGTGAGACCCTGTCTCAAAAAAAAAAAAAAGAAAAAAACAAAACTAAGAAAAGATAGTGTTGTAAGGAGGAAGGTTGGTCACCAATGTTAAATGTTGAAATGAGGCCAAATAGGATAAGTATTTAGAAAATTAAAAAACGATTAAATTTAGCAATTCATTGTTCACCACTGACATCTACAATAGAAACATAATTTTTGCCTTTAGAATTAATCACCAAACATGTATCCAACACCCTTAAGATCCAATACATTACACAAAAGGTTACATCAATGATAGCTTCAACATGTTTTAAAATCAGCAGTCCTGATATTCAAAAATTAACAAAATAGAGCCTCTGAAAACTAATAAATTGTTTTAAATCAACAGAAGAATATGACATTCTGGTAAAGCAAAACAGTATTTTTATATTAAGCTAATGTCACAATGTGTAATTAAAAAATTATTTATAGATGACACAGTATCTCAATAAATCTTTAAAACATGTCAAGCAAAACTGTACATAGATCATCTAAAGGGCAAAGACAGATAATTTGCATTTCCTGCCTAAATAATGTATATCTGTTGTCTATTTCATAACATATCAATTAGGTTTTAGTTTTTCAGACATAAATATCACAACACAGAAAAATGTAAATTTCAATTCAGCAAAACATACCATTAGCAATAAAGCAAAAACAAACAAAAACCCCAACAACCTTAAAGAAAATATTTGCAACTTATACAAAGATATGTAATAAGCTCATTTTTAAAAAAGAAAAAAAAATCTCCAAAGATAAAGTGGCACAGGATATGGAGAGGCAATTCACAGATATGAAAATCCAAATGGTTCATCAATATATGAGTGAATAAACATTTAAACTCATTGTTACAAAATACAATCAAAATGCCAATTTTCATCCATCAAATTGACAAAAATCTCTGCTGTGACATCATTACACATTCATGTCCAGTGGGTAACAAGATAATATTATCCATTAAAATGTAAAATATGCATATAATTTGGGCCTAGCACACTTACTTTGGGATAGAAATTAAACAAGAAAAAATAAATTTTCAATAGGGAAATATTACAGTAAATTATGATACATCCAAATTATATTTTGTAGCTACTTAAAAACTGGCTTCGTTCTATATTTACTGAGAAAAAGTCCATTATGCATTGTGAAGTTAAAAAAAAAAAAACACAAGAGTAAACCCTATAATAGCTAGAACGGGAATGAAACGAGGAGGCCACCAGTAGGCCCTGAATATTTTGTTTGTACTTAGAGGAAAAAAGTATGGATGATGATATACTAATTCTGTGCCCTCAAAGGTACAGGTTTAGAGGATGTAAGAAGAAAATAACACTTGGTCCTTTAAAAATAAATCCAATAAATTAATACTTATGTTCTAATTGCTATTATCTTCAAAATAAATGGCTGTGTATGCTGAAATATTTGCTTTTCTAATATTTTTTCAGATTCTGTGTGTACATATTTTGAAGTTTAAGTTCTGTAATTATTTTTACTACATTTTAAACAGATAGTAATGCTTGTAAAATCTTTTAACATATCTTCTCATATCCTTATGTAATGTTATACTCCAATAAAAACAACCACAAATTGTGCTGTTTCAGATAAAGTTCTCCATAAACTTTGCTTGAATCTACCTATTGCCCCAGACGGACATCCCATCTTCTCCTCCTCTGGAATGCCTTCCTCCATTATTTATTTTCTCCTAGCTTAAATCTAGCCAAGTTTTGTACAGCCCCACTGGTTTTACTGGCAACCACTCATTTTTACAATTATCTCACTAAGTGATTCTATCCCAAATAAGAATTCTCATTAGGTAAAATTAGGGAAAGCAGGCCAGGTGTGGTGCCTCACGCCTGTAATCCTAGCACTTTGGGAGGCCAAGGGGGTGGATCACGAGGTCAGGAGTTTGAGACCAGCCAAGATGGTGAAACCCCATCTCTACTAAAAATACAAAGAAATTAGCCGGGAGTAGTGGCGGGCACCTGTAATCCCAGCTACTCGGGAGGCTGAGGCAGGAGAACTGCTTGAACCTGGGAGGCGGAGGTTGCAGTGAGCTGAGATCGCACTACTGCACTGCAGCCTGGGCGACAGAGCAAGGCTCTGTATCAAAAAAAAAAAAAAAAAAAAAAAAAAATAGGGAAAGTAGATTATATCTATGTAACAACTTCTTGTGGCTTTCCAGTCACAATGATACAGGGTGGGAGTGTGGGGAGAAAGAGAGACAGTGTGCACACACCTAGAAGGTAAAGCAGAATATAAGTGAGGAATAAGACTCCAAACTATAATTCCGGAATGTTGGAAATAAAGCTCGGAGTCTTAAGGAAAACCAGCACTCAGACAAAAGATTTCTCAGCAAAGCAAATTTACTTCTGCGCAGAGGGGTGCTTCTCTCTGGCCAGTCGCCAAGAGAGCACAAAGAACAAAGGAGAGTTAAAGTTTTTATCCCTGATGCAAATCCTGCCCCTGTGCCCTTTCCCCATTGGCTGGGGTTGGACCACACGATCTAAGCTAGACCTGATTCTCTGAACATTTTAACTTTTTCTTAGATAAAGTGGGCAGGTAAGGGAGAGAGGGGAGAGGGGGTAGAAGTCATCTGTGATAAGCTAGAGAGCTAGTTTTCTTCCCAAATAAGGAAAGGAATGTGAGCTAGTACTGATAAGCCATTGGTGCTGTACCATGCCTGGGCATGTAGTAAAGGCAGAAAGAAAGAAAAAGAGAAGAAAAGGGAAGGGGAGGGGTACTGTGGATTAAAGAATAAAGGATTAATACGCTATTTGAAGAGAAATCTTGTCATATCCCACATGGAAGAAAAAAATGAAACCAAAATTCTACTGAGTGTGAAGGCTGAGCCTAAAGAGAGGCTCCTGACATAGCTGAGTGGAAGTACTATGTGTGATAAAGAAGGAAATGGAGAAATATCTATTTGGTCAGGATAAACTGAGTATGTTCAGTTATCCCCAACTCTTTATCTTTTAGTAATTGTGATATAAGGAAGACTGGGAAGTACAAGTCAACAATTCGTTGTCATTAAATCAGAAAGGCACTGAACGCTGAGTTTATAAATCAGAAAGCATAAATGATTGAATAACAAAGGAAAATTCAGCTTATCTGCAAATAACGCAAAATAAACATTGAAACTGTGAGGGAAGAAAATTTATAAATTTGTTATGCTAATTTAGGATAAACAAAAAGAGAATTCACTTTGTTTCATGCCTTTCGATTACGGTTTTATTAAATTGATGTTTTTGTTTGTTTTGTTTTTTGAGAAAGGGTCTCGCTCTGTTGCCCAGGCTGGAGTACAGTGATGTGCTCATGGCTCACTGCAGCCTCAGTATGTCCCAAGCTCAATCAATCCTCCCACCTCAGCCTCCTAAGTAGCTGGGACTATAGGTACATGCCACTATGCCCAGCTGATTTTTAAAAAATTTTAGTAGAGACAAGGTCTCGATACATTGCCTAGGCTACTCTTTAACTCCTGAGCTCAAGCAATCCTCCCACCTTAGCCTCCCAAAGTGCTGGGATTACAAGCATGAGCCACTGCACTCAAATTGATTTTTTAAGGCAGTCAAGAGATATCTAATATCCAGAGTCTTCTATTAGAATTCTATGTACACTATTAGCTTTTAAAAACCAGTTTTCTGGTATAAAAGTAAGATACGTTCACTATCAAAAACCTATGAAGATAGAGATAAGCTTTAAAATGAAATAAAAATATTTATAAAAAATTAAGATCATAAATCTCTTTTTTTTTTTTTTTTTGAGACGGGCTCTCTCTGTTGCCCAGGCTGGAGTGCGGTGGTGTGATCTCAGCTCACTGCAACCTCTGCCTCCCGGGTTCAAGTGATTCTCCTGCCACAGCCTCCTGAGTAGCTGGGACTACAGGCATGTGCCACCACACCCGGCTAATTTTTTGTATTTTTACTAGAGACAAGGTTTCATCCTGTTAGCCGGGATGGTCTCCATCTCCTGACCTCATGATCCGCCCACCTCGGCCTCCCAAAGTGCTGGGATTACAGGTGTGGACTATCACGATAAATCTTAAACAAATATGGGATAATTTTAACTTAAGTGTTTTCCCACACAGGAAATACTTTTTTTCAATGGCTGAATAAGGGGTCAAATAAGAGGAAAAAAATTTATGGTATATTATTAATTTATTTAACCATTCTTGTAATACCAGGCATTTGTGTTGGTTCCAAATATTTTTCACTATTATAATGAGCACCATAAATAATATTCTTATATAAAAATTGAGCTAATTTCAGAATATTCCTCTGGGAAGAGTCCTCCAAGTGCTGTTACTTTACAAATAGTATTGTCATGCTTAATGCCTTTGATTCACATTGCTAAATTATTCCCCAGAAAAGTTTTACTACTTTAATTTTCTACTACCAGGGTAAAAGGGTATTATAATTTTCTCTGTGCTTCTCATTTTCCAAACTAGAATGACACATTTCTTGCAAGGATTTCTTTTATAGTTTCATATACATATTTATATACACACATTCACATATATATACATATAAATACACACACACATATACTATATATTTAATTTCAATAGCTTTTGTGGTATAAGTGGCTTTTGGTTACATAAATGAATTGTATAATGGTGAAGTCTTTGATTTTAGTCTATCACCTTAGGTCAAATCACCAGCAACACTCTAGGAATGACAACAGTTTCTTAGACATTATCTTCATTACTGTTGTAGCACAATTAACACATGGATTAGTAATATTAACTAGTTGTTTCTGCTATATTCAAGATCCAAGACTTTGTGCTTGATAGCCCTCTAATGCATTTGCTCATTAGGGCACGCTTTAATCACATCACTAACAAAGTCCTTCAGTCATTTTTGGTTGAAACCATTAGGATATATATCCGCACTGCAGAATGTCCTGAATAGTACTTTTGATCTAGAAAAGAGTTGTTTGCAAAAAATTAAATAAGATAAAATGAAGACAAAGAATTGCTGACTAAATGTAAACCCTTCTATTTTGAGACATCAGGGAGAAAAACCAGCAGAGTTAATGTTTATTAAAAAACTGAATCTAATCTATACCTGCAGAGTTCCATAAAGAGCAATAAAATCTACTGAAAAAGTTACTTAGTTGAGTGAAAAGGAACTACTGATGCCATACTGACTGAGAAACTTCAACCCAATTTCCATTCCCTTAATTGAAATTGCAACTTTTATGAAAAATTCTATAATTCTGAGGGGGGGAAAAACACCAAAGTGGTGTT
This sequence comes from Symphalangus syndactylus, assembly GCF_028878055.3. Taxonomy (NCBI): domain Eukaryota; kingdom Metazoa; phylum Chordata; class Mammalia; order Primates; family Hylobatidae; genus Symphalangus; species Symphalangus syndactylus. Next base: position 98,793,014 of record NC_072425.2, read on the forward strand.
TAGTCAATCACTACCCAATACATTTTTTAAAGTGAGATGTTAACAAGTATGCATGTGTAATGTAAGTTATCAAGTTTTCTTAAATTTTATTGTTTTTTAAATAATGATGTGACAGGGCCTACACCTAGGTACCCACATCAAAGCTAAAACTGAAAATCTAATGCTACAAAATTCTTACAAAGTCTATTTTGGCAAGTTACTTCCTCTATCCAACTACACTTGGTATGTTCTCACAGGTGCAAATAAACTTTGAACTCATTTTACGTGGAATAACTTTATGACATTCATTCGTAATAAAAATGTATCCTCTTAAAGTTGACAAGAATTCATCTTTTAGACCACTGAGTCTATTCATATTTTGTTTCTTTGTATAATCAGCTCTAGTAATATGCAACAAAAGTGACAATCCAAAGTATGGCACTTTTTGAGTTACATGCAATTGGTAATTTCTATGTCATAAAGCTTTCCTGATTATTGACATGTCATTTATGATCAAAGGGTACTAAGAAGAAAAAACAGGACGACAACAATGGAGAAAAAAAAATAACTGTAAAGAACAAACAAGATCATTTTTGATAATACAGCTAAATGATTTTGTATATCACAGTTAGCATACAATGTAAAAGGGGGAAAGCCATGTTCCTAACATATTTAATTAATTTAATTTGAAAACAGAGAGTCCTATTATAGAATTTAGTGCTTGGTCACTCTTCCCCTACACTCCTATCCTAACTTTGGTTTCTTTTTAATGAAGAAAAAGAAAGTCAGCAAAACAAAATGCCAACATTAAATCATTTTGCAAAATTTTATGTCAAAAAAAGTAACAGGAAATACACACATCAAGGGAAAGGTTACTATTCTTCCAGAACATCTTTTCACTTGGTTCATGGTTCATTCTTCTACATAACTGTGCAGGCACTACGAATGGCTTTTTTCTCTAGGTTTAATGTGGCATTTGAAAGATTATGGCATTTTCAGGAAACCACAATGCGGTGATTTTAGCAGTTATCTGGCTGAAAGTAATGCTGTGATTCGGAATAACCGCTCGGCTTATATGCCACGGCAAAAGCCAGTTACCAAGGCATCTCACAAAGACAACCTAATTCTTGATATTTTATTAATAATACATGAGGTCAGTCTAGAGACAGACAGCAGAATTAGAAGAAGCTCCTTTTGAAAGGGCACATACTATATATATAGGTATATTATGTTTAGATTAAATCCTTTTAAGTTCATTGTAATAGTTAGAGCTCATTCAAAAACTGATAACCTTAATTCATCTTAGTTTAGGATAAATGTAATCACTCCTTGAAACTGTTTCACAGAAGGAATTTAGGTACTTAAGAATTAAAATAAAAAGCAACCATATATCATACATTAGTAGCTACATAGATAATAAATATGAGAAATGCTAAAAATACTTATGCAGATAATATAACTCATATTAATCTACATAGTTTAGTCCATTTAAAAGCTCAATTTACTTTGTTTTACAGAAAGAAAAAGACAAATTTTTCAGATTAAAACATTTTCTACTACAAAATGTTTCTTACAAACTTATCTCAATTAGTAATAAATGAAAAGTGACTGCCTTATAATTAATTCCCATGGTTTTCATAGCTATAGTCTAAAAAATATATAAATAATATCAACACTTTAAAAATATGATGGGTCAATAATACAAATAAAAATAGCAGTGTTGGGTAAGAGGCTTATTCTATAAATGACTCAGATTCCTTACACCTGAATAATACTTTGCATTTCTGAATTTCTTTCTCTGCTTAACTTCTGAAGCATTACAAAATCATGAAATTTGAAAATTAAAAGGGATTTTTAAATCAAGCTAATGCATTGCTCATTCTATGACTGAGTTAACTGGCTCGCAGTGAGGTTATTTGCATTTCTCATGGTTATATAGCCTCTCCCTGGCAGAGACTTAACCAAAATTTCAACCTCTTAATTTTAGCTCTATGCCCTCTCCCCACCATGTTTCCTAGTTAGTTATTGACCGAATTTTCAAGTGAGGTTCATTTTTTGTTATTCACTAAGATAAATATTAAATGCACTACCACTGCCCAGAGAAGAGGCAGATAATCATCCTGGTTTTCCTAGTTAACAAACCTCTCCATGTATGTCAACAATATTAAGGGGAAAATAAGGGTCAAGCTAATGACACACATGCCACCTAGAGAATAAGTGAATAAGGATAAAAAAGGGAAAAAAAAAGAGGTTAGATAGCTTCTCTTCTCTTTTGTCAGAAAACAAAAATGTGAAAGCATTTCTATTCAAATATCACAGTGTTAACTAAAATACCCACATGACACATACACTCAGGCATTTTAATACTTGAGAAAGATCAGTCTAAGGTTATGTAATTCTGAGGTTATGTCTTCCTGAAATTTAAGCCTCAGTTTCATGCATGCTGAAGAGAGAAGCAACTTAATGGTGCAAAACTTCTCAAGGGAGGAACAAACTGACATTTATTTTATGAAGATTCTGAAATAGATAATGTTCTTACTTGCTAAGCTTACTAAATTTCAAGGGACTGCAATTCTTTGCCTATTACCTTGTATTGCTCCACTCATTTAACTGATCCATCCTCTCAAAATATAGTAATAGTAATAATGATAATAAAAACAACCTCTAAGATCACGGGCAAACAAGAGGCTATGTATGAGGTATATCTGTTCTCCAAATTATACTCACAAAATGCAAATACAGTGTGCTTGAATCTGTCTTTTTTTTCTTTTTTTTCAGACGGAGTCTCGCTCTGTTGCCAGGCCGGAGTGCAGTGGCACGATCTGGGCTCACTGCAACCTTTGCTCCTGGGTTCAAGTGATTCTCCTGCCTCAGCCTCCTGAGTAGCTGGGACTACAGGCACGTGCCACCACGCCCAGCTAATTTTTGTATTTGTAGTAGAGACGGGGTTTCACCATGTTGGCCAGGATGGTCTTGATCTCTTGACCTTGTGATCTGCCCACCTCAGCCTCCAAAGTGCTGAGATTACAGGCATGAGCCCCACTGCGCCCAGCTGAATCTGGCTTTTTTTTTTTTTTTGCACTACTGGTTAGTTCAAATGCTTACGTTTCTAACATTTTTACATAATTATGCCTATATATTCAGAGGTTTCTTCAATTTATAATTAGAGCAATAATATGTGTTGATCTTTAAGACAAGACAAAGGGACTACAAAAGCATTTAGTAAATAGATGACCATAATGAACATTACTAACGACCAAAAGAGTAAAAGTGTAGATGGTAACATACTATGAATTTCCCAAACAGCAACTTTCATAAATATAGATAGTATTAAATATACTATATATGAATTAAATATGACACATGGCATTTCAATATGTGCACATACAACATAAGTACGACATATATATTAGAATTATATTAATATACCTAAGAATTATCTGAAAAAGGTGTAATCTTGCCAAAAAAAAAAAAAAAAAAACATATTTGAAGGCTGGGCAAGTGACTCATGCCTGTAATCCCAGAACTTTGGGAGGCCAAGGCAGGCAGACTGCTTGAGAACAGGAGTTAGAGACAAGCCTGTACAACATTGCAAAACCCCATCTCTACCAAAAATACAAAAATTAGCCGGGTGTGGTGGTGTGCACCTGTAATCCCAGCTACTCAGGAGGCTGAGGCAGGAGAATTGCTTGAACCCGGGAGGTAGAGGTTGCAGTGAGCCCAGATCACGCCACTGCACTCCAGCCTGGGCTACAGAGTGAGACTCTGCCTCAAAAAAAAAAAAAAGAAAAAAGAAAAAACATATCCAAGATAAGCATCTCTAAAGAAGATTCAGTTCCCAATCGGTGTGATGATCTTCATTCAAAATAAAATATAAAAAATCCAATGATATCTGAAGTTAAAAAGCAGACAGTACATTTTAATAAAATCATTTAATATTAAATAAAACTAAACAGCATGCTTAGAAGAATAGAGCTTATAGCACTGAAGCCTCAAAGAACAAATATATTATTGAAAACCATAAAATAAAGAAAATAAAACAACAGATATGATCACAAAAGGGATGCCACCATTTAGCCTTTAACAAACTACATTTATCAAACAAAGTTTTACCAACCACACTGTTCAAATGTAAATTATGCTGAGACTACAGAGGTTAAAACCATGGACTCTGTAGCCAGACTGCATGACTTTGAATCTCAGTTTCAACACTTTCTAATTATGCAACTTTGTCGCTCTGTTGCCCAGGCTGGAGTGCAGTGGCACGATCTCAGCTCACTGCAAGCTCCGCCTCCCGAGTAGCTGGAACTACAGGCGCCCACCACCATGCCCAGCTAATTTTTATTTTTTTATTTTTTTGGTAGAGATGGTGTTTCATTGTATTAGCCAGGATGGTCTCGATCTCCTGACCTCATGATCCACCCGCCTCAGCCTCACAAAGTGCTGGGATTACAGGCATGAGCCACCACGCCTGGCCTAGCTATGCAACTTCTAAGCAGTGACTTAAGCTCTATACTTTAGTTTCCTCATCAATTCAAAGGAGATATTAATACTGCTTATTTCATAGGGTATCTAAATGACTTAATACATGTATATAAGATGCCTGATACATATTGATATAGTTTGGATATATGTCTCCTCCAAATCTCAGGTTGGAATGTGACTTCCAGTGTTGGAGGTGGGCCTGGTGGGAGGTGTCTGGGTCATGGGAACAGATCCCTCATGAATGGCATAATAATAATAATAATAATAATAATAATAATAATAATAATAACCTCTTTCCTTCCCATGGGAATGAGTGAGTTCTTGTTAATTCACACAAAAGTTGGTTAACAATCTGGTGCTTCCTCCTCTTTCTCTTGCTTGCTCTCACTATGTGATATGCCAGCTCCCCCTTTGCCTTCTGCCATGATTTTAAGTTTACTGAGGCCTTGCCAGAAGCAGATGCTAGTGCCATGCTGCTTGTACAGCCGGCAGATCCGTGGGCCAAATAAACCTCTTTTCTTTATAAATTAGCCAGCCTTTGGTACTTCTTTATGGCAACACCAACTAACACGGAAAATTGGTACCAAGAAGTGTAGTGTTGCTATAAAGATGTCTGAAAGGCCAGGTACAGTGGCTCACACCTGTAATCCCAGCACTTTGGGAGGCTGAGGCGGAAGGATTGCCTAAGCTCAGGAGTTTGAGACCAGCCTGGGCAACACAGTGAAACTCCATCTTTTCTAAAAATACAAAAAATTAGCCAGGTGTGATGGCATGTGCCTGTAGTCCCAGCTACTCAGGAGGCTGAGGCAGGAAAATTGCTTGAACCTGGGAGATGGAGTTTGCAGTAAGCCAAGATCATGCCACTGCACTGCAGCATGGGTGACAGAGCGAGACTCCATCTAAAAAAAAAAAAAAAAAAAGATATCTGAAAATATGGAAGCAGCTTGGGAACTGGGTAATGGCCAGAGGTTGGAAGAGTTTGGAGGGCTCAGAAGAAGACAGGAAGACAAGGGAAAATTTGGAACTTCTTAGAGTATTGTCAAGTGGTTGTGACCAAATGCTGATAGACATGGACACTGAAGGCGAGGCTGATGAGGCCTCAGATGGAAATGAAGAACTTATTGGGAATGGAGTAAAGGTCACCCATATTATGCCCTAGCAAAGAACTTGGCTATATTTTGTCCATGCTCTTGGGATCTATGGAAGTTTGAACTTAAGAGTGATAACACAGGTTTCTGGTAGAAGAAATTTCTAAGCAGTGAAGCAGTTAAGATGTGGCCTGGCTGCTTATAACAGCCTATGAATCGATACAGGAGCAACGAAAAGACTTAAAATTGGAACTAATGGGGCCAGGCACAGTGGCTCACACCTGTAATCACTTTGGGAGGCTGAGGTGGGCGGATCACGAAGTCAGGAGATCGAGACCATCCTGGCTAACACAGCGAAACCCTGCCTCTACTAAAAATACAAAAAATTAGCCAGGCGTCGTGGCAGGTACCTGTAGTCCCAGCTACTCAGGAGGCTGAGGCAGGAGAATGGTGTGAACCCGGGAGGCAGAACTTGCAGTGAGCCGAGATCATGCCACTGCAGTCCAGCCTGGGCAACAGAGCAAAGCTCTGTCTCAAAAAAAAAAAAAAAAAGGAAAGGCATTTTCAGGAGAGGAATTCAAGGTGGTTGTGGAGCAACCACTTGCTAAAGTGATTAGCATGACTAAAAAAGAGACAAATGATAATAGCCAAGACATGGGGGAAAGGGATTGAACGCATTTTGGAGATCTTCAAGGCAGTGCAGCCCATCACAGGCCCAGAGGTCTAAGAGAAAATAACATTTTCAGAGGCCATGCCTGGGGCTCTGCTTCCTTGCTCAGCCTCAAGACACTGCTCCCAGCATCCTGGCTGCTCTAGCTCCAGCTGCTACACAAAGAGCCCCAGGTATAGCTCACATCACCAGGTACAGCTAGCTCGGACCACCAATCTGGCCTTGGTGTTTTCCACATGCTGTTAAGCCTCCAGGTGCACAGAATGTGAGAGTGAAAAAGGCTTGGCAGCCTCCACCCAGGTTTCAGAGGATGTATGAGAAAACCTTGGTGTCCAGGCAGAAAAGCCTGTTACAGAGACAGGGCCTTCACACAAAGCCTCTACTAGTGCAGTGCGGAAGGGAAATGTGGAGTTGGAATCCTCACACAGAATCCCCACCAGAGAACTACCTGGTGGAGCTGTGGGAAGGGTGCTGTTGCCTTCCAGACCTTAGAATGGTAGAGCCACCAGCAGCTTGCACCCTGAGCCGGGAAAAGCCACAGGCATTTAACTCCAACCAACGAGAGCAGCCAAGGGCGCTGAACCCAGGAAAGCCACAGCAGCAGAGCTGCCCAAAGCATTTGGAGCCTACCCATTGCACTAGTGTGCCCAGGATGCAGGATATGGTATCAAAGGACATTGTTTTGAAGCTTTTAAGGTTTAATGTCTGCCTGGCTGGGTTTTGGAAATATGTGGGGGTCTACTGCCTGTTTCTTTTGGTTAATTTCTCATTTTTGACATGGGAATGTTTATCCAATATCTGTACCACCATTGTATCTTGGAAGTAAATAACTTGTTTTTGATTTTACAGGCTCATAGATGGAAGGAACTTGCCTTGAGTCCCCAGTAAGACACTGGATTTTGGACTTTTGAATCAACGATGGAGTGAGTAAAGACTTTGGAGGACTATTAATAAAGGACAATTGTATTTTGCAGTGCGGAGAACATAAAATTGGGGTGGGGGGGAAGCAAGGAGTGAAAGTATATAGTTTGGATGTTTGTCCCCTTCGAATAACATGCTGAAATGTGATCTCCAATATTGGAGGTGGGCCTAGTGGGAGGTGTTTGGGCCATAGGGGCAGATCCCTCATGAATGCTTGGTACTAAACCCATGGGAATAAGCAAATTTTTGCTGTTAGTTCACATGAAAGATGGTTGTTTAAAGGAGCCTGACACCTCCTCTTTTCTCTGTGGTTCACTCTATGTGATATACTGGCTCACCCTTTGCCTTCCACCATGATAGTAAGTTTCCTGAGACCTCACCAGAAGCAGATGTTAGTGCCATGCTGCTTGAACAGCCTGCAGAACTATGAGCCAAATAAACTTACTTTCTTTATAAATTAGCTAGCCTCAGGTATTTCTTTATAGCAATGTAAATAGACTGACAGACACAATAAGCACTATATATGTTATATCAGAGTTGCTGTTGTTTGCATATACATAGCCTTTACCATTTTTTGTCCACTGTGCCAAGCCCTTTACTTGTACAGTATTATTTCATCATCCAGACAATCTATGGAGTAGGTACTATTGTTTATTGCTATTTTATAGATAAGGAAGGTAAAACACAGGCAAGATAAAAGCAGAGTTCACAAATAACAAAAGAAGGTTTAAAACCATGATATAGTTTGGATACATGTCCCACTCAAATCTCATGTTGAATTCTAGTCCCCAGTGTTGGAAATGGGACCTGATGGGAGGTGACTGGATCACAGGGGTAGATTTCTCATGAATGGTTTATACCATCCTCTTGGTGCTGTTCTCACGATGGCGAGTTCTCAAAAGATCTGGCTGTTTAAAAGTATACAGCATCTCTTGCATCTCTCTCTTTGCCCCTGGCCCCTGCCACATAAGATGCCTTTTCCCCCTTTGCCTTCTGCCATGATTGGAAGTTTCCTGAGGCCTCCCCAGAAGCAGAAACCGCTACGCTTCCCTTACAGCCTGCAGAGCCGTAAGTCAATTAAATATCTTTTCTTAGTAAATTACCAGTCTTGAGTATTTCTTTACAGCTATGCAAGAATGGACTAATACAACTCAGCAGGATGGTTATAAATCCTCATACTTAATCATTCATTTTACAGTACTGCCTCTCAAAATAATAGACACTTTAAAATGTAATAGAATCTAGGCTCTTAATCTAAATTTAGCAGGCTTACTTTTTTAATATCCAAAATTAAAAGTACTGAGTTGAAGAATGAATAAAATGGTGTAATTTTTTTCATATGAGTCACTTTAACATTTCTTTAATTAGAAGTTCTCTTATTGCATTAAATTAGTTGTGGAAATAAAATCTAATGTATACATAATCAGAAACATGTCTCAGGGATATGAGAAACCAGTGACAACATTTGCAGTGGTTGCCTGACGCTGGAAATGGGGGCTATGACTGACTATAAACAGGCATAGTAATTTTTGAGGTGATAGAAATACTCTAAAAACTGGACTGTAACGATCGTTAGACAATGACAAATGTACTAAAAATCATTAAGCTCTATACTTATAATGGGTAAAATTTAATGGGATGAAAATTAGATCCCACTAGAGTTGTTTTAAAAAAAGGAAATATCTGCTATTTATCAAAGGAAGTGGGTGTTTTAAACTGACTTATTTTCTACTCCTTTAGGTAAATGAGAGAAAATGCAACTGGAAAACTGGCTTCCATTCTAAGATATTTAAGCAAGAAAAATAATCATAGTCTACATAATCACAGAGTAGCTTGGAAGAAGATGCTACTGAGTATGTTACACAGGAGCTTGTGATCAAATGTAAATAAACAGGTAACATGGACTTGGGAACATGGAATATATAATCTTTGAATATCATAGCTAGTGTACTAGGCTTCAGAGAGGTTACAGCCTAAGGTATTCTCCTAAAATAAGAAAAGTGAGATTGAAAGAGATTAAGTGACTTGCTTAAAATTACAAAGCTGGCAAGTGACAAGCTTAAACTAGTTGCGATCTCCTAACTCTCAGTGCAGTAAACAACTACCACAAAAATAAATTTTAAGAGTTAATCAAAAACCACTATTTGTCACCTATTATTTTTGCTTCAAGAAGCATACACGATTTTTAACTTTGTACTCAGTAATTTTAAAAGTTTTTATATTTTCAAAAATAAAACAAATCAGGAACTATTTAAAGAAATGTCCTTGCCCAAAAAGAAATTATAAACTATTTTGATTGTATAGAGTTGCAAAAATATACAGATATAGCAGTATATCAGTAAATTAACAAGCAGTTATTCTGAATTAACTGCCTGAGCCATATTGTATTAGACTATCACAGTCATTAGAAATAAATGGAAGGCCCAGATGCTATACTCACGTCGTGGACAAAGTAAATTAATTGACAGACAATAATGACACAACTTACAAGCAAAATGGATCACAGCATGACATGGGATTTTATGAGGGTTCCAAGGACAATCAATGTAAGACGATCAATATGGGGCCATATAAGTTAGGAAGAATACATGAAAGAAGTAAATACTGACGTAGGCTTAGAAGGAAGAAGAAAATATGCTCAAATACATTACAGAAAGCAGGAAAGTCCTATGCAAATAGTTACAGTGAACACTGAAAAGGCCAGCATGACTAAAGAAAATACCATGGTGCTGACACAGAAGAAAGAAGCAACTGGCAAATGAGATGAAATCAATACATTCCGTGAAAAACACAGCTTAGCCGGGTACAGCGGCTCATGCCTGTAATCCCCCCACTTTGGGTGGCTGAGGATGGAGGAATGCTTGAGTTCACAAGTTCTACACCAGCTTGGGCAACACAGTCAGACCCCATTACTACAAAAGATTAAAAAATTAGCTGGGCATGGTGGCGCACACTTGTAGTCCCAGCTACTAAGGAGGCTGAGGTGAGAAGATCACCTGAGCCTAAGAGTTCAGGCTGCAGTGAGCTGTAATCATGCCACTGCATGCCAGCCTAGGCAGCTGAGCAAGACTCCATCTCAAACAAAAAGAAAAACACAGCTTACCAAAAATGACACAAGATGAAAGGAAATATTTGTTCTAAAAAATGAATTTATTATCAAAAACATTTCCACGATGAAAACTCTAGGTTCAGATGGTATCACCAGAGAATTCTATCAAAATTTAATGTACAAACAGTATCTTAAACAAATGCTTTAAAAACAAAGAAGAAGGGAACACTTTTTCCAACTCTATTCAGAAGGCCAGTATTATCTAATAAACAAAATGTGATACTTCTACCAGAAAATAAATAAGTAAATAAATAAATAATAAAACAGCTGGGCATAGTGGTGTGGTGGTCATACCAAGCCATGGTAGTAATTCCAGCTACTCAGGAGGATCACTTAAGCCCAGGAGTTTGAGACCAAGCCTGGGCAACAAACAACCAATCAAAAAAAAAAGAGGAAAGACAAGAAAGAAGGAAGGAAGGGAAAGGGAGAGGATGGAAAGGGAGGGGAGGGGAGGGGAGGGGAGGGGAGGGGAGGGGAGGGGAGGGGAGGGGAAGGAAGGAAGGAAGGGAGGAAGGGAGGAAGGAAGGAAGGGAGGAAGGGAGGAAGGGAGGAAGGGAGGGAGGGAGGGAGGGAATACGTTCACAGAGAATGAACAACCCTTATCAAAATATTAGCAAATAAAATTTAAAAAAATACATAAAAGAGGCAATACATCAGACCAGAAGGGTTTATCCCAGATTTGCAAGGTTGATTTGAAGCCTCCCTGGGAGAGAGGAAATGGAAGAGCCCAGCAAACACTGTTCAATTCCCTGTGCCTTATCGACCTCCTTATTAAGGAGACTTGAAGGCACTTCTCCATGCGGACTCAGTACTTTTCTACTTCCTACTCCTTCCCCATCTCCCTTCTAGAAGCCCCTGGGTCCATAAAACAGCAGGAACCTTTGTTTGGGAATCCTTCAGCACTAAGACTAAATTTCACCTCTAAGTACAAGGGTATGTGTGGTGTGGGGTGCTGGTTGAGGGGGGTGGTGTATCTGCACTTATCTTCCTGACTCTTGCCCACTGCTGTTCAGTGGGAAACAATGTAATACTCGGGAGCCAGCAACCTTTCCTGACTGGCTTCTTCCTGATACTACCAGAATAAGAAAATAAAGTTTTGTTACTTTGAACTTTGCTTGTTTTCCTAATTGACCACCTGGCAGCTCTAAACTCTAACAGAAAACAGAAAACTTTAAAGATAACCTATACAATAGCATCAAAAATATTACATTCTTAAAAATGCATGTAATAAAAGATATGCAAGATTCCTAAACTCAAAACTACAACATCAGTGAGAAAAATAAAGACTATCTGAATATCTGACTAAATGGAAAGATATACCATGATCATAAATTGAAAGATGCAACATGGTTAAAATGTTAATGTCCCCCTGCCCCAGCCCCCTCCCCCCCAACCAAATCCCATGTATTCAACACAAAGCCTATTATAATCCCTGTAGACTTTTGTTCTTCAGGTCTCTTAAAAAATCAATTGTGGTAAAATATACATAGCATTGACCATCTTAACCATTTTTAAGTGTACAGCTCTGTGGCATTCACATTCACACTGTTGTGCAACCATCCCCAGCATCCATCTCCAGAACTTTTTCATCTTTCCCAGCTGAAACTCTGTACCCCTTAAACACTAACTGCCTATTCCTCCTTCCCCCTGGAAACCACCATTTTTACTTTTGTCTCTATAAATTTGACTACTCTAGGAACCTCATATAAGTGGAATCATACAGTATTTGTCCCCTTCTGTAACTGGTTTATTTTACTTAGCATAATGTTCTCAAGGTTCATCTACGTTGCAGTATCAGATTTTTTTTTTTTTTTTTTGAGACGGAGTCTCGTTCTGTCGCCCAGGCTGGAGTGCAGTGGTGTGATCTTGGCTCACTGCAAGCTCCGCCTCCCGGGTTCACACCATTCTCCTGCCTCAGCCTCCCAAGTAGCTGGGACTACTGGCGCCCGCCACCACGCCTGACTAATTTTTTGTATTTTTTAGTAGAGACAGGGTTTCACCATGTTAGCCAGGATGGTCTCGATCTCCTGACCTCGTGATCCACCCACCTTGGCCTTCCGAAGTGCTGGGATTACAGACTTGAGCCACCGCGCCCGGCCCAGAATTTCATTCCTTTTTAAGGCTGGATAATATTCTACTGTATGTATGCTATGGTTTGGATACCTGTCACCTATAAACCTAATGCTGAAATGTGATCCCAATTTAGGGGGGTCCTAATGGGAGGTGTTTACGTCATGAAGATGAATCCTTCATGAAGACATTAATGACCTCCTCAGGGGTGTGTTCTAACTCCATTAGTTCCTTTGATAGCTGCATATTAAAAAGAGCCTGGCATCTCCCCCTCTCTTGATTCCTCTCTTGTCATGTGATCCTTGAACATACCAGTTCTCCTTTACCTTCCACCATGAGTGAAAGCAGCTTGAGGTCCTCACCAGATGCAGATGCCCAATCTTGAGCTTCCCAACAATGAGAATTGTGAGCCAAATAAACATTTCCTTTATCAATTATACAGCCTCAGGTATTTCTTCTTAGCAACATAAAATGGACTAAGACAATATACATATATACACTACATTTTGTTTATCCTTTAATCCATCAGTGGAACTTGGGTTGCTTCCACCTTTGGCTATCGTGAATAATGTTGCTATGAAAACAGGTGTTCAATTATCTGTTTGAGTTTCTGCTTTGGGTGTACAGCTAGAAGCAGTATTAACAGATCAAATGGTAATTCTGTCTTTAATTTTGAGGAATTAAAATACTGTTTTCCATAGTAGCTGCAAATTTTATATTCCCAAGGGCAATGTACAAGAACTCCAGTTTCTCCACATCCTTGCCAACACCTGTTATTTTGTTTATTTATTATTATTATTATTTTTAATGATAACTAGCCCAATGGGTGTGAGGTGGTATCTCACTGTGGTTTCGATTTACTTTTCCTGAATGATTCGTGATGTTGAGCATCTTTTCATATGCTTGTTGGCTATTGTATATCTTCTTTGGAGAAATATTTTCAAGTCCTATGCCCATTTTTAATGGGGTTGTTTCTTATTGCTGAGTTGTCCAAGTTCTTTATATATTCTCAATCACTTAACAGAAACATGACTTGCAAATATTTCCCCCTATTCTATGGGTTAACCTTTTTACTATCTGGTGATGGTGTCCTTTCACACACAAAAGTTTTTAACTTTGAATTTAGTCCAACTTACCTAATTTTTTGTTGCTGTTATTACCTATGCTTTTGGTGTTATGTCCAGGCTTTCCTTTTTAAAATGAAAATGGACAAGCTGTTTCTAACACTTACATAAAAATGCAAAGGATCTAGAAAAACGGAACAGCTTACCCCACAGCCTGAGTAATCAAGAGTTGGTCTTGGCACAGGAATAAATACGTGACTCAATGGAATATAATAGAAAGTCTAGAAATAAACCCACACTGAAAAAGCCAACTGGCATTTAAAAGTGGCACCAAAGTAATTTAATGTGGAAAGGCAAGTATTTTCAACAAATGATACTGGAAATCTACATGGGGCAGATAATAAACAAACCTTCCTTAACTCTACCTGAAACCATATACGAGAATTAATTTCAGATAGCTCACATAAAATATAAAAGCCAAAACTACAAAGCTTCTAGAAGAAAACAAAGAAGAAAGTTTTTGTCACCTGGACCTAAGCAAAGAATTATTAGATAGGAAATAACAATAACCATAAAACAAAACATTGCTATGCTGGATATCTGCAAAACTAGCAACTTCTGCTCCTTAAATAATACCATTAAAGAAAATGAATAGGCAAGCCACAAATAAAAAAGAGTATGTATGCAAAATATATATTTGAAAAAGAAATTACATCCCAATTATATTAGTAATTCCTACCACTCAATACTAAAAAACTCTATTTCTTAAAAAATAGGCAAAAGAATTAGTTCACAAAGAAAGACATACTGCCAGTGAGCAAATAAAAATGTGCTCAATAAGCCAGGTGTGGTGGCTGACACCTATAATCTCAGCACTTTGGAAAGCCAAAGTGGGAGGACTGCTTGAGCCCAGGAGTTCAAGACCAGCATGGGCAACATGGCGAATGCCTGTCTCTACAAAAATAAAAATAAAAAACTAGCTGGGTCTGGTGGCACGCACCTGTAGTCCCAGCTACCTGGGAGGCTAAGGTGGGAAGACCACTTGAGCCTGGGAGGTTGAAGCTGCAGTGTATCATGTTGTGCCACTGCACTCCATCCTGTGCAACAGAGTGAGACCCTGTCTCAAAACAAAACAAAAAAAAAGATAAGAAAAGAAAAGAAAATATGGTCAACATCATTACTTATCAGAGTAATGAGAACTAAAACAACAATGGGATACCTCTACACATTTATTTAATGGCTAAAATCAAATAAAGGAGAAAAATGCCATCTGTATAAAACTATAGAAGAAACAAAACTAATCTATGGTGAAAAAAACATAGAAGAGTCGTCGTCTTTGACCTTTCTGGAGCAATGAAAATGTTCTGTATCTTGATAGAAATTGGGGTTACATGATTGTATGCTTCTGTCAAAATTCACCAATTTATTCACATAATACATATGCATTTCATTGTATGTAACTTTTACCACCCCCAACCCACACACACAGGCCAAACAACTATTAAACTTGGTTAGATTTACCTTGTTTTACAGTGGTTTGGGCTGGCAATTCCAAAACCACTTTCTGCATATTTTACGCTTGATTTTAAGCTGAGGCCTAAAAGTTAGCAAACCATCGGATGAAACGATTTATAAACACTATTTCTAAGAAATAGTGTTTCTGTTTATGTTTGTTTCATCATTTCATCATTACAAAATTTTCAACTTTAGGGAAGTTTATTGTTTATCTAGTTTACATAGTCTAGATTTAAGATCTGTAAAATAAGGCATTTATAATGAGGTTTCTACATAGTTACAGTCATTTTTTCAGCCTTTTAATTTTTTGTTGCCTACATCTAAATTACTAATACTGTGGTCCATTGAAATGTATATTCAAAAATATATATATCAGCAAAGATGATGTATTATAAAAGTTTAAATAGTGGTAACATTTGCCCTTTTTGTCTACTTAACTTTGATTTAAAAAGGAAAGAAAAATATCTTTGTTAATCACTGCTCAGGCTGGTTTCTTTATACATTCTAGCACTATTCATATATTAAATATTGACATCTTTAAAGAGCTCTACTTCTATTATTAAGCTGATTCAACTAAAAAGTGTAGCTTTTTAAAAGCTAGTATCATTGAATAAAAAGGTTTTCAAAAACAATAATAAAATAAAACTTTCAAAACTAAAGGATACCCCAATAAAGTAATCTCTTTTTTTAACGATATCAAAAAGCTTAAAAAATAACTGTTCATGGGACAGGCACAGTGGCTCATGCCTATAATTCCAGAACTTTGGGAGGACAAGGCGGGCAGATCACCTGAGGTCAGAAGTTCGAGACCAGCCTGACCAATATGGTGAAACCCCATGTCTACTAAAAATACAAAAATTAGCCAGGCGTGGTGGTGTGCACCTGTAATCCTAGCTACTTGGGAGGCTGAGACAGAAGAATCACTTGAACCTGAGAGGTGGAGATCGCAGTGAGCTGGTATCACACCACTGCACTCCAGCCTGGGCGACAGTGTAACTCTGTCTCAAAATAAAAAAAGAGAAGAAAAAAAACAAAAAACTGTTCACTGAACAAAATAGGTATTTGTGAATATTTTCTCAGAATAGTAAGGTAATTATGTTAAACACTACAGAATGTAGCAGAAATAGATGTTATTAATTTTATTGAGTTTCAATTTTACTTAACTATTAGATGACACTATTATTTGGTAATCATATCAGAATTTCCCTGAAAAGCAACTGCTTCGATAACAGTTACTTTAAAAATAAACGTAAAAATCAAAAGGACAGTTAAAAAGCTACGAAAATAAAGTTTTAAAAAGGTCATAATTATATTCCTTTGTTTAAAATTTTCAAGTAATTCCCAATGCTTCATCAATTTGGACTTACAATGCCAGGCTTTTCTTCCCTTTTCATGTAGATCCTGTTAAAAGAGTTAAGTGGCAAATTCTTCAGGCTAAGAATTTTAGAAAGCCCCTATGTCTTCAGAGACATCTTGCTATACAACTTTATGTCTGCCCTTTATATTAAATCTAACATGAAAATTAAAAAGATCGAATATCTTGCCAAAGATTCCTTAATGTGACTAACGACTGTGGAAGTGCTTTTTGTTTAGTGACTTGGGGCAAAGATAGAGCTACACAAAGATTAGTAAAACAATAATTATTCTTTTAAGATACTTTGAAGGAAGAAAGCCAACTTAAACAACCTATACCAGAAATAACAGTAGTCGAATTGGAAGAAAAAGGTATATCACACAGGTTGTCAGGGTGACATGAATGAATATACTTTGCCATACTTAATTGAAAAAAATACTAGAAATCCAAGCTCTGGAAACAATCCTTTAAAAATAATTATTGTATAATACTAATCAATGACTTAGAAATAAAAAACAAAACAAAACAAAAAACTTATCCAGGAAATTGTTGGCAGAGTTAAAGAAGAGAAACAGAAGTTTATCTAAAAATGTCCTTATGCAGGAAATATGTTTTTAATGCATTTAAAATACATTAGAAGACACAAATCATTTTAAGAACCTATATTTGTTTCTTAATTTTAGTTTTTAAGTATTATAAATAACATACATTTGCATCATCACTTCAGAATCATGCTATTCCTACATGAAAATGCATATTTTATCACCATTAAGAGTGAGTATTATATGATAAACTACACAAGAAACACTAATTTAGCAAGTCTATAATCAAATTAAAATAACTAAATTTGTTTTAAGAAATTGACCAGGCTTGGCACGGTGGCTCATCACTGTAATCCCAGCACTTTGAGAGGCCGAGGTGCGTGGATCATCTGGGGTTAGGAGTTCAAGACCAGCCTGGCCAACATGGTGAAACACTGTCTCGATTAAAAATACAAAAAATTACCCGGGCATGGTGGCGCACGCCTGTAATCCCAGCTACTCGGGAGGCTGAGGCAGGAGAATCACTTGAACTCAAAAGGTAGAGGTTGCAGAGAAAAAAGATTGCACCACTGCACTCCAGCCTGGGCAACAAAGCAAGACTCTGTCTCAAAAAAAAAGAAGGAAAGAAAGAAATTGACCAAATGCAATCCTAACTAATCTTAAGAGGGACAAGACTGGTTTCATTTTGTTAAATTTAAAATAATCCATTTTTAGTGACCTAACGTTTTATGAAAAATAGTAACTAAACTTATAAGCAATTTTAGCTTTACTCTCAGTCTAATCAAATCTCAGAGGGAAAAACTCCTACAATTACGACCCAGGAAGTCTATAAGCCTCCATACTAGTTAGAACAGAAAAGTTAATTAAAAATAAAAAATCAAGTCTCAGCTACTCGGGAGGCTGAGGTGAGAGGATTGCTTGAGCCCGGGAGGCATCCACTGCACTCTAGCCTGAGTGACAACGAAAACAAACACAAAAAAATTATAATCAGAATGAGAGACTAATATTTGAAATTAAAATGTAATATATATGAATTCTTGCTGGTGTTCCTAATAATTTATGATACAAACAAATTTAGTTGGGGAGGATGCACTGACAAGCCAGATTTTTAAATGTAAAATAAATAAAAGTGCTAACAACAGTATTTAGAGACCAAATTGACACCCTACCATTGTTATCAAAATGGTTCAATATCTATATAATTTGCCATATACTCAAATAAAGGGGAGAATCTGGCAAGCATTTAATAGTGTAGAATTAGCTATAAAAGTGAAATAGCTTAATAGATCATTTCCTACCCTCAATGCTTCTGAAAAATGGCCACAGTACAAAATAAAATTAAAGATGCTATTTAAGAGGGCTCATGGATTCCAGGGTTCTTAGCCTTAGGAAACCTTTCTTCTCTCTCTCCTATCTCTGATTAAGTAATAAAATGTGCCACATTGAGTTTATATAGTTAAGATAAAATTTGAGGTTTAGAAGTTTGGTGTTATTCCTAATTTGATAGTTCGATAAAGACTGAAAGAGAGACAGGCCCACTTCCTTTTCATATACGTTCAAGGAGAGGAATCACTTCATCTCTACTTTTCATAGATTAATCAATTATTCTCAAATCTATTTCCTCACTTAAAATACAGGGGAGGAAAAACTATCCACTACATTTTAGTGACAAAAAATCAATTGTCCTTTATCAAGCCCTTTAAATATCTTCATCAAACATTATATTTTATGACTCAATTTGCTCTAGAAATTATAATAGTGACAGTTTTTATTAATTCAGCAAAAGAATATTCAGTCATTACTTATGTAGAGTTCATTTACCAAGCATTTTCTGATCATTAAATGTGCCATGAACTGTGGAAACAAAAATAAATAAGGTATCACTAAGTAGTTCCATAACTACTTCCAACAAAGACTGACCTATCACAGACAAAGCCGTTAAGACTTCCCAATTCCATGAAATAGTTTCAATTTGACCTTTAGCATTTAGATTGCATTAAATAACATAAAGAAATATATATTTAGTTGAGAACTTCTCAGATAATTTCTAATTAAATTTTAAAAGCAGATGGCAAAAAACTTGCACTTAAAAAAATAAAATTCCCTGAGATGCTGTAAACCTTCAATCTAATCATTTTAGAAAACATGTAATGACAAATTTCTTTTTGTCTCCTAGATTTTAGACAAAATTATATACAAAAACAGGACATGTACATTTTCTGACATAACAAATAAGTATTTATTATAACTGGAAACATATTTACCAATTGTGACCTTTACTTCAATGCACACATACATGTATTCTTTGTGTTACTAAATAATACCACTGTTCTAACATTTTATATGGGAAGAACCTTACTACCACTCAGCAATTATTCATAAGGTACCTAATGAACCACGGTATGATTGTGATCATGTACAACAGGGGGAAAACCAAGACACAGAAATGCTAAATTACTTGCCAAAGTCCCAAGAAAAACAGGCAAAGCAGAAAATAACAGTTGAAACCTACTAATTACAATGTACTGACAAATTGCATGCAATTGTTCAATGATACAAAAAATTATACATGTAAATTCACAAGTAAACATACACAAATAACTAAAAAAGCAAGGACAATTAAGAAGGAATTTTCTACATAGCCTGAATTACATAGAGAAGTGTGGTTTAAAAAATCAAAACTGCTGAAGAGCAGGTTCTAGTGAGATATAAACATTAGTTTAAAAGAACTTAAGTAAACACAGTATATTAAATAAAAGACTAATTGTGACCCATGAAGTTTAATTTTAAAAGAGAACCTAACAGATATACACATATGTCTGAGTAAGCGCTGAAATATATCTGTAGAGAAAATAAATCCTTATTTAAAATATCTTATTTGAAAGTTAAAAAAATAGCATGTATAGATAGTTTTAAGATGCAATGTAATAAAAAAGTGTAGACTTTTGGGGGGTGATTTTCAAACAATAACAGTGCCAATTCCAAAATACGAGATGCCAGGGAAAATGGCAGATATTATATGAGATTACTTTTATTAAACATATGAAATTTTATATAAAATAAAATTCTTTAACCCAAGAAGAACAGTGCATAAACAATGTATTTTTTTTTAAGATCACATTATAACCAAAAATATTTTATGGCATTGCTTTTTATTCAGCTTATCTTGTCCTAAGAAATATTAAAATATAGTATCAATAAAACATTTAATTTCCTCTACATTACCTCTTTAAAACTTTGCAGACAATTTACGATATTATCTTCTTAATAAGGCAAAACCAAGGAAGGGGACTTTGTATATCCATTATTTTAGAGTAATAAAAATATCTTTACCTTCCAGGAGACTTTCACAAAATTCCAGACATTGGCATATTGTAATAATGCAATTAGAAATAAAAATTTTATGACAGAAACTAAAGAAATAAGTAACATAGAGTAACACTATTCAAAAATCTTATCAAAAT
This sequence comes from Symphalangus syndactylus, assembly GCF_028878055.3. NCBI lineage: Eukaryota > Metazoa > Chordata > Mammalia > Primates > Hylobatidae > Symphalangus > Symphalangus syndactylus. The sequence goes on from NC_072425.2 coordinate 98,813,275, forward strand.
TAGAAGAAAGATGGCACTTTTTTTATTAAACAACTAAAATATGACAGGTTGGAAATCTATCATAAACTGATTTTCAAAATAAAAATTATATTTCTCAGGTTCCTAATTTCCAATATATGACAAAAGCAAAACAAAAAAACTAATAAAAACCTATAAGTCCTACAGCAAAAAGGCCTCAATCAATCTCATATTAAAAAAAAATTTAGTAAGACACAGTAGATACTCACACAGGTTCAAATAATTAATAAAAGGATCACCAGCTCTATAAGTTTTTAACTACTGTTTCAAATTAATCGTAGTCCTCAACTCCATCCTCAACCCCAAGGGAATTTTCCTGAATTAAATTTTTGTTCATTATATAAGATTGTTATTTTTTTTCTTTATTTTTGTTGTTTCATTTACTCCATTATGTTACCCTTATGCTTGGGATTTCATTTTCGACATACTGCAAAATTTATACTGTTGTCAGAATTATTCAGGTGTATCTCCTGAACTTGGAACTACTTACTACTTTACCCTAAATTTTAATAAACTTAACCTTCAGGATAGCTCCCAAGACACTCTACATGAACTACCTCAAAAAAAAATTGGCCAATTATTATAAACTTTCTTAACTTTGTTGAAGGACTTTGTCTTTCTCTACTTTAATTTTTACTTTATCTTTCTCATTGATAGCATAAAAAACTCATAAAATTTAAGACTTCATGCCTTTCTTTGAGAAATTAAGACAAATTATATTTTTAGTGACCAAAATAGATTAAATCATTTGGAAGTAAATATTTAAAAACGTATAACAACACTAATATATTTGTTTTATCAATATGTTTATTCTTTTTGAAATGTTTAATTTCTGTGTCCTCAGTTAATTTAACAGGGCTTTACCAGAAGACAATTTTCTAAAGAAATAAGAATGGGTTCCCTTACAAAGTCCCTATAAGAACTGCAAGAACTTTTGTGACACTGCCCTTTGAAAGTATGATGCCTCTTGTAAATTAGCTCTCTTTTTGTTCACCCACTCACTCCGCCATCTCACCCAGAGCTTTGATCAATTACTTCATTTCCGCTAAAATTAGCAGCCTCTGGACCATTGGGAAAAGCCAATGTGCAGCATCAGCTAAGATTTCTGATTAGCATTATGTCTGATTAAAAAACAAAGTACCAAAACGAAACAAAGAAACAAAGACAAAACAAAAAATAAAATCAACCTAGGCCATCTTTTCACCTTTCTTTATTTCGTAAGGGAGAAGCATTTAACACATTTGTTTTGATAAGCAATAAGAAAGTGCTAATTAAGTTCTTGTCAATAAAAAGTCTGTCTTCTCACCATTGCTTCTAAATTTCAAACATTTAGAATATGCTAACAGAGCTTAGTAACTTTATTGTTTTATGACATAAAACATAATAATCTTAGTACACAGTGTTTAGATCAAATTACTTTTATGGCCTCTATACAGAGAGCATTGTCAATTTCTCTTGTCAAGAGAAAAATAATTCCCTGTGTTAAAAATGCAGATTATCACTCTTATTTACATTTAAATCCAGAGTATAACCATGTGTGAGAGGTTAAGAAGTGGATGAAATCTGTTTCTGAAGTACTGTTTCCACTACATAATATTTTAAGAAAGGTCCTATCCGGCAATTGTTTTTTCATTTTTTCTGTGATGAGAAAATAAATATAGAACTTTCATCCCCTAAAGACAAGGGTTCAGCATCCAACTTACCTGACAAGATTTTCATTGTCTCCAGTTCCCTTGCAAGTTGCACATTCAGTTCTTAAATCTTCAGCCTTGGGCTTCTTTTGCAACACAGACTGTCTTTGTCTTCTCTCTCTAGGAACTCTTTCCTGCCATACAAGGGATAATAAAACAAAACATAACAAAACAAAATAAGGATATGAGGGAATCAATTTTAAGCCAGAAAATTTCTCAAAGTTAAGACTGTGTAAAAGTGCTTAACTTATTCCAACCTCATGTTTTTCTTCATCAGGAACAAAGCTTCGTTTTCGTCCTCTGGTTCTCTGGAAAAAAAACAAAAGAAACAAAAAACAAAAATCCACAGTATATCTAATGTTTAATTAATGATAAAAATAAATTTCCTCTGTTAAATGTTATTGCTTAAGTTAGGCACTTGCAAAATTAGTTATTTCTAATTAACACTAGATTCGACTACTGCATTTTGTTACTATTTATGCCATAGGAAATAAAAAGTAACAAATTAAATATACTTTACAGTGCTTTACTTTTAAATAAACATGTATCTGACAGAAAAAAATGAATTCTCCAAAATTATTTTAAAGGATTTTCTCCACACTTCATAATTGTCCATAATTATGATTTACTCAGAGCATTTAAATTTTTATAACTTATGACTTACATAGCTGAAATGCTAAACCTGGGATCATACTACACACAGTTTGCCTACATATATGCATGTGCATACATGTTTATGTAAAGAAATAATTCTTAAGCAGCCAAAAAAAGTAGAAGGAAAAGGTCTCACATATCCAAAATCCTAGTTAACATAAAACTAATTAAACTGCCATATAAAATGACATTTTTAACTAATTTAGCTAAAATTCACATCCTATATTTCAGAATACATATACCATTTGAAAGAATGCATACAAATGTTTAAAAGAACTGTAACTCATTAGTATTTGCAGCCAGTATGTGAGAAATCACCAATCACAGCACAGACCAATGTTCCTTAGAGACTGGAAGAGAATGCAGGCACTGCTTCCAAAAATTACTTTGACAGCTGAGATCAAGGAACATTCCCAAGCTAGAGTAGGTACCAAATAATTCTAAACAGAATTACATTATAGTATAAATATATTAATATTTTCTTACATTACTGTAATTTCAATTCTTCATGATACCAAGTACACTGTTATTTAATACCATGGCTAACTGCTTACCATTTAATCTGTCCCTAGATAACCAAGAGTCAACTAAATTAGTCATTCAAAAAAAGTAAATTTATAAACTATGAATCTGTTTACATTTATATTGCCAATCAGTATGTTTTAATTGTATCATGGAAGTAAGTAGGAAGAAAAATGAAGACTACATCCAGGAAAGGCCTTTAAATGCAGACCCTACATCTACAATTCTTACTTCCAAAGAACAATACTGAGACTTGCTCCTCAAAATATCAATCATGACCCATAAGCACTGGCATCACCTGAGTGTCTATTAGAAATGCAGAATCTCAGGCTTACTCCGACACACTGAATTAGAAGCTATCTTTTAACAAGAATCCTAAGTAGGTCAAATACACGTAAGTTGAAGGACACCAGAGTAGAAAGGTCCTTAACAACACTTATTCAAGTTCTAATTGAAAACTTATGGCTAGTAATTTCTATATTCATCTCCTTTCCTTCTGTGCCACTCTTGCCCTTTAATGCTTTATTTTCTGTCCCCTTACAAAATTCATTCCCAAATTGATAAGGACCATATCATATTCATTTTTCTACACCCAATTAAACTTAACACAATGCTTATGACATACTCAATTAACTTGTTTTAATAAAATAAATTTATAAGTGGTTAAATCAAAACTAATGAATGATGATACTATATAATACAAATAAAAAGATCTGACTGACAAGCCAGGCACCATGGCTCATGGCCATAACTTCAACACTTTGAGAGGATAAGGTGGGAAGACTGCTTGAGCTTAGAAGTTCAAGACCAGCCTGGGCAACACAGAGAGACCTTATCTCTACTAACAATAAAAATGAAAAAATCAGCTAGGCATAGCTGTGAGTGCCTGTAGTCCCAGCTACTCAGGAGGCTGTGGTGGGAAGATAACTTGAGCCCAGGAGATCTAGGCTGCAGTGAGCCACGATTGAGTCACTGCATTCCAAGCCTGAGCAACAGGACGAGATTTTGTCTCAAAAAATAAAATAAAATAAAAATTTGACAAAAAGTTTAAATTATTTTTCCCTAATTTGGTACTCTATTATTTAATTTGCATAATGTATATTTACAGGGCTTTTTTCTTTTTTTATACAGAATCTCCCTCTGTCGCTCAGACTGGAGTGCAGTGGCAGCAATCTCAGCTCACTGTAGCTTCCGCCTCCCGGGTTCAAGCGATTCTCATACCTCAGCCTCGCAAGTAGGTGTGCACCACCATGCCTGGCTAATCGTTCCATTTTTACTAGAGAAGGGGTTGCCATATTGGCCAGGCTGGTCTCGAACTCCTGACCTAAAGCGATCCACCTGCCTTGGCCTCCCAAAGTACTCGGATTACAGGCATGAACCACTGCACGTGGCCTACAGGGCATTTCAATAAGATGTTCCAAATTAGTAACCAATATCAAGTGGAAAATATTCAAATTACTCATTTGAGTTCTACGAACTTCTAAACAGAATGTGCAAAAGACTTCCACACATTTTCACATTTTTCTTCATCCAACTCATCTTTTGGGTAATGAACTAGCAAATGTATCATCTAGTTTTCCATTAATTTTTCAAGTATGTATTTTAATGCTGCAAGTTCATGTTTTCAATTCTTTTAAGGATGTTTATTTATCATTTTGATAATAACTTAAATCTTCAAATATCTGGTATGACTCCATCAATTGAAACTCTCTTCATACCAGATTGCAATTAGCATCATATGGTATAATGCCAATTAGTGATTCAATCACATAATGGTATAGCTCCATTTCTCTCTATACTTATAAATTTCTTCTCATATATTAGGTGTATTTGTAATTATCTAAAATAGTCACTTTAAGTACATTTATTACCAAATGGTAATCACTGATATATTCATGTAATAATTTAAAATAACGCAAGACACATAAACAATTTCCAACTACAAAAACAAACTTGTTATAAAAATATAAAACAATATCATCTTAGAGCTCTGAAAAAGCAATCCAGAGAAATGACTTGCTGATGTCACACAGCTGGTAAGTTTCTGAGGTAAACCTTAAATTCAGTTATCTCAGCTGTCACTTCAGTGACTTTTCTTGCGTGGCTAATCCAAGATTAATAATTTAATCCCAAATAGAAATGAGCAAAATTATTAAGAATGCAAATCTCTTATTGCACTTAAATACTTAAACTAAACTGTAACATTGTGATGCCCAATGAAGATTTCTTACATTTCAAATGAAGTTAGAGAATTATACCCAATAAAGAGTAAATTCAAACTGGCACTATAGTCTACCTAATTTGGTAGCTCCATACTACATACCAACTTGATTCATTACCAAAGTAATTACAGCACTCTTATTTAGCATTTATCACATTACTATTTCCAAAGAAAAAAATAAAAGAGAATTTGATCCAAATATAACTATACAAAATACCAAGTCCTCCAACCAAGAAAATGTTGAAAGCTATGGGGTTTTTTTTCTAGTTTTAATGAAGTGGCAGCAACTATAACTATGAAAATTTATAACTACCTAACATCACAACAGACAAGTTATCTTGAAAGTAGTGTCCTTGAATGAATCCCGAAACATTAGCAGAATTTAAAAGAGGGAGAAATGGTACAAAAAAGCAAGAAAAACGAAAACAAGTTGGGCCCATCTGACAAATTTCAGTTACCAAAGAGCTTGTCCCATCTCAGATGAATAGAAGTATATATAACTGGGTGGTCCTTTTCTGATACATTTTGAGGCTGAAACTACTTTAGCAACAATAAAACAGTAGGATGAAAATAATATGTGGAAGAAGGAAGAATTTTACTTTTCAAGTATGTGCTTTAGAATGTAACACAGATACGTTACCTGGAAATTCCACGATTAATCAAGCAAGGGTGCAATTCCAAACTGATTCATTTTGACAGTAATTAGTTAAGCTATTAAAAGTAAATGAAAGTTTACAATGCATTCCAAATCTTGACACATTCCAATTTTTTCTGTTTTTTGTTTTTTTTTTAAGAACTTGATTTAGCTAGGGAACAATTACAACCTGAGCTGCTTAAATCACCTTGCTCGTAATCTGTCCGTGATAAACTTACTTGAAAAGAGGTGATTAAAAAAAATCCCTAGAAGAGATTGGCATGGTATTAGAGACAATGTATTTAAACTGAAAAGGTGTAAAATTATCTTAACTAGCAGGCAACTTTTAAATAGTTTATTCAGGCCGGGCACAGTGGCTCAGGCCTGTGATCTCAGTACTTTGGGAGGCCGAGGAGGGTGGATCACCTGAGGTAAGGAGTTTGAAACCAGCCTGGCCAACACGGCGAAATCTCATCTCTACTAAAATACAAAACTCAGCCGGACGTGGTGGTGCACGCCTGTAATCCCAGCTACCCAGGAGGCTGAGGCATGAGAATCGCTCGATCCTGGGAGGCGGAGGTTGCAGTGAACCAAGATCACGCCACTGCACTCCAGCCTGGGCGACAGAGTGAGATTCCGTCTCAAAAAAATAAAAATAAAAATAAGTAAATAAATAGTTTATTCATCAAAAACAAATAATTAAACATTTCTCTACCTTCTCCATCATTTGGACTAAAAAACATGTAATGTATTTTAATTAATTCTTTAGAGCTGAGGTTATTTTAATTTGCAATCAAGTCAAATGCATGATTCATTTGGCAAATGAACTAAATTTAAAACTAAAAGAGTCAGTACCTTAACATCTTTGATATCACTAAACTAGGCTTCACATATTCACTTGTGACCAGGTCACTAAATTTAACACTTGTGTTTTTGTTGACAAATCAATATTTATACAAATTAATAATTAAAGTAAGTCACATATGGTTAGATGAATCATAAGAAATGCTTCCCTCTGTAACTTCTATGTAAAAATAGAACATGCTTATTCATGGGCAAAATTCCAAAATCAATGTTAATTAGGACAATTAAGTCAACCTTTGAAAACCTCTGTTAAGCTAAATAGCATTAGATTTATGCTGGGGAATAAATGCCAGTAGCTTTCTGGCAGCTATTCAAAAATGCTTCAATATAAAATTTATTCTAATATATATAAATATATAATTCCTAAGAATATAAAATTATATGTATAGTATATATGTAGCAATATATAATAAAAATATATATAATTTCTAAAAAATATAAAATTATACATATACATAATTCCTAAAAATATTTGTCTTTCAATTATGAAACTATATTGAAAACAAGTTAAAGTTCATGAAATATTCAAAGAAAATTGCCATATACAAAAAACAAATTATGAACAAGGTGTCATCTGTTTCTGTTGGCTACCAGTAAACAACCGATGGAATGGAAGTCACCAAAAGTGAGTGCTTTCCCTTTGGTCAATTGACTGCAGAGTTTCTTTTTATCTAATTTAGCTTATGTTAACAGGGTTATGAAAATATATGGGAGAATAAAAAGAAAATCATGACCAATTTGTCTTAACTACTATAAACTGAAATAACTATGGGTCTAACGATATATAATAAAATATGTATTCTACATTACAAGTAAGTGTTGCTATAAAAACCTTCTCAGAGATAATGGTATATACAAAATAAGGAAAGTCTTGAAAGCTCCACCTATTCTCATCTTTATTTCATACTCCTGGGAATAAATAAAAGTGATGGATTTCCAAGAGGCAAAAAGCAAAACAGGAGTCTCAGGGTTCTGAATAAGATTACTTGAGCTAAGGACACACACAGAGTAGATCTCTTCCAAGTAGCCAAAGTGAGTTCTAGTTCACTACAAAAACTGTTTGCCAGGGTTTCTTCTAAGAATCTATGACAGACAGAGGTTTTGTAATCTGACTCGTACCTCAGAGGTCACCTTGAGTCTGATAATAGAAAACTCTGGTATGTAAAGTCCCCACAAATAACCCTTCTGTCCCAGAACTGTAACAATTCAGTTAGTATAAGAATGAGTAAAATAAATATGAACATAATGTACAGTAACCTTTAGTCACTTCAATAGAACTGAATCCAAATGCTTCAACATTTTTCCTAAACTAGCACCTAAAAAATATTTATATGAAACATAACTCATATTTTCAGATTCTCAAGACTTAAGCTTAAACATTATTAAATAGGTACTTAGTATATGCATAAAATTAGTTAAAACATAAATGTAATAAAAATAGGCTCTAGGATATTTGATTGTCTCTCAAATAAAGACTGCCACTTAGAACAGGCTAGTGGCTCACATTGTTAAGTGCAATGGAAAAACAATTAAATGTGTTTAAATCCCCTTCTGAAATAATGATCTAAAAGAAATAATGCATCCTGAAAAACAATATGGTTTTCAGTCAAAGCTGCTAAAAAGCATTTTGACTATTTATTGCATTTATTTTGCAAAAAAGAAAATATACAAAACACAACCAGAATTTGTAAGTCAGGAAGAAAGATCTCAGAACTTCAGAAAGAGTAGATGATGCATGCATGTGTGTAAGAACAATGGAAAGACAGGTCCCAACAAGTCCTTTGGCACTTCTATAAAAGATGAAATGTCACTACATGACATAGGGTGCAAAGAAAGCAAAAAGAAAATCTGAAAGCTTTCGAGTTACATTAGAGTATCAGAATATGTCCACAAGTATAAACATCAATTTTAAAGTAACTTCAAAAGGGATATGGGTAAGCTAATTTATATTTTCTTCAAAATTAATTTCTTTGCCTAAAAGTAAGTAAAAAGTTTCCACATAGAAAATAATGCAGAGAAAATGTCTAAATAACAAAGTACTTATTAAACAGAGCTATCTTAGGCTGCCTTTACAATAATTCTATAGTTTCAATGATGCAACATACGAAGAACGGGACCCATTCTTCTGTGGTAAACAGGGCAGTTGCTGTCTGCCAGGAGTTCAGGTCCATGAGCTTGGGGTATGTCATGACTGCCCTATGTATGTCATGAAGGTAAAATTTTCTTCAAAATCATGATAGAATAATAAGACTAACACGAAAATAAATTATACTTTGATCAATTTATGGCAGGAAAAATGAAAAACTGACAAAAATAAAAATACTATAATAACGTATTTCAAGACAGAATGTTCCCAATTGTAATACATGTGCTGAAATAAAAGTGTAAGTAGGAGGATATTGGGAGCAATAGTTTAAAAATGTTAACAACGGGAGAGAAAAATTAGTTATATATTGCAAAAGGTATTTACACAAGTTAGTAAGCTGTTGTATGCCTGGTCTCTCATAATTAACACTATTCTAAGAAACACAACTAGAACACCTCATTTTTCACCATACTACCTATTGATTAAAAAAGATAAATACAACTCTGAAACAGAAATAAGTAAAAACTTAAGGTAACAACAGGAACTCAGCATAAACGGTAAGATCAAGATCAAAATGACTGACCACTCTCTTCTGTATCTCTCATTCCTACATTCCTTGAACAGTTTAGTATGATACCTCACACCAATTGTCTGGTTTTCTGAATGGATTGTTGGAAGGCAGGCAGAAAAGATGAGAGGGAAAGAGGGAAGGTAATCACCATTAGTAGTTACTTTCAACTTTTATTTAGTATAAGCATAGCACCTAAGAAATCTGCTTAGTCAAACCCCATAAATTCTAATTCATTAATTCCAGAATGGGTCTAAAGTCTATACTAGCTCTAGGGTGGGTCCAAAGTCTACATTTCAACAAATAACCCAAGATGGTCCTAATGCAACTAATCGGTGGTCTCTGCAGCATCATTTCCAAACTTCGCACCACAGAGTACTCTACGTTACCAAAAAAAAAAAAAGTGTCTTACAAAAATGCTTTTTTGATAAAAACAAGTTAAGAAAAAGAATAGATAAAAGTAATCCTGTTTCTAAATATTAGGATTTTTTTTGGAGCTTCAACATGCATTGGAATTTCTACAAGTAAGAAAATAATCACACTGCATTTCCTGAAATTACTGGTCATGGACTCTTTTCCTGGTGTTTCACTGACCAAAATCTGTAATATGTCTAAAACTTTTAAACAAGAAAACTAGAGACAAAGAACAAGATGAAAGGAATGGAATTACATTAGCAAATTTTAAAGCTTCCTTATAATTCTAGGATAAAAATGCAGACCAGTAAAGGTGAGAAAAAAATAGAAGGATCCTTTAATATTAAAGAGTTCTCTTTTATCTCAAGTAATACTGAATTACGGGCAACAAAAATATCACTGTAATATACATAATTTCCCTCTATATGATAACTCCAAAGTTAAGGATGATAATACTAGTCACAAGGCTTTCTTGAAACAATAAACAAACTGGGAAAATAATGTTTCATAAGAGGATAATCTTTGTAGACAGACATATGTCTTCTCTAAGACATAACTCTTCTCTAAGATCTTAAGAATAACTGTAGTTACCATTTTCAAACAATTATAGAAAATATTTTAGAAATAGAAACTAGCAGGCTTATTTAACAAAGGAAAAGTCTCTCTAGTTCCCTTATAAACAAAATATATTTTTGAAGCCTAAAAAAAGAGTTATAAACAGTTGAAACTACAAATAAAAACTATTTCAAGTTGATCTACTTAGAGCACCCAAAATAAACTATTTCAATTATCTAACAGATAACAATTCTCAGATTTGCCTCATCAATTTTATATGAGCCCATAACACAAAACTGATTTAAAAAATCAAGCTGAATTCTCCTAAATAAGATCTTTTAAGTGATTATAATATAGGAGGTTAATACAGATTAAAAAAATTTTTTTTGAGAAAACTGTTACTTTAAGGAAAAAATTAAAGACTCTAAAATGAAACAGGTAACAAAACAAATGATGACAACTAACCCTAAAAATATCTTTATATCTCCCTTGTGGAAAGAAAGATTTTTGAAAAGTGCCTGCCTCGGCTCAAGCAAGGAAAGTATGCCCTAAGAATTCATAACTGTAAGCCAGCACTTAAAGGTTTGAAATTTACACTCCTGATGTAATAGAAAACATACACACCAAACTTTTATTTAAAATATTCTCAAGTTGGTAGAGGCCCCTCCAAGGTACCTGGTAAAAATGAACATAAATGATTTCCCCAGAAGAAACTCTTTAAAACCTGGCCTCAAAGAATTTGCAATGAGAAAAAGGTAAACACCCCAACAGAAAAATTGGTGAACAGCTTGCATACACATTTCCCAGAAAAGGAAATACAATTTACCAAAAATATGTAAATAGATGCTCAAAATCATTAGTACTGAGAGAAATGCAACATAAAATGTCAATATACTATTTTCCCTGCATCACACTGGAAAGCATTAAAACACTGGACAAAAGTTTGTGAAGCAACAGAAACATTATCCATTGCTGGTATGAGTGTGAACTGGTTTGGAAAACAATTGCAGTTATCTAGCAAAACTGAAGATGCAGATAGTCTGTAACTTAGCAAATCTACACCTTAATACATACACAAACTCCTTGTTACCATGCTGCAGGCGATATTTATAGGAATATTTTAAACAAAGCTGTACAGAATAGAAAAACATGAAAACAACCTAACTGCCCATCAACAAAGCAAAAGAAAAACTAGGTAATAATCTATTCTTTCCATAGAAAACTATACATTAGTGACAATAAATAAACTACAACTACATGGATCAGCATGTCTGAATCAAATCAACATAATTTTGGTCAAAATATCAAATTACCAGAGAAAAACATTTGATTCCATTCATATGAAATTCAAAACCTACAAAAACTATGTATTATTTATAAGTACATAGATTTAGAGTGTAAACCTCTTCTATAAAGAAAAAGAAGTGAATGAGAAATGTAAAGCTGAGTAAAGAGGTGGCCTCTGGGCTAGACAGATAAAGATGAGATTGTCGGGTTTACAGGAAACTTCTAAAGCTTTGGGAATGGTCTATCTTTTAAGGTGAGTGATGGATGCTCTGGTGTGTTCATTATATTATGCCTCCGACAAAATAAAAAACTACAAACACTCAGGTAAGCATGTGGTATATTTCATAATATAGAAAAAAATTGTTAAGAATAACCAATAGATGTCTTTTTCTTTGACTTCTGAGTATATGTTTGCCCTGTGTCTTTCTCACCCTCTTAAATTTTGGCCTCAGAATTGTATGATGCTTATGTTAAATAGAAAATAAACTACCGTGTTTCTTATCGGAATCTTCTTGGGTTCTGGTGGCACATCCTGTGGAACAAATTTCACTGGTTCCTTAATCTGCCTCCTTGATCGTTTGGTTCCATCTGGTAGGGTTTCCATGGCCATGTCTGCTTCCATGTCACTGCTCCCTGCCTGGTCACATTCTGAGCACTGCCTACATAAAGGGGAAAAATTTAAGTCATGTATTTATTATTATCTTCTGGCTTTAGCTATAGTTTTTATAAATACAAAATCCAGGTACAAGAATAATACATAAAAATATACACAGGTAATGTGATTACAGGGTACATAATGAAAAAACATTCAGAAATAACTCCTCTAAGAGTGACTACTGTGAATATAATATTTAAGGCAATTTAATGTATCCTGTAAGTATAAGAACACATTTAACAATGCTGTATGTTTAAATGAACCAACATGAGATTCAATACTGATTAAAAAGGTGGTTTCGCCAGCTGCAGTGGCTCACACGCATAATCCCAGCACTGCAGGAGACTGAGGCAGGATGATTGCTCATAACATAATGAGACACTGTCTTCACAAAAAAAATAGAAAATTAGCCAGGCTTGGTGGCACACGCCTATAATCTCAGCTACTCAGGAAGCTGAAGTGAAAAGGTCACTCGAGCCCAGGAGGTCGAGGCTGCAGTGAGCCATGATCGCAACACTGCACTCCAGCCTAGGTAACATGAGCAAGACCCTGTCTTAAATAATAACAATTTACCTTTGGAAAGCATGACTTTTCTTTAAATGACATATACTGTGATACCTGAAAATCGAAGTCCTTCATGGACCCTAACACTACTCCTTGTCACAGTTATCATATCTTTTAATTGTAGTCAATGACAAGTTGTGCTGAATATACTACTTAAAGAAACTATAGAAACAGACTCCAAGAAGTGTTGGGGGAAAAAAAGGTCATGTTAGTTGGTGGCCCCTACTACTTCTAAAAGAAGAAATATACATTTATTTACCAAAGGAATTTGTTAAAGTAGCATTTATAAAGAATTTTAATATGGGTAATATTAAAAATTAATTGAAACTAAAACTTTAGACAAGTGGTATCCAACAGAACTTTTTATAATATTAGGATTATCTACATATCTGCACTGTCTAGAACAGTGGCCACTAGCCACAGATGGTTACTGAGCACTTGAAATGTGGCAAATACCACTGAGAAAATTTCTAATTTTAATATTAATTGATTTAAATTTAAATAGCCATATGTGGCCAGTGGCTAACATTTAGACAGCAGAAATCTAAACAACAACTGCTGGAAATCTTTATATTGTCAATCATAAAGGACCATTTCAAAAAGTTAAAACCAGTTGTTAAAAGTAAATTTTTACTCATATTTTCTTCAAATGTAAAAGTGATCAAAAGCAAATTCTCCAAAAGTTTGATAGTATTCTCTTAATAAATATGATTATAATCTGAAAATTGTATTTGATATTTAGTTTATATATGTTCACATCAGTATATTTGAATGTAGCTTATAATTCTCATAGCAAGTATTTTCAAAGATTTATGATTTGATTTCATGTTCCACCAAAATTCACATCTTTCACTAATACTGTAAACTTATTAAACTAATATTTAATTGTCAAAGTGACAGCTTTAAATTTTGAACTCCAACAAGAGTTAAATACCAAGTACCATTTGTTTTGTTAATGCAAAGATATTATTCCTAAAATACAAATTAATCCTTAACGTATTAATTTAAATATCTTAAAATTTCCATTTAAGAATAGGTTAGCAAAACTTTTAGCACTAGAAATACCGATCAGTGAAGCAAAACAAAAATGTACATAATCATGTATTACTCAGAAAACTTTTATGTATCTATTGCTACACTTCATGTAAATATAGCTAGCACGTTATCCCCTAGATTGTCAGATTACCATCATTAACAAAGATACAACTAAACGAATATACTAAATTGCTCCTGCATTTGTCCCATATGAAAACATCAAGGACTGGTAAGAGAAAATACACACCTTACAGAATCTCAGAATTGAAATGATAAGTATATTCTGACTTTATTAGCAGAACTGTGAAAACCCCAGAAATGTTAGATATTGTTAGTTAACTAATAATAAATGCAACAGCCTTCAAAACAAATGACTAGAGAAATTATCAAATTATATTACAAAAAGGCACATTGCTTCACTTTTCAGCATTAAATTATAATCTTAATGCTAACTGATCATTTCTAGCAGTTGAGTGAAATGTAGTCAGTTTCTCAAACAGTTCTAATTTACATTTTTTTTTTTTTTGAGAGACAGTCTTGCTAAGTCGCCCAGGCTGGAGTCCAGTGACACAATCTCAGCTCACTGCAACCTCCACCTTCCCCATTCAAGCGATTCTCCTGCCTCAGCTTCCTAAGTAGCTGGGACTACATGCATGTGCCACTATGTGCAGTTAATTTTGGATTTTTTAGTAGAGACAGGGTTTCACTATATGTTGGCCAAGCTCGTCTCAAACTCCTGACCTCAGGTGATCCGCCCTCCTCAGCCTTCCAAAGTGCTGGGATTACAGGTGTGAGCCACTGCGCCAGGCTCTAATTTACTTTTAAAATATGTTGACTGTCTATTCACATAACAGGCAAACATAATGTTATCTAAATCCCCTAGGTATAGAAGCAAGTACCTTTTCAGATAAATCATTGTTTTGTTTTTTAAAAAAACTGAAATATTTCCCCTTTGCTTCTCTTTCGGTAGCAATTACCCTTGTCAGGACATTCTTTATTCTTATGTTCATTTCCATCCCCACTATAAATAATACAGTTAGGTGACAAAGAAATTTGGCTCTCTAATTCCCAGAAAATAGAAATGTTACACCCTGAACACCACAAAACACTGAACAACTCAAAAAATCAAAACAAATGTAACTGCCAATGCAGAATATATCCATTCCTATTTCAAGACAACTGCCACGTGATTGTTGCAGTAGATAAGAGTCTACACTGAGTAGACTACAAGAGTATTACGGACATAATACTTATTACCGATTCTTCAACAATCTATTAAACACTACAGTCTTCATCTTATAAATATCCTTTAAGATATGTAAAAGTGTTTCTGCTACATCAATTGGTACACAAGATGCTAAGAAATAATAACCTAGAATAAAGCCATGGCCTGTCTAATTCAATGAAATCAAATAATTCTTTTTTTCTTTTTTTTGAGACAGAGTCTTGCTCTGTTGCCCAGGCTGGAGTGCAGTGGCATGATCTAAGGCTCACTGTAACCTCCATCTCCCGGGTTCAAGCAATTCTCTGCCTCAGCCTCCCGAGTAGCTGGGATTACAGGCGCCTGCCACCATGCTCAGCTAATTTTTGTATTTTTAGTAGAAATGGGGTTTCACCATGTTGGCCAGGCTGGTCTTGAACTCCTGACCTCGAGATCCACCCGCCGCGCCCTCCCAAAGTGCTGAGATTTCAGGCGTGAGCCATCACGCCTGGCTGAAATCAAATAATATTTTAAGGAAAATCATGATTATCTTTCCTAAAGTCAAATACATACCTGGCTTCTTTCAATAATCCACTAAATTGCTATTATCTATTAATTTAGCTAAACTCACCTTAATTCTGTATATTTTTACTTCGCACGCTGTATTAGAGAATAGAGTCCTAAAATTTATAATTCCCATGGACAATACTGAAGATAATCTTAACCTTTTAATTCATCCAAGCCAATTAAAAATTTAAAGTATAATAAAAATCCATGTCAGGAATTTATGCAACAGAATAATTTTCATGTTGAAATACCAAGAGGTTTTTCTCTTTTCCCTTCCTCCCTTCCCCTCCCTCCTTCTCCCTCCCCCTCCCTCTCCCTTCCCTTCCTTTCCTTCCTTCCTCCCTCCCTTCTTTCCTCCCTTCCTTCCTCTCTTTTTCCCATCCTCCCTCCCTCCCTTTTTCCCATCCTCCCTCCCTCCCTCCCTCCCTCCCTTCTTTCCTTCCTTCTTTCCCTCCCTCCTGCCCTCCCTCCTCTTTTTCTGTCTTTTTTTTGAGATAGAGTCTCACTCTGTCGCCCAGACTGGAGTGCACTGGTGCAATCTCTGCTCATTGTAGCCTCAGCCTCCCAGGTTTAAGCAATTCTCTACCTCAGCCTCCTGAGTAGCAGGGATTACGAGTCCCCACCACCATTCCTAGCTAATTTTTGTATTTTTAGTAGAGACAGGGTTTCATCATGTTGGTCTTGAACTCCTGACCTCAAGTGATCCACCCGCCTCAGCCTCCCAAAGTGCTGGGTTTACAGACTTGAGCCACTGCATCTGGCCTTTTCTCAAGTTTCTATACCATCTATATGTTTCTAGCACCATGCAACTACAACCTATAATCAGAATGATGACCCAATGGGATTTCAGAATCTTAGTTACTAAAGAAAAATGTTTAATAGTGCTTAGACAAGAAAGTGTACTAATTTAAGCCAGGCACAGTGGCTCACACCTGTAATCCAGCACTTTGGGAGGCCAAGGCAGGCGGATCATGAAGTCAGGAGATCGAGACCATTCTGGCTAACACGGTGAAACCCCGTCTCTACTAAAACTACAAAAAATTAGCCGGGCGTGGTGGCACCCGCCTGTAGTCCCAGCTACTCGGGAGGCTGAGGCAGGAGAATTGCTTGAACCCAGGAGGCGGAAGTTGCAGTGAGACGCGATCGTGCCACTGCACTCCAGCCTGGGTGACAGAGCAAGACTCCATCTCAAAAAAGAAAAAAAAAAGAAAGTGTACTAATTTAGAGAATTTTATTTGTGTAAGTCAAAAAAAAAAGTGATTTTATGAATCTTCAAATGCAATATTGCAATAAATCCAGTAACATTCCACATTCCAAATAATTCATGATTTACTTTTTTCTCCTTCACAATTTATCTTTTTCAGTCATCAAGAACTCAGGATCCCACACCAGAGTTTTTTTTTCTTATGTCTAAGCTGTTGGCCATGTTTTCTCCTGTACTTAGAGGAAAGTCTTGACAGGTGCCTACATAAAACTTTAAGAGGTGGCTCAAATATCCTTATTCTCAGACAAGTAATACCTCAGTCCCTCCTACTTCTGCATTATGGGTATCTCTTTGAAGGGCAGGGAACAACATTTAACTCAACTTGTAAATTTTATTATTTTTGTAGTTATAATACCTGTATAAAGCTTTAATAGCAGATATATACCTGTTATTTCATATACAGTAAATGCCCCATTCTAATGCTGGAATTCCTACTAGCAGTTAATGGGAAGAAGAGGCAATAAAAAAAATTTAAATGAACAAATTATCAAGAAAAACAAAGGAAAAAACCCTCTGTAAACTATTGCTAGAAGGGTTTGTGTTTTCTTTTCATCATAAAATAAACAAAGACATATCCAAGGAATAAAAGGATACAATATTACTCAATTCTCTGTTAAATAATGTGTTTCAGAATATTCTTCAAACAATTGGAAAATGCAACACAAGTTCCAATCAGATGAGTGGAGGCAGAAATATAACATTAGTCTTCTAAAATTAAGAGATGATTAACTATTTGAACTACTTTAATAAATCAAGCCCATACCATTTGTATCCTACCAAATGTGTCTTCGAATTTAAGGCAGTGTGGAGATTGTATATTTTTAAAAACAACAACAGAAACCAAAATGACATAAACTAAAAATGAGACAAAATGCATTTTAAATACTAGAAAGAGGTACAAACAAAATAGAACCTAGATCACACCATCACTAGCCTCTCTATTCTCTGTGGAATTCTTCACCCACCTATTAATAATATTCTTTACTAGCGGGCCGGGCGTGGTGGCTCACGCTTGTAATCCCAGCACTTTGGGAGGCCAAGGTGGGCGGATCACGAGGTCAGGAGATCGAGACCACGGTGAAACCCTGTCTCTACCAAAAATACAAAAAATTAGCCGGGCGTGGTGGCGGGCGCCTGTAGTCTCAGCTACTTGGAGAGGCTGAGGCAGGAGAATGGCGTGAACCCAGGAGGCGGAGCTTGCAGTGAGCCGAGATTGCGCCACTGCACTCCAGCCTGGGCGATAGAGCAAGACTCCACCTCAAAAAAATAATAATAATAAAAAAATAAAAAATAATAGTAATATTCTTTACTAGCTTTTCACATCCCTGGCCCAACTTAAGAAGCCCCTAAGTTTTCCCCTCTCCTTCTCCTGGGCAGCAGAGCACAATTCAAGAAAAATCAAATAATGACATTTACTTATGCACTAAACATTCTTGCTACACAGCCTCAGCAAGTCAGTTTGATTTTTCCACAGTAAGTTGTTACCAACCATCTGCTGTCTTCTCAAGAGCCCATCATCATCCCAGGTCTCTTCCCTCTCAATAGACTCTTATATCACTGAAATATCTAAGCCTGTCCAAGGTGAATTCACTCAACTTCCCTACCCTCCACCAATAATTACTTCTGTATCTGTATCCATCTTTTCTTTGATGTCACATGTCTTAACCTGCCCAGCACAGTCCACTGAACTCTGGGATGGACTGAAGAAAGCATCCAAATCTAGAACTAGTGTCTCCTTGAAAACACTGCTGGTACTGGAAGAAAAGGCTGGATAGCAAGTGCTTAGAATAGTCATTAGAGTAGAATATGATAACTGAGAAGGCAACAGATTGTATAGTAATTAATTCTAGGTACAGTTTGCTTACAGGGTATTTAGTAGTAAGGGTGTTACCACAGGCTTGCAAAACATAAAGATAGCAAAAATAAACCAGCCATTCAGAAATATTATATCAGAAGGACCTGTGGAAGTTTAAGCTGAAGACTAAGGCACAGTCATCAAGTAAGAGTCCAGTAACAGGACCCTAGTGATCAAAGGAAATTTGATCACTAGAAACAAGGAGAAATTAAAGGACCCTTTCCCTAATGAAAGGACTAGTAAGAACAAGGTAGAGTCTAAAGCAGACGTCAGTCAGTGATATGCTAATAAATGTCTAACACTTGACCCTCTGGGGGGAAAGCCCTATTATGTAGTATTTAGTAATTTCTACAGTACAAATACTCCTAACTATGGCAATTTCAATTTCAAATTATCAACATGGCATCACAGAATGTAGGATGGGGAAAAGGGTGTGTAGTAGCAACTATCATAGGTTGAGCATCCCAAATCCAAAAATCCAAAATCTGAAGTGCTCCAAAATCCAAATATTTTTTGAGCACTGACATTACAGTCAAAGACAATGTTCATTGGAGCATTTCAGATTTCAGATTTTCAGATTTGGGATACTCAACCAGTAGGTACAATGCAAATATTCCAAAATAAAAACAAAAACAAAATCCAAATCACTTCTGGTCCCAAGCACTTTGGATAAGGGATACTCAACCTGCGTTTATCATTTTTTTTCTACCATCCAGATGCAACAGACTTAATAGTATAGATAATAGTAAAATGTGACAAAATATTTAGAAAGTGTGAAGTTTTGAGTATTTATTATCTTTAGTATAACTTCAAAAATAAACTGAAAATGTTAAAAAGCAAAAAGTAAAAACTGCCTTCCACATTTGAAGTACACTAAAGAAAAAACATAATTCTCTGAATCTTGCACACTCCAAAATTAATACACTCAGTTAACTGTTAACCAAAGCTAAGTTGATCTTAGATGCCAAAGGAAATATGATCACTAGAAACAAGGAGAAATTAAAGGCTTCACTATACTACAACATTAACTTCTACTTTTACTATGTTCTCACTCATAGGTGGGAATTGAACAATGAGAACTTACGGACACAGGAAGGGGAACATCACACTCCGGGGACTGTTGTGGGTTGGGGGGAGGGGGGAGGGACAGCATTAGGAGATATACCTAATGCTAAATGACGAGTTAATGGATGCAGCAAACCAACACGGCACATGGATACATATGTAACAAACCTGCACGTTGTGCACATGTACCCTAAAACCTAAAGTATAATAAAAAATGAAAAAAAAAAAAAACCACTAACACCAATGAAAAGGCTCTAAGTTGTTTAGGCCCTTTTAGAAGTGCTCTCACTAAAACACCTCAGGCTATGTACATTATTTCTTTTCTTTTCTTTTTTTTTAAATTTCAACTTTTATTTTAGATTAGGGGTACATGCACAGGTTTGTTACATGGGTATATTGCACGATACTGAGGTTTGGAATATGAATGATCCCTATCACCCAGGTAGTGAGTATAGTACCCAACAGTTTTTCAAGCCTTGCTCCCCTCCCTCCCTCCCCATTCTAGTAGGCCCCATCTTTACATCCATGAATATCCAGTGTTTAGCTTCCACCTATAAGTGAGAACATGCAGTATTTGGTTTTCTTTTCCTGGGTTAATTCACTGAGTATAATGGCCTCCAGCTGCCTCCTTGTTGCTACAAAGAACATGATTTCCCTTTGTGTGTGTGTGTGTGTGTATTTTTTTTAGCTGCAGAAACTCTCACACGCTGGAAACCAGAGCTCTGCAGGCTTAGCAGTATCAGGAGGGTCCATAACTTCATTTAAGGAGAGAACTGCATATCTCTATATAAGTTCATGGCAAAACATCCTGGCTCTGGAGACTACCAAACTAGCTTTCAATTTAAAAACTCACCCAGGAGGCTTATTAACATTGTTAGGATTTGAATATGCTATAGCAGTTTCTGAAGCACAGAAAAACCATAATAAATACATTCCACTCTATTTCAAAAGAACAGGCCAGTATGAATATCTCAAAACAAACTGATACAAAGAACACTATAAAAAACCAATCATGTGAAAATAGTGAAAAAATTTCAGCTTCCTAATCAAATGAACAGAGGTAGCCTTAAGTGATAAAACAATGAGGTCAAAAAATATGCCTAATGTATTTGAGGAACACACACACCTCTTGTACAGATTACCATTTAAAAATTTGGGGTTCACTCTTTTCTGAAACTGGAAAGGTAACTTGTATAAAAAGAATATTCATGTTCATTCCAAACTTTTCCATTTCCTATATTCTCCTTCCTATGAGGAATCATTCTATTAAAATCTGAACATCTGTCCCTTTCTTGGAGTAAAACTAAGAAAAGGATAAAACTCATTATAGATACTATAACCTTTATCAAATGTCTGTAGTGATTCGACATGCCTAAGTTAACTTATTTTTTTATTAATAAAAAAAATTCAGAAATGTTTATCAAATGTTTCTAGATTTCAAAGAATGGTTGAATTTAAATGACTAGCACAAATACCAAATACCAGAAGTAAAGCCTTTGACACTAATCCAAAAATAAAATATTAAATTGCAAGTAAAAGCATAGTATGATGGCAAATTTTAGATAAATTCAATTTCAAAATAACAATAAAGCATTTGAGAAATTCTTAACAATAAAACAAGAGAATTACAAGCAATGGACAGAATTCATGCCTTAAAGAAACTATTGCTAAGATAATAGCCACAATTAGTGAAAAATTCATTTCTCAAAAAAGTTGTTATAGATTTAGTCACATAATGCTATAATAAATACTGATGACAGTCAATTTTAAAATGTGCCAAATACTTTATTATGAACAAATATAATATTTCATCTTATACTGCTGAAACTGAGATTAAATCAATTCAAACATCTAAATCTCCTCTATTTTACTCACCAATAACTGTTTTTGGTCTTTCTTGGCATCCTTGTAAGAGGAGGATCCAGACATCCAAGATGGTAATGTAGTTTACAGGTATCACACAATAAAAGAAGATGCTGATCATGGTTCTTCTTACAAATCCCACAACTTTTAATAAAGGCAGCAAGTAAAGATTTCAATAATAATTATCATAGTGAAACGCAGTTTACTTATAGTATATTTTTTAAATTATAAAATTTCATCTTGATTTAACTTAATATTTCTTTTGTTGAGATAGACAATTTCTTTCATTAACACATCTTTTTACAATGTCAGTAACTGTTAGTTCTAAATACTTTTGAGAATGTTAAAAATAGCTTGGATCTGGTATAAATTTAAATATTACTAGAGTCAAACCTTCTAAAGAATTACATATATAAGGTATTTAGCCTCAACATCATATTCATTTTAATTTAAATTATTACTTAAAACCCATTTCACATTAGTTCATTTTTTCTCTAGACACATAAATTATAGAACAAAGTAATTTTCCAATTTTCTAAAACTATAAAAAAATTACTTCACAAACAGAATGTAGTTTATTTCCTACCATTAGTTGTAAACCTTTCAAAGAGTCTTCAACATGTAGATATACTACAAGTATACGTGAGTCTCTTTTCAATATTGGATTTTGAGTTTTAAAAATACACTAATTAAATTCAAAAGTAAAAAAATTAAAAACGTACACATCAATTGATATTTATTGCAAAGATTGTGGAATTTTGTGATTGTTACTATTATTTTAGGATTTTTTGGTTTCTCAGAAATCTAACTTCTCTTATGCAAAAAGGCAATTTAACTACACCTGCATACACAAGTACTATCACCTGAGAATCTAAAGTATATTTATATTTGGAATGTACAGAAAGCAATGATGGTTAGGTTTTTTTTTTTAAATACTCCTAGAAAATAGTCACACACACATACACACAAAGCCAAAATAAATAAATAAATAACCAGTACCTGGTCTCAGTAAAAAAGAAAAATCACTTAAAATATATTCTGAAACAAAAACGAATTGTAGTCATAAAAGTCAGAAGCATAGTGATATTGCCTGATGGTTCCAAATGAACCAACCGTGTTTGAAAAAGCTGGCCTGAGAATGTGCTAACACAATGTACACTAAGACAATGTGGGCTTTTCCCACACTTCGAAGAAGTTATTTGCTATTACTTGTAGAGGGAGCGCCAACAAAAAAATAGAAGGTAGTTATGGAGATTGATATTGTTGTTATTGCTACTATTTCTGAGAAAGAAATTTTGAGAAGAATATTTATGTATTTGCACATGCATAACATATATGTATGCATATACATAGATATATATACACACACATACATACACAGACACACACACACACATAAAAACACACCAGCATCTTCTAAACTTCTCTCACTTAATATAAATTATTTGGGAAAAAGTGAGATCATAACCTATTTATTTATGGAAAGAAGTCTTGACTACAATAAAATTACTATAATGGTGAACACTGAAAATATTGAGCAAAGAAAGTAAAAAACAAAAATACTTATGCAAACAACGTGATTGCAACTGAGCATCAAGAGAAAAAAGCGTAGAAACTCAAAATTAAAACTTACCTTCATTATCCACTATCTACAAAGGCAATAGATTCATTCTATGTATATATATGACACCCATCACTATCTAAAAAACAAACTCTACAATTCATTCAAGTAAAATAAAATATAAATGCCCATCGGTTATATTGTTTTAATTATTTAAGACAATAACCATAATGTTATCTAAAGTAATTTTCTAATTCCCCAAAGAGTACTGCTCATTTCCATAGAGTTTAGGTTAAAACAGCAACAAAAATCTCCTCTATCACTCAAACTGGAATGCATCTTTGATAAAATGAACTTCAAATGCACTTAAATTAAATTCTGGTATGGACATAATTCATTCTCAAATATTTGCAGGATCTTCTTTCTAATAAATATCAGTTTAAAAAAATACACAACATTATTCTATCATTATTAATTTCATTACTTGCCTATAGAGTACTGCAGGAAGAGTAGATGTCTTTTGTGTGCCTCCTTCTTTTTTACTTGGTTTTCTCTCCTTGGGTGCTCGCAAAATTGCCGGTATATTCAACTTCTATTGATTTGAACAAATGTAGTATATATTGTTTTAAGAAAGAAAGAAAAGCAACATTTTCCTCTAATTGCCACTCAAGCCAAGTAAATATAGTAGGATTGTTGGGGGAAAATCTGCTTTACCAGATTTTACATTGGCAAAAAGGATTAAAATGAGCTTTTTTCTAATAGTTATTTCCATTAGAAATCTATAATTACAGACTTTCATCAATTTTCAGTGGTACACTAAAACATAAAAATTAAACTTCTACTTCAGCTTTGAAAGACAAAGACACATATGTAGGAGGTTTAAAAAAAACAAAACACAGTACATTTGACAAAAAGAATATTGAGGCCGTTTATTTTCTTCAGCACACCAGCTATATTGGTGCTCCATAGGTTAATTAGAAAAATTATCTTATTGGACCAAACACTCCAACAAAGCAAGTGAGATTCTCTTTGGGTTTCTACTAATCTGTAATATGCTGGCTTCTCAGACAGCAACCATCTATCAAAGTCATTTCTCAGTGGCCTGGTGGGCCCACATCTGTTCAACCAACTGAAAAAAAAGTGTCATGCAAGCAGTATAAATGAATTCTACTTCTGCTGTGTATTTTACATTTGCAAAAGGAAATTTGCAAACCTCTGTTAAAAGTCTTTTAATAAATGAAAATGTCTTTTATGGTAGATAATATTTTAAACAGGAGATTCTTATGAGAAAAACTTGCAAATCAAGCCAAAAGATAATACTAGCTTGGCAAATAAACTAAAGCCTTATACTCAACATTAACTCCTCTAAATATTAAGTATAAAACATAATCTTCCAAAAATCCATCAACCAACCTATTAACAGGAACAAAGGCTGATCCTCCCAGAGGCAACTACTAATTCTCACCTTTTAAAACATTCTTTAGGATACAAGCCACACACATTCTTTTCACATAAAGCATCTTCAAAGCTGGTATAGCACAGTACAAATCAGTATGTATCACTTCATAAAATATCTACACAAGCTGTGTGATGAATTTGACTACATAAACCTCTAGAAAAAGTATAATGAAAAATATCTGCTCGAAAAGCTCCTTCACAAATAAAACTACTTTTTAGTGAAAGGACCACAAACAGTGGGTCTCCATCATTCTTAAAAAATATAAAAAAAAAAAATTTGTAAAAAACTTAATTTATCAATTATTTACACAGTACTAAAAAAGGCATTCAAAGAAATCCATCTAACAATAATTATTCAACACCAAAACCTTTAACAGACTAAAGGTGTTCATGAATAAAGTTTTTTTAATAACTACGATCACAGCTACTGTTGAAGGGGAAAAAATACATTTTAACATTAAAGTTTAAAAAACCATCTCTTATACGGCTGAAAACCAAATTAACATAAAAATGAATATCTCTAGTTTGCCTTTTTAAATTTTAAATTATACATCCAAAGAATAGAAAAAAAAAATACAGCATAAGGACAGGAAAGAAAAAAATGTGGCAAGGAATCTAAAACTGCTAAGTTAAAGAAAAGAATGTAGTAGGAAAAACTCATGCTTCAAGTCTTAAGCTTCATCACAAATGACAGGCCAATCAGTTAGAGCAAATGAAAAAGTTTTTTACACAAGATAGCTGTTGAAACAACCAAATTAAACTAGAGGTTCTCAGCAGGCAGCTTCCAATGCTCTAGGTGTATTTCAAGCAGAAATCATTATCCCAAAGGATTAGGCCCTGATCAAACAGAATTCTTCAGTCAAATGACAGTTGTATCAAAAATCTGTTCTTTGAAAATCATATAGGGAGCAAGAACCGAAGGAGACAGCAATTGGAAAGAAACTAACCTGCCCTGTGATTCTGCCTAGTAAAGCCCATATTCCTTGTCCTTCACTTCGAAGTTTTCCATTCAGGTTTTGTAGTTCTTCTAAAGATTCACATAGCTACAAAGTAAGTCAAATTAGTAAACTTCATTAAAATATCTGACAATTTAAGAAATACCTACATTTTTATTCCATATATATATATATATATATATATTTTTTTTTTTTTTTTTTTTTTTTTTTTTTTTGAGACAAAGTCTCACTCTGTCACCAGGCTGGAGTGCAGTGACACGATCTCGGCTCACTACAACCTCCACCTCTGAGGTTCAAGCGATTCTCCTGCTGCAGTCTCCCCAGTAGGTGGGACTACAGGTGTGTACTACCACACCCAGCTAATTTTTGTATTTTTAGTAGAGACAGGGTTTCACCATGTTGGCCAGGATGGTCTCGATCTATTTTTTTTTTTTTTTGAGATGGAGTCTCACTCTGTCGCCCAGGCTAGGGTGCAGTGGCACGATCCTGTGTCACTGCAACCACCACCTCCTGGGTTCAAGCAATTCTCCTGCCTCAGCCTCTCGAGCAGCTGGGATTACAGGTGCCCTCCACCACGCCCAGCTAACTTTTGTATTTTTAGTAGAGACGGGGTATTGCCATGTTGGCCAGGCTGGTCTCAAAACTCCTGGGATGGTCTCGATCTCCTGACCTGGTGATCCACCTGCCTCAGCCTCCCAAAGTGCTGGGATTACAGGCATGAGCCACTGCGCTCAGCCTCCATATATTTTTAATATATTCAAGCCACAATACCACTGAGAGACAAGGCTATCCAATTATTCAGCAGTATTTGTTGCTGTAAGCATTTTGTTTTCTGCTGGCATTTTTACTAATAATAACTACGTTTATACCTTATTTTACAGTTTGTTATATAACATCACATTCTGCTAACTAATCCTTGTGACTCTACCAAGATGTATTTCCACTATTTTCCCAATGAAAAAAACTAAGGATCATAGAGTTTTTGTGAGTTGGCCAAGATCATAGAACTAGCAAGAATCCCCAAGTCCTCTGAATCTAATTCCAGGTACTCTTTTTACTACACAGTGCAGCTGATTATTGGAAACGTACTTCCTACTATTTTTTTATGACTTAAAATGTTTTCTAACAGTAAGTCAATACCCATTTTATATGTCAAGTTATACTTGGTATGACATTTTAACCACATTTTGCTTTTATATTTCTTTTTGAATCTTTTCTCATTAGGATGAAGAGGTACATGAAAATTCAAATTTGGAAATTTTTATTCCAAAAATTGTAAGTCAAGGTAAATAATAATTTAAAGAAAAGTTTCTAAATTTTCTACACACTTAGAAAGTGAAGCTCTATAGCAATCTTTATTGGTTGGAAATAGAGAACAGAGTCAGGTGAGTTGGCCTCACACCAACTGACTTCATTTGTCAAGTCTGTGACTTGACTACTTGTGTGAACCTGGGCAAATTATTTAACTTCTTCAGGATTCAGTTTTCTCCCTGAAAACGGAAGCAATGATTATAACCTACACTATAAAGTTAAGCTGGGAATAAAATAATACACGTAAAGAGATCAAAATTATGCCTGGCACACAAAGTGCTCAGTAAGAGACGGTGATGATAATGAAGCTAATGAGGAGTAGGAGTTATAGGGAAGAGCCTAAGAGCTCCAGAAGAAATTAAAAATAAAACATAAAAGAAATGCCATACATTCACAAAAGAAATCATCAGTAAGATCTATCACATTATGTTGCATATTTTGTAGCTAACTTACCTTATTATATTCTACATGAAGCTTTTCTTGTTCATTCTCTAATTTATCTTTTATATTCTTTTGTTCAGCCATATTTTCCTGAATTTGAATCATGCGCATATTTCTCTCTATTTAAATGAAATATCCAATTTTACTTTAGTAGGAAGTAAAAACTGACATAGGAAGAAACTAGCTATAAAGATGATCACATTGATAAATCTACATAGTTTAAAACTTTTAAGTATATTCACAAAGAAATGAACCTAGCATTTTGTAAAAACCCACAACATAGGAAAATAAACATTCCTCTATGATATATGTAGCATGGCTAATAAATTTCTAAAAATTAACAGTATATCAAACATTTTCATTAACAAATTGTTCTCAGTGAAAATGTGTAAGTATCAGTGTCTATACTGACCAAAATAATAATTCACAAAATCTGCAGTGAGAGCTGGTTGCTTATGTTTTCTCCTTCCATCCACACTAGAACTAGTATCTGAATTGTCCACTGGAAAGATATCTGTACTGATCCCCATGAGTTCTGCTTTCCGCATAAGTTTACGAATAGCTGAAGCACTGCTGGTGAGTGGTCTGGGCAATTTTTCCCTTGGAACCCAGGCCTGGGGTCTGGTAGATCGAGCTAGTTCTGCTTTGGCACGATATTGCTGAAGCCGGGCATTGATCCTTGCCTATAAAAGAAATGCATTCAAATTTTAAAAGATAATGAAATGAAACATGTTCCTTAAGATTTTTACATTGGTTTTTATTCCCATGTTCACAGAAAGATAATCAGAACTTCTTACACCAAAGCAAATTATAGGTATGAATGATCCTTAAGGTATACTGTATAATTTTTGAGTTACAATAAACTATATCTGCCCCTAGTAACAACTGTCCTAACTTATAATCAGAGTTTTGAGAAACTAATTAAGCTGAAGTTTCTCTTCTTAATAACTGCTATTGTCTCCATAGGTTTAATGTA
The DNA here is from genome assembly GCF_028878055.3 of Symphalangus syndactylus. Classification (NCBI taxonomy): domain Eukaryota; kingdom Metazoa; phylum Chordata; class Mammalia; order Primates; family Hylobatidae; genus Symphalangus; species Symphalangus syndactylus. The sequence continues at coordinate 98,841,561 of NC_072425.2, forward strand.
TATAAAATTATATTTTAAATATAGGCAAACTGACTAAATCCTCTGAACAGACTGAAACAAGATGTAGTCAATATATTGCACTGATAGAGTAATTTCCTCACAGTCACATTTTTCAATGTGAAAATATACTTTATAAAGGACTGCTCTGTTTGACTAAATGAGGAGTACTGTATTCAGCCAAAAATTATACTCACTATTTACCTTAATCACAATCCATTTCCTAGGTAACTAACCAAACTTCTTATTATACTTCACGTCACTGGAAACCACACATGAGATGTAAAATCCTTACATAACCTTAAAACAAAAACATGGGTTTTGACATGAATCCCATACCTGTGCTTCTGGTGATAGTTGCTTCTCTCTCTCTTGCAAAGACATTTTACAATAGGACTGTAGAGCCAAGTAGTTTTTTCTCTTCCACTTTCTGTCTAATCTATCTGCATGTTGCTTACAATAAGCAAAGAATGGATCTGCTATATCCTATACAAAAAAAGCACAGAAAAATAGTGAACATTTGTACTCCAAAGAGTCATAAAAGACCTAACACAAAAGAATATTACTTCCTTTTCAAAGAATCTACTAGTGCTAGTTATGTCTAATAAATTACAAAAATAATTTTTGTACATAATGATAAAAATTACTTCTTTAGAAACTTGATCTTGTATGTCAACTTCAAATTACCAACAACTTTTTTCTTTAAAGGGCCTGTGGGTTTAAAGATATTGAAATCAAATATAATGTATTATTTGGGTGTACTTGTATAGTAGCCCTTCAATATCCATGGGGGACTGGTTCCAGGACCCCCAAGGATACCAAAATCTGTGGATGCTCAAGTGTCTTATGTTAAATGGTGTGGTATTTGCATCTAGTTTACATGCATTCTCCCACATATTTTAAGTAATCTCTACATTACTTATAATACCTAATACACAAATGTAAACGTGCAAATAGTTGTCACACTATATTGGTTTTACATTTGTATTCTTTTTTATTATGCTTTTTTTTTTTTCAAACATTTTCGATCTGCAGTTGGTTGAATCTAAGAATGTGTAATCCACGGATACGGAGGGCCAGCTGTATTTTTTTAAAAAGTCACTGTTTAAAACAAATAGGATTTTAATAATCTTAAGTAGAAATAATCATTAAACATTAAAGTTATGCATACATAAACTAATATTGCAAAACAACAGTATTTGACTAGCCAACAAGATAAGTGTAGCATTTCTAACTGGCTAACAATGGACAGATTCTACTGAGGATAAAAATAGAATTAAGGGCCAGGCGCGGTGGCACACGCCTGTAATCCCAGCACTTTGGGAGACCGAGACAAGCAGATCACTTGAGGTTGGGAGTTCGAGACTAGCCTGGCCAACATGGCAAAACCCTGTCTCTACTAAAAGTATAAAAATTAGCCAGGCACAATAGCATGTGCCTGTAATCCCAGCTACTCAGGAGGCTGAGGTAGGAGAATTGCTTGAACACAGGAGGGAGATGTTGTAATTAACCGAGATCATGCCACTGCACTCCAGCCTGGGTGACAGGGTGAGACTCTGTCTCAAAAACAAACAAACAAACAAAAATAGAATTAAGAAATTCTAAGCCCTGTCAATAAAAAAATTTAAGTTACGCCCTTAACTCTTTCCCTAAAAACTCAAGCGGAATTACAGCTCTCTCATAGCCTAACAGTACATTTTCATTCATAAAAAGTAGTGTACAAAAAAGATTTACTCTATCAAAAACAACTTGTAAAGATGTAGTCCAAAAAAGTAATTTACAATGTAATTGCTAACAAAACAACAGGCTGTTCATTCTTTATGTCTGTCCCAAAAAGGAACAGTAAACATAGCTATTAGTTTTTCTCTAAGTTATGTCAAAAGTGTCTCTAAGTAGAGTTTTACAACCCAAAGAGAAATGACAACACTACCGAGGAGAGACATATAAGAATAGAAAGAAAAAAAAATCTAATGTGTCCTTAATATTAAAAAAAAAAAAAAAAGCATATGAGGCAATTCTGTAGTGTGGTATCTATAGATGTCACAGTACAGCAATGTGTATCACAGAATTTGAAGACATAAAAACCGAGATACAAATCTTGGCTCTATCATTTACTGGCTATGGGACTTCAAAAAATTGCTTAACATCTCTGGGCCTCAGTTACCACATTAGTAAAATAGGGTTTACTTATAATTACTTCATATAGCTTTAAAAATAAAATACAAAAATTTAGTTAGGAGACTACATTAACACATACAAACAGCTGCTTTCTCATGACATGCTGTAAATCTTGGTGACAGAGATGTTAAATGGAAATAAAGATTATACTGAACCTTAGCCCAAATACCCAGATCTAGATAATTATTCTGATGTTTCAAAGTAAATGAGGTTGAAATTGAGTCGTTAGAGATAGGATTCATGCTTGCATAGGTGAGTTAAGCATTTGGACCAAGACTCTGACTTAAGAAAAACATCAATACTTACTATGGCAGAAACTACTAACTGTCTTACAATATCCATTCTTCCCATTAGTACTAGAACCCTGTAAGTTTTTACTGGGCATATGGCTACCCTGCTAGAAACTATCTGATCCAGCCTCTCCACAGCTAGATGTGGCCATGTGATTAAGTTCTGGCCAATAAGTTGTAAGAAATTCCCAGACCATGCCCTTGAAAGGAAGCTGCCTGCTCTTAACCTCCTCTTTGCTACTTCCAATGAGGAAGAATCCAGTCAAGATGGTGATAAACCATCTTTGACTGTGTAGGAGAGTGCAATAGACTAAAGAAAGGTGAAGCAAGAAGAAAGAAGGGAACTAATCCCTGGAACCAAACTCCCCTCAGTATCCAATCAGCCTGGAATTGTATATTAGAGCGAATTCAACTTCTTCTTCGTTTAAGCAACTCGTTACTTGGTTTTGTCAAACCAGTCAAAATAGTGTCTTAATTAATGCACTGGTTAACATGGAATATCCCTTCAACCTGCTTAGAGAATGGAGCTTTCAAGATCCTACTCCCAGTGGAAGACAGAAAGGGAAAAACATGTTTCTGAATATCTATCATGAAATAAGCACATGTGCTTTTGTATATACTATCTCTTTAACCTTCACCACTACCACATGAGGCGGGTTCTACCATTTTAATATCAATTTCATGGACAGAAAACTGAAAGCCAGAGAGGTTAAGTTGCTGAACCAAGACCTATGTCCAGTATGTAAGATCCATCTTCCTTAACCATTACCTGACTGTCATCAGATTCATTTAAGGAGGTTTCTAATTAGAGGCTACTAGAGCCCAACTCTGCAAATTCTGACTCAGCAGAGCTGAGGCAAGGGCCTTAAATGCAAATGCCTTGAAAAGCAGTAACAGTCAACATAAATGGGTGAAGGAGACCTAAAAGATGCCAGAAAAATATAAGACAAAAATGAATGATGAGAGGCAGTTAGTAAATGGTGGGGCCTGTGAGAACTTAGAGCCTGTGGCAAACTGGAATGCCCCATCTAAAGTCATTTAAATTCAAGGTTTTCTTTTTTAACTCTATTCCTAACAAACAAAATCCATCTATGGATTAAGTTTAGCTTGTGGTCCTCTAGATGGCATGATTTGGTCTAGAATCTTAAAATCTATTTTTTTTTTTTTTTAAACAAAGTTCCCTGGGTAAAACTGACATAGCAGATCAAAGTTATATAAACTGAAAGAAGACACAACTTCAGTCTTGTACATTGAGAACCACCTGGCACTTGTAAAAACAATATATTTGAAGAACGTACATACGCTTTATTGGTATCTTAATAGTAAAATTGATGTGTTTACTGAAACCAGAAACATTTAAATACAATAATAACCTAATGACATATCAAACTTATCTTCTTAATTATGCACTATCAATATTCTTGTCCACCCCACCTCAGCCATATATGCTCTAACAGAATGAAATCTTGAACTTCTGGGCTCAGCAATCCTCCCACCTCAGCCTCCTGAGCAGTTAGGACTATAGGCACACATCACCACACCTGGCTAATTTTTACATTTTGTGTAGGGATGGGGTCTTGCTATGTTGCCCAGGCTCATCTCAAAATCCTCTTGAGGCCAGCCTCAAGAGATCCTCCTTGGCTTGGCCTCTCAAAGTATTGGGATTACAGGTGTGTGCCACCACACCTGGTTTTATATTGTTTCAAATATAATTTTCTACATAACAGAGTACAGCATGTTCAATAGCACCAAATTATACTTTAATTACAGAAGAAACTACCATATGGCTTACCTGGACTATAAGTAACTTTAGACTACATAATGTAAAACATAGTAACATAAGTTGTAGTCAGCATAACTGAGCCTGCACAATAGCTCAGTATTTTTTTACTTATTTATTTAAAATTTTTAGAGGTAGGGTCTCGCTCTGTTCTCCAGGCTGAGTGCAGTGGTGAGAACATAGTTCAATGCAGCCTCAAACTCCCAGGTATATGTGATCCTCCCACCTCGGCCTCTCTTGTAGCTCAGACTACAGGCACCATCACATCCAGCTAATTTTTTTTTTTTTTTTTTTTGTAAAGATGGGGTCCTGCTACGTTGCCCAAACTGGCCTCAAACTCCTGGCCTCAAGCAATCCTCTGACCTTGGCCTCCCAAAGTGTTGAGATTACAGGCAGGAGCCACTGCACCCAGCCCTATAGTTCAGTTTTAAAAATAAGATGTTGTGTCATAACACGGTTTTAAATATCCTTCTAATAAAGCATGTTGTGTCATAACATGCTTTGACTATTCTTAATAAATCTGGAATATTCACAAAGTAGATGAAAAAGAATAGAAATTTCATATGGATTCTCACCAATGAGATAAAGGACTATGTCGGAAGGCTATACAAAGTCATAAAAAATACAGAAGGGTATACAATGTCATTAGATGAAACTGATATGTTTATTCTATTTTTCAACCTTTTTTTTAACAGCCTATATAAAACCACCATGAAAAAGTAGTAAATCCAACTTGATATAGTCTTTTGACAAGTTCCCTAGAATGTCTAAAGAGTATAAAATGGAAATAGAAGGAAAGATATGCTCACAAACATAGATCTATTTTAGTTTAAAATGTGTTTCTTAATTTTAAATGCTATTACATAAATCCTTATGTACACAAGTACAACCATCTAGAAATAGCCAAGACCTTCATTTTAACAGAATGATTACTGGCAAATGCAAACTTCATTTATATTGATTCATGCAATATCCTGGGTTTTGAAACATCGTTCGGAAAACATTTAGAATTTTCTAATTCTCTGTTTATAACAAGAAAACAGTAACATATATATTTAAATATGCTTTAAATCATTTCCCCCCAAAACAACAGCACACTGAGTAAAGTAGTGAATAGGGAGAAAAGTTGCATTTTATTATTCCAGCATCCAGGGCTCCCACCTAATTAATCAAGGGACACAGCAAGGCAAGGAAGATGCCTCAGGGCTAATTCTCACATCCTAATGTATCTGTTTCCCTGTAAATTTCCTCAAATTAGCTTATAGGTAAGATATACAGACCACAGAATGTAAACTATGTAGCTTAATATTATGTTTAGTTTCATTTAATTTGCATGCCTTTAGAAGGAGATGCTCTCTCCAAATCCCATAACTCCATTACACCCCACTTTTCCAAACATGGCTGCTTCACACATTTTTGTTAATTAACTAGGTGCCATCTTGCCAAAAATGATGACATATGATGCTGTGCAAAGGAATCCAAACTACCACAGTAAAAAAGAATGCTCTCCACTGGCTCCAAAAGAACCCTACTAACTGCAAAGCTCAAAGTTTTCCAGAAGTAGACAACTAACCTTATCCTATAGATTCCCTGATCCAAGTATTTACGTAGTATTTATCTGGTCCTCTAACTCTTACCTATATTGCCCTCTTGTACTTTTGTCCACCATCCTGAGTTGTAGCTATGAGGAATCCAGACTACCTTTACCGTATAATTATAACTCTATGTCTACCTAGTAGCTGAGAAGATGCTCCCTGTTCATCTAGTAGCCTTCATCAAAGTACAACTCCTTAAAATCAAGAGACTGGAACAGCTATATAAATGAAGAGATTGGAACAGCTATATGTATCAAAAACAGCTACATGTATCAAAAATACAATTCCTATAAGATCTGTTTATTCATAAAATATATCCTTCAAATTTTTTTCTACAAATTTTCTTCATCAGAGTATTTTTGCTTACTTTCTGGAAATGAAATAAATGTACTAAGATAAAATCTCAGCACAATAAACAAAATTTACCCAATAAAGGAAAAAGCGTAACAAGGAGAGGCTTAGATTATTACCATAAAGCCATCATGAATATGCAATAAAAATTACTAAATAAACATTCATTACTATGTAAGCTTAAGGAATGAACTGAACCTGCTCACAATTTGTTAACATTCTTAAAAATTACTGAGGACTTTAAAGGGTTTATGTGAGTTATATTTTAGACAGTTACCATATTAAAAATTAAAACTGAAAATGTTTTGCAATATTCATTAATTTATTTTAAATAATGGGTCCATTACATAAGTATACACTTTTACTAAATACAATTCACACACACACAAAAATTGAGTGAGGAGAGTGGCACTGTTTTACCTTTTACATACTAATGTCTAGATAACTGACATTTTTAAAAAAGGTAGCTGGATTCTCAAAATTGTTTCTATACTCAGTGGGTTCTATTATACTGTATGTAATCTCTGGAAGTCTCCACTAATACTCATGAAAGAACAGAGTTCAGAAAAGTAAATAACATTTTTATAGTGTAATGAAAATAGTTTTAAACTCAGAATACTTGAACAAATCTTAACCAGTCCCCAAAACACTGAAAACAACTGATTGTTTAATGTAAAGCCAATAAATCTGAAAGGAATATTATGGAATTAAAAGTAACAGTAAAGAGATAGTAACAGAGATACTAAAGACACAGTAATGATTTTATTTAAAAAAAAAATAGAGCAAGGTTACCCAAATACAGTTTCAGATTCTCATATAAAATATGATTTTTTTTTAACTATAATTCATGGTGCTGAAATGCTGACATTTTAATGCTTTAAGACAACTTGGATTATCTTTCATTTTATCTGTCAGATCTCACTATAAAAATTTTAATGTTTTCCAAATGTCTGACTAGCTTTAAGACTGCCAAAACTCATAGACATTTAGTCTTAAAGTTTTAGAACAGTGATCTTGGCAACAACTTTAAGAATAAATGTTAAAATTTCTTTCATTATTTACACTTGTTATAGGACATAGAGTCAAAAGATATCTTGTGAATATGTTCACCAACTATGGGTTTAAATAAACCTACCTCTTCCGCTGCTGCCTCTGAAAGCAGACCTTCCTTTTGAGCACAGGTCACATGAAAATAGGCTCTGCACATCCCTGCATCACAGCTAATGCAAACCCCAGTTCTAGCAAAGCGAGGGTCTTCACAAAAGCTACACTCCTACAACAAAGTAACAGAAAAATTCTCAAAGCAAACTTATTTCCAGACTAAAGACTGCATTCTCATACAAAGTGTCCACTAAATATTTAAAATGCTAAATACAAATAATGAACCAATTATGTACCAATACAAACAATAATTGTAGGTGAGCCAAGAGTTTATATGAAAAAACATAATTACCTATATGGTTCAAATAAATCAAAATTAAACTAATTTAATGATAATAAATAATAATACAAACATAATCAAAATCATTTGAGGACTTACAATGTGCCAGTCACTATTCTAAGCACTTTACATATACAGACAGTCCCCAGTTTACAACAGTTCCACTTCTAATTTTTTAACTTTACAGTGTTGCAAAAACAATACACGCTCAGCAGAAACCACACTTTCAGTACCCATACAACCATTTTCAGTATAGTATTCAATAAATTACATTTATTTTCCATTTTCAGTATAGTATTCAATAAATTTATTTTCCATTTTCAGTATAGTATTCAATAAATTACATGAGATAGTTAACATTTTATTATAAAATAAAGTTTTGTGTCAGATGACTGTGTTCAAGTGTAGGCTAATGTAAGTGTTCTAAGCATATTAAAGGTAGGCAACACTAAGCTGTGCTCAGTAAGTTAGGTGTATTAAATTAATTACAACTTAAAATACTTTAAACTTACAATGGATTTATCAGGATGTAAACCCATCATAAGTCAAGGACTATATGTATAAATATATGTAATCATTAAACACAACTACTATGAAGAAGAGGTACTATAACTATTCCCATTTTACACATGAGGAAATTAAAGTAAAGACAAGTTAAGAAATCTGCTTGCCAAAAATAACAAAGAAAGTAAATGTAAGGCTTCAAACCAGGACAATCTTACTTTAAAGCCCACCATCAAGCTATACTAATTCTTAAACAATATAAAATTGCTTGGAAAAGGAAACAAGAGACCAGGGAAAATCCAACAAAAAATCTAGGCATTACAACCTAGAAATCATGCATGTTTTAAATATCTTTAAGACAACTAAAAGTAATTTTAGGTGAATAATCAGGTGAAATTGGTAGTGATATACAACACAGTCAATTATTTACATTCTTTCTGTATAAAAGGAGAAAACTTATAAAATAAAGGTATGAACTGTTGAAATTACCCCAAGTCCTCTCAGATTTATTTTTTTTTAATTCCTTTAACTATCTCTTAAAAGAAAAGGGGGGAAATAGCTAGTCTAAAAGTTTAAACTACTCTGGTAACAGAAATCTTCATAAAAGAAGAAGATGTTAAATTATGAAAGACTAACAGTGGACAATTAAAGAATTGTTTAATATAAGTATTCAAAGTGAACTACATAAGAAGGAAACAAATACAGGGAAAATTTAAAAATTTCAGTAGTCAAATCCTGACATTCTACTGCCTAGTTAATATAATTTCTCTAATAACAGTAGAACATAAATGGTATAATATACCGGCAAATAGCAATCTAAACATGAGATTGAGAGAGAGAGATAAAGAGAAATTAAATTATTTAAAGGATGTCCACACTGTGAACAGAGACATATTGTTTAGGATAATTATCTGGGTAATTTCATGTAATATGTTGAAATTGAGCAAGGGATTTCAGAGTGAATATAAGGAAAATATTCCTGACAGCCTTTTTAGACCATAAAACAATCTATCAAAGAAAACAGAATCTTCCTCAATTGCCTGAATCATTTAAAATGCTAGTGAACTAAGCAACTGAGAACACAGGAGAACATAATTCAGATTGAAAAATGAGTAGACAATGTGGTCTAGAAGGCTGTCCCAGTCATAATTTACAACACTGTATCTGATTTTGCAGAGAAGCCAGACAGTACCTAATTTTCAACTCCGTTTCCCAGTGATATTTTCTTAAAGCAAAATAAGCAAGAGGAAATTAGCCTGGACCTGTTTCTGTACATAGAACCTTACACAAGGTGAAATTTAATTTAGAAAAATTCCTTGTAATAAATTAAATTTAAAAAAACAAAAAAACAAAAAACAAGCTTCAACTAACCACAACAGCCAACTAGACATTAGATAATGTAACTGGACACTTCCTACTAAATCATACCCATATAGAAAAACAACACAGCTATAGCCAATTAAGTAATTTCCTTACTTTGGTTCCACATTCAGCCAATAAAAGCCCACTGCTCACACTATTGAAGTGGGCATCTCTGAGCCTTTTCTAGTTGTAAGTGCTGCCCAATAAATACATCTCTTAATGCTCAAATAACCTCTGTTAAATTTATAAGCATACATCAGAGATAACGTAAGTTCAGCTCCAGACCACTTCAATAAAGTATCACAATAAAACAAATCACGAGAATTTTTTAGTTTCTCCGTGTATTTTCAAGTTAGGTTTACACTATCTGTAGTCTATTAAATGTATGATAACATTGTGTATTTTTAAAATGTATGTACATTAAAAATACTTTATTGCTAAAAAATGCTAATGATCACTCGAGCCTTCAGCAAGTCATAATCTTTTTGCTGGTGAAAGATGTTGCTTTGATGTGGATGGCCACTGACTGATGGGGGTGGTGGTGGCTGCTGAAAGTTGGAGTGGCTGTGACAATTTCTCTTCTTTTTTTTCTTTTCTTTTTTTTTTTTGATGGAGTCTAGCTCTGTCACCCAGGCTGGACTGCAGTGGTGCAATCTCGGCTCACTGCAACCTCCACCTTCTGGGTTCAAGTGATTCTCCTGCCTCAGCTTCCTGAGTAGCTGGGGTTACAGGCACGTGCCACCACGCCCAGCTAATTTTTGTATTTTTAGTAGATACAGGGTTTTGCCATGAACTCCTGACCTCAGATGACCAGCCCAACTTGGCCTCCCAAAGTGTCGGGATTACAGGCGTGAGCCACCGCACCCAGCCTGGCAATTTCTTCCTTTTTTTTTTTCTTTTTTTTTTTTTGAGACGGAGTCTCGCTCTGTCACCTAGGCTGGAGGGCAATGGCGCGATCTCGGCTCACTGCAAGGTCTGCCTCCCGGGTTCACGCCTTCTCCTGCCTCAGCCTCCCGAGTAGCTGGAACTACAGGCACCTGCCACCATGCCCGGCTAATTTTTTCTATTTTTTTAATAGAGACAGGGTTTCACCATGTTAGCCAGGATGGTCTCGATCTCCTGACCTTGTGATCCGCCCACCTCGGCCTCACAAAGTGCTGGGATTACAGGTGTGAGCCACCGTGCCTGGCTGGCAATTTCTTAAAACAACAATGAAGTTTGCTGCATAGATTCATCCTTCCTTTTATGAAAGATTTCTCTATGGCACATGATGCTATCTGACAGCATTTTACCCATGGTAGAACTTCCTTCAAAATTGGAGTCAATCCTCTCAAACCCTCTTGCTGCTTAATCAATCAAGTTTATGTAATATCCTAAGTCTTTTGTTGTAATTTTAACAATGTTCATAGCATCTTCACCAGGAGTAGATTCCCACTCAAGAAACCACTTTCTTCACTCATCCATGAGAAGTAACTCCTCATCTGTTCAAATTTTTATCATGAGATTGCAGCAATTCAGTCACCTCTGGCTACACTTCTAATTCCAGTTATCTTGTTATTTCTGCCACATCTGCAGTGACTTCCTCCACTGAAGTCTTCAACCCCTTCAAAGTTATCCATGAAGGCTGCAATCAACTTCTTCCAACCTCCTGTTAATATGGATATTTTGACCTCCTCCCATGAATCATAAATATTTTTAATGACACTTAGAAAAGTGACTCCTTTCTAGAAGGTTTTCAATTTACTTTGCCCAGATCCACCAGAGGAATCACTATGTATGGCAGCTATAGCCTTATGAAATGTATTTCTTAAATAATAAGACTTTAAAGTCAAAATGACTCCTTGATCCATGGGCTTCAGAATGGCTGTTGCGACAGCAGGCAGGAAAACACATTAATCTCCTTGTACTTCATCAGAGCTCTTGGGTGACCAGGTGCACTGTCGATAAGCAGTAATCTTTTGAAAGGAATCTTTTTTTCTGAGCAGTAAGTCTCAATAAGGGGCTTAAAATATCCAGTAAACCATGCTGTACACAGATGTGCTGTACACAGATGTGCTGTGCACAGGCTTTGTTGTTCCATTTACAGAGCACAGGCAGAGTAGATTTAACGTAATTCTTAAGGGCTCTAGGATTTTCACAATAGTAAAGGAGCACTGGCTTCAGCTTAAAGTCACCAGCTGCATTCACCTCTAAACAAGAAAGACAGCCTGCCCTTAGAAGCCAGACAGTGACTTCTCCTCTCTAGCTATGGTAAGTCCTAGATGGCATCTTCTTCCAATACAAGACTGTTTCACCTATAATGAAAATCTTTGTTGAATGTACGAATCTTCATCATTTGTCTTAGCTAAATCTTCTGAATAATTTGCTGCAGCTTCTCCATCAGTACCTGCTGCATCTTCTTCATCTTTTATATTATGGAGATGGCTTCTTTCCTTAAACCTCATGAACCAACCTCTGCTATCTTTCAACCTTTCTTCTGCAGCTTCCTCACCTCTCTCAGCCTTCACAATATTGAACAGTTAGGGTCATGCTCCGGATAAGGTTTTGGCTTAAGGGAATGCTGTGGCTGCTATGATCTATCCCTACTATTAAAATTTTCTCCATTATCAGCAGTAAGGCTGCTTCACTCTCTTATCATTCATGTGTTTGCTGGAGTAGCACTTTTAATTTCCTTCAAGAGCTTTTCCTTTGCACTGACATACTGGCTATTTGGCAGAAGAGGCCCAGCTTTTGGCCTGCCTAGGCTTTCGACATGCCTTCCTCACTAAACTTAATCATTTCTAGCTTTTAATTTAAAGTGACAGATGTATGACTCTTCCTTTCACTTGAACACTCAGAGGCCACTGTAGAATTATTAATTGGCCAAATTTCTTTTTCTTTTTTTTTTGAGATGGAGTCTCACTCTGTCGCCCAGACTGGAGTGCCATGGCGTGGCACAATCTCAGCTCACTGCAACCTCTACCTCCTGGGTTCAAGTGATTCTCCTGCCTCAGCCTCCTGAGTAGCTGGGATTACACGCACGCGCCACCACGCCCAGCTAATTTTTTGTATTTTTAGTAGAGATGAGGTTTCGCCATGTTGGCCAGGCTGGTCTTGAACTCCTAACCTCAGGTGATCTGCCCACCTTGGCCTCCCAAAGTGCTGGGATAACAGGCGTGAGCCACTGCATCCAGCCCTAATTGGCCAAATTTCAATTTCACTGTGTCTCAGTGAACAGAGGTCCCAACCAGGGAGAAAGATAGGGGAACACTAGGTTGGTGAAGCAGTCAGAACACATATAACATGTATCAATTAAGTTCACCATCTATTAAGGGCATGTTAACGGCACCCCAAAACCATTACAATAACAGCATCAAAGATCACTTCTAATATTCTTTTTCATAATTTTGACAAATTCCACTTCAAAAGTAAAGTCAGAAATAAGGCTTATATTTGATCCAACTAATTGTAAATAAGGTTTTGGTCTATGTATTAAGCATTGTGAACAGTACCGGGGAAATGGTAGTAGTACCAATTATCATTTTACCTCATAAGTTATTCTAAATTAAGAATGTATAGAAGAATTTATATATTATTGGCCTTCTGGGAAAACTACTATCAAGAATAAATGATTTAGTGCTAAATAGAATGATTCCTAGTAAGCATTTCTGCAGTCAACATAATACAAATAAAAAGTCGTGTAAACTAACAAGTAAAACCTTTCTCTTTCAAGCGATCAAAAATGCTTTGTGTCTCACCTTGGCACCATATTTGGAATAGTTCATTTCCGTTAGTGTTACTGGTCGTAATTTGTCAATATCTCCAAAGGCTACTCCAGGAACATACAGGGCACAAACAATATGAACCCATCTAAGAAGAGAAGATACGATTTTGCTATCAAATCTTTTAATAAAATTCTCACACACAAAACAAACATATAAAACACCTGCCATCTCAAAATACTACCAAGAGAATTCTGTAATCAAATGTTAAAATCTCCCAATCTCAGGCACATCATTAAAAAATATAAAACACCTACAGAATAACAGTTACAAAAAAGGGGACTGAAATTACTTTTCCAGCAGCTTAGCCAAAACTGAGAGCTAACAACTATAATTGCCTTTCACTTAAAATTCACTCACTGCACTTTGCACTTATCTATTCTTAAATATTTGCATAAAACTACTATTCAAATGAAACAAAACATCATTTTCATATGCAAGGAAAGGTAGTCACATTCATTCTTTCAAGCCCTTTGAGAATTAAGGATACTAATTTAATAACTGTGAATTTACTCTGCAGTAATTAGGTAAAATTTCTCTTTCTTGTTACTCATTTCCAAAAGCTGCTGGGGTAATAATCTTTAAGCACATATTTTACAATTTTTGTATACAGTTTAACTTCCTTTCCAGGTTAAAACTGCTGGGAAAAGGTACAGAATAAGCAATTCACATTTTTATTCATCTTACCTGTTTACCATACAACCTATATACTAAAATTTATATGCCCCAAATATAAATATTTATTAAAGTTTGAATGATGCTATAAGACTAAAACAAAGAATGCTCAGAGTTTCAGTACACTGAAAAAAATTGCAGTTGTTTCTAATTTCATTTTTTAAAAACTGCTCTGAACCATTTTTAATATATTAGGCACTCTTTCTGCTTGCTTACAACAAAACAAAATGTGGGATCACTGACTTTGAAATTTAAACAGTAGATCTTATCACTTTTGTAAGAAAGAGGGTCACAGCAGCAAATCTGTATTAACCCTGTGAATATATTAACAACAAATTCTGCTTTATCACAACTTAAGAGGCTATGCATGCTACATGGTTCTGGTTTTTGTGGTGCATTATGAGTTTTAAAGGACTAAGACCAAAAATTATTCTCTGGGGGCACTGGGAAAAATAGTTCTAAATCTTTTTAAAAATTATCTTTTTTATTGGGGAAAAAATCCAAGGTTTTGAGATTTCCTTGATAGAACGTTTTAATCCAACCTCCCAAATACATCCTGTGGAGTTCAATATAAAGATACACATCTTCAACAAGCAGCTGCTTTCTCAATTTAATTTGTTCAGTTTTTTCATGCTCCACTGATGTATTAAATGTCGCTATACTCTGTAGGAGTTTATCTTTGATATACCTAACAGCTGGCTGCTTGCTTCATACTGACCTTAAAATGTAGTACACAAGTACTACTGATTTAAACTGCCATTTCAGTGTGACTGGCATACAAGTGTATCATTTCTCCCAACCACTCATGTGAGGAAACCAACTTGAGTCCTCATTAAAATACCTATCAAAGTCAACGAAAATCATGGCCAAGACAATTATGGTCCCTTTTAATACCAGCTGTAAATAGTTTCTTGTTCATTTGTTTAGATGCACATTATTTATAACTTTGTAATTAAGACAAATCTACAAATTAAAAAAATAATCTTCCTTGTTACTTTACCATTAATTTTGCTTGGAGCTATTATGACAGATGTTGACTGGAGAAAGGAACAGGAAATAAGCATTACATAAAACCACCAAAAAACAGAGTCAGAATTGTCATCCTAGCACAAACTATTAACAGATTATTTTAAATTCATATATTTTAATAAAGCAGACTAAGTAGAATACTTCTCAAAAGACTCATTAAGAATGAAAACTATATTAATCAATAAAATTGGAGTTTGAAGTGCTCTGTATCAGTAATGCCTTTACAGCATGTAAAACAAATTCACGTCAATAATGTTATTTTCATTCCTTCATTCAGTAATCAATTATAA
Organism: Symphalangus syndactylus; assembly: GCF_028878055.3. Taxonomy (NCBI): domain Eukaryota; kingdom Metazoa; phylum Chordata; class Mammalia; order Primates; family Hylobatidae; genus Symphalangus; species Symphalangus syndactylus. Next base: position 98,856,814 of record NC_072425.2, read on the forward strand.
GTGTCTACTAGGCACAGAGCACCATAAAGGTAGTTTGGAAGTTATAAAGATGTATGTGAAGTGCTTACAGCAGTGTGGCTCACTGTCTTCACTCAAGAAATGTTAACTACAAGGAAAAAAAAAGCCTAAAAGCTTCTGTTGAGTAGGAGGTTGTTCATTTACATATGAAGAATCGGTTTCAGAAAGATTAACTGATTTTCAAATATAACAAGTCTAGCAAGGGACAGAACTAAGACTTACTAAGTCTAGAATTTTAAAGAAAAAAAAAAGAAAGAAGTGGTCGGGCACAGTGGCTCATGCCTGTAATCCCATCACTTTGGGAGGCAGAGGTAGGAGGATCACTTAAGCTCAGGAGTTTGAGACCAGCCTGCGCAACATGGTGAAACCCCATCACTACAAAAAATACAAAATTTAGCCAGGTGTCGTGGCATGCCCATGTAGTCCCAGCTACTTGGGAGGCTGAGGTAGGAGGACTGCTTGAGCCTAGGAGGCGGGGGTTTACAATGAGCTGAGATCATGCCACTGCACTCCAGTCAGGGTGACAAAGCCAGACGTTGTCTCAAGAAAAAAAGAAAAAATTGGCCAGGTACAGTAATCCTAACATTTTGGAAGGCTGAGGTGGGAGGACTGCTTGAGCCCAGGAGTTTAAGACCAGCCTGGGCAACAGGTTGAAACCTCGTCTCTACAGAAAAATACAAACATTAGCCTGGTGTGGTGGTGCACACCTATAACCTGCACTACTCAGGAGGCTTCAGTGGGAGGATCACCTGAGCCCAGGAGGCAGAGGTTGCAGTGAGCCAATATCGTGCCACTGCACTTTAGCCTGGGCAACAGAGCCAGACCCTGTCTGACGGGAAAAAAAAAAAGAAAGAACTGAGACACAAAGATTTCAATGCTGCCTTTTATTGCAACATAAAGCTTATTTTTAAAAATTAAGGAATTTAGTTCAAAGCCATATTTCATTTCACAACAGCTGGGAGGACACCCAACAAAGGACATAAAGAAGAAGAGTATGACAAATACTAATGGAAACACAACATACCAAAATCTATGGGATACAGCAAAAGCCCTACTAAGAGGGAGGTTTATAGCTATAAGAGCCTACATCAAAAGAGAAAAAACTTCAAATAAACAATCCAATGATGCATCTTAAAGAACTAGGAAAGCAAGAGCAAACCAAACCCAAAATTAGTAGAACAATTAATAAAGATCAGAGCAGAAATAAACAAAATTGAAATAAAAAATATACAAAAGATCAATGAAACAAAATGTTGGTATTTTGAAAAGGTAAACAAAACTGACAAACCTTTAGCCAGGCTGAGGAAAAAAGAGAGAAGATACAAGTAAATAAAATTGGAAATAAAAAAGGAGACATTATAACTGATATTGCAGAAATCCAAAGGATCATTAGCAGCTGCTATGAGCAACTATATGCCAATAAATTAGAAAATCTAAAAGAAATGGATAAACTCCTAGACACATACAACCTACCAAGATTGAACCATGAAGAAATCCAAAGCCTGTACAGACCAAAAACAAGTAACGAGATTGAAGTAATAAAGTCTCCCAGTAAAGAAAAGCCTGGGACTGCTTGACCTGATGGCTTCGCTGCTGAATTTTACCAAACACTTAAAGAACTAATACCAATCTTACTCAAACTATTCCAAAAAATAGAGGAAGAGGGAATATTTCCAAACTCATTCTACCAGGCCAGTGTTACTCTAATACCAAAACCAGCCAAAGGCAAATTAGCCGGGCGCGGTGGCGGGCGCCTGTAGTCCCAGCTACTCGGAGAGGCTGAGGCAGGAGAATGGCGTGAACCCGGGAGGCGGAGCTTGCAGTGAGCCGAGATCGCGCCACTGCACTCTAGCCTGGGCGATAGAGCGAGACTCCGTCTCAAAAAAAAAAAAAAAAAAAAAAAACCAGCCAAAGGCACATCAAAAAAAGAAAACTACAGGCCAGTATCTCTGATGAACACTGACGCAAAGATCGTCAACAAAATACCAGCAAACCGAATTTAACAATACATTAGAAAGATCATTATGACCAAGCAGGACTTATCCCTGGGATATGAGGATGGTTCAACATAAGCAAATCAATCAACATGATACATCACATCAACAGAATGAAGGATAAAAACCATATGATCATTTCAACTGATGCTGAAAAAGCATTTAATAAAATTCAACATCCCTTTATCATAAAAACTCCCCAAAAACAGGGGATAGAAAGACATACCTCAACATGATAAATGCGATATATGACAGACCCACAGCTAGTATCATACTGAATGGGAAAAACCGTAAGCTTTTCCTCTAAGATCTAGACCACGACAAGGATGCCCACTGTCACCACCGTTATTCAACATAGTACTGGAAGCCCTAGCTTCCAGCAATCAGACAACAGAAAGATAAAAAGGGCATCCAAATTGGAAAGAAAGAAGTCAAATTATTCTTGTGTGCAGATAATATAATGCTGTATTTGGAAAAACCTAAAGACTCTATAAGAAAACTATTAGAACCGATAAATTCAGTAAAGTTGCAAAAGACAAAAGCAACATATAAAAATCAGAAGCATGTCTATACGACAACAGTGAATAATCTGAAAAAGAAATTTTAAAAGTAATGGCATTTACAATAGCCACACATAAGATTAAATACCTAGGAATTAACTTAAACAAAGAAGTGAAAGATTTCTGTAATAACAACTATAAAACACTGATGAAAGAAATTGAAGAAGACACCAAAAAATGGAAAAATATTCCATGTTCATGAACTGGAAGAATCGATATTGTTAAAATGCCCACACTACCCAAAGCAATCTACAGATTCAATGCAATCCCTATCAAAACACCAATGACATTCTTCACAGAAATAGAAAAAACAATCCTAAAATGTATACGGAACCACAAAAGACCCAGAAGAGACAAAGCTATCCTAAGCAAAAAAGAGTCATACTACCTGACTTCAAATTATACCACAAACCTATAGTAACCAAAACAGCATGGTACTGTCATAAAACAAATACACAGAACAAAGGAATAGAATAGAAAATTCAGAAACAAATCCACACACCTAAGTGAACTTAGTTCAACAAAGGTGCCAGGAACATATATATGGGAAAAGACAGTTTCTTCAATAAATGATGCTGGAAAAACTAGACATCCATATGCAGAAGAAGGAAACTAGACCCCATCTCTTGCCACATACAAAAATCAAACCATAATGGATTAAAGACTTAAATCTAAGACCTCAAACTATGAAAATACTACAAGAAAACATTGGGGAAAATCTCCAGGACATTGCTCTGGGTAAAATTTCTTGAGCGAAACTCCACAAGCACAATCAAACAAAGCAAAAATAGATAAAAGATATCATACCAGGTTTTTTAAAAAGCAGGATCACAACAGGCTGGGCAAAGGATACATCATCAAACTGAAGAGACAACCCACAGAATGGGAGAAAATATTTGTAAATTACCCAACAAGGGATAAATAACCAGAATATAAAAAGAGTTCAAATAACTCTAAACGAAAAAAAATCTAATAATCTGATTATAGACAAAAGATTTGAATAGACATTTCTCAAAAGAAGACATAAAAAGCTCATATACTAAAACACGCATATGAAAAGGGACTCAAAATCCTTGATCGTCAGAGAAATGCAAATCAAAACTATCATGAAATATCATCTCACCCCAGTTAAAATAGCTTATATCCAAAAGACAGGCAATAACAAAGGTTGGCAAGGATGTGGAGAAAAGGGAACCCTTATACACTGTTGCACAATATGTAAATTAGTACAACTATGATGAAGAAAACTTTGGAGGTTCCTAAAAATTGAGCTGCCATATAATCCAGCAATCGCACTGTTGAGTATACATCCAAAAGAAAGGAAATCTGTATATTAAGGAGATATCTGCACTCCTATATTTGTCACAGCACTGTTTACAATAGCTAAGATTTGGAAGCAACCTAAGTTTCCATCAACAGATGAATCCGATAAAGAAAATGTGGTACACAATACACAATCGTTTACTAAGCCATAAAAAAGAATGAGAGCCAGTCATTTGCAACAACTTGGGTGGAACTACAGATCATTATGTTAGGTGAAATAAGCCAGGCACAGCAAGACAAACATCACATGTTCTCACTTATTTGTGGGATCTAAAAATCAAACAACTGAACTCATGGACACAGACAAGAGAAGGATGGTTACTAGACGTTGGGAAGGATAGTGCAGGGAAAGGGTGAAACAGTGGGGGGAGGTGGGAGATGGTTAATGAGTTGAAAAAGTGGAAAGACTAAGACCTACTGTTTAATAGCACAATAGGGTGACTACAGTCAAGAAAAACTAAATTGTACACTTAAAAATAACTTAAAGAAGGTAACTGGATTGTTTGTAACTCAAAAGATAAGTGTTTGAAAAATGGATACCCCATTCTCCATGATGTGCTTATTTCACATTGCATGCCTATATCAAAACATCTCATGTACCCCATGAATATATATATCTACTATGTACCCACAAATAGTAAAAACATAAATAAAAAATAAAAAAGGAGAGCATGCCTAAAAATTTCCCACAGTCAGGTTTATAAGTCTTACTCTCCATAAGATATAAAATAAAAATTTAATGACAAGAACGTACTGGTTTTCTTACATTAAATCACATCATTTTCTATGTGGAACTTGTGGCTCCCATCAAGAATAGAAGGAAAAAAGTCTAATTAAACTCATGTGATAGTGAACTTCAAAACCTTTTTTATTCTTTATATACAATATTCTTTCTTTTTCCGTTTTCCATTTGAAGCTCATATACTAAAAGGCTTGTCGAATTTTCTTGGCTTTTTATACCTTTAATCAAACTAGTATTACATCCTTGGAAATATTGTGAAGGCCTATAATTTCCAGTACAGCCTACAGGCGAGTGTAGACATTAGCACAAGTAAAGTGTTCAAATAGTATATAAAAGAATTTTTGCCAGATTGCACCATCACAGGAGGTGTCTACTTATGTAACGTCCACAGTATCCAAAAAAATATCCCTCGGTAAACCTAAATGGTAAAGAGGCCTCAGTTTTCTTCATTCACAAACAACTTTTGCCAGTTGTTTTGTCTATTATGATAGCATGAAGTAACCACTACTTGACAGTGTCCTAACAGAACTTTTAAATTATTAACAAGAAAAACAGTAAAATAAATTCTCTTCCCTAAAAGGAAGTTCTGTCTTTCCAAAACTGCCTTACTTATTCACCACAATTTATCACCAAAAATTTCAATTCTCAGGACTGGAAGAGTTACCAAAAAAAAAAAAAAAAATCTATGCATGAGCTAATACTCCATGATTACCTAAAATAAGTAGAGTAATAATGGTAATAAGAAAGCACTAGTAGTAGCAGTAATGGCAGTAGTAAGAGTAAGGAGACATTTACTGACCACTTATTATGTTACAGAAACTGCTAATTGTTTCTCATGGATCATCTCATTTAGTCTGCTCAACACTGCTAAGGAAACTGAGACATAAAAAGGTTACATCACTTGACTAAAATTATAGCTATTAAAAAAAAAAAAAGACCAGAATCCAAAAATAGACAGTCCAACTTGAAGGTGCACATTGAATGCTTACTAAACTCCCTAATACTAGGCCACTGTCAGGCCCAATCTAGAGTAATGCCTATGCCTAAGATACAGACCACAGATTCATGTCAGTACATCAAATCATTTGTTATATACTTTATTTTTGGATAGATGATAAGGAAGGAGAGGTAAGATTCTTTAGTCATTTGTCCCGAACATCAACACATGGGGTTCTCCAAGATTCAATGGTAGATTCTATGCTATCCCAGCAATCTTGTATGGCAACATTTCTCAAGGATCAGTCCACCAATTGAGGTAAAAATGATAAAAATAAGAGAAGATTTGTTTTACTTTACTAAAGTAAAATTCATTAAATTTAAAAGCCTATCCTTTATTTTAGGACATAATGTACCCTAGTTTTTTTTATGTTAAAATATGGGAAATGATGGTGATAATTTATATAGGTTGCTTTGTTGTTAATCTTGTTTTTAATATAAAGCATGTTTAATAAAATACTAAAATATCCTTATGTGACAAAATAAAAATTTAAGTACTCCCACTCTTATATTGGAGAAGAAGAGGCAGAGCGTGATCTCCACAAAATACAAAAGGTTGAAAATTACTCTTAATTTTAGTCACCAACCCTAGATGGTAGTCTCTTGTAAAAAAAAAAACATGAAAGATGGCAACACCATTATGATGACAAGTGCTCAAATGTGTTAACAAACATGAGTGTGAATGTAGTAAAAAGAACACAGGTCTTTGTGCCACTTATTGATTTAATTGCCTCTCATGTATGCTTCAATACCTACTCTGCAATACTGGACAGAATTTCTTCAGCATTTCTTCTCAGAGTGAGCATGACACTAAGCTCAATGGTAGAGGGAGCTATAAACTCAATGGCAGGAGGTCTCGTAGAAGGGAGGGGCTTTTCAGCAGGGATGGGTGGAGTACTTCCTCCTGTGCTCTGCCCCAGCCATATACACAGTCCCTCAGTGACCTCACAGCCCTGGCCCAACACGAAGATCATTTTTCCATGGCCCTCTCAACACAGATAGCATACTCTCCAGGTTTCAAACCAGTGCCCCAGTTCTCCCTGCAGACTGTACCCAGCCACCTACTTGCCACAAACTGAAGACAAAATTTGGCCTAGGCTATAACCAGCATACTTCTCTCCATCCAGTAGGGTTTAACTATAATTTCTCCAACAAAGCCTCTACCCCATCCTAGGGTAGGAGGTCATCATTCCAATTTTGTCATTCTTTGGATAATCTCCCTCAGCCCCAGAGCATCCTTTAGAGTTTTTTTATACCTTATAGTGATTCTTTTATCACAGCTTAATAATTCTTTATACTAAACTTCTCCTTTTTCAGTCACTGTATTAAGTTTTTTCTCCTGATATAAAGTTATACAGACCTAGGTTCAAAATTGACCATTCACCAGTTTGTGGTCTTGAACTAATAAGTTATTTAAATAATCTGAGCCCTGGGTACTATACACCTATAAAATGAGAAACTTTACCACCTGCCTCATCATAGGGTCAATTATTAAGATTAAGTAAGATTATGGATGTAAAGGCAAATGCAGGTACTCAATAAATGGTCTTTCCTCTCACCCTTCTCCATCTGTATCCCACTGGTCATTTATTCTATGCCAAGAAGATACAAAGAAGCAATCAAATGAAAGTGTGTAACCTGGATAATCATAAACAGAAGAACAGGGAAGTCAAAGGCAGATACATTGTAAAGCAAACATATGAACCAACATAATTAGGACATTAACCTTCCAGCATCTGTCTCCTTGAAAATTCCATCCTGATTAGGACACAGTTCACAGCTAGGAGAAACACCACATTTACAGGCATCGCAAAACCAAGGTTCAGTGGAGTTTTCAGAAGCTGAACTCATAATAGAGTCACTCTCTCCATCAACTCCATAACAACCTAAAAAAAACAAAAACACTATGATTAAATAGGGTTTATTTTGTTAAAGTCACATAAAATCACAAAAGAAAAAGAATAGCAAAGGGAAGGGATGAGGAAAAAGATATGAAACACCAGTGATTTATAAGAAATGTATTAAAATACAGAAATAAACTCATTTTATATACTTTTTCACCTCATGTAGTATACACAATGAAATAAATGACATTTTAAAAATAGTTTTAGTCCTACTGTAAAAGCATTAAAGGTGGGAAAACAATAAATTTTTAATTTAAAAAATATAAAAATTAGGCCGGGTGCAGTGGCTCATGCCTATATTCCCAGCACTTTGGGAGGCCGAGGTGGGCAGATCACCTGAGGTCAGGAGTTCGAGACCAGCCTGGCCAACACGGTGAAACCTCATCTCTACTAAAAACACAAAAATTATCCAGGTGTGGTGGCAGGCGCCCAGAATCCCAGCTACTCAAGAAGCTGAGGCAGGAGAATCGCTTGAACCCAGGAGGCAAAGGTTGCAGTGGGCCAAGATTGTGCCACTGCACTCCAGCCTGGGTGCCAAGAGCAAAATTCCATCTCATAAAAAATAAAAATATAAAATATAAAAAATACAAGTTGTCATTAAAGAATTTAGATTAATTATTGATTGGTAAATACTTATTGAGGTCCCTTTGTACCAGATACTAAAATATATATATAAAAGACCAAACTCATGCAAAACAAACATACAAACAAAAAAGTCTTTGATCTAATTTTGGACGTGGCAGCTTATAATACAAACAGGTATAATACAATTGTAAAAGCAAAGTTATGCACCTAAAGCTATAGAACAGTTTGAAAAGTTCAGAGTAATAATGTTAGACAGACTGAGTTCCATGCACAACTGAGCCAGTCTCTAACTCTATGATGTATTTAATCTGTTTAAAAATTTTAAATTAGGCCGGGTGCAGTGGCTCACGCTTGTAATCCCAGCACTTTGGAAGGCCGAAGCGGGCGGATCACGAGGTCAGGAGATTGAGACCACGGTGAAACCCCGTCTCTACTAAAAATACAAAAAAATTAGCCGGGCGTGGTGGCGGGCGCCTGTAGTCCCAGCTACTCGGAGAGGCTGAGGCAGGAGAATGGCGTGAACCTGGGAGGCGGAGCTTGCAGTGAGCTGAGATCGCACCACTGCACTCCAGCCTGGGTGACAGAGTGAGACTCCGTCTCAAAAAAAAAAAAAAAAAATTTATATTATTCTGTCTTCTGTGAAAATTTGTCTATAACTGAAATGGATGAAAACAATATGTCATTCTCTTTTTTCCTCTTATCACTCATAAAACTCAATATTCTGAGAGGAGTTCATTATATTATTTAGGCAGCTAATGTAATAAAAATCCTTAAAGATTCTCATGAACACACCCAACAAACAAGATAACTTGGCAATGTTCTTTACATTTTAGAGTCGGACATGTCATACTTCAATTCAATTGCCCTCCAATTATCAAAAGCAAAGTTTCCTTATATACATCTCTGGAATTACAAGTTACAGCTGACAATGGAACAACACAGGTTTGAACTGGTCAGGTGCACTTATATGCAGATTTCTTTCAACACAACACAGTGTGAAAATACCCTTGTGGGATACAAAACTCACATATACAAAGCATCAATTTTTCATAAACCCAAGTTCCCCAGGTCCGACTGTGGGACTTGAATATGTGCTAATTTTGGTATCCAGGGGTCCTGGAACCAATCCCCTAGGTATACTGAGGGGTGACTGTATATTTAAAGTTACTATTTAGGCTTCCAGATCTGCCTAAACTTTTTATAGAGTCAAAGTATTTTCCCTGATTTTGAGTTTAAAAGAGTAGATTATTTATCAAAGCTGCAATAAGAAATTCAGGCAGGACTTCATTGACAATATCTTGGTAAATCAGGCTTTGATCATTAAAATTCCTACAACTCAATTTTGTCTATGAACTCAGCATTGATGAGGCTGTCAGTACCTTAGAAACCAACAAAATTTGCTAGTAAGCAATGTCACATCCATAATCATAAATAACTTTCTCAGCATCAAGATGCGTAGAAGTTTGTATTATTACCACCAAAGTATAATAAACATGGAATCTGATAAATGGAAATTGAAAAGTTCTGAGACAGTATTTCATTCAGACTGTAAAAAATCATGCTGAACTACTTACTGATAACCAACAATGAAGTACATTTCTCTACTGATGATAGTCATGACTCCTAAATAGATTTCTTTTTCCCAAATGGTAATGGACACACACTAACTTATCAAATTTCCCTTCCTCTAAAAACGAAGGCACTGCCCTAATGTAAAACATCCTTCAAAGAAACAATTTAAAGCATATAATAATGAATACATTGCAACTTAATTCTTGTCCTGAAGTATCACCTTTAGGTTTGGGCATTTCTCCAGTCTCCTAAGACACATTTATTACATCTCAAGATAGGTCATTTCTAAAGATAAAATAGCAACCATCCCAACATCCTTTTGACCAGGTTTATTCTAAGAGGGTAGGTCTTGGTGCCAAGTTCTAAGGGGCACCCAAAGTAACCTCCAATAAACTGATGACATTAAATAAGCCACAATGAGAAACATTTGACATGATCATCTCCTAAAAGACTTCACCATATGGGTAAGTTTATATATATCCAATGTAAGATCATGTGATTATTTGAACTGGTAAACACTAACCAGACAACCAGGAGCCTAAATTGGAGAGTGAACTCTCACAACCATCCAAGAAATTCAAACTAAAATAAATAAATAACTACAGTATATAAATGAATGAATACTGAGTTAAACAAATCACCCACGAGAAAGGAAAAGCGCCATATACAATTAGTAAATAATTTCAAATTACGAACATTAATTAACTAGACGGCATTATATGTCAGTGGTTACATGTAAGTATTTCATTAAAACACTACTTACCTAATATAGATCATAATTAAAATAGCCTAATAGTAAGCAAAAAACTAAAAAGTTGGTTTGCAGCTATGACTTACACAAGCTGCTTCAAGTAACTGTTTAATTGTTATCCTTAGGCTATTCAAAGGTTTTCTAACAGTGAATTTTAATAAAATCTGAAAGTCAGCCAAGGCTTGTAGTTCATGCCTGCAATCCCAATCCCAATGCTTTGGGAGGCTGAGGCAGGATGATCGCTTGAGCCCAGGAGTTTCAGATCAGCCTGGGCAACATAGTGAGGCCCTGTCTCTACAAAAAATACAAAAAAGAGTTTAGCCAAGCATGGTGGCACACACCGTAGTCTCAGCTGCTAGAAAGGCTGAGGTGGGAGAATCACTTGAGCCTGGGATGTGGAGGGTGCCAGTGAACCAGCCTGGGCAACAGAGCAAAAGCTCGTCTCAAGTAAGTATATACATTTTTTCAGATTATGCATGTGTGTGTGTATATATATATATATGGATTTCATATATACTATGTTAACAGTTATGTTAAATATAGTTAATATTAATAGTTATAAACTATAATTAATTTCATTTAATTAATATTTTTAATTAATATACTTTAATACATAATTATATGTATCATATATACACACACAATCTGAAAGTCATATAAAATGTCAAAGAAAAGATTTAAAAGAGTTAGACTATAACACACAAGATAAGCAAAGGAATCAAAATTCATTAATTTATTTAATGTCATTAAATTGTGGTTGGCAATCATCATCTTCATCACCTTGTCTAGATATACATTATTTTAAATGCATTATCATAAAATTAAAAGGAAATATAATTTTCTTCTTGGGATCAGTTTTATTTCCAATAAAAGAACAAAACATTATATTCAAAGAAAAATCACAAAATGAAGCAATATCATCAATCTGTTTTCTCAATGTGCTATGCAATACCACATGGGAAAAAATATATATTTTCTTTACAAAATAATGTTCCTTTGAAACAAATTCAAACTAGATAAAATCTGCATCCACACAAGTAGGCAATTACCAAGAGAATAAAGCCCTTAAGGAGCTATTCAATTTATTAATTTCATTCAGCCAAATCAAGGTAAATCACAGCAGTTCACTTTTTTAGAACGAAGACAATTTTCAATTATGTTTTTAAAGAATATTCCACACACATAGCAAACGTGCACATTTGCACAGAGTTTTAAACCTCCTACAAACAATCTTAGGAATGATCTGAAATCCATTCCCAGGAAATTCTTCCTTTGTAATCTGGAAGAATGGTGGTGTGCAGGCTCAAAGAACAACCAGCACGTGTGTATGTATTTTTTCTTCAGCTTCACTGTCCCTGAAAAATGATCCATACTGTGTCATTATCTTTATAGAGTTCTTGCCACTTTTACCTGCCACTTATCCCATATTTCTGTCATACCTGTTGGGTTTACTGAGCTCTAGACCAAAGTTCTAGCACTGTATATCTGCTCCAATTCATTTTAATTAGTGACTAAATACGTTCTAAAATCTTTCTCTCTTCCATATAAAACATGAGTATGGGAAAAATATTTTCTTTTTCATATGGGTAAACAAAATAAACAATGTATAAACACATAAAACTCATTTCATATGTGCCCAATGTGTTTCCAATGGGTAATATAGAAGACATGTTTCTATGGCCATTTAATTAGGATCAATCTTTGACTAATATATGCAATGTACACAACTCATATTTAAGAAAATAAAAATACGTGTTTACAATTGTTTTGAGTTGTACAATGGCATGGATAATTCAAATCAGTGGAAATGTTCCCCATTCAGCTTTTCACACAGGGGCCAGTGGACTTTCAGTCTTCCACCTTCTAGCTGTGTAACTTTGAACAAATCAAATCTCTGAAGCGTAGTTATTTCATCTGCAGTATGTGTTTAATAATACCTATCCTAATTATATTTCAGTATATATAAAACAGGTATATAAAAGTTGCCATTTAAAAACTTAAAACACTTTTTCTATACTTAATATATCATTAGACTTTTGACTATGAAACTCATCAATAAAAAACATTTTTTTTTTTTTTTTTTTGAGGCAGAGTCTCGCTCTGTCACCCAGGCTGGAGTATAGTGGCGCAATCTCGGCTCACTGCAAGCTCCACCTCCCAGGTTCAAGCCATTCTCCTGCCTCAGCCTCCCAAGTAGCTGGGACTACAGGCACCTGCCACCACACCCGGCTAATTTTTTTGTATTTTTAGTAGAGACGGGATTTTACCATGTTAGTCAGGATGGTCTCAATCTCCTGACCTTGTGATCCACCCACCTCGGCCTCCCAAAGTGCTGGGATTACAGGCGTGAGCCACCGCGCCTGGCCAAAAAAGATTTTAAAATGAGTAATATTGTTTACGAGACAGACGGTACCTACAACATGCATAATACCTGTCAGAACTATATCCTAAAGCATTGGTCCCCAACCTTTTTGGCACCAAGGACTGGTTTTGTGGAAAACAATTTTTCCATGGATGGGACAGGGGGATTATTTTGGATGAAACTGTTGCACCTCAGATCATAAGGCATCACATTCTCAGAAGAAGTATGAAACCTAGATCCCTCATATGTGCAGTTCACAATAGCGTTCGCGCTTCCAGGAGAATCCAATGCTGCCACTGATCCGACAGGAGGTGGAGCTCAGGCAATAATGCTCCCTCACCAGCTGCTCACCCACTGCTGTGAGGCCCAGTTCCTAACAGGCCAAAGACCAGTACCACCTGGTTGGGGACCCCTGTCCTAAAGCACAAAAGAAGTAAAGTACCAAATGGTTATAACTTGAACATATTCTACTATCCAGTAAACACTCCTAAGGATATCTTTTTGCATACACTAAAAAACAAAAATGGCCTTGGGCTAGGGTAACAGTAAACTGAAAAACAAATAGGGGGAAGCATCTCTTAGTAAGCCTTATCTCATTTAATGAATAGCAACTAAACCTGAGGGCAACTGCTGGTAAGTACACTACCTAACTTCCGTCAAGTACTAACATATACCTGACATTTTCCTTCAGACACACTACAATCAGGATATCAGGATAAGTGACATCACGGTCAGAGGTACCCTAACATTAGAAGAGCTTCCCACAAAGATATTTATACTAAGTGACACACTGCAGCCCTCAAATTTCAAAAAGAAAAGAGATTTAGATGAAGTGAGCACTCTGAAAAGTAACTACAGTAAACAATTATAAATTCAATAAGCGAAATTTGGCATACTATCTTTTAGCAAAATCTCAACTTAAAAATCTTTATGCAATTACTTGAGAATAAGCATATTTCTCAAAAAAAAGAAGATAAAAGAAATGCAACAAAACACTATGGCTGTCAGGATATTAGGACAATTAGAAATGTTTTTTTCTTCTCTCTGTTCTATATTTTCCACATTTTAATTAACATTCATGTATTATGATGGGCAAATAGCTTTCTCTAAATAAAGTATTCATGAAGTTCATATTTAACCATGAGATGTTTTTTAAAAATTGCATGGCTGAATTACAATATGGAAGTCTATCACTGTAAGCACCCGTATTTAAAAACAAAAGACTCCAGTAACACTAGCTACTTATTACACTTTTTAAAATGTCCCTTTCTTTGGATTGAGTTTTGGATAAAAATTCATTCTGAAACTGAAAAACTAGTCCCAAAAGAGTTAACAGAAAAAAAAATCTACAGGTGTTAACTGTACAGAAAATTGTAAACAATAAAAAAAATCACAAAGTTAAAGGATATAGAACAGGATGGAAAACATAAAAAATATTTGCAAGGATGGAAAATATTTGCAACACATATAACAGACAAAGAACATTAAAAAAAGAATCCCAACAAGTCAATGAGAAAAAGACAAAGAGAACCTAATAACTAAGCTTTTCTTTTCTTTTTCTTTCTTTTTTTTTTTTTTGTGAGACGGAGTTTTGCTCGTTACCCAGGCTGGAGTGCAATGGCGCGATCTCGGCTCACTGCAACCTCCGCCTCCTGGGTTCAAGCCCTCCTGGGTTCAAGCGATTCTCCTGCCTCAGCCTCCCGAGTACCTGGGATTACAGATGCCTACCACCACACCTGGGAAATTTTTTGTATTTTTAGTACAGAAGGGAGTTTCACCACGTTAGCCAGGCTGGTCTCAAACTCCTGACCTCAGGTGATCCACATGCCTCGGCCTCCCAACGTGCTGGGATTATAGGCATGAGCCACCGCGCCAGGACAAGAAATGACTACGCTTTTTACAAGATGGCACCAAAAGCGAAGGAAGCTCCTGTCCCTCCTAAAGATGAAGCCAAACCGAAGGCTTTGAAGGCCAAGAAGGCAGTGTTGAAAGGTGTCCACAGCCACCAAAAAAAGATCTGCCCGTCACCCACCTTCCAGCAGCCCAAGACACTGAGACTCCGGAGGCAGCCCAGATATCCTCAGAAGAGCGCCTCCAGGAGAAACAAGCTTGACTACTATACTATCATCAAGTTTCTGCTGACCACTGAGTCTGCCATGAAGAAGATAGAAGACAACAACATGCTTGTGTTCACTGTGGAAGTTAAAGCCAACAAGCGCCAGATCAAACAGGCTGTGAAGGAGCTCTGACATTGATGTGGCCAAGGTGTCAACACCCTAATTCGGCCTGATGGAGAAAAGAAGGCATATGTTCGACTGGCTCCTGATTACAATGCTTTGAATGTTGCCAACAAAATTGGGATCATCTAAACTGAGTCCAGCTGGCTAATTCTAAATATATGTGTATGTTTTCACCAGAAAAAAAAGAAATGACTAAGAAAATGACAGGCGAGTAACAGAAAACAAAATGTGGCAAATGGCCACAAGATACCAAACTTCATTCTTAATAAGGTGAATGCACATTGTAATAAAGAGATTATATCCAAAAGAATAAAAGAAAATTCACAAATATGCAATGTTATCAAGCAGTTTGTGCATTGTTGGTAATTAGTACAGTCTTTTTGGTAGTCAATCTGGAAATGGTTTTTAGAAGTTATAATACACTTATCTTTTGACTCAGAAATTTTACTTCCCTGTAATCCCAGCACTTTGGGAGGCCGAGGTGGGCAGATCACGAGGTCAGGAGATCGAGACCACCCTGGCCAAGATGGTGAAACCCCGTCTCTACTCAAAATACAAAAATTAGCCGGGTGAGGTGGTGCATGCCTGTAGTCCCAGCTACTCAGGAGGCTGAGGCGAGAGAATCGCTTGAACCCAGGAGGCAGAGGTTGCAGTGAGCCGAGATCTTGCCTTTGCACTCTAGCCTGGCGACAGAACAAGACTCTGTCTCAAAAAAAAAAAAAAAAGGAAGAATTTTTACTTCTAGGTATCTATCCCACAGAAATTATTACATATATATACATGGCACATGTTTCTCAGCACAATATATAAGTGAAAAACTTCAAACAAAAAAATAAGTACATTATGGTTGAGCCATTCTATGTATCGTTAAAAAGAATGAAATATCCCATATACACTGACATGAGAAGAATTACAGAATTAGCAGATGAGTGAAACAAAGCAAGTTATAGAAAAATATCTTTGGGATTTACCCAATTTATTTAGAGGTGGAGAGAGAAAAGTGGTGGACAGAACAGAGAAAGAGAGAGAGAGAGAGGTGTTTGTGTATACACAAGGGCCTGCTTAAAGGACTCTCACTGGTCAAATTCAGACAATGTAATAAGTATCAGAAACAGCAATCAGTTAATAGATTATAACATATAAGCTCACAGTAATACTGAAAAGGAAAAAAAGGGGAAGAGAATTTCTTTACACAGTAAATGCTTCCTAATAAATGTAGGAGGAATTAGAATTAGAATTAGCAAATGTCCATCTTGCAGCCCACATATGTAATCAGTGTAATTGTAATCAGTGACTTTGACAAAGATGCTAAAACTATTAAGCGGAAAGTTGCTAGAGAATGGCATATTAACAGAGTCTAAAAGTTATTACCCCAAAGATTTCTCATTAATTACAAATAGAAAAAAAAAACCTTTAAAATTAAGAGGTTTGTGGTTGACACCACTTAAACTATATCACCAATAATGCAATAAGTTGACATTATACATTTTTTTTTTTTTTTGAGATGGAATCTCGCTCTGTTGCCCAGGCTGGAGTGCAGTGGCACAATCTTGGCTTACTGTAGCCTCCGCCTCCCAGGTTCAAGCCATTCTCGTGCCTCAGCCTCCCAACTAGCTGGGATTACAGGCTAATTTTTGTATTTTTAGTAGAGGCGGGATTTCACCATGTTGGCCACGCTGGTCTCGAACTCCTGACTTCAAGTGATCCACCCACCTTGGCCTCCCAAAGTGCTGGGATTACAGGCATGAGCCACCGCACCCAGCCACATTATACATCTTTTGATGTGATATAATGGGAAATAAACACCAGCACAATACTCGTACAAAAAAAAAATTTAAACTGAATCTAATCACAAGAAAACAATCAGATATATCCAGACTGAGAGATATTCAATATGACATTATAAAAAATAAGATTCTTCAATATGTCAACATCATGAACACCACAAAAGGGCAGAAAAATTGTTCTAGATTAATGGAGACTAAAGAGATATAACACAAGTGCAACTCATGGCACCTGAACGGATCCTGTGGGGTGTGGAGAAACCATAGTGACAATAGAGGTGTAGAGATTAGAAGAAGAGTGTGCATATTATTGGCTATTAAATTAAAAATATATATTTGTGTATATGTATGAGCAAGCAAGCAAAAAAAAAAAAAAAAAAAAAAAGCCTGGAAGAACAAACACTGAAATTTTAAGCATATTTACCTCTAGGTGATACGATTATGAGAGATGTTTTCTTTTTCTTTTCTCTTTTTTTTTGAGACAAAGTCTTCCTCTGTAGCCCATACTGGAATGCAGTGGTGCAATCTTGGTTCACTGCAGCCTTGAACTCCCTGGCTCAAGCGATCCTCTGCCTCAGCCCCTCAAGTAGTTGGGACTATAGGCACAAGCCACCACACCTGGCTGATTTTTCTATTTTTTGTAGAGACAGGGTTTCACCACATTGCCCAGGCTGGTCTCAAACTCCTGAGCTCAAGCGATCCACCCACCTCAGCCTCCCAGAGTGCTGGGATTACAAGCGTGAGCCACTAAGCCCAACTGGGAGATGTTTTCTTAGCTTATTTCTGATGTTTTCCACAATGGACATATATCTACATAATAAAATAAAGTTAAAAAACCCCTGGTACACAAGGTACGACAGATGGGGTAGATACATACCAAATTTTTAACAGTGATTCCCTATGCAAAGAGAAGTCGAGTTAAGACAGACAGCATAACTATTTTTACATATCTACTCACGTGTTACTTATAATTAAGAAAAAATATTTTAATGAATTAAGATTTTTCAAGGTAATAAACTTGTACTGTGTATGGGATTTATGCTAAATGTAAATTTTAGCTGTTCTTATCACAAAAACAAAAAAATGGGTAATTTCTACAGAAGGATGGACTTGGTAAACTTTTTAAAAATTGGGTAATTATGTGGGATGATGGATATGTTCATTTCCTTCACTACAGTAACCTTTATACTATCTATATGTATCCCATAACAACACATTGTATACCTTAAATATACACAATAAAATCTTTAAAAATAAGATTTTTCAAATCTCTGAATAACAGGAAGACAAATGGTAAACACTGGCTTAACGCCTATGTATTTAGGTTATATTTGTGGAACAAGAGGAATCTGAGTAAAAGGAAAAGCATATATGAAAGCCTCCAAACACTGGAGAAAAAGACAAGTCATTCAAATGGTCAGGGTATGGGATCTCAGAGAGTCTTGCTATTAGTGTGAACTTTATTTTTAAGGGACTGATTTTAAGCAGAAAATAATATGAACAGATATGCACCAGCACTTTGGGAGGCCAAGGTGGGCAGACCACGAGGTCAGGAGATCAAGACCATCCTGGCCAACAGGGTGAAACCCCATCTCTACTAAAAATACAAAAATTAGCTGGGTGTGGTGGCGCATGCCTGTAGTTCCAGCTACTTAGGAGGCTGAGGCAGGAGAATCCCTTGAACCCAGGAGGCAGAGATTACAGTGAGCCGAGATCATGCCACTGCACTCCAGCCTGGTGACAGAGTGAGACTCCGTCTCAAAAAATAAAAAAGAAAAGAAAAATCACCCTGAAGACAGTAGAAGAGCTGGAGCAAGAGGCAGCACATCTGTTTAGCATATACTACCCAAGCTTCCATCTGCATGGACCCTCAACCTTCTATTGGTGCTCACACCATTACTTTTTGTCATCAGCATTTCATTTTTGCCTCTTCTTTCCTGTGCTTGCCCTAACCGTTATTAAGAGGAATAAAAAGTCTTAATTTTTGTCCGGGCACGGTGGCTCACACCTGTAATCCCAGCACTCTGGGAGGCAGAGGCGGGTGGATCACCAGAGGTGTGAGAGTTCAAGACCAGCCTGACCAACATGGAGAAATCCCGTCTCTAATAAAAATACAAAAAATTAGCTGGGCGTGGTGGCGCATGCCTGTAGTCCCAGCTACTCTGGGAGGCTAAGACAGGAGAATTGCCTGAACCCAGGAGGTGGAGGTTGCAGTGAGTCGAGATTGCTCCATTGCACTCCAGCCTGGGCAACAAGTGCAAAACTCCGTCTCAAAAATAAATAAATAAATAAAATAAAAAGTCTTAATATTTAGAAACCTCACTGTCAACCTGATACTTGCCTTATACCAGGAACCATACTTCATTCTACATTGCTCTGGCTCCTCCCTTGACCTATACCTGTGGCTGTCTAAGCTCCAGCATGACATCATCCACATTGTAGAGTTCCTTTTATCCCCCCATTTTTACTTTCTTCTAAACCAATGTCTCTCAAAGGATGATCCTCCCCATCTCCTGCATGAGGAATCTCAAGGCACCTTTTAAAATTATACATATTAGGGGAGGATGAGGCAGGAGAATCACTTGAACTCAGGAGGCAGAGGTTGCAGGGAGCCGAAATTGCACCACTGCACTCCAGCCTGGGCGACAGAGTGAGACTCTGTCTCAAAACAAACAAACAAGTAAAAAAAAAAAAAACACAAACAGAAATAAGGAGTAATTTCCTAAACTAGAGCATAAAGAAACTCTCCAAAAAAAGCCTACAGCTAACATCATACTTAACAATGAGAAACTAGAAGCTTGCCCACAAAGATGAGGTATGAGGCAAGGATGTTCTCTGTCACTACTGCTTTCAACATCAGATAATAAGACAAGAAAGGAAAATAAAAATATACGCACTGGAAAGAAAGAAATAAAATTGTCTTTGCTTTCAGATGACATGACTGTCTAAGTAGAAAATCTGGAAGAGTAGCCAAAAATTTCCTGGAACTAAAAAGCAATTATAGCAAGACTGCAGCATACAAAGTTAATATACAAAAGCCAAATGCTTTCTTATGAAAGCAATGAACAAGTAGAATTGAAATTAAAAACAAAATTCCATTTACATTGGCACCCCCAAAAAAATAAAACACTTAGATATAAATCTAACAAAATATTGCCAAGATCTCTATGAAGAAAACTACAAAACTCTGATGAAAGAAATCAAAGAACTAAATAAATAAATATTTATTATGTTCATGAACAAAAAAGCTTAATATTGTCAGGATGTCATTTCTTCCCAACTTGATCTATAGATTCAATAAAATCCCAATCAAAATTCCAGGATGTAATTTTGTAGATACTGCAAACTGACTCTAAAGTTTACATGGAGAGGCAAAAAACCCAAAAGAGCTAACATAATATTGAAGGAAAAAAAACAAGTCAAAGGAGTAACACTACTCAACTTCAAGACTTACTGTGAAGCTGCAGTAATCAAGACAGTGTGGTATTAATCAAAGAATAGACAAATAGGTCAGTTGATGAACAAACTGAGCCCAGAAAAAGACCCAAACAAATATAGTCAACTGATCTTTGACAAAGGAGCAAAGGCAATATAAGGGAGCACAGACAGTTTTTTTAACAAATGGTGATAGAAAAACTGAACATACACATGCAAAATAATGAATTCCGAGACAGACCTTATACTCGTAACAAAAATTAATTCAGACTCAAATGTGAAATGCAAATTATAAAAATTTTAAAATTTTTAATAAAGAAAATTTATAATTAAAAAATTATAAAACTAGAAAATAACATGGGAGAAAATCTAGATAACCTCAGGCACAGTAATGACTTTTTAGATACAAGACAAAAAGCATAATAAACAAAAGAAATAATTTATAAGTTGGACTCCATTAAAATGTAAAACTTCTGCTCTGTGAGGGATACCTTCAAGAGAATAAAAAGAGAAGCTACAGACTGGGAGAAAATATTTGCAAAAGACCTATCTGATAAAGAACTGTTATCCAAAATATACAAGGAACTCTTAAAACTTAACAATAAGAAAACAACTCAATTTTTTAAAATGGGCAAAAGATCTGAATAGACACCTCATCCAAGAAGATATACAAAAGGCAAATAAGGGTGGGTGTGGTGGCTCACGCCTGTAATCCCAGCACTTTGGGAAGCCAAGGCAGGTAGATCACTTGAGGTCCAGAGTTTGAGACCAGCCTGGCCAACATGGCGAAACACCGTCTCTACTAAAAATAAAAAATTAGTCAGGTGTAGTGGTGTGTGCCTGTAATCCCAGCTACACAGGAAGCTGAGGCATGAGAATCGCAGGAACCTGGGAGACACAGGTTGCAGTGAGCCAAGATCACACCACTGCACGCCAGCCAGAACAACAGAGCAAGACTCCATCTCAAAAAAAAAAAAAAAAAGGCAAATAAGCATATGAAAAGATACTCCACATCATACAACAGAAAGTCCAATTATACAACATACAAAATCAATCATACAACAGAAACTCCAAAATTAAAAAGGGAAATGGGAAATTATTTAAACTAGAGGATGAAAGTAGTAGCACAATTTAAGTCAAAACGTATTTTTGACCTTTTTGCATCTTTACTTGGAACATATATAAAGTTCACAGAATTCCAACTACTACCAACAAATTAATTATACAACATAATGATTCACCTAAAGTGGTCAAAGACTATTCAGCTTCCCTATTTATGTATCAATTTCCCTCTCCTTCTCTAATTTTCTTCCTTCTCTGTAACAAAAATAGGTCTCCAATTCTTTTTTTTTTTAATTTTTTATTATTATACTTTAGGTTTTAGGGTACATGTGCACAATGTGCAGGTTTGTTACATATGTATCCATGTGCCATGCTGGTGTGCTGCACCCATTAACTCGTCATTTAGCATTAGGTATATCTCCTAATGCTGTCCCTCCCCCCTCCCCCCACCCCACAACAGTCCCCGGAGTGTGATGTTCCCCTTCCTGTGTCCATGACTTCTCATTGTTCAATTCCCACCTATGAGTGAGCACATGCGGTGTTTGGTTTTTTGTCCTTGAGATAGTTTACTGAGAATGATGTTTTCCAGTTTCATCCATGTCCCTACAAAGGACATGAACTCATCATTTTTTATGGCTGCACAGTATTCCATGGTGTATATGTGCCACATTTTCTTAATCCAGTCTATCATTGTTGGACATTTGGGTTGGTTCCAACTCTTTGCTATTGTGAATAGTGCCGCAATAAACATACATGTGCATGTGTCTTTATAGAAGCATGATTTATAGTCCTTTGGGTATATACCCAGTAATGGGATGGCTGGGTCAAATGGTATTTCTAGTTCTAGATCCCTGAGGAATCGCCACACTGACTTCCACAATGGTTGAACTAGTTTACAGTCCCACCAACAGTGTAAAAGTGTTCCTATTTCTCCACAACCTCTCCAGCAACTGTTGTTTCCTGACATTTTAATGATGGCCATTCTAACTGGTGTGAGATGGTATCTCACTGTGGTTTTGATCCTAAGCCAAAAGAACAAAGCTGGAGGCATCACGCTACCTGACTTCAAACTATACTACAAGGCTACAGTAACCAAAACAGCATGGTACTGGTACCACAACAGAGACATAGATCAATGGAACAGAACAGAGTCCTCAGAAATGATGCCGCATATATACAACTATCTGATCTTTGACAAACCTGACAAAAACAAGAAATGGGGAAAGGATTCCCCGTTTAATAAATGGTGCTGGGAAAACTGGAGAAAGCTGAAACTGGATCCCTTCCTTACATCTTATACAAAAATTAATTCAAGATGGATTAAAGACTTACATGTTAGACCTAAAACCATTAAAATCCTACAAGAAAACCTAGGCAATACCATTCAGGACATAGGCGTGGGCAAGGACTTCATGTCTAAAACACCAAAAGTAATGGCAACAAAAGCCAAAATTGACAAATGGGATCTAATTAAACTAAAGAGCTTCTGCACAGCAAAAGAAACTACCATCAGAGTGAACAGGCAACCTACAGAATGGGAGAAAATTTTTGCAACCTACTCATCTGACAAAGGGCTAATATCCAGAATCTACAATGAACTCAAACAAATTTACAAGAAAAAAACAAACAACCCCATCAAAAAGTGGGCGAAGGACATAAACAGACACTTCTCAAAAGAAGACATTTATGCAGCCAAAAAACACATGAAAAAATAGGTCTCCAATTCTAATGAATTAGTTTTAGGAATTAAATGAGTTATCATTAGCAAAGTCCCAAAAATATTTATAACTTGGACTGCCATCAAAGCCAGTTAAATCAATTACACAAGAAGAGTTGTTACATGACTTTATATAGACACAACATCCTGTTGACTTAATTGGCATTACCACTCAGCTTGATCATCTCATTTGTCTGCCTTGATTCAGACTTTTTAAATGCTTCTGAAAATCAAAGCTACTTTGGAAAGAAGGTAGATTTTCCAGTACCGAGGCTATTCATCTGAAGCAGGGGTCCTATAACTTTTAATAGCTGTAAGCATGTCAGTGGAACTAATGTTGTGCCCTTACAGAAATCTATGTTTATCTGAACAATGAATATACTGGGAAAGAACTCATCCTAAGTTAAGAGTCCAAGGAGCAAAACATGACTCAAAAACAACAGAACAGAGAGCGAGGTTCATTTTGAAATGTACATGGAACTAGTCCCCAGTGGACTCAAGCTTGTGTCCTAAAATAAAAGCTATAGTAAAAGAGTTGCTTTGCTATTATAGATGTGAGACATTGAGACCACAAGGCATCAGCAGCCCAAATATCAGCAACAAGAGACAGTACCCTCAAAGCAGATGAAGAACTATATATTCAAATATATAGTTAGGGACTAGGCAACTAACAAAAATGAGTAAGTGGTTTGAGAGAGGACTGTAGTGAACTGGAGACCACAGGCCTTACTAGCAGGGGGCAGCCTTATTCAGCTCCAGCAGATTGTGCTAGAAGAAAGTGAAAACTAATGCAAGGGCACACATATGCCTTTAATGCCTTTAGGCACAGCTACTCAGGAAGCTGAAACAAGAAGATTGTTTGAGCCCAGGAGTTTGAGGCAAGCCTGGGACACTCCATCACTTAAAAACAACGACAACAACAGCAAAAAACCCTAGTGCCGCCAGAACTTTGCAAAAGCTTGAAATCCTAAATGTGTAAGATTTCCCAATGTCTAAATGTTAGCAACCAATTCAATTACTTAAAACTACTGTGCTGGCCTAAAAAAATACATCCATAGTCAATGACCACAATCTAAGAAGTAGACCTAAGAATGACTTAAGAAGTAGAGATGGTACTCAGCATTATAATGAAGCAGAGAAAAATAGAGATAGTGCCCTCAACATCATAAGAGAATTACCAAAACTAACAGAACTCATCATGACTGTATCACACATCAGCAATGACATTCATGGATATAGGCAGCAGTAACATGTTTGTGATCATCAGTGATCAATGTAACAAACACTGCCAAAGTAGCTGCTACTCCTGAGTTAACATATTCTTTACCTACTCCCAGGAATCTGAACCACACCTGGAGAAGAAAAATACACATACATACAACCATGTTTACTTTTCTCAGTAACAGTATTTATTACCACTAATATCATATTCATATGAATATTTATATTAATGAGCCCTTTATATTCATTACCACTAATATCAAGTGGTCTTATTGCTATGTACGTGTGTATATGTGTGTGTGTGTGTATATGTGTGTGTGTGTGTATACATATATATTTTAGGTGTATATTTCCTTATTCAGTTTATTTTCCCAAATAAATTTACACAACTCTGCCTCCCCAAATCTCTAACTCCCCACTGTCCCCACTCTCTGCTAATGGCTTTGCCTCCTAATTCACTGAGAAAACAAGAAACATTTTAAAAATAACTTACACATGCTCCAACTACCACATCTAACAACCTACCTACATCTGGACCCATATATCCTTTTTTCCCTAATTACTATGGTTACTCTTATCTACTCAATCTCTCTACTGGGTACTGAATCTCATCCCCTCTAATCTTGCACTCAAAACCTTTGTTCCAGCAATTGTTCCCCCTTCTTTCCTTACTATTTTCCTTATATCACCAATTCTCTCTTTCCACTGGGTCACTTCCATCAGCACACAACATACTATATAATCTCTGCACATGTGGTAGGCAGCCTCTAAGATAGCCCTTAATAATCAGTGCCTCCTGGTATTGACACTCTTAGAATGTCCCCACCTACATCTGACTAGGGTTGGCTTGTGTGAACAGCAGAATATGGCAGAAATGGTTGTATGCACTACCAATATTAGATTATAAAATATACTAGCACTCTGATACAACTGCTTCCATCTCTTTCTCTCTTTGATCACTTACTCTGAAGCCAGCTGCCCTTGATGAAGACATTCATGCAGCTTATGAGGGAGGTCCATGCAGTAGGAAACTGAGGTCACTGGCCAACAGCCATCAAAGAACTGAAGCCTACCAACAACTATTTGACTTAGCTTAGAAGTAAATCCTCCAGGTCCAGCCAAACTTTAAAATGACTACAGCCCAGGCTATGGCTTTGACCTGCAACTTCATGAGAGACTCTAAGCCAGAACAACCCAAACAACTGCTCCCAGATTCTTAACCCTTAGAAATCATGTGAAACAATAAGTGTTTGTTCTTTTAAGCTGCTATGTTTTGGGATAATTTGTTCCACAGCAGCAGATAATTAATACAGCATCTAAAATAAGAAGGGAAAAAACCCTCCCTCAATTTCACATCCCTTTTCCCATCTCCTGCCTTCTCTATATAAAAACTCATCAAGGAATTGCATTTGGTCACTTTTTGCACTTTCCCTTCTTTTATTCTCACTTTGAACTCTCTCAGGTCAAGATGGCCAATGACCCTCATGTTACTAAATTCAGTGATATATTCTCAGTTATAATGTGTTTTTGCTCTGCTTGAGGATATTAAACTCTACTATAGAGAAACAAAATGAGATCAATAAAACTTATGTGTATGTACAGATAAAAAGTAAGTAAAGCATGTATGCATTAAATACAGACAGAAAGGGATAGAAGGATCAAGATGTATCTAATATTCTTGAGGCAAATATGCAAAAGGCACCAAAGAGTCAGAATACATTAAATATATATGCGACACTTAGAACTCAACATTTATGAGGCCTTAATTTGGCCACCCATTGGTGATACCTACTCTGTCCACTAACAAATACAAATAAAACCTATGGCTGTTGAGTAGATTAACTGGAGAGCTAACGCCATGACCAGGCATACTTGTTCCTGTATCTTCCTGATAGTGTGTGTATCTTTGGCCCAGGGCACCTACCTTGTGGGCTCTGGTTCTCACAACCACAGCATTAGCAAAGAAGGTTGATAAGCCAAAACATATAAACACTATGTACCCCAGGATTTATTTAGGTAGTGTGGTCCTTCTATCCTACTTAAACCCCAGCCTAAATGTGTTAACTTATCCTCTATCTTTCCCTTTGCTTCTGTATATTTTATATTTATTTAATGAATCATGTGATATAAACATTTTATCAATTAGTTTTTTTTTTTCAATAACCTCTGGGATAGCTTGCCTGGTGGTGTACTTGAAGTCCAGCACTGACTTAGGGTTATTTCCCACTCTTAAAAACATTATTTGACACATTTACTGACTTTCTCTTTTTGAAACAGTTTTCTCTGGGTCATCACCCATGGTTCTCATATCTCACTGGCCATGTGTTCCGCATCTCCTCTAAAGTACTAGGATGACTTTGTTACAAGCATTTAGTCTTACATCTTTGCATAACATCTTCAGGCTGATAAGTCCCAAATTTAAATTTCTAGTCCTAACATCTTACATAAACACAGTTTAAAACCAAACTTTTACTATCTATCTCAAAACCAATTCCTCTCTTAGATAATTGCAATGGTCTCCTAAATATTTTCCTAGTTTCCCACCTTAGATTCACTTCAGTCTACTCCCAACCCAACAGTCTGAGCGATCCTTCCAAAACATGAATCAAACCATATTAATCCTCTGCTCAAAAGCCATGTTATGGCTTCCCATATCCATCATAATGAGAGGTGACAGCGTGCTGGCAGCCCTCATAGCTGTCGCTCGCTCTTGGCGCCTCCTCGGCCTCAGCACCCACTCTGGCCGCACTTGAGGAGCCCTTCACAGCCTGCAGCTGCACCGTGGGAGCCCCTCTCTGGGCTGGCCGAGGCTGGAGCCGGCTCCCTCAGCTTGCGGGGAGGTGTGGAGGGAGAGGCACGGGCGGGAACCGAGGCTGCGCAAGGCACTTGCGGGCCAGCGTGAGTTCCGGGTGGGCATGGGCTTGGTGGGCACCGCCAGCCCCAGGCAGTGAGGGGCTTAGCACCCAGGCCAGCAGCTGCGGAGGGTGCACCGGGTCCCCCAGCAGTGCTGGCCCACCAGTGCTGCCCTCAAATTCTCGCCAGGCCTCAGGTGCCTCCCCGCGGGGCAGGGCTTGGGACCTGCAGCCCCCCATGCCTGAGCCTCCCCGCCCCGCCGTGGGCTCCTGCACAGCCTGAGCCTCCCTGACAAGCGCCGCCCCCTGCCCTGTGGCGCGGTCCCATCAACCACCCAAGGGCTGAGGAATGTGGGCACATGGCGCAGGACTGGTGGGCAGCTCCACCTGTGGCCCTGGTGCGGGATCCACTGGGTGAAGCCAGCTGGGCTCCTGAGTCTAGTGGGGACTTGAAGAACCTTTACAGCTAGCTAACAGATTGTAAATACACCAATCAGCATTCTGTGTCTAGCTCAAGGTTTGTAAATACACCAATCAGCACTCTGTGTCTAGTGCAAGGTTTGTAAATGCACCAATCAGCACTCTGTATCTAGCTAATCTGGTGGGGACTTGGAGAACACTTATGTCTAGCTAAGGGATTGTAAATACACCAATCAGCACTCTGTGTCTAGCTCAAGGTTTGTAAACACACCAATCAGCACCCTGTGTCTAGCTCAAGGTTTGTAAATGCACCAATCAGTGCTCTGTGGGGACTTGAAGAACTTTTGTGTCTAGCTCAGGGATTGCAAACACACCAATCAGCACCCTGCCAAAACGGACCAATCAGCTGTCTGTAAAACAGACCAATCAGTTCTCTGTAAAATGGACCAATCAGCAGGATGTGAGTGGGGCCACATAAGGGGATAAAAGCAGGCTACCCCAGCCAGCAGTGGCAACTCACTCGGGTCCCCTTCCACACTGTGGAAGCTTTGTTCTTTCGCTCTTTGCAATAAATCTTGCTGCTGCTCACTCTTTGGGTCCGCACTGCCTTTATAAGCTGTAACACTCACTGCGAAGGTCTGCAGCTTCACTCCTGAGCCAGCAAGACCACGAACCCACCAGAAGGAAGAAACTCTGAACACATCCGAACATCAGAAGGAACAAACTCCAGACATGCCACCTTTAAGAACTGTTAACACTCACCGCGAGGATCTACGGCTTCACTCTTGAAGTTATTGAGACCAAGAACCCACCAATTCCGGACACAATAATAAAATCTAAAATCAGTACCAGAATCTGTAAGGCCCCAGCTGGATTACTCCCATGTCTACTCCCACCACTAACCAGCTTGCTCACCCAGTGCTAGCCATACAAACTTCTGTGCCATTATACAAACACTCTTAAGCATGCTACCACTTCAAGATCTTTTTTTTTTTTTTGAGACGGAGTCTCACTCTGTCGCCCAGACTGGAGTGCAGTGGCTCGATCTCAGCTCACTGCAACCTCTGCCTCCTGGGTTCAAGCCATTCTCCTGCCTCAGCCTCCTGAGTAACTAGAACTACAGGCACATGCCACCATGTCCAGCTAATTTTTTGTATTTTTAGTAGAGACGGGGTTTCACCATGTTGGACAGGCTGGCCTTGAACTTCTGACCTCAAGTGATTCACCGCCTCGGCCTCCCAAAGTGCTGGGATTACAGGCGTGGGCCATTGTGCTTGGCTGAGATCTTTACATTCACTACTCCCTCTGCCTGCAGTGCTCTTTCCCGATATATTTACATGACTTGCTCCTTTACTTCCTTCAGGTCACTGCTCAAATATCCTGTTATCAGAGTGGATTTCCCTTAACAACTTTTTTTTTCTTTTTTGAGACAGAGTCTCCCTCTGTCATACAGGCCAAAGTGCACTAGTGCAATCTTGGCTCACTGCAGCCTCCACCTCCTAGGTTCCAGCGAATCTCCTGCCTCAGCCTCCCGAGTAGCTGGGATTACAGGCACGTGCCACCATGCTGGATTAATTTTTGTATTTTTAGTAGAGACGTGGTTTCACCATGTTGACCAGGCTGATATCAAACTCCTGACCTCAGGTGATCCGCTTGCCTTGGCCTCCCAAAGTGCTGAGATTTACAGGCGTGAGCCACTGTACCCGGCCCCTTATCAACTTTTATAAATATAAACTTCTGCAACTCACCCAACCACCCTCACACATAGCATTCCTATACTCCTTGTCCTACTTCATTTTTCTTCAGAATCTGGGCCACCAACTAAGAGATATTTATTGGTTTGTTTACTGCCTGTCTGTCCAGACATTAAGTTCCACCAGGTCAACAATTTGTACATTCTATTTCATATGCCTAAAATTTACAGAATACCAAGCACATAGAAGGTACTCAACAAACATTACTAAAAATATAAATGAATAACAGTAACTAGAGATATTCCCATGGTGAGTGTTAGCAGCAAAAAAGGGCAGCTCCACATGAAGACAAGAGGATTAGCTAGAGAATCACAGATCGTGCAAAGTCCCACAAGTCCAGCAGACTCCCAGAATTACTTGGGACAAGGGCTGTAATACCAGAAAAGCAGGTAAGAGAAAGGCCATAGAAGTACTGTTTTGTGGTAGTCACAGCCCTGATTAAATAATAATAATAATAATAATTAATTGGTAAGAAAAAATAACTTTACCACAGATAAACCAGAAAGACACCCTCTCAACCAAGTGATCAAAATATCACCAGTATTCTAAATTGGTAGGCTTATGCAATAAAACTGAGAAAAAAAATAATATTAATATCACCAGTAACTGCACAAATAAATATCATATGTTTCCTAATACGATGCACTAAGAACACTATATAACTTCCAAGGTATTCTAGCCAAAAGCGTATAACCCATATCTAATCATATTAGGAACATTATGTAAAAACAAAACAAAATAAAAAAAACTGGTCTATATTTAAAAATGTCTATGAGACAGAAACTCAAGGACTGTTCCACATTAAAGGTGACTGAACAGACGTGACGATTAAATGCAATACATGATCCTGGGTTTTATTTTGTTAGAAATGACATTGTTGGGACAATTGGCAACATCTGAATACAATCCATATAGATTAGATAAAACAGTATTTCATCAATGCTAACTTCCTGACTTTGATAATTATGTGGTTATGTAAGAGAATGCCTTTTTTTTTTTTTTTTTTTTTAATTTTGAGATGGAGTCTTCCTCTGTCGCCCAGGCTGGAGTACGGTGGCACAATCTCGGCTCACTGCAACCTCCACCTCCTGGGTTCCAGTGATTCTCCTGCCTCAGCCTCTCGAGTAACTGGGATTACAGGCATAAGCCATCACACCCAGCTAATTTTTGTATTTTTAGTAGAGATGGGGTTTCGCCATGTTGGCCAGGCTGGTCTCAAACTCCTGACCTCAGGAGATCCACCCGCCTCGGCCTCCCAAAGTGCTAGGATTACAGGCGTGAGCCACTGCACCCGGCCCTTTGCTCTTAAGAAATACATACTGTCAGCCAGGCATGGTGGCTCACGCCTGTAATCCCAGCACTTTGGGAAGCTGAGTGAGGTGGATCACTTGAGGCCAGAATTCGAGACCAGCCTGGCCAACATGGTGAAAGCCTATCTCTACTAAAAATACAAAAATCAGCCAGGCACGGTGGCAGCCACCTGTAATCCCAGCTACTCGGGAGGCTGAGGCAGGAGAATCACTTGAACCTGGGAGGCGGAGGTTGCAGTGACCTGAGATTGCGTCGCTGCACTCCAGCCTGGACAACAGAGCAAGACTCTGTCTCAAAAATAAAAGCACAACTATGAAAAAAGAAGCTACAAAAAATTGATAGAATGTAAGTTTTTTAAGAATGCTTTCTATCAGACTAAAATAGTCAACTTTTTCCTACTTCTGAATTTTATTTAAAAACTAGAAATAATTTTTAAAAATTTAAAATTAAAAAAAAAAAAACTGGAAATAAGGCCTGGCACACTGACTCATGCCTGTAATCTCGGCACTTTGAGAGGCCAAGGCAGGCAGATTGCTTGAGGCCAGGAGTTCAATATCAGCCTGGGCAACATAGCAAAACCCTGTCTCTACAAAAAAAAAAAAAAAAAAAAAAAAATTTAAAAATTAAAAAAAAAAAAAAAAAGAAATAGTACCATAAAATACAATACCAGAACACTGACCTTTAAAGAAATACTGATTTCCATATAGTATTTCTATTTTCATTATTTAAACTTTTTTTTTAAATTAAGATGACCGGGGGACCAGGTGCGGTGGCTCACACCTGTAATTCCAGCACTTTGGGAGGCTGAGGCAGGTGGATCACTTAAAGTCAGGAGTTTGAGACCAGCCTGGCCAATATGGTGAAACCCCGTCTCTACTAAGAACACAAAAATTGGCCGGGCGCGGTGGCTCACACCTGTAATCCAACACTTTGGGTGGCCGAGGCGGATGGATCACAAGGTCAGGAGTTCAAGACCAGCCTGACCAATACGGTGAAACTCCATCTCTACTAAAAATACAAAAATTAGCCAGGCGTGGTGGCTCGTGCCTGTAATCCCAGCTACTTAAGAGGCTGAGGCAGAATAGTTTGAACCCAGGAGGCGGAGGTTGAAGTGAGCTGAGATAGTGACACTGCACTCCAGCCTGGGTGACAGTGCGAGACACCATCTCAAAAATAATAAATAAATAAAAATAAAATAAAAAGGACACAAAAATTAGTCAGGTGTGGTGGTGGGTGCCTGTAGTCCCAGCTACCCGGGAGGCTGAGGCAGCAGAATCACTTTAACCCGGGAGGTGGAGGTTGCAGTGAACCGAGATTGTGCCACTGCACTCCAGCCTGAGGGACACAGTGAGACTCCATCTCAAATTCAAAGAAAAGATAACCTGAAAAATAGCATCCATACTTTGATCATTTAGCATTATTTCAACCAAAACACCATGAAATATTGTAGAACCACCTTAGTACAAATGTAAAAGAGCCACAGTCAGCCATTTCTAAAAAGAGAGAAAAGAAAGCAACATTACCTTCATGGACTGTAATGCCACAATTGTCACACTGAATTATTTCATCAGCGTCCTCACTATTATCTCCCAGACAAACACAGCAAATCAGAATATGGTCCATTTTTTGAGAGCTCCAGTTTTGACTCTTCTCAAGAATCAGCGAGTCCTAATATTAAAATATTAACATATATCAGAAAATCACATTTAAAGTAAAAAAAAAATTAATCACTAAAATTCTCTTTATTAAACATTATTATATGCATTTCCAAATGTATGCCCCATTTTCCACTCTTTTATTAACTTCAAAGTACATTATATTTAAGAAATATATACTTGACCTTTTTGTCAAAGAACCCTATAAGCACCCTCTTATTTAATTTTTCACTTCTCTGCAAGCTTCGTATTCTCTCTCCTCTAGGATATGAAAAAGCACGCATGCAACTAACAACTCTTGATCTGCTTTGCCATTCTGCTTTGCCCCTTAAACTAGGAAAAACGAAAAATGAATCTACAAGTAATCAAAGTAAACATCGATCCTATACGTGTTTTAAAAGTACAAGACATGATTCTTACACTTTAGGAGCTTATAATCCTACCTAGAGGAGACAAGACACACATATACAAAAGGAAAAAATCAATTCAAAATAACATATAAGCAAGTATGTATGTGATGGCAGACTTAAGGACTCTATACTCCTTAAGTACCAGGAAATTCAGAAATTCCAGCATTATCAGACTACTGTAAGACAGATCCCTGAGAGCCTGCGTAGGTATATGAATATACACAGATACAGAAAATAATCTAAAAAAGGATCCAGATTGACTAGCTGCTAGAAGGGTCAGAGAACTCTATTAATTAGGTCTCTATCAAGAAATATCTAGTGTAAACTGGTAATAAAGACATCTAGCTAGTGATACTATAAAAAGAGAGGATGGGCACAGTGGCTCACACCGGTAATCCCAAATACTGTGGGAGGCTGAGGCAGGAGGATCACTTGAGGCCAGGAGTTTGAGACCAGCCTGGGCAACACAGTGAGATCCTGTCTCTACAAAATACTTTAAAATTAGCTGGGCATGGTGATGCATGCCCTTAGTCTCAGGTACTCAGGTGGCTGAGGTGGGAAGATCACTTGAGCCCAGGAATTCAATGCTGCAGCGAGCTATTATTGCACCACTGCACTCCAGGCTGGGGGACAGAGCAAGACCCTGTCTCAAAAAGAAAAAGTATACGAAGACGTATTAATAAACTAATATTTAAAAGATAAAATTTCAGAAGAGGGTTTGCTTGTTTTCATTTAAACCTTCTGCATTATAGATTTAAACTTTAAATAAGTTAAGAAAATGATTCTTGCATATTTAATAGATTGTGCTTAACATTACACATAATAAAAGATGGCACTTGGGTCCATACATTTTTATTTATGAATCTAACAATATTCAGAAATAAATTTAATAAATTAGTTTCATACCATACACAATATATATTTTTCATAAATATATTTTATTATTTTTTGTATTTTTATATTCTTTTAAACTCAAGCAATATCCAAAAGTAACACTTGGAGCCATCATTTCAACAGCAATTTGTAAGTGACACTTGAATACACTTGAAGGTCACAATTAATAATTCTTCCAATATACTTTGTGTATAACACCTAAAATTGCGGCAGATTTGTAAAACAATCAGAAAAAAATGCAAACATCAACAAGAATATAGTATCATTTCTCTTTAGAATTCTAGTATTTCTAAGTTCTGTATTTTGCTTCTCTGTGTTATAAAACCAAACAAAATAGGTCTGGGGCTGACAAATGGCTGGCAAATAAAACTGCAAACATCCTAAAGAAAACTCGTCTGGTTTTAGAGTACCAGAGTAAGCAAACAAAAATCTGCCCAGATTTTCATATTATTAGCCATGCTTCAAAGTTGACTTGAAATCAAACATTCTTAAGTTTCTTTCTCACCTCTCGCTTATTCCCTACTGAACCTCGAAGCTGTAATTTCTTTATCTGCAAAATGGCGATAAAAATAATATCTACCTCAGGAGGTTATAAGAATTAACAATATATGGCAAGAATGTTCCTAGCACAAACTAGACACTCAATAAATAGTCAATGCCTTTTCCTTTCCACTGTATCTCTTGTTAAGGTGGTTCACAAAGAGGAACATGAACTGACAATTTATTACACCGAGGATCTTCCTTGTATCCCCAAAAGAAAAGTTGCGACCTCCAGTGAGCACTACTACTTTAAATATCATCCCCACAGTAAGTCCAAAAAAGACTTTCCTTAGAATACCACATCTAGGTTAAAAAAAAAAAAACAGACTAGAAACTAATCTAGCAAACAATCACAGTTTGAAAATTAGAATGCTACATGTCTTTATGGACTGTGTGGTAATTTCTCTGGTGGAATTAAAATTAATCAGCCCTGGAAAAAAGGTTTACCCATATGGGAAACAAGTAAATTTCTAAGGGTCAGAAAAAGTTGTATCAAAATGCAGTTCTAATTCCTCTATTTTCCTATTTTTCCATTTTGCTCAGAAAAACCATAAATGCCTAAATCATATCTCTACGCCAATTTCTCTCCACATCTATTATCATTTAGAGGCAGAGAAAACAACATTAACTAATGTTTCTGGCCCTCTGATCCTCATGACTTGAGGCTCTTAATAGAAATGTAACGCAAAGAGGGAAATAGGGAAAACTAGAGATAAAATCTTTCCCTAACCAAATGGCTGGCAGACAATGTTTCAACTGGAAAATCTAAACAACACATCCTCCTTAAAAAAATTAGGATCTCGGTTTTCTTTTTTTTTTTTCTTTTTTTTTTTTTTGAGAAGGAGTTTCGCTCTTGTTGCCCAGGCTGGAGTGCAATGGTGGGATCTCGGCTCACCACAACCTCCACCTCCTGGGTTCAAGCGATTCTCCTGCCTCAGCCTCCCGAGTAGCTGGGATTACAGGTATGTACCACTACGCCCAGGTAGATCTCAGTTTTAACAGATCAAACACAGGTTTAAGCACACTTATGATTAGATCAATACAAAACCTGATTTATTATCAACTGTTGTTAGTATATTTCTGAAGACGTATATCATCTTTCAAGGTTTTAGAGAAAGTAGTTAAGCTGAAGCTTCTAACATAAAATTTCTAAAATATGGTTTTACATAAAAATAGACATCAGGAAAATAGGTTTTGAATGGCAAAAAAGTACCACCTAGAAAATAACTTTATTACGATGGAATAATTTAATGTAATCCAACGTAATTATAGGAAGAATAAATGATACTATGTGAATAAATCAATCACTACTTATAGTAAATTATTTCATTCTTTCCATCAGGATTTAAAACCTACCCCCAAAATGATAATATTGATCAATGTTCTCCACAGGCTCTAAAATATACTTACTGTTCATTTATATATATATATATATATTCCATGTATGATTGTAAATGATATATACAATAGGCTAAATTTTATCTAAATCACATGTTTAATACAAGGAAATTCCAGCACATTTCCTGTAAAATGAGAATCAAAAGAATCCTACTGCCCTGAAGATAAGAAAAAATTATTATAACAAAAAGCTTGACCAATCATACTTCCTCTGTGTTTTTAGAAAAGGTTGAATTCTCATGAATCTCAATATTTATAAATGTTACAGAACTGACTTTTTTTTAGGACTCAGAGCAATTTGTTTCATTTTGCAATGTGTAAAAAGGCAACTGATTAATAAGTTAGAAGTCCCAAATAGAAGTGGATATTTATAAATTTTGGCAAAATTTTTACATTTTAATTCACAAAAATCAGGTGACAACTGCCATTTCTTAACATGACACCTAATATCTTTAACAGAGCCTTTTATGGAAAAAAAATTCTACTCAGCAAAGAACATAAAATTACATTTATAAAGCAGTAATCCAAAATCCAGACTGTCTCTAATATTAAATATTTTCTGTGAGAAAAGAGCTCCTTTCTTTTACAAAAAATGCCAATTCTATTGATATAATTTACTGTCATATATTAATTCTTATGCAAAACTTTAGTTTCAAAATCTTGAAAATGGGAACCATTTCTGAAAATAGTACACTGCCTTCCCCAAAAAACTTACCTCAGAAAACTAAAAGGCAAGATAATCTTAAGGAATCTCAAAGCTGCAAGATTAACAGCTGAAAAAGACATACAACTATACTTCAAGGGGATTCTTCAGGCTGCACTAAATTAAAAAAATGCCATAAGGTCATTGACAAAAACAGGTGTCCGTTTGCAGAAAATGCAGTTTATCTAATGCCCAGTTCTAGAGCAGCAGTTCTCAAGGTGTGGTCCAGTGAATTCTCTTTCAGCAGGTATAAAAGGTAAAGGCAGTTTTCATAATGATACTAAGACATTATTCGTCTTTTTCACTCTTTCTCTCATGGGAGTACCATGAAGTTTTCCAGACACTACATGAAATGGGATCTGACAACTTGTGTGCTTCCTCAGTTTTAATTTGAAATGGTAAATATCAACAGATATAATCTACATAAATATTAATGGTTGTCCTCAATAATTTTTAAAACTGTAAAGGGGCTATGTGTGGTGGCTCACACCTGTAATCCCAACACTTTGGAAGGCAGAAGCAGGAGGACCGCTTGTGGTCAAGAATTTGACACCAACCTGGGCAACATAGTGAGATACTATCTCTACAAAAAAAAATAATAATAATAATCAAAAATAAAAGCATTAGCCAGTCGTGGTTGTACACCTGTAGTCTCAGCTACTCCAAAGGCTGAGGTGGGAGAATTGCTTGAGCCTGGGAGATCAAAGCTGCAGTTAGTCATGATCACGCCACTGCACCCCAGTCCGGGCAACAAAGCGAGACTCTGTCTCAAAAAAAATAAACATTTAAAAAATTTTAAAATGAGGCCAGGTGTGGTGGCTCATGCCTGTAATCCCAGCACTTTGGGAGGCCAAGGCGGGTGGATCACTTGAGGTCAGGAGTTGGAGAATAGCCTGGCCAACATGGTGAAACCCCATCCCTACTAAAAATACAAAAATGTGCTGGGCATGGTGGCATGCACCTGTAGTCCCAGCTACGCGGGAGACTGAGGCAGAAGAATTGCTTGAACCCACGAGGTGGAGGTTGCAGTGAGCCAAGATCACGCCACTGTACTCCAGCCTGGGCAACAGAGTGAGACCCTGTCCCAAAAAAAAAAAAAAAAAAAAAAAAACAGTTTGAGAATCACTGCTAGAGAGTATTTCAGGGTCTGCAGCATGTTGTTAAGGCCATTAAGCATATGTTAAGGCCATTAAGAGAGGTAATTATAAAAGGGCCCTGCTAAAATAAATATCAAGTTCCCATAAGAAACTTCAAGATTATGAAAGTTTCAGGTCATCATTTTGCTACAAATTGAACTTAACATAGCAGCCAAGAAAAATTTCTGCCTGCTTATAAACTAAATATGGTATAATTATATATTTCTATTATGTATTTCTACAGCTACATTTTCACCTATCTCTACTACAAAGTAATTTCTGAAAACAAAGTAAAAGCAGGGAAAATCAAACTTCAAATATAATCAAATATATACTTAACTATGTAATGGACAGAAATTATCACTAGCTAAAATAACCAGGAAGATTAAGACCCAAACATTGGCCACAGGCAACAAGGACTAGCTTTAATCATCTTTTTACAAAATTAAGATCATACAAATAAGAAAATTAGAAATATAACTAATAATCACAATTGGTTAGTTTTTTAATTAAAATGTAATTATCTAATTTGAGGGACATAATTTCAATAAACTAAAATCATCAAAAAATTACTGTAGAGCTTGAATAATAGAGTTGTGGGGAAAATGACTCAAGCTTTTAAGTAGAATGTTATTCTGGAGAAAAAGTAACTTTTTATAATCTCTTCTACATGGGCACTTTTCGAAGAAGCACTTTGGAATCTCATTCCTGGAATGTGTTTGTGTTTGGGACTATTAACCTAAACATAAAAGGTCCCTTTATTTACTAAAGTGTCTTCTAGTGGGGAAAAAAAACTAAACAACCAACACATGGACTTTAAATGCATCATAGATGTTAGTCTACAACCTCTTAGGCAGTATTTATGAAGTACAGGTTTAATAAACAGATACTATACACATTTTACGTGGCAGATTTCTAAACATATGCAGGTGTCCCCCACACTTTAGCATAAATCTAATCCACACTGCCTCTATCATTAGCTAGACTACTTCTAAGAATATCAACCTAATAAAAATGAAGGAAGTGATGTGGTCAAAAGTAAACTTATTCATTAGATATAGAGTATTAACTGCTATAACATAAACTGCATGCATGCCTAAATTAAATACAAACAATTAGATTTTTCCATGCCTGTTTAAGATAGCATTGATAATATGGAACTGCCTGTGCTATATCATTAAAAATATTATACTATTTCCCAAAAGACAACTTTCCTTTAAAGATAAAAATTAGAATGACATTGAAGGCAGGCAATATTTTTTCTTATAAAATATTGGTTTCAGAAGTTAACCAATGTTTATAATCCAAATATAAACTGCGGTCTCATCTCCACTGATAACCTCACAGCCTGCTATAGATTATTTTGGTAAGAAAATCACCAAATTTTTAAGCAAAGCAATTAAAATAGATAATCACTGCTATGTAAAACTTGTAGACAGAAAAATGTGAAAGAACAAATAAAGCATAAGAGGAAAAATCTTTCTACCAGTTTAACTTACTTCAGTGATATGGAAAAAAAATAAGTGTTTGGTAAAGAACTAAATTTTGGTGAATATAAACACATTAACAGAAATGACAGAATTATTACAGTTCTACATGTGATGTAACAGATACATCTACATGTAAGACAACAACTCAATCTTTCTTTTGAAGAAAAACATATACAAAAACACATAGACAAAGAGACACAAATGTGTTTGACTGAAGAGTCTTGAATGATGCATCTCTGAGATCAATGGATAAACCTAACTTTCAGTAGTAGAACTTCAAGTAGAAGCACTGAGCCATTACTGCAGTTTTATGACAAAAATGTCTGTTTTATGATGGAAATGTTTGGGTTTTTATTCCATTTCTTTGTAGAGAAAATTTATTTACTAAATGTATGTAAAAATAGTTCATACTTATGTGTATGTCCCATACACATAAAGCAAAGATTTGGTGACTAAAAAGATGATGAGTGCTACAACCGGTAAAGGAATCAATCTTTAAAACAAATCTCTAAAGGTTTGAGAAAATCATTAGACTGTTACCCTGCTCTAAAGTATTCTAAAGGCCTACATTTTAATATGGATATGGACATAACTAAGTTGAAAGAAAGGTGACCTTTGTTTTCATAATCCACTCAGCACCATTCAGCAGTCCTGTGAACAAAGGAGTAAAGGGATAAAAAGGAGAATGGAAAACTTTGTCATTTCCCAAGTCTATGGATATAAAAATATTTCTCTAAATATTTCTCCTTGAGGACAGAGATTGTGAGCTCCTTGAGAACGGTGACAAATAGTAGATATTTAATAAAAGTCTGTTGGCCAAATGAAAAAATGTTACAGTTAGGGTGCTCATTCATCCCACAGCCGTCTATAAATAGGATTTCAAGGAAGCCATTTAATACAATTTGTAGACTGATTTAGAGAAGAATTCCCTTTTCCCCAGACAGACAGATATAAAAATTGGGTTGATCTACCTCATTACTCTTGCTTTGAGATAGGGTCAGGCTATCATTGGTCAGTTCCTCATCATCAGCACTGTTTCTGCTAAGAACTTTACTCTTCTTCTTCTTGCAACCCCCTTCACTGGCAGGGCTACTATGATCTTCATCATTGCCTTCATCATTCTCATCTTCATCACTCCCACTTCCCTCATCTTCATCATCCTCGTTGTCTCCATCACTTCCCTCTTTCTGAGATGCAGATCTCCCTTTTCTCTTTACTACAGTAGGTCGCCAATCATTGTCATCCTCACTGTCATAGTCATCCATGTCATTCAGCTCTTCCATGGACACAAAATCCAGAAGTGGTCGGTTTCGTCGAAGGTTCCATTTTTTTGGCTCGCTGACTTGTTCCTCTGTAGCAGTTGTCGTAGTGGGAACAGAAGGGGATGTGTTAACAGCAGGAGGACTTGTGGCTGGTGTGGTGGTAGGAGCAGAAGCAGCCACATTCTCAGATACTGTTGCTTTTTCTTTTTCCTTCTCTCTTTCCTTCTCTTTCTCCTTTTCTTTTTCCTTCTCTTTCTCCTTTTTCTTTCTAGGTCTTTCTCCATTTTCTTCTTCCTCCTTCTTTTCCATTTTAATCAATTGTTTTTCTGATGATAGAACTTCTTCCTCTGCAGAATTTTTAAGTTGTTCTTCTTTTACTTTAATATTTTCATTCAGTTCTTCTTCTAAAATATTTTCTTCAGAATCACTACAGGAACCTTCTCCACTGTCCTTTGAAGCATCTTCACTTCCATTACCACTCCCTTCAGAATCTGTTGAAAATATGAGAAAAAAAAAACCACACATATGTATATACATACACACACACACACACAACGCTGACACAAATGAAACCACCAAAATTTGTGAATAACTTGCAAAACAATATAAACAAATTTAAGTCAAAGAATGGTAGACATTCCCAACCTGATCAAATAATAAATCAATGAAGTTGATACAATGGTTTTAGTTCAGTATAGTGCTAATGAAGATGAATATATATAACCCTAAATTAAAATATGCTTTAAAAAGAGAAGCACTATTTTATGTCATATGGCAATATTTGGTACCGAAAAGGCAATTTTTTTTTTAAAGTAAATGTGCTTCTTTTAAGATTGGGCACTTGATTTTAATTTTACTGATAATACAGACAAAATTCTTCCTCCCTTAAACATCTTTTATAAACTATATGGACTTGTAAGTATTGAGTCAAAACCAAAACAAGATAAATCTAACCCATAAAACTGCTTCATTTATTTTACTCGTTACCCAGTAAAATGAGCATAGATATTTATGACAGTCAACTTATACTACAATTCTAATATACCAAACAAATTTTAGGAATACCAAGAACACAGGTGAAAAGAGACAATAGCAATGGCACAGAAAAAGGAAGTTGCAAGAGAAATTATCAATCTTCCTGTTTATTAGGATACTGTTCATATCAATAAAAGAAGAGTCACTACACTTTCCAAACTTCTACGCAGTAACTACTATACGCTCTAGAATGGAAGAAATTGATGAATAAAGCAGTCCATCCTGAAAATGAGCAGTCACAGAGGTTACTAAAAAGTTAGGCTGAAGACATTAAAGAGCTCACAGGACTATAAGCTTTCTAGCAGGTTTCTTCCACTCCTACCTAGGGCAGCCCAGTCCCTCTCAACCCAACACTACTTAGTAACTCAGTAATCATTACTCAGTAATTACTCAGTAATCATTCCTTTTGTACCCAATAAAGTAAATAACAATCTAAAATATTTGAAGCGAGAAATAAATGGGAGGAGGGAAAGAGGACAGGGAGCAGTAGGAAATGGGGAAGAAACCAGTCAAGTCTTAGCCAGTAAAATCCACAGGATGATGAATTTTTTTGCACCTATAGCCAAGAAAAAGGTAATGATAAAATGGTGGAAAAAGTAGTGTTTCCACATCATTTTAATTTCTATTAACTAGGCTTAACCTCTGTAATTAACTAAGCACTAAAATTGAAGGAAGCTGTCTGTAATTAGTATCTGGTATCTAGTGAACCCCACAAGTCATATACAAATAACCGCTAACAAAAACATCCTGCAAGCAAAATTACATAAAAAATAAACACTAACATTTAACAGATACTGACTGACCCTATGAAATCGTTATCAATCTCACAACTATCATGCAGGTATCCATAGCTTACTTGGGACTGTTCTGAAAAAAACACTCTTATCCTAAACAACCTTGCACAGGATACAAGAGCAATATCATACGGGTCAGCAATTCCCTATCTGAAACTTTAAGAACTAGATGTGTTTCAGAATTCATAATTTCTCAGATTTTCAAGGGTAACATGGAACATGCACCATATATTACACTAATACCCCCACTGAAGTCTATGGTATTATCCTATAATCAAACATTATTTCTGCAGAGAAAAATATAAATATTTACAGAGTATGAGAAATAAATACCACAAACTCCTACCAGTTCCTGTTAGGCTTTGCCATCAAGTAAGTTTGTGTCAACCTTACAAAACACTTGGATTTTTGAGCTTCTTGGATTTCAAGAGTGTGGACCCAATATTACTCACAAACAAGTGACTTCTTTTCAGTCTCTAAAGCATTAAGAAAATTATGACTTTGTAAACCACTCACAGCAATTAAACCCAATCTACCAAGAAAAATCACATCTGGTAAAAATAACAATAGTAATATCTAGACATTTTAAAATTATGATTTAATAAATAATAACCAGAGTTGACTAAACACTTCTAAGACACAGAAAGATTTTTTATGCGCACTGACTAAAGAAAACTGAAACACCTTAGGCTCTAGAATGGAAGCAATGCCATAATTAAGACAGCTAGGAGATGAAGATGAAAGAAAAGGTACTTTTCTTCTGGATCAACCTTCTAGAAGGCTTTTTACCAATAAAAACTTCAAGATAGACACAAAAGTAAGATTAACTGGGGCAGAAGTGTGTGTAGCTGATCAAAATTGGGACCAATCCAACTTTGCTATTACTTGGTAAATTTTACAAAATGTCAGAGATTCTTGTGATTTTGTTTTGGTAGTTGCCAATGCCAATTAATTAATTATTTTTTCAAATGAGAGGTAAATT
Source organism: Symphalangus syndactylus (assembly GCF_028878055.3). Lineage (NCBI taxonomy): Eukaryota > Metazoa > Chordata > Mammalia > Primates > Hylobatidae > Symphalangus > Symphalangus syndactylus. Next base: position 98,899,716 of record NC_072425.2, read on the forward strand.
GAGACTCCTTGATTCTGTTTTTGATTTATAACCATGCCTGAATAGAAAGCAATTTTTAAAAAAAATTTCAATGTTTTATGTTTGTTAACTACTATTAGAAGAATGGACATTTTTCCACAAAACCAACTCCTAATAGCTTACCCAACCCCTCATTCTCCAAATATAGTACATTAGTCAGACTCCAACTACAGGGATCAGCAATATGTCAAATTTTATCTTTTTATAGGGATCAGCAATATATCAAATCTTATCTTTCTCTGATCTCTGAAAAATAACTTCTTCATCTGATTAGTCACTATTTCTTTTTTATACATATGCACTGGAGGGATGGAGATAAACCATATTTATTTACAAGCATAGCTGGGTAATAATGACAATGAGAAAAATCAAGGTCCTTGGCTGTCTATTTTTTCCATAGGCTGCAAAGAAAAAATTTCCTAGTCATCAAAGAATGACTCTGTGCCATGTTCCAAAAAAAAAAGAGAAAGGAAAAAAAGAAATAGACTGGAGAAATTATCTTAGGCAGAAAGACAGAGTTAATTTCAAGTCTACAATAAACCTTTCTTACATTTGAAAAAAATATATCTTTAAAACTGAAATCCTACTTCCCATTTGGTTAAATAAAAGATAACCTTTCTCAAACATACAATATATCAGAATCTCTCCAGGCAATAGCTATTTCAACTAACAGACAGTTAAGAAATTTTTTACCATTACAGAATTTTTAAAAACTCCTCTGAGTGGTAATGGCCAGACAAAAAAATAAAATAAATTTTAAAATTAGAATTTAAAACACCAACCTTCAAGAATCCCTTCACAATATCAAATAATAAAATAAAAATTAATTTAATTAATATCAACCAGCAATACCATTATATCCAATGTTCTCCCCATAACAAAATCAATATGATTTAATTTAGTTTTATGTTAATATATGCAATATAAATTTGTTCATCAATTTCATCAATCTAATTCTGTTCATTGATCTGGTACAACAGTGTTAGTACTATAAATATACACAATAGGTAACAGATCAATCACTATTCTACTAGTTATTTACAGCTATCCCAGGGCTATGTTTAACCAAAACTGTATATGTCTTGAAGACAGCCAATCAGTCAACACAACTCATCCTCTACTTCTGATTCTAGTTCCAGTTATGTCATCTTAGTTTGTATGAGCCAGTGGTACTCAAATAGGAAGATTTTTTTCCCCCAGAGGACAACTGGCAATGTCTGGAAACAATAGTTGCCACAACAGTGGAAGTGGGGGTGGAGGTGAGGCTGGGGCAGGTAGGAAAGATGCTACTGGCATCTAGTAGAGGAAAGGGTTGTTGTTGGTAAACATCCTACTGGGTACAAGACAAGCCTCCACAACAAAAAATTATCCAACACAAAATGCCAATAGCGCCAAGGGTTTGAGAAACCGTTAACTCGTATATATGGCCACAATCTGACCTTATTCTATTTTTCCAGGCTTATCTCTTCTACTTTTACTCAACACTGATCCCCAAAGATAAAAAATAATTCCAAGTCTCAACACTTAATTTTTGCCTCACCAAGATTGCTGTTTATCTAAATCTTTCTGTTCATAGTTCCACTCTTATCTCCTCTCCTCAATGAAATTGTTCTACATCAATCTAATCTCATTTCCTATGAAAGACTTGAACTACACAAGTGATCAACCATCCTTTGTATCAATTATTTTATTTAATTATTCTAATTTTTATTTTACTTACATGTTATTTTACTTATTCTAATATTATTACTATTGTTTTGTAAATTCACCATAACATCTAGCAAAGGGCTAAACTATGGACAATCAATGAACACATCTTGGTCCATTTATTCAAAGTCAGATTAGCACAAAATACCACCAAAGTCTCAGGCTGACTCTTCTCATTAAATTATTTCCTGGCAATATGGCCTAACTAAACTAACTTTTGATCAAGATCTAAAGCTAACCCCATTTTACTTTGCTTGGTGGGGGATGGGGGTAGAGGGCATGGCTAATCTGCCTAGTAATAAAATACATGTCTGCATCTTTAAAAAGATGTAAACATTCTTTAAAACATTCAATTAATGTAGCAGATAACTAAATGTAAATAAGTCTCCTATGATACACCCAATCCTATGCCCAAGTCTCAAATATAAACACTTTAACTAGGTCAAACCATGAAATTGCTAATATTTGTGTGTTTTGGACCTACAAAACTGGTAATTCCATACGGTTCAACCTAACATTTCTACATATGGTTCTTCTGGTGGTTATCACCGTAATTCTAATGCATATATATCCTATTTTAGGACTTACTCATTTCAAACTTTATTGACTGCTTTCAATCAAAAATGAGAAGCTTACTTTTGCTTTTGCATTAAAAATAAAACATAAACTATCTTCAGTTTCATAATTTTCTTTTTTTTTTTTTTTTTTGAGATGGACTCTCACTGTTGCCCAGGCTGGAGTGCAGTGGCACAATCTCGGCTCACTGCAGGCTCCCCGCCCCGGGGCTCACGCCATTCTCCTGCCTCAGCCTCCTGAGTAGCTAGGACTACAGGCGCCCACCACCTCGCCCAGCTAATATTTTGTATTTTTAGTAGAGGCAGGGTTTCACTGTGTTAGCCAGGATGGTCTCGATCTCCTGACCTCAAGATCCGCCCGCCTCGGCCTCCCAAAGTGCTGGGATTACAGGTGTGAGCCACTGCGCCCAGCCAGTTTCATAATTTTCTAAAGGTACAGGCTCGTAATCACTTGCCAATCTTACGGGTGGGTCATTTTTTACCAATGTTGATTTGTTTCTATTTCATGATAGAGTTAAATTATGTTTATCTGCAAATGTTTTCTATATTTATTTTTAAAACCAAACAGAAATATAAAAAGTTTTATAGTCAGAATTTCAGATTTCAAGATGAAGGTAAGAAGAAATTGATCCACGGAATCCAGTTAGCCAAAATTAAGGCCAACCAATCTAACCACTTTAATATTAAGTTCTAAGGAGGTCCGTAGTTCATTCAATAAGTCATTTCTAGAAGTTGTTTTGAAAGAAGATATGATCAGACAGATGTTTAGCTACCGTTTCTCTACTTCCAATTTAATCTATTTATAAGTAGGGCTGAGAATCCACAACTTCAACATGTTTGGAAACCAGTGATAGGACTAATGTCTTATTCTCTATAAGACTCCAACTAAATATATACTATCTCAGGCACAGAAAAGATTCAAATGGAAAACAATGGTAATCTAGAGTAAGCCAATATCTCAGCTATGCAGAGCATCAATGCGCCTAAAACAAGAGTCAAAAATATGATTCAATTTCTGTTGACTACTAATCATTTTAAATACAATCATTTTCTTCTAAATTCCCTTTTACAATAAATACCAAGAACTATACATATAAATTTGTGACCTGAGACCATAGGTCGCAAATTTAAGCTCCCCAGGGGGCCAGGAAGGTAAATTATGAGTGCAGCATCCTAGATATTATATTACAAGAGGGAAGAGAAAGTAAATATTTTTAGTGTGTTTAAGGGATATATAGATATAGCAACCTAACAAAACTCATCCTATCATTTTTCACAAATAACAGTTCTCTTCAACTATAATTAGGATTTAACAAGGTCAGAAATCTCTACTTAGCTTGATATCATAAAATATTTTGAGAAAGTACTTTATGTTTGTATCAGATTGTTTTACCACTTGAAAAAGAAGTGATACCTTTGACTACTCCATCTCAATGAACAAACTTCAGAAACAAATTGTCCATAAAGTCAAGATTTATTGTCACATAATTATGTAATACTTAATACAAGTTTTAGAATTGTTCCCATATTCAAAGAATTCATAACTTCCAAGACCCAACTATGTTTGTCAAAGTTTACAACCACAACCATAACAAACCAAAACTACATCCTAGCCAGGAATATTCTTATCTGCCAAGGTCTTTACCAAGAGAACTAAGATTTAAATTTTACCTCCTTTCCCTTCCCCTTCCCTTCTTTGGAAATACCAAACATCAGCAAACCAACTAAACGGGAGATAAAGAGCTGAGAAGCAAAGGATAAAAAAACAGTTAATCAAGATAAACTTATCAATTTTTGATTGCTGGGGATGAATTCAATTAGTAACCAAATATCCAGTTTCTGTTTAAGATTCCGTCCATCAACTCTTGGGATCCAAGCAGATAAAGAGACTAAACTCTGAAGTCAAATCCACTGGAACCGCTACTGCCTGAGTGACCTCATGCCAGTTCTTTAAACTCAATACCCCTGTCACCTGTAAAATAGTATCTCCTTCACTAAGTTACTTAGTGAAAATTAAATGAGATTATGCAAACAAAAAGTTATCAGTAAATCACAATGCAAATTCTGCTGTTGATGCTACCAAAAGTAGCAACAGTAATATAATTTCATTCATCCATTCCTACTATCCCTAGCAGGAAAAAGACAAGGGAAAACCAGAAGGAGGAGAGACGTGACTAAGCACAGCAAATTCTCTGGAAGGATATATTTAAAAACTGTTGAAGAGATGAAATTGGAAAGGCTTTTACTTCTCTTTTTTTTTTTTTTTTTTGAGACGGAGTCTCGCTCTGTCGCCCAGGCTGGAGTGCAGTGGCGCAATCTCGGCTCACTGCAAGCTCCGCCTCCCGGGTTCACGCCATTCTCCTGCCTCAGCCTCTCCGAGTAGCTGGGACTACAGGCGCCCGCCACCATGCCCGGCTAATTTTTTTGTATTTTTAGTAGAGACGGGGTTTCACCATGGTCTCAATCTCCTGACCTCGTGATCCGCCCACCTCGGCCTCCCAAAGTGCTGGGATTACAAGCGTGAGCCACCCTGCCCGGCCTTACTTCTCATTTTATTTAAATTTTCATCTCACTTTATTAAAATTTTCAAAAGAGGTGGAATTACAAATAATTTTTATTGTTCATGTTTATCAGTATTTTTCCCATAAAATATTTAAACATAATTTTTATGTTTCTCAGATTCCTTCAATTGAAACTGTATATATTATATACATAAGGTACACTGAACAGAAGATACAAAGGAAAACCATACTTTTCTGTTTTCCAGTTTAGTACAATGTGAATATACGACCTTTAAAAAAAGTTTTTAAAATTACTAAATATAGTGAGCAAGCATGCATGACTTATACTTCAGAGATATCTGAAAGGCCCAATCCACAAGGTCCAGCACCTACTATAATTTAAAGTGCAACTCTTACTCTGGTCAATTTTATTCTAGTAAAAGAGCTAATACACAAAAAAAGCAAAACTGCCCTAAGAGATTGTCAAGTGATCTGAAAAAAGAAGGACCCTGCTCAGGGACTATTAATGGTCCACACACCTCTCAGGATACTTCTCTACTTCGGGATATCTTTCAGTTTTTTCCTCTATTAAGTATAAAAATATTTTAAGGTGTAAAACAGAGAAATCCTTTTGCATCTTTGGAAAAAGTCCTTCCCCTGACTGCTAATTATCTCTGAGGAAAACAGAAGCAATTATAGATCTAGTGACAGGATCTAAAGGCAAAATGGGAAATCAAATGGACAAAATAAATGAAGTTTACGTGCTTTCACTTAAAATTGGCATTTTAACCAAAACCGATTTAAAAAGTCTAAAAATAAGCCTAACTCCAGACAGCTGGGAAAGGGGAAGAGAGAAGGAAATACTTACCTGAGGCATCTCCAACTTTAAAATCACTGTCATCTGAACTATCATAATCAAGAGCTTCCAGCAGAGAAGCTGCCAAAGGCTTCACCTGCCTCCTCTTGGAGCTGCGATCCACTGTGAAGAGAAAAAAATTACATTGTCATTCATAATCACACCAAACACAGGGGAGGGTTGTGGTGCTAAGAGAACATAAAGATGACCTCGCACAAGGAATTTTTGTCTAATTGAGTTCTCAGCAAAAGGGGTCAGGAGAAGGTTGGGGTGCAGAAGCGGGGTGGGGAGGGCTGGACAGCTCCACGGGCAGTTTCAGAGGCAGCTCCAGCCCTGATGCTGCCAACGCCAACTCAGACCAGTTAAAATCGAAGCTGACCCTCTTGCTCATCTTTTCGAGATGTTTCTGCACCTTCCTCGTAATCCCCCACTTAGACATCGTAACAGTCAATAAAAAAGGCAAAAATCAGGGAATAAAAGAAGTGGGCTTCATTCTCGTGGACCAAGGAGGGCGAGGGTCCACCAATCCAGCTTTCCCGCAAGGCTCTCCCCCCCCGCCCTGCTCCCACCGGCCCTGACTTCTAGAATGGCTGAAATGGATCTCTCGCCGCAGAGGCCTCGGACACACTTACTAAGGAATCCGTGAGGTGGTCGTTTGGAGGAGACTTAGCGAGGCTGCAGGAGCCCAGGCAGCGCCGAGGTCGGGGACTGGGGCCGCGAAGACAAGTCCGAAAGATGCTATTTAAAACCGGCGCGCAGCCAGCCGGACAGGGGCGCTCCCAAGAGTAGCCCCGCGTTCCCCTAACCCCCCGCCCCCCCGGCCTCGCCTGGCCCTGGCCGCTCGAGCCCCTTCCCACAGCGCTCCCTGGCCGGAGAAGACCTCCGGCCCAGGCAGCGCAGTCAACCCGGCGGCCCTGGGGAGTTAATTTCTCCCGTTAAAACTAGAAGAAAAAAAATTAAAGAAAGAAAAACTTTATTAGCCTGGACCAGAAGCAACAAAAGACCAGAAATTGCACAGCGCGAGGCCGGCCGCCTCAGACAATAGGGAAAGCAGCGACCCGGATACAGCTCTGAGAAGAAGGAAGTGAAAACACGAGGCACAGCGCAGCCCTGAGAGCAGCAGGAATTGAGGGCGCGTGCGCAGAACTCGCCCCCGCGCACCCTTCTCGAGCAGGAGCCGAACAGTGCCGAGTGGAAGCCCAGGGAGCCGCGCGGAGGCGAGCGGAGCCAAGTAGTGCCAAGCAGAAGCAGAGGTCCCCGCCAAACCCTGTGCAACTCCGCCCATAAACCCCAAAGGCTCCGCCCTCTCCGCGCCTAATTCACCTCCTGAGTCCAAATCCCTGGGACGCCAGTTTTTGTTTCTGATCTGTTTTTTAAGGATTTACTGAGTAAACTTTCCACAAAGGGATGTTTGCTACCTTAAGCCACTACCAATAATTAAATGATATTGTCACCGGTAGAGGGTCGTGACTGCAAGTTGTCCAGGTTCTTGGTGTTTTTAACAAAGAATTGGACAAAACGCCCAGCAAAGCAAAGAAAGAATGAAGCAACAAAAGAACAAAAGCAGGGATTTATTTAAAATTAAAGCATGCTCTGTACGGGAGCGACCTGAGCAGCGGCTCAAGGGCCCGGATACAGAATCTTGAGTCCAAATATCCTCTAGAAGCTTCCTATTGGCCACTTAATGCTCACCTCATGTAAATGAAGTAACGCGCAATCAGTCTGATTGGTGGCAGAAAGCAGCCAACCAGAGGCTGAAGTGAAGTTACAAAGGTCATGCTCCTGTGCAAACATTGGTACAAAAAGCAATCAATCAGAGGCTACGGTGAAGTTACAAAGTGATATACTTCTATGCAAAGGAAGATTTCCCCTGCAATCAGTTTGATTTGTTGAGGATGGTGAAGTTACAAAGTGATACTTCTACGCCAGGGAAGACTCGCCTGCAATCAGTCTGATTTGTTGCCGACAGCCAATTTCCCATCTGCCCTCAGAAAAAGTAGGGGTTTGCAAAGAGAGTAGCCTCTGGTCCTTTTGTTACTTAGGCATGGAAAGTTAGGGGTTTCCTTTCAATTTAGTTCTAGGAAGTCAGCGTGAAACATCCTTAGGTTCCCTGCCTCCACACCCTATTCTCCTGCCTCACTCTCACCCAAACTATCATTGCTATGTGTCCTCTCAAACTTTTCTATTGTGCTATAGAAACTTCTATTCCAAAATGTATAACCTGCTTAGTAAACTTTTTTCCTTTTCAATGATCATTCTTTTACCTCCTCATCTGAAATAGAAACAGTTACCCTGCAGCCCTCTCAAATGAAAACCACTCATCCTTCCATACTTCATTTTCTCAAGGTGCAAAAGTGGCATCCCATCCTTAATACTCCTCATTGCCTTTCAGATATTTATTCTTCCAGTTAAAATCCTAGGAACTTGGTTATTTTAAAAACTCCACTCTGGGAATTTCACTTCCATTTTACTTTAAACACCAACGTTTTACCTATGAAATTATAAATCCAAATATTCCACTGTTTGACAATAGCCTTTTAGATTTATTTGGAGCAATTGTGCTGAATTATCTAAAAGAGAAATTCAAAATCTGGCATTCGTGTTTATGTAAAACTAATTTCTAGAAGGAGATTTTCAGAATCAAAATGTATTAATTCATTTACCTTTAATAAATAACATCTAGTTGCTCTAGAAAAACTGTACCGCCGGGCGAGGTGGCTCACGCCTCTAATCCCAACACTTTGGGAGCCTGAGGCGTGTGGATCACCTGAGGTTGGGAGTTCGAGACCAGCCTACCCAACATGGTGAAACCCCGTGTCTACTAAAAATACAAAAATTAGCCGGGCATGGTGGCACATACCTGTAATTCCAGCTACTTGGGAGGCTGAGGCAGGAGAATCACTTGAACTTGGGAGGCAGAGGTTGCAGTGAGCAGAGATCACGCCACTGCATTCCAGCCTGGGTGACAAGAGTGAAACTCCATCTCAAAAAAAAAAAAAAAAAAGTCTGTACTAATATATACACCACCAAGAGTGGATAAGAATTCTTTCTCGTTTTCCAAACCCGTGGCCATTGGATATCAGCAACCATTTTTTTTTAACTTTTAATTTTGAAGTAATTTCAGATTTACCAAAAAGTGCAATAATAATACTGAGTTTTTGTACATCCTTCACCTAGCTACCACTAATATCAGTATCTTATACAACCATAATACATTTATCAAAACTAAGAAACTGACTTGAGTACAGTTTTGTTAACTAAAGACTTTATTTATACTTCACTAATTTTCCTACTAATGTCCTTTTTTCTGTTCCAAGGTCCAATCCAGAAGACAATATTGCATTTAGGTTAGTAATCTTTTGCAATTCATGTATTGAAAGAAAGTAAGAGAAGGAAAGAAGGAGAAAAGGAGGGAAGGAAGAGAGGGAGGGAAAAAGGAAGAAGAAAAGTAAAGTAAAAAGAAAAGAAAAAAATTACCTAATTCCTTTTTTTGACCTGCATTTAATAAACATGGAAGGAACTGCTGGTTGTCTCCCAATACCCATTGTCTCCTTTTTCTTCAAAAATGGAATCTCCAAATTTTAACTGGGCATAAGTTTTCAAAGAATAAAGACTTAATATACCAACTTTCTTGATGTTGCTTGGAGTTATGCAGTTAAGTTCTGGTCAGTTGCATATCAGCAGAAACAGTACGTGTAACTTCCAGAAAATGATATTAAATGAAGGGGCTTGAACTTTTCCCTCCCTTTGTGAGTGCTTGTTATTTCTTTTTCTTGCCTAATTGCTCTGCTTAGAACCTGCAGAACATTGTTGAATAAATGTGGTGAGGGAAAGACTTCTTTGTCTTGTTTCTGATTTTAGGAAGAAAACTTTCAGTCTTCTACTTAGTCTTATGTTATCTATAGTTTTTCATAGATGCCCTTTTTCAGGTGGAGGAACTTTCTTGTTGTTCCTAGTTTGCCAATTGTTTTTATCATGAAAGAGCTTCGAATTTTATTAAATACTTCTTCTCTGTCTATTGACATGATCACGTGATTTTTGTACTTTATTTTTTCAATACGTATATTATTATATTGCTTGATTTTTATTTGTTTAATCAACCTTGCATTTCTAGTATAAATTCTACTTAGTCATGCTGTATAAATCTTTTTATAGATGCTAGATTCAGTTTGCTAGTATTTTGTTAATTTTTGCACTCATATTTATAAAGGAAATTACATTTTTATGTCATATAAAGAATTTGTCTTTATTAGTTGTAAACTGGCTATAATAGCATCTCCAATAATATTCTTCTGAACATCTTTAAGGCATACGTGATAAATTACTCTTGGCATTCTTAACTCAGAATTTTTTGGGGGGGCTGTAGGGGGATGGAGTCTCGCTTTGTTGCCCCGGCTGGAGTGTGTAGTGGCAGCAATCTCAGCTCACTGCAACCTCCGCCTCCCAGGTTCAAGTGATTCTCCTGCCTCAGCCTCCCTGGTAGCTGGGATTACAGATGCCTGCTACCATCCCTGGCTAATTTTTATATTTTTAGTAGAGACAGGGTTTCACCATGTTGGCCAGGCTGACCTTCAACTCCTGACCTCAACTGATCACCCACCTCAGCCTCTCAAAGTACTGGGATTACAAGTGTGAGCCACCACACCCAGCCTTAACTCAGAAAATTTTGAGTCTCCTAATGCTCTGCCATCTTCTTGGTAGAATATTTATGTTATGTAATCCATCACGTTTCTCTTTTATTCTAGTTGCCAGGTATTCAAATTCAAGATATTTATGCATGACTACACAAAGAAGAAGAATTATATAATAATTATTATTCCCAAAAAACAGCCACCACAAACTGCCTCAATGTAGGATTTTGCCAAATAATATTCTTAATGTCCACAATTCTGTCTAACTAAGCAAACTGAATATGACTGTACAAGCATCAGCAATAATTATGAAAAGCAGAGATCTATATTTAGAAATGGTCTTTCAAACTACTCCAACAAAAGATAGTAAAATAAACAGCTTGTTGTGGACACCTACTATAAGAAGAAGAAACAAACATGTATACAAAAGACAGCAAACTTAAGAGTCTGGAGATCCGAATTTGGGTCTAGGCTTTGCCACTGAATTTGTGTTACCTTAAAAAAGTCAACATTGAGCCTGTGATTCATCACCCAGAATCTGGAAATAATATTAATAACCTGTCTGGTTACTCACTTAAAGTTTTGAGAAGCAGATAACAGTGTACCCTATTTCCAAAATTACTCTAAGAAAAAAGTCTTTTAAATCCAAGAAATTAGAGGACATGCAATGAAAAAATGATGTAAGAGAAAAAGAAAATAACAGAATTAATTGTGAATAATTGTCAACACTGAGATTGTGGGATTTAATACAGTTTTATTAAGCAAGGGTATGCAAACTAGAGGGGTCATAATTCTAAATTATTGTAACCAAATCCAAGAGGTAGGGGGTAAAGAGATGGAGTGCTTAGGGAAAGTAAAATAAGATAAATGAAGAAAAAAGTGAATTGTCTTATTTTGTTGAGAGAGAAACTGCAGATACTGATTAATTTTTTAAGAAGCCAAAAAGTAAAATTAGTTTGCTGTAAATCTAAGGATAATAGTGCTGGTTCACAACTAATTGAACATGTGAATTACCTCACTACCCTTCCCAAAATACACAGAAATCACAGAAGAAATATACAAATAGAAATAAATCCATAAAATCATAACATTGCTATAAACCTGAGAGTAATGTCACCAGCAGACTTTCGAGGGCTATGGAGAAATTTTGACAGTTCTGGAAGCAGGTCCACATTGCCAACAAAATCCAAAAGACTATGGAGCTAATAAATTCATCCAGCTGATGAATCATCAAAGAGAAGAATCACTAAGGTGAGTTCTTCCGATAAATTATCTGCATAACACTTAGGTAAGAGACAATGAGGGTTGTGAGAAGGGCTGAAACTTGGACAGTAGACTGGATAATTCATTAGAAGGAAAAGAGCCACATAGTAATTCTGTTGTCAGAGGAGCTGAAAATAGCATTTCTCTCCTGAATAAAACTTCAAGTACAGCTCTACTAAGGGAGAAGTCTAACTTCAGAGATTACCAGAACGGAAAACAGGTTTATAGGAAGGAGACTGATAGTAACCTCACTGACTTTCAGTTGTCTTAATAGCTGAAATGGGAAGATCCAGCATAGAAACTACTCATAAATCATAAAGAAGAGCCTACTCACATGTAACCTCCCTATACCATCAACTTCCTCAACCCTACAAACAAACACACAACCATCAGAACCAGTATACCTATAATGAAAACTTGCATTTATTCTCTGCCAGGTGAACAGAGCTTCTTATTTGGAGAAAGTACATCAATTCTGGCCACCAACACTACATATTATATACTATGAACACATATATAGACAACCAAGAATCATCAAATATTTAAATAAAACTAACAACATTGGAGAAACCAAATTTTTAAAAACTTTAAACAATTACTTAATTCAGATGTATTAGGTATCCCATGGGCATCTTGATATTTAGAAAATGTAAGGGAGGCAAAGGCCATGTTCGTGTAGCTGTAACAGCAGAAAACAAGCTCAATCATCTATAAGAATAGAATCCGTATTCACTAGCTTCATTCAAAGGTATAAGGGCAAGGTGGAGGAGCAGTTGTGGAGAGGATTAGCAGCAACAGCTGCACTAGTTTTCTGACCTCTAGATCATAGCTACAGTTATATGATCTTGAAACTGAAAATTTCCTTGAATCTCTGACTTTCACTCCTTCAGTCTTTTAAATGATTTTGTATGTACCAAAATATTTTTCTACATGAAATATATATAGTGCTTTCTACTTGCTATACTAATTTTGGCTGATACAATAGTTGGTATATAAAGATGTTCAAAAAACAAAGAAATAAAACTTCAACACTGGGAATTTGATATTTATTATTTGACCCAGTTTGGATTTAAAGGCAATGATATCTTGATTACCAGTGGAAAATAAGATATTGGTAGTCCAAGACATGCAGTGGTAATACACTTTACTTAAATTATCATATGTCATCACCTGAAATAAGGTGCCTGTTGAACACAAGATCTGTTAGCAATTGTTTGTTATGATAAAACACTAAAATGGAAATAAGAAATAAATGGACTGGGGTGGGCTGAGGTGGCAGTTCTGACAGCCTTTGAAAAATTAGAGAACAATGATGACAAGCCCAGGGTTTTAACTTTTTAAAAAAAATTTCTAAATGTGACATGGGACCTCGCTATGTTGCCAAGGCTGGACTTGAACTCCTGAGCTCAACTGGTCCTCCTGCCTCAGCCTTTCAAAGTGCTGGGGGTAAAGGTGTGAGCGACTACATCCAGCTGACTTGAACTGCTTGACTCAAAACTTGTTCCAATACACAGAGAGCTTCTGTGATTTCTTATCTTTGTCATTATTGATGGGCCAGATAATTTTTGGCCCTGTGGCAAAGGGCTGAGGAAGGCTGTCCTATGCATTGTAGGATATCTCAGTACCTCTGGACTCTATCCACTAGATGCCACTAACATCTCTCCCTAACCCAAATTGTGACAACCCAAAATGGACATACTTTGCCAAATATCCACTGGGGAGTGAAATCACTACCAACAACAGTGGCACCACCATCACTCACCCCTCCAATGAAAACTACTACTCTAAATTAATTTCATCTCATGTCATCATAGGACTGATATCATTAACAATCAATAAATCTGAATACACAAGTTGCAGGTTTTAGGCAACTTTGTAAGAATTTAGGATATTTATTGGGATAGAATGGTACCTTGAGAATTGAAAATCAAGCCTCAAAATCTCAGAGCCTCATTTTCTTAGTAGAATTAGACCCTTCTTTCTTGGTGAAGCTACCTGCCTTGTTGAAGACACTGTAATGAATGGACTCACCTGAGTTCATTACTTTGCAAAGGGATGCTGATTCTCCTCATGCCCATCTCTATGGCATCCCCTCACTGCATCCCTATAAATGGAATCAGATCCTAGTATGTTCCAAGGGGCAAGGACAAATTCTGACCCTGAAGGAGACAGTGTTTCCATCTATATTAGGAAGAGTTACCTTATGTTTGGTGGTAGTGGTTTGATGGCTATTGTTATTGTGGGGAGGTTTATGGATAGAAGGGTATATCTGGCTGCTGAGTAGACGAAGCATAGAACTGGGTTAGATATTGTCCACTAGCAGGTGACTTTCATTCTCACCTCTTCCTCTGTATTACAGATCATGCTAGAATAAAAACTACATTTCTCAGACTCACTTAAAACTAGGATTATAGATATGATTTAGATTCCACCAATTAGATGGGCTTTCAAGGTTTTGATGGTGGTGGAAGGCAGACAGATTCCTACGTGGGAAAGGGTAGGTCCCCAGTGAGGACCAACCTTCAAGCCAGGGATGGCCTGAAGCCTGTGGGCCAGGCTACCATTTCTGGGTAGAGTCCATGAACAGGAGTGAGAACTTCCTTGATGCCTTTCGGCCAATCAGATGGTGCTTTTTCTGGGCCCACCCATAGACCAATCAGCATGCACTTTCTACATTCTGAGCCCATAAAAACCCCAGACTCAGCCAGACTCAGACACATTTCAGGACTACCTGCCTGAGGATGGGAGCTACGTATTTTGGATCTCCTCTTCACTGAGAGCTGTTTTGTCTCTCAGTAAAGCTCTTTGTGGGGGCACTTCCAAGATGGCCCAATAGGAACAGCTCCAGTCTACAGCTCCCTGCGAGATTGACGCAGAAGATGGGTGATTTCTGCATTTCCAACTGAGGTACCTGGTTGATCCCATTGGAACTGGTTGGACAGTGGGTGCAGCCCACGGAGGACAAGCCAAAGCAGGGTGGTGTGTCGCCTCACCCAGAAAGCTCAAGGGGTTGGAGGATTTCCCTTTTCTAAACAAGGGAAGCTGTGAATGACTGTATCTGGAGGAACTGTACACTCCTGCCCAAATACTGTGCTTTTCCCACAGTCATCACAGCAGGCAGACCAGGAGATTCCCTCCCATGCCTGGCTTGGCGAGGCCAACACACATGGAGCCTTGCTCGCTGCTAGTGCAGCAGCCTGAGATCAACCTGGGATGCTGGAGCGTGGTGGGGGGATGGGCGTCCACCATTGCTAAGACTTGAATAGGGAGTTCTATGCTCACAGTGTAAACAAAGAGGCAGGGAAGCTCGAACTACGCAGAGCCCACCACAGCTCAACAACGCCTACTGCTTCTCTAGATTCCACCTCTCAGGGCAGGGCATATCTGAACAAAAGGCAGCATCAGACAACTTCTACACACTTAAACGTCCTGCCTGACAGCTCTGAAGACAGCAGTGGTTCTCCCAGCATGGCGTTTGAGATCCATTAACAGACAGATGGCCTCCTCAAGTGGGTCTCTGACCCCTCTGTAGCCTGACTGGGAGACATCTCCCAGTAGGGGCCGATAGACACTTCATACAGGTGTGTGCCCCTCTGGGACAAAGCTTATAGAGGAAGGATCAGGCAGCAATATCTGCTATTCTGCAGCCTCCGCTGGTGATACCCAGGCAAACAAGTTCTGGAGAGGACCTCCAGCAAACTCCAACAGACCTGCAGCTGAGAGGCCTGTCTGTTAGAAGGTAAACTAACAAACAGAAAGGAATAGCATCAACATCAACAAAAAGGACATCCACACCAAAACCCCATCCATAGGTCACCAACATCAAAGACCAAAGGAAGATAAAACCACTAAGATAGGCCGGGCACAGTGGCTCACGCTTGTAATCCCAGCACTTTGGGAGGCCGAGACGGGCGGATCACGAGGTCAGGAGATCGAGACCATGGTGAAACCCCGTCTCTACTAAAAATACAAAAAATTAGCCGGGCGTGGTGGCGGGTGCCTGTAGTCCCAGCTACTCAGAGAGGCTGAGGCAGGAGAATGGCGTGAACCCAGGAGACAGAGCTTGCAGTGAGCCAAGATTGCACCACTGCACTCCAGCCTGGGCGACAGAGCGAGACTCAGTCTCAAAAAAAAAAAAAAAACCACTAAGATAAGGAGAAACCACAGCAACAAGGCTGAAAATTCCAAAGACCAGAACACCTCTTCTCCTCCAAAGGAACACAGCTCCTCCCCAGCAAGGGAACAAAACTGGATGGAGAATGAGTTTGAGAGTTGACAGAAAAAGGCTTCAGAAGGTCGGTAATAACAAAGTTCTCCGAGCTAAAGGAGCATGTTCTAACCCATTGCAAAAAAGGTAAAAACCTAGAAAAAAGGTTAGATGAACAGCTAACTAGAATAACCAGGGTAGAGAAGAGCTTAAATGACCTAATGGAGCTGAAAACCACAGTACAAGAACTGCGTGAAGCATACACAAGCTTCAATAACCAATTCGATCGAGCAGAAGAAAGGATATCAGTGATTGTAGATCAAATGGTTAAAATAAGGAGAGAAGACAAGATTAAAGAAAAAAGAGTGAAAAGAAATGAACAAAACCTCCAAGAACTATGTGAAAAGACCAAATCTATATTTGATTGGTGTATTTAAGAGTGATAGGGAGAATGGAACCAAGTTAGAAAACACTCTTCAGAATACTATTCAGGAGATCTTCCCAAACCTAGCAAGGCAGGCCAACATTCAAATTCAGAAAATACAGAGAACACCACAAAGATACTCCTTGAGAATAGCAACCCCAAGACACAATTGTCAGATTCACCAAGGTTGAAATAAAGGAAAAAAATGTTAAGAGCAGCCAGAGAGAAAGGTCTGGTTACCCACAAAGGGAACCCATCAGACCAAGAGTGGATCTCTCAACAGAAACCCTACAAGCCAGAAGAGAGTCGGGGCCAATAGTCAACATTCTTAAAGAAAAGAATTTTCAACCCAGAATTTCATATCCAGCCAAACTAAGCTTCATAAGTGAAGGAGAAATAAAATTATTTACAGACAAGTAAATATTGAGAGATTTTGTCACCACCAGGCCTGCATTACCAGAGTTCCTGAAGCAAGCACTAAACATGGAAAGGAATAACTGATATACAAGCCACTGCAAAAACATGCCAAATGGTAAACACCATCGATGGTATGAAGAAACTGCATCAACTAACAGGTGAAATAACCAGCTAGCATCATAATGACAGGATCACATTCACACGTAACAATATTAGCCAACATGTAAATGGGCTAAATGCCCCAGTTAAAGAACACAGACTGGAAAATTGGATAAAGAGTCAAGAACCATCAGTGTGCTATATTCAGGAGACCCATCTCATTTGCAAAGACACACATAGGCTCAAAATAAAGAGATGGAGGAAGATCTACCAAGCAAATGCAAAGAAAAAAAAAAGCAGGGGTTGCAATCCTTGTCTCTGATAAGACAGACTTTAAACCAACAAAGATCAAAAGAGACAAGGCCATTACATAATGGTAAAGGGATCAATTCAACAAGAAGAGCTAACTATCCTAAATATATATGCACCCAATACAGGAGCACCCAGATTCATAAAGCAAGTCCTTAGAGACCTACAAAGAGACTTAGAGTCCTACACAATAATAATGAAAGACTTTAACACCCCACTGTCAATATTAAACAGGTCAAGGAGACAGAAAATTAACAGGGATAACCAGGACTTAGACTCAACTCTGTACCAAGTGAACCTAAAACACATCTACAGAACTCTCCACGCCAAATCAACAGAATATACATTCTTCTCAGCACCACATTGCACTTATTCTAAATTGACCACATAATTGCAAGTAAAACACTCCTCAGCAAATGTAAAAGAATAGAAATCACAACAAACTGTCTCTCAAACCACAGTGCAATCAAATTAGAACTCAGGATTAAGAAACTCACTCAAAACAACTATATGGAGACTGAACAACCTGCTCCTGAATGACTACTGGGTAAATAACAAAATGAAGGCAGAAATAAAGATGTTCTTTGAAACCAATGAGCACAAAGACACAAGGTACCAGAATATCTGGGACACATTTAAAGCAGTGTGTAGAGGGAAATTTGTAGCTCTAAATACCCACAAGAGAAAGCAGAAAAGATCTAATATCAACACCCTAACATCACAATTAAAAGAACTAGAAAAGCAAGAGCAAAGAAACTCAAAAACTAGCAGAAGACAAGAAATAACTAAAATCAGAGCAGAACTGAAGGAGATAGAGACACAAAAAACCCTTCAAGAAATAATCAATGAATCGTGGAGCTGGTTTTTTTTTAAAAGATCAACAAAAGAGATAGACTGCTAGCAAGATTAATAAAGAAGAAAAGACGGAAGAATCAAATAGATGCAATAAAAAGTTATAAAGGGGATATCACCACTGATCCCACAGAAATACAAACTACCATCAGAGAATACTACAAACACCTCTACGCGAATAAACTAGAAAATCTAGAAGAAATGGATAAATTCCTGGACACATACTCCCTCCCAAGACTAAACCAGGAAGAAGTTGAATCTCTGAATAGACCAATAACAGGTTCTGAAATTGACGCAATAATTAATAACGTACCAACCAAAAAAAAGTCCACGACCAGACAGATTCACAGCCAAATTCTACCAGAGGTACAAAGAGGAACTGGTACCATTCCTTCTGAAACTATTCCAATCAATACGAAAAGAGGGAATCCTCCCTAACTCATTTTATGAGGCCAGCATCATCCTGGTACCAAAGCCTGGCAGAGATACAACAAAAAGAGAATTTCAGGCCAATATCCCCAATGAACATTGATGCAAAAATCCTCAATAATATACTGGCAAACTGAATCCAGCAGCACATCAAAAAGCTTATCCACCACGATCAAGTGGGCTTCATCCCTGGGATGCAAGGCTGGTTCAACATACACAGATCAATAAACATAATCCATCACATAAACAGAACCAATGACAAAAACCACATGATTATCTCAATAGATGCAGAAAAGGCTGACAAAATTCAACAGCCTTTCATGCTAAAAATTCTCAGTGAAGTAGATATTGATGGAACGCATCTCAAAATAATAAAAGGCATTTATGACAAACTCACACCCAATATCATACTGAATAGGCAAATACTGGAAGCATTCCCTTTGAAAAGCTGCACAAGACAAGGATGCCCTCTCTCACCTCTCCTATTCAACATAGCATTGAAAGTTCTGGCCTGGGCAATCAGGCAAGAGAAAGCAATAAGGGGTATTCAATTAGGAAAAGAGGAAGTCAAATTGTCCCTGTTTGCAGATGACATGATTGTATATTTAGAAAACCCCATCATCTCAGCCCAAAATCTCCTTAAGCTGACAAGCAACTTCAGCAGAGTCTCAGGATACAAAATCAAGGTGCAAAAATGACAAGCATTTCTATACACCAAGAACATCATTAGTGAACTCCCATTCACAATTACTACAAAGAGAATAAAATACCTAGGAATCCAACTTACAAGGGATGTGAAGGACCTCTTCATGGAGAACTACAAACCACTGCTCAACAAAATAAAAGAGGACACAAACAAATGGAAGAACATTCCATGCTCATGGATAGGAAGAATCAATATTGTGAAAATGGCCATACTGCCCAAAGTAATTTATAGATTCAATGCTATCCCCATAAAGCTATCACTGATTTTCTTGACAGAATTGGAAAAAACTACTTTAAAGTTCATATGGAACCAAAAGGATCCCACGTAGCCAAGACAATTCTAACCAAAAGGAATAAAGCTGGAGGCATACCTGACTTCAGACTATACCACAAGCCTACAGTAACCAAAACAGCTTGGTACTGGTACCAAAACAGATAAATAGACCAATGGAACAGAACAGAGGCCTCAGAAATAACAGCACACATCTACAACCATCTGATCTTTGACAAACCTGACAAAAACAAGCAATGGGAAAAGGATTCCCTATTTCATAAATGTTGCTGGGAAAACTGGCTAGCCATATGTAGAAAGCTGATACTGGACCCTGTCCTTATGCTTACACAAAAATTAACTCAAGATGGATTAAAGACTTAAATGTAACACCTAAAACCATAAAAACCTTAGAAGAAAACATGGGCAATACCATTCAGGACCCAGGCATGGGCAAAGACTTCATGACTAAAACACCAAAAGCAATGGCAACAAAAGCCAAAATTGACAAATGGGATATAATTAAACTAAAGAACTTCTGCACAGAAAAAGAAACTATCATCAGAGTGAACAGGCAACCTACAAAATGGGAGAAAATTTTTCAATCTTCCATCTGACAATGGGCTAATATCCAGAATCTACAAAGAACTTAAATTTACAAGAAAAAAACAACCCCATCAAAAATTGGGCAAAGGATATGAACAGACACTTCTCAAAAGAAGGCATTTATGCAGCCAACAGACACATGAAAAAATGCTAATCATCACTGGTCATCAGAGAAATGAAAATCAAAACCACAAGGAGATACCACCTCATGCCAGTTACAATGGCAATCATTAAAAAAGTCAGGGAACAACAGATGCTGGAGAGGATGTGGAGAAATAGGAACACTTTTATACTGTTGGTGGGACTGTAAACTAGTTCAACCATTGTGGAAGACAGTGTGGCGATTCCTCAGGATCTAGAACTAGAAATACCATTTGACCCAGTAATCCCATTGCTGGGTATATACCCAAAGGATTATAAATCATTCTATAAAGACACATGCACATGTGTGTTTATTGCAGCACTATTCACAATAGCAAAGACTTGGAGCCAACCCAAATGTCCATCAATAATAGACTGGATAAAGAAAATGTGGCACATATACACCATGGAATACTATGCAGTCATAAAAAAGGATGAGTTCATGTCCTTTGCAGAGACATGGATGAAGCTGGAAACCATCATTCTCAGCAAACTATCACAAGGACAGAAAACCAAATACCGCATGTTCTCAGTCATAAGTGGGAGTTGAACAAGGAGAACACATGGACGCAGGATGGGGAACATCTCATACTGAGGCCTGTTGCGGGGTGGGGTGCTGGGGAAGGGATAGCATTGGGAGAAATACCTAATGTAAATGATGAGTTGATGGGTGCAGCAAACCAACATAGCACATGTATACCTATGTAACAAACCTGCACGTTGTGCACATGTACCCTAGAACTTTAAGTATAATAATAAGTTTTTTTAAAATCCACTTGTAACTACTGCTTCTTGGAGTATATTCAGGGCAACTTGAATCTGTGCTCCTGCATTGCAATCTGCAAGCTTGGCACACATAAGCTTCCTATGTATATTAAAAAATAAAAATTAAAAAAATAAATAAAGCTCTTCTTTGCCTTGCTCACCCTCCAGTTGTCCACATAACCTCATTCTTCCTGGATGTGGGACAAGAACTCAGGACTCACTGAATGGCTGAAACACCACTTTCCTGGCTGGCTCACTGTGCCATGGATGGCAGGAACGAGAGATCTGTAACATGCCCTCCCCAACCGTTGGGGCTCTGCCATTGCTGCCATCTCCAAGTTTTGGGGCACCATCGTGTTCCCCTCATCCAGATGCTCGTACCCACAGCATAAACCACTTGCAGTACGCCTAGTCCAGCTACAGCCTCGCAGAGAGCCGGTGCCTCTACCGGCACCTGGAACTGCCCACCCCACATGCAGCAGTTGGTGTGCCTGGCTATGCGCAGTGGCCAGACCCCACACTCACTCACTCACATACCTCTCACCACTCTGCCTGGCTCATCCTTCGTGGGCATGGGATCTGAGCCAGTAGCATGAGCTGAGTGCAGCCAGCCAGGCTGAATGGGCAGAATGAGCCCAGCAGGCATGAACAAAACCCAAGCAGAGTTGCTTTGCCGCTGGCCATAGAGGTTTCCAGCTGGTGAGGCAACACCCAAGGGATCCTGTGATATTTAGAAAGTAGGAGGGAGGTAATAGCAAACTTTCTGCAGGTGTAGATGTGGGCAAACAAACTCCAATAGGCATGAGTTCCAATATGGAGTGACTAGCTGACTTGTTCCAGTGTCTAGATATGAGTGTTATGGCTGTTAGGTGGTTATGGTTTGGGCAGCCACAAAAACAGTAACGGCATCAGCTTTCTGACATCTGGATTGCAAATACAGTTGTGTAGCCTTAGAGCCAAAATTCAGGAAGCAGCTCCCTAACTTCTTCTCCAAGTTAGATACTGAGTTTATATCTAACTCCATCTACTAAATTTTTTCTGCTCAAAAACAGAGTGGTTTTGGTTTCTACTATACTGTACTTTGACTGATGCACATTTTAAAAAGACTCCTACATTGTCCAGAGGAATTCCTTCTTACCTTGCAGAGCTAACCTGGCAATCCACAAGTATGGCAGTAACCCTGAGCAGCATAATGAGACCCCATCTCTACAAAAAAAGAAAAAAAATCAATTAGCAGGGCATGGTGATGCACACCTGAAGTCCCAGCTACTAGGGAGACTGAAGTGAGAAGGTCACTTGAGCCCAGGAGTTTGAGGCCGCAGTGAGCTGCAACGGTACCACTGTACTTCAGCTTGGGTAACAAAATGAGACCCTGTCTCTAGAAAATAAAACAAAACTACAGAAGTAAGCAGTTGGCCAAACAGCTATCATTTATGATCACTTAAAGAGATCATAAATCCTTTGTTATGGAGAGTGGCTCATTTTATCTTGCTGTAGTTCATATTTTCAGAGATATCCAAGAGAAAACAGTATTGATACAGCAAGAAAACATTGTGCTGAAATTTCTGAACTTCAGGAAAATCATAAGTACTCCCAGAAAGAAAAGTCAGGATATTTACAAAGGAATAGGAATCAGAATTCTCAACTACAACTCTGGATGACTGGCAACTTCTAAAATCATTTCAATATTTTCTAATAATGAGTTCGTTGATAATCCATTTTCAAATTATGTTAAAATACTGACTACAGAATTTTCTTCAATATTTAGGTAGCATGGATTGACTTTGGTATTACGTGAGTAAAAACTTTCCACATATTTAGCAAATGGATAATATTGAAAATTGTTTTAAGTTAATTAATTTTTATAGATAATATGTATACATGGTATAAAATTTTTAAATGCACAAAGGAGTACCATGAAAATGAAATTTTCATTCTACCTTTGTGCCCTAGCCAGTCAATCATCTCTCTAGACATAGCAATAAGATAAGCTTTTTTTTTTTTTAAAGTGATTGGCTCAGGGCTGAGTTTTTATAACAGCTTTATTGAGATATAATTCACATACCATAAAATTTACCCTTTCATGGTTTACAATTCAGTGATTTTTAGTATATAAAAAATGTACAACCATCACCACTATCTAATTCCAGAACACTTACATCAACCTCAAAAGAAACCCCATATCCATTCGCAGTTACTCCTCATTTCCCCTACACGTAGACCTTGATAGTCACTAATCTATGTTCTGTCTTGAGGAATTTGCCTATTCTAGATATTTCATTTAAATGGAATAAAAAATAAGTGGTCTTATGCGTCTGGTTTCTTTCACTTAGCATAATGTTTCCATGGCTCATCCATGTTGTAATACAACTTGTTTTTAAATAAACACAATACTGTGAGATGGCATCAGTATTTGTTCTGCAAGGAGAAAAGACAAAAGTGGGAAGTGAGTACTTCAATTTTTGCTACAATAGCTATTTATTAGACAGATCTCTTAGACAAGCTGAGGTATTTACTCATGTTTGAGTGCATATGAATGGCAGGCTTTGGAGCTGTTTTTCACAAGGGGCAAGTCCCAAGAAAGCAAAACAGATGGGCAAAGACAGCATCAGTAGAGCAATGTCGTAAAGCATACAATATTGTATGTTAGACAGACAAATAAGGTTAGTTAGGAAGAGGAGGTTTCATGTCATCAACTCAAAAGGTGGAGAAGCTTTCAAACAAACAAAAATGCACAATGATACCTTCTGCTCTTTGAAATCAGTCAGATCTCTAAGTGACAAATCATAGGCAAACTCATTAACATTGTTCTAAACCTATACAACTGTTTTTAAAAATTTATTGGAAAATATAACAGAAAAAATGAAAAACAAATAAGTAAATGTATAGATCAAATAATCATCATGAAGTAAACACCCTTATAAACACCATCCACACCAACACCAAAGAAGCCTCTTGAGCCCCTCTTGTTTACCTAAAGGTAGTCATTATCTTGAATCTAAGCCTATTTTCAAATTTGCGTCCAAGAACATGTTCATTTATTTCTGAGACCTTCCCAGGTGCACATTAACATTTATATTTCTACCAACTCATGTTTAGGTATCTGTTACAGCAGCAATTCACTTCTGATACGGAAATCTACATTTGTTTTCTAGGACTGCTGTAAAAATCGTTACAAACTGGGTAGCTTAAAACAACAGGAATTTATTTTCCCACAGTTCTGGAAGTCAGAAATCTGAAACAAAGGCGTGAACAGGACCACACTCCCTCCAAAGGCTCTAGAGGGGACTCCTTTCTATCTTCCAGTTCCTAGTGCCTTCTGGTGTTCCTGGGCTTGTGGTAGCATAACTCCAGGCTCGGCCTCTGTCTTCACTTGGCTTTCTCTGTGTGTGTCTGTGTCTGTGTGTCCCTCCCTCTTCTTGTAAGGATACCAAGTCATTTGATTCAGGGCCCACCCCAATCCAGTATGAGCTTACTGGATTAATTACGTATGCAAAGACCCTATTTCCAAATAAGTTCACATTCTGAGGTTCTAGGTGTTCATGAATTTTGGAAGGACACTATTCAACTCATTACACTTTCCCAATGTCTTTGAACAAAAAACCATGGTCTGAGCCATTTGAATAACCTACTCTGTCAATTCTGAAAGTGAAAGTCCCTGCACAGTTTTAAAATCAAGTAATTTTTTTACATCTTCCTCAAATTAAATCTTTTAATTTAAAAGTAAACTTTATTGTCGAAAATGCAAACTTGGGGAGGGCAGAAAGATCCCACACAGAGCTGCCACTTCACACCTAGAGGGTTGCACGGTAGCCAGCAGCCGGGCCGAGGCGCTCCCCACTTCCCAGACGGTGCGAGGGCTGGGCAGAGGCACTCCTCACTTCCCAGACGGAAAATCAAGTAATTTTAACTCACAGTATTTCATAGGGCCTCACATTTTGAGAGATCTGATATTTATTTGATAAAACTGCTGCAACTAATCTGGTTGAGATTAAAGAAAACATAGTTTGTCTATTCTTGTCAAGTTTTGTTATGACCTTTGTAATGTGAATTTGGAAAGTTACTTTTTCAATGTTTTGAGATAGATTTAGTAGCATAGGAATCATCTGTACCTTGAATATACAGCATTTTGCTTATGAAACCATTTTGACAAATACTCTTAAACATTATTTGAGTGTTCTCAATCTCTTCCGTTATTGATTTAATTTATTTAACCTCACCATGGACCAACTATGTTTATGTGTATTTTCTTATAAAAGTGTTATTTTATAAAAATGTCATTAGATGCATCATAACTTTTAAAAATTTCTTCTGTGCCTTTTATTATACCACCCTTAGCTTTTTTTAATAGATGAGTTAATTAGACTCATTTACTTATTTATTTGTTTGTTTTTTTAAGATGGGGTCTTGCTATGTTGCCCAGGCTGGATTTGAATTCCTGGGCTTAGGCAACCCTTCCACTTCAGCCTCCTCAGTAACTGGGCTACAGGCATGTGCCACCATGCCCAGACACTCAGTTTTTACTAAGATTTATCTGTAGCTTTATTTTTTATTACCTTTACCTTATTGTAACTTGTCTTCCTTAGCCTTAATTGAAGGACTATTTGCTATCACAGAACATTTTAGTGGATAAAAGGCTATAATAATAGAGTTGTTTATAAGTGTTCTCCAGCACTCAGAAGTAAGAAGGAATGGGCTCAAAGGCCCTATAAGTGACCTGAAATCTTCTTAGACTTTTCTAAAAGAAATCTTTATATCTTATAGCCATAGAAATTGTATTATAGAAAACCAAACTCAAAATCTAACCAAACCAAAATCTAAACTCTATGGATGGCTGAAACATTGCAAATTAAATTTCCAGCCTTGTAGAGTTTACTTTTTTTTTTTAAGATGGAGTTTCACTCTTGTCACCCAGGCTGGAGTGCAATGGCATGATCTCAGCTCACTGCAACCTCTGCCTCCTAGGTTCAAGCAATTCTCCTGACTTGGCCTCCTGAGTAGATGGGATTACAGGCACCCACCACTATGCCTGGCAAATTTTTTTTGTATTTTTAGTAGAGATGGGGTTTCACCCTGTTGGCCAGGCTGGTCTCAAACTCCTGACCTCAGGTGATCCACCTGCTTTGGCCTCCCAAAGTGCTGGGATTACAGGCACAAGCCATCGCGCCTGGCCTGGAGTTTACTTTTAATGGCAAAAACTGCCATAACTTTTGCACCAACCTAATAAAATTAAGACATCCCTGAAAATTGGGATGGGGACATATGAGTAGACTCTGATGAAGGTGATAATTTTGAGCCTGAAATTCTGGGCAAGTTGTCAGTCTACCCCTGCCTGAAGAACTGTAATAGCCTCCCCTGAGGTAGTTGCTTTACAAGGGACTACTGTTCCTTCTGACAATCTACCTTTACCACCTCTCATTGCTTCTAAATCTGTAATCTTTCACTCAGGTGAAAGTGGACTCCAACGTGTGAGACACAAACTTAGGATGAACAATACACACCAAAAGAATTGGCTGATTTTGTCAATTTATATAGGCAGATACTGGTGAAACTGTATGGGGATTCATCTTAAGAGTGTGATATCAGCCGGGCGTGGTGGCTCACGCCTGTAATCCCAGCACTTTGGGA
Source organism: Symphalangus syndactylus (assembly GCF_028878055.3). Taxonomy (NCBI): domain Eukaryota; kingdom Metazoa; phylum Chordata; class Mammalia; order Primates; family Hylobatidae; genus Symphalangus; species Symphalangus syndactylus. The sequence goes on from NC_072425.2 coordinate 98,926,120, forward strand.
GTCCAAGGTGGGCGGATCACGAGGTCAGGAGATCGAGACCATCCTGGCTAACACGGTGAAACCCCGTCTCTACTAAAAATACAAAAAATTAGCCAGGCAAGGTGGTGGGCACCTGTAATCCCAGCTACTCAGGAGGCTGAGGCATCCGGGAGGTGGAGCTTGCAGTGAGCCAAGATCATGCCACTGCACTCCAGCCTGGGCAACAGAGTGAGACTCTGTCTCAAAAAAAAAAAAAAAAAAAAAAGAGTGTGGTATCAGGGTGGAGGGAATATGAAGTTGCATTAAACTCAGTTTATTAACATGGCTTCACTAGCAGAGATTCCAGATTTAGTGTGTTTGTCTGAGGGGTTGGGAGTGACTCTAACAGTTTATTTGTTGATTAACTAAAACCTGGACCAAAAGATAGCCTACACTTAAGGGAGTCGAATTGCCAAAACTTTCCTGGTGCCACAGAAAGGATGGTATCAAGTGACTCAGGAATATTACCTAGAATCTACAAGGAACTCAACAACTCAACAACAAAAGGAACAAACAGCCCCATTAAAAAGTGGGCAATAGTCCAGGTGCGGTGGCTCATGCCTGTAATCCCAGCACTTTGGGAGGCCAAGGCGGGTGGATCATGAGGTCAGGAGATCGAGACCATCCTGGTTAACACGGTGAAACCCCGTCTCTACTAAAAATACAAAAAAATTAGCCGGGCATGGTGGTGGGCACCTGTAGTCCCAGCTACTCGGGAGGCTGAGGCAGAAGAATGGCATGAACCCGGGGGGTGGAGCTTGCAGTGAGCCGAGATCACACTACTGTATTCCAGCCTGGACAACAGACCGAGATTCTGGCTCAAAAAAAAAAAAAAAGTGGGCAATAAACGTGAACAGACGTTTTTCAAAGGAAGATATACAAATGGCTAACAAGCATAGGAAAAAATACTCAACACCACTGATCATCAAAGAAATGCAAATTAAAACCACAATGAGATATCATCTTACACCAGTCAGAATGGCTATTATTAGAAAGTAAAAAAATAACATACATTGGCAAAGAGGAGAAAAGGGAACACTTACACCCTGTTAGTGGGAATGTAAATCAGTATAACCTCTATGGAAAACAGTATGGAGATTTCTCAAAGAACTAAACATAGAATTACAATTCAATCCAGTAGCCTCACTATTGGGTATTTACCCAAAGGAAAATAAATCATTACATGAAAATGATACCTGCAGCTGAGCATGGTGGCTCATGAGAGGCCAAGGCAGGCAATCACCTGAGGTCAGGAGTTCAAGACCAATCTGGGCAACATAGTGAAACCCCATCTCTACTAAAAATACAAAAATTAGCCAGGCATGGTGGCAGGTGCCTGTAATCCCAGCTCCTCAGGAGGCTGAGGCAGGAGAATCACTGGAACCCAAGAGGTGGAGCTTGCAGTGAGCTGAGATTGTGCTATTGCACTCCAGCCTGGATGACAAGAGTGAAACTCTGTCTCAAAAGGAAAAAAAAAGATACCTGCACTTACATGTTTATTGCAGCACTATTCATAATAGCAAAGATATGGAATCAACCTAAGTGTCCATCAAAAGATACTTGGATAAAGAAAATGTGAGATTATATATATATATATCTCCATGGAATTCCACTCAGCCCTAAAAAATAATGAACTCAGGTATTAATATTTTGCAGCAACATGGATGGAACTAGAGGCCACTATCTTAAGTAAATAACTCAGAAACAGAAAGCCAAATATCACATGCTTTCACTTATAAGTGGGAGCTAAATAAGTGTATACATGAAATGGAGAGTGAAATAATAGACTCTGGAGACTCAGAAGGATGGGAAGGTAAAGGTAGGGGGGGCATGAAGGTTAAAAAATTACCTATTGAGTACAATGTTCACTATTTGGGTGATGGGTACACTAGAAGCCCAAACTTTGCTATTACATAACAAAACTGCACTTGTACCCCCTTCAATCTTCAAAAACAAACCAACCAACCAAAAGACTCGGGAACATTAGAATGATAAAGTGGATTTATCATGTAAGACTTGCTTGCCCATTCACTGAATATTTCCCCTGTGAGGGTCCAGAGGGCACTCAAGGTTTTAAGAAATATGATTTGTGACAGAAGCCCTGGACTAGGCTCTCTGAATTCAGTGGAGGAATCACTCCTGTTGATGAGATCAGATGGTGGTAGGGACCATGTGGTGACACATAAATTATTAAATACAAGGTAGGCATGGTTATTGCATTAGGTCACAGAAACCCAAAGCAGTAATAAGAATAGTAGCTGCAAAATGTACGGCATTGGCTAGTTGATTGTGGAGTTTCTAGAACCAAAGTAGATGGTAAACCTACTAAAATCTTGATGTATAAGCAGAAAGTTTTACGACTGGAAGACTGAAAGGATTAATGCTGCCATCATGAATTTAAAAGACACAGGGTGGCAATTCTTAGGTCGACCACATTTAACTTTCTTACTGGGGCTGTGGAAAAGAAACATGGATCTTGGAGAACAACAGTGAATTACTGCAACCTTAATCAGGTGACAATTTTCATTGCAGCTGCAATTCTTTTTTTTTAATTTTGAGACAACATGTCGCTCTGTCATCCAGACTGGAGTGCAGTGGTGCAATCTCAGCTCACTGCAAACTCTACCTCCCAGGTTCAAGAATTCTCCTGCCTCAGCTTCCCAAGTAACTGGGATTACAGGTGCCTGCCACCAAGCCCAGCTAATTTTTGTATTTTTAATAGAGAAGGGGTTTCACCATCTTGGTCAGGTTGGTCTCAAACTCCTGACTTCAGGTGATCTACCCGCCTTGGCCTCCCAAAGTTTTGGGATTACAGGCATGAGCCACTGTACCCAGCCGTGCAGCTGCAATTCTAGATGTGGTTTCGTTTCTAGAGAAAATCAACACATACCCTGGCTTCTGGTGTTTAATAATTGCACTGGCAAAGGCTTTTAACTATAGCTGTCATTAAGGACTATCAAAAGTAGTTTGCTTTCTGTTGGTTGGTAACACACCTTGACTGTCTAGCCTCAGGGCTATGCCAGTCAGGCTCTTTTGCAGAGCCTTCACTGTGTCTTTATTCCACAGAAAATCATGCTGGCCAGTTACATGGATGATGTCATTGATATGGTTTGGCTTTGTCTCCACCCAAATCTCATCTTGAATTTCCACATGTTGTGGGAGGGACCTGGTGGAAGGTAATTGAACCATGGGGGCAGGTCTTTCCCATGGTGTTCTCATGATAGTAAATAAGTCTTACGAGATCTGATGGTTTGATAAGAGGGAGTTTCCCTGCATAAGTTCTCTCTTTGCCTGCTGCCATCTATGTAAGACATGACTTGCTCCTCATTGCCTTCCACCATGATTGTGAGGCCTCCCCAGCCATCTAGAACTGTAAGTCCACTAAACCTCTTTGTTTTGTAAATTGCCCACTCTTGGGTATGCCTTTATGATGTTAATTGGACCTAGTAAGAAGGAAGTTAACAACTGCTCTAGATATGTTGATAAGATATCTGTAGGACAGGTGATGGGAAGCAAATCTGACAAATAATCAGGTTTCTGCCATCTCAGTGAAATGTCTAGGGTCCCATTGGTCTGATGAGAGAGAAGAAAAGGAAACATCAGTTAAGGCTGGTCCTTGGAGAAGCAGCCTGCCTGAAAAATCACAGCTACAGGCAAAAGTAGAGCAGCCTGAGGAAAACTCAGAAGGCACCTGCACAGATAAGCAGGCAAGGCAGACGAGTTCCAACACAGAGGCCTTTTGTTCTTTGTGTGATTAGCAGGTTCCCAGGAAAAGTTTCCTCCCCTTCTCAGGCATATACACCATGGGCTCCAATGGGAACTTGCACAGGGAGCAGGGGCACCTACCTAAAACAAACCAGCAGTTATACAAACAAGTAAAGCAGCACTTTGTGCTTGCCTAGAGTCATACGCACAACTATATAGATGAGGAGGAGTTGTGCAGATAGCTTTTCAGATAAGAGAAGTTACTCAGACAGCTACAGAGAGAAGAGGAGTTTCTTTTAAAAGCTTTTGAATTTGACTGTAAAAACAGTAACCCACTTGGGCTCCCGTCTCTGCTGTGGAGAGCTTTCTTCTTTTGCTTATTAAACTTTTGCTCTAGCCTCACCCTTTGTGTCCATGCTCCTTAATTCTCTTGGTCATGTAATGACCAGCTCAGATAACACCTTACACGAGACCAGTGATGCTGATCTGTTTCACTGGGACATGTCAGTATGCCCTTTTTATTTTTATTTATTTATTTTTGAGACAGAGTCTCACTCTGTCACCCAGGCTGGAGTGCAGTGGCATGATCTTGGCTCACTGCAACCTCCACCTCCCAGGTTCAAGTGATTTTCCTGTTTCAGCCTCCTGAGTAACTGGGATTATAGGTGTGTGCCACCACGCCTGACAAATTTTTGTGTTTTTAGTAGAGACAGGGTTTCACCATGTTGGCCAGGCTGGTCTTTAACTCCTGACCTCAAGTGATCCGCCTGCCTCGGTCTCCCAAAGTGCTGGGATTGCAGGCATGAGCCACTGTGCCTGGCCCAATACGTCCTTTTTAAAGTGAAGGACAAGTTACTGCATCTGGCTTCTCTTAATCATGAAGGGGCATAATGCCATTTAGGCCTCTTTGGATTTGGGAGGCAACATTTACTTCATTGAGTGTGCTACTCTTACCCATTTACTGAGCAACCTGAAAAGTTGCTAGTTTTGGGTGGGACCCAGAACAAAACAAAGATCTGCAACAAGTCTAGGCTGCCATGCAAATTGCTCTTCAGCTGAGATACATAACACAGCATATCTGTTGCTGCTTGAAGCAAGTTCATCACGAACTGGGGCTTTTCTGACAAACAAACATAAGATTGTATGTGAACAGCCACATTACATCACCAATTGGAAATAGCAGAAACTAGGATTTGAGCAGGTCCTGAAGGCATAAGTAAGTTGCAGGAGCAAGTGTCACTAATGCCTATGGTCCAGATGCCTGCAATAGTGCCTCCTCCCCTCTCAGCATGCATGTATGATTCCATGGAGTGTTCTCCATTCCCATTTAATTGAAGAACCAATATGTGAACTTGGTTTACAGATGGTTTTATATGAAATGTTATCAATACCCCAAAGTAGACAGTTGTAGCACTATAGTCCCACTCTGGATTGGCCCTGAAAGACAGTAGTAAAAGATAATCATCCCAGAAGGTGGAACTTTTAGCAGTTCTCTTTGATATTCAGTTTGTTTGGAAGGAAGGATGGCCAGAGGTATGGCTCTACATTTACTTGTGGGTGTGGCTAATATTTCCATTGGATGACCAGGGATTTGGACGGAATATAATTGGAAAATTGGTAACAAGATCTGAGAAAGAGATACATGGATAGATGTTTCTGAGTTGGCACAGCACGTGAAGATATTTGTATTCCAAATGGATGCTAATCAAAGAGCTGTTGCAGTAGAGGAGGATATGAATAATCGTGGAAGGGAAAATGTTTTGTTGTCAATGGCATAGGCACTATGGGCATGAATTTGCCTTCCTTGCCTGCAATGCATCCATGGACTTATAAAATGCTTTACTATAATAATGTTCTACCTAGTATTGCTTCTAACAAACTCAATTTCTGGCAAATGTAATATGGTGATGGACTCATACTCATTCACCGGTCTTATTACATGCTCCATCACTCTGGAACAATTGACCTAATAGAATAGGTGGAATGGCCTTGTGAAGGCTCAGTTACAGGGCCAGTTGAGAGCAACACCTTGGAGAGCTGCAATAATACCTCTAGTATATGGTGTATACTCTAAATTCATGAGCAATATATGCTGCTATTTTCAATGAAAATAGCAGGAGAATCAAGGAGTACATATGGCAATGCACTTCTTACTGTTACTTCTAGTGATTCACTGGTGAAATTCCCAACCTAGCAACTTTGGGCTTTGCTGGTCTAGAAGTCTTAGTTTTAAGGAAGAAATCCTTTTATTAGGAGATATGGCAATGATTTCATTACACTAGAAGTTGAGACTGGTCACTTTGGGGTCCTCAAGTCAGTCAATCAACAGGCAAATAAGAGGTTATTCCAACTTGGGTGACTGATCCTGATTATTAAGGAGAATTTGGGGTATACAACTTAATGGGGTTACAAAAGAGTATGTCTGGAATGCATGAAATCCTTTGACACCTCTTAGGACTTCTGTTCTTGCCAAATTCTTCTTTTAATTTCTATACTTCTGGACTTGGTTTGTATTTAAGTTCTGTAACAATGAGCTGTAGCTTCTCCTGAAGGACACCCACATCAATGAGGTTGGGAGTTTGAAAGTAACAAGAGACCAATGGGGTCTTTGTGTCCTCATGGATTCCACTACCCCCACAGGTTCTGATGTGTTTTTGCTCCTCTGTTTTATGTGCTGCTTCCCTTTTTGACTGTGTCCCCTAATGATTGCAGGCTGTAAAGGAAACATATCTCCCACAATTGCACAATGTCAATTCCTTATAATAAATCTCTTATTATATATGTATATATCCTAGGAATTCTGCTTCTCTGGTTGAGCCCTGACTAATATAAGTGCTTACATTTCTGACTTGTTCTAACTTTACTGACTCTTCCTAGCCTGGTCCTCATTTGTTCATGTTCTATCTAGGGTTTGAGCATTCAGCCTCTTCTCTTCTTACACTTTCCATTTTACACATTCTTTACAGACATGCTCATGAATTTCCATTGTATTAACTCTCACTTATATGCTATTTATGTTTAAATTGTACCCCCAGCCTAAGCTTCTCTCATGAGCTCGAGTGATGTTTCTGCCTGCCTTAAGAGTATCTCTAATTGAGAATATTCCACAGCTATCCTAGACTCAACATTTCCAAAAACGACTTCATATTCCTGATCTTGGTAAGTAGCACCACTATATACCCATAACCTAAGTCATATACAAGTGTCTATTGCAGTGCTTATCCTAAACCTTTGTAATATTTATGTACCTCCCCACTAGACTAAAAGTGTTGAAGGAAGACACCAGTGAGTTAATCTCCTTATCCTGAGCACTCAACATAATGAACGGTATATAGTAGGCACTCAACATATGTTTAATAAGTGAATAAGATAAGTGAACAAATGACTGAATGGATGGATTTTTTTAAAAAAGATAAAAATTGCAGAGAAATAATAAGTGGCAACATAGAAGAGGAATAGAACATAGGTAATCTAAAAAGGCTATAAACTGAAGACCTAGGTCTTTGGTATAATATTCCAAAATTCATAGACACAGTTTTCCTAAAATACTATTTAACCAGAAGGTTTCAGTGAAAAGAAGTACCACTACTTAAAATTGCTAGTCTCTATGCTTTTTAGCATTCATTGAATTTTGTACATAAAGTGCTTCAGGTATTTAATTTAAATTCATGACAATGTGTGAAGCTTTGAGATTTATGATGGTGGAAGTAAACTTTCACGGACCAAAAAATGTTTTCATTTTTCTAATAGAAATTTTATAATTAAATACAGTTTATGCTAAATAACCATAATACTAGTGGAAGAACATATTTGTTTTTAGATTAAGGATAGCTGCAGAATCTTTATTAACAAGTGAAGATATAATTTGTATTTGTGTTATCAGTAAAACAACCAGTTGTCAATTTATCTACTAGAAAAATAATTAAGTGCTTAAATGCAAACCGAATAAAAAATATAAGATTCTGTCTTCAATTTGCATTAATATAATTATAGTCCATGGCTCACTTATCAAATGACTTCTCTCTACAGAAACTATTTCTTTACTGTCACACACTGATAACAACACATAATCACCACACCTTGTAGAATTTTCTAGGCCTGAAACATCAGGAAAAGTATGCAAGACAAATACTTTACCTTGGGTGCTACTGATATACTGCGTTGGATTTTTAGAGCTATTTGCCATGTTTTACATTTAATTTGGACAACTAACATTTATATATTTTTTGTATTTTAAAATTATTCACAAAATTAAATCAAACACAAGAAGAAGAAATCCAGAGGGCACAAGTCCAAGTCTCAGAAGAGATGGGGCAAAGATATCTCCAATTTGTGCCCTGCAGTTGTTTTATTCTGTGCTTAGATGCAAAATGTTTTATAAGTCATCGCTGCCTAATGGATAAAGCCTCAAATCTATTTTTTTTGAGACCAAGTCTTGCTCTGTTGCTCAGAGCTAGAGTGCAGTGGCACGATCTTGGCTCACTGCAACCTCTGCCTCCCGAGTTCAAGCGACTCTCCTGCCTCAGCCTCCTGAGTAGCTGGGACTACAGTCGCATGCCACCACACCTGGCTAATTTTTGTATTTTTAGTAGAGACAGGGATTCACTATGTTGGCCAAGCTGGTCTCAAACCCCTGACCTCAAATGATCCACCTGCCTCAGCCTCCCAAAGTGCTGGGATTACAGGTGTGAGCCATTGTGCCTGGCTTCAGTTTCATTTCTTACAACTACTTCCTATGCAATCCACACCCCCATCACACTGAACTCATCTAAATTTCTTCCACACACAATGCACTTATATTATGAACTTTCATTTCTCTGCCTTGTTCAGACTGTTTCATCTGTATGAAATGCAATTCTGATTCTTTTTTGGCCTGATCATTCTACACAGCCTAGTACAACGTCACAGTCTTCATTAAACTCTTCACAGGCCCCACAGTCTTACTTCTTTCTGTATTATCAATTTTTGTTGTTGTTGTTGTTGTTGTTGTTGTTGTTTGAGACAAAGACTTGGTCTGTTGCCTAGGCTGGAGTGCAGTGGTCTGATCTCGGCTCACTGCAACCTCCCCCTCCCAGGTTCAAGTGATTCTTCTGCCTCAGCCTCCTGAGTAGCTGGGACTACAGGCATGCACCACCATGCTTGGCTAATTTTTGTATTTTTAGTAGAGATGGGATTTCACTATGTTGGCCAGACTGGTCTTGAACTCTTGACCTCAGGTGATCTGCCCGCTTTGGCCTCCCTAAGTGATGGGATTACAGGCAGGAGCCACAGCACCCGGCCTCTGTATTATCAATATTTTTACTTTTGCTTTCTTCGTTACTCAAATCAAATCACTTTGGTTAAGCCTGGTGTCAAAAGAGAGAGAAAATATAATCTTTTACCAGTAAAAACATTAAATATTTGCAAGCAAAAGAAAATCTACCACAGTCTGTCCTTCTGATTACAATCATTCAGATCTGTTTTCCTCCCTCAAAATACACTCACCAACTTGGAGATAACTTAAAAGCCTTATACTGTCATTATTTCCTGCTCAAAGTCGACAATCTATGAATAATGCTACAGTCTTTATGTTTGTTCTTGATGTATCTCCTCTTGATCTGGAAATCTACGAAGAAAAAAGACAAGTTATTTGCCCACAACACCCAAAATACAATGGTGAAACGGGAACTGGATAACTACAATGAATGATACTACTCAGAAAGTGAAGAATGGTCCTGAAATTTCACTGTCTTGAAGTTGCTGCTAACTTAAAGTGGGGAATAGTCCTTTGTTAGGCCCTGATTTTGCCATTTTGGGATTAGTTCTAGTCGAATTTTCTCTGTGGCTCTTGCCTCACACTCTGGGAAGTCTTGTCTTAGAGCCGTTTAAAAAAGCCATTACAGTCTTGTCTTAGAACCGTTTAAAAAAGCCATTAGACCCTCCTCGGAAAATGAGTATGTCTCTCTACCGGCTTCCTACCTGCAAAACATGGAGGAGCTCAAGTGTCTTTTCACATTTCAAACCATGAAGTTTCTTTAATCCAATGCTGATCATTCTTTTCACAGTACTTACTCTACTTCTATTTGATTCCAGTCAACTCCATGCGCCAATGCCACAGCCACGATTCTTTTTGAGACATACCTCTGTCTTTCTTTAGACTTAATGTCAGTCACGTTAATCCTATCACGCTTTGGTTGGAGAGCTACATCCTTACCTGTTTGTCCAGACTTTAAAATTGTTCAGCTGAAAGGATTTGCTGAAGGCATCTTAATTTACTGAAATGTTTAACAAAGGTATGACGGCCACATTCTTGATTGGGCCATTATCTTCCTATCAATTCACCTTTGTAGCCCAAATGCCTTCCCATCTTTATTTTAGACAGCTAGATATGAGAATCAATCAGATCTTCCAACTCTGCATGTCTCTAAATTTCTGAACGTTTTACTCCCTGTCATTACAATTTGCAAACTGACCAATTATTTTGAGTCCATATCTTTATCGTACTACCTTGTCAACTGTAGCTAATAGTAACTGATACATGCTAACATACTCTTTGCCTGCTGTTTCACTGAAAGCTACCAGCTCACTGGGAACATTAACTGCCTTCCAATTAATTGAAATAAGTGTTTCACCAAATGTTCCAATACTGCATTACATATAGATAGCCATCCTTCTAGTCCCTGGTAACAGTTACTTTGTCATCTATTACCAGGACCTAAATCCTATGCCACACATTTTAGGAATTTTTTTTTTTTTTTTTTTTTTTGAGACAGAGTCTCACTATCACTCAGGTGTGATCTCGGCTCACTGCAACCTCTGCCTCCTGGGTTCAAGCCGTTCTCGTGGCTCAGCCTCCCAAGTAGCTGGTGTTACAGGCATGCACCACCATGCCCAGCTGATTTTTGTATTTTTAGTAGAGACGGGGTTTCACCATGTTGGCCAGCTGGCTTGGCCTCCCAAAGTGCTGGGATTACAGGTATGAGCCACCACGCCTGGCTCATATTTTAGGATTTTTATTATGGTAACATGTCACCACACTTTCAGTGTCAAATTATTTATTTGTCAGGATAGGCTAGGTTATGCCACATTAACAAATGACTCCCAAATCCAGTCACTTGCAACAATAGAGGTTTATTTCTCTATTTTTTTTTTTTAAGACAGAGTTTCACTCTTGTCGCCCAGGCTGTAGTGCAATGGCACAATCTCGGCTCATTGCAAGCTCTGCCTCCCGGGTTCAAGCGATTCTCCTGCCTCAGCCTCCCAAAGTAGCTAGGATTACAGGCACCCGCCACCATGCCCAGCTAATTTTTCTGTATTTTTAGTTGAGACGGAGTTTCACCATGTTGGCCAGGCTGGTCTTGAACTCCTGACCTCAGGTGATCCACCTGCCTCAGCCTCCCAAAGTGCAGGGATTACAGGCGTGAGCCACCAGGCCTGGCCTATTTCTCATTCTTAATACATGTACACTGCAGGTCAGTAGTGGCTCTGTTCCAAGTAGTTCTTACCCTGACACCTAAGCTGATAGAGCAGGCTCTATCTAGAATATTGCTAGTCTTGTGGCAGAGGGAAAAGTGACAACATGGCACATGTTGGCTCTTAAAGTTTTTGCTTGTGCATGGCATGTGCTATTTCTCACTTCTCATTTGCTAATAAGGCAAGTCTTCTTATTAAGATTGACCCTAATGAGGCAAGTGATATCTCCTTCCAGGTAGAGGCTGAAGCTATCTGCATACAATTTAATCTACGACACATACCAATTCCACTTCTGCAGCTCAGGAATTTTGCATTGTTTCTTCTACCATGGCTTCTTGTTCTTCTTGTTCTTTTTTTCTGAGATGGAGTCTTGCTCTGTCGCCCAGGCTGGAGTGCAGTGGTGCTATCTCAGCTCACTGCAAGCTCCGCCTCCAGGGTTCACGCCATTCTCCTGCCTCAGCCTCCAGAGTAGCTGGGACTACAGGCACCCGCCACCACGCCCGGCTAATTTTTTCTATTTTTTTAGTAGAGACGGGGTTTCACCGTGTTAGCCAGGATGGTCTCAATCTCCTGACCTCATGATCCGCCCGCCTCGGCTTCCCAAAATGCTGGGATTACAGGCGTGAGCCACCGCTCCCCGCCCATGGCTTCTTTTTCTAGACTGTCACCTCTACTTGTCCCTACTTAAAATATAGGTGACATACTCTTTCCACTAACTTCAATGTGCAAAATTTAAACTTTCACAATTTGACATTTTGGTTAATATTTAATGAAATTTATATTTGTAACCTTGCTTTGTTAACATCTCTAAAGGCATCACTTAGGCTGGGCGCGGTGGCTCACACCTGTAATCCCAGCACTTTGGGAGGCCGAGGTGGGCAGATCACGAGGTCCAGATATCAAGACCATCCTGGCTAACACGGTGAAACCCCATCTCTACTAAAAATACAAAAAATTAACCGGGTGTGGTGGCATGTGCTTGTAGTCCCAGCTATTCGGGAGGCTGAGGCAGGAGAATTGCTTGAACCCAGGAGGCAGAGGTTGCAGTGAGCCGAGATCGTGCCACCACACTCCAGCTTGGGCCACAGAGCAAGACTCCATCTCAAAAAAATAAATAAACAAAAATAAATAAATAAAGGCATCACTTAGCTATCTATATTATTGTTGTCTCTAGAAGCTAGGTCAATGACAAAAAAAAGTTAAGTCTCGTGCCACTGCATTCCAGCCTGGGCGACAGAGCGAGACCCTGTCTCAAAAAAAAAAAGAGAAAAAAAGTTAAGCCACTAGATTTTACTTTCTTATTAATAATGGCATTTCTACATACCTACTTATTATCAACTGTTATTATTCGAAATAAAATATTGGAAGAAGAGGTCTCCCCTTTTCTAATTTATTTGCTGAAAGCCTATCTATACTCACTAAGGTTTCTTTGTTCACTTCTAAGTATTTTCCATGTTTTTGTGTTGATCTTTTAACACAGCCATGCTCCTTACCATAGCCTATAAGGTCCATGTCAGAGAATTGGACATAGAACTTACAGACTCCACTCTTTGCTCTCATTTTCCTCTTTTTCTCGTTAGTTATGGATCAACCACACTGATACTTTTTTAAGCACTCTTTTTCTTCTTCTTCTTTTTAAATCTCAAAGCCATTTCTCTTACCAATTTAGTGTTCTTCCCAGATCTTTACCATGTTACTTCCTTCCTTTCATTTAGGTTTCAACTCAGATATCCTCAGACAGACCTTCCCTGTCCTGTCTACTTAACCTTCTCTCCTCCACCCCTTCCATGTCATTGTCTGTCTCATTATTCTATTTTATTGGCTTGTCACTATCTAAAAATTATCTCATTTGTTTATTGTTTGTCTTCCTCAATTAGTATGTAAGCTCCATTAGCAGGGCAGAGTAATTTTCTTGTTCACTGCTATAACTCTAGTGGCTAGAACAATGCCTAGTGGAGAGTAGGTACTTAAGAAAGATTTGCTGAATGAATGAAAAAAGACACCAGTCTTGATAAGCTTCATGACATATCACCTTAACAGTTACCATCTATTTCTTTTTCCTACCTACTGGCCATACCTCCTCTTCTAAGCATTGCATGTTGGAATTCCTTGGCTCTGTGTCCTCTGTTTAAATTCTCACTCAACTTTCTCTCCCTAAGTAATCTCATTCAGTCACATAGGTTCATTTCTTATCAATAAACTGAGTCCTAAATTTATACTTCTAGTGTAGTTCTCTTCTGCCCCATAGAGATCCACTTGAATTTTACATAGGCACTTATACATCATTCTCTATGGCTTATTTCAATAACTGGCATCAATAACCACAGAGCTGCTCAAAACTGAACCTCTGAAATTATTCTTAACTTCTCTCTCCTCACTCCCCGATAGCCAACCACCAAATCCTGTTGGTGCCACCTTCTAAACATCTCTGGAATCTTTTTTTCTCATCATTACATTCTCTACACTAGTTCAAGCTACCATTATCTCTCACACAGATTATGGACTATTGCAATGGCCCCTTGATAGGTCCTTCCCCTTTCACGCTTATCCCTTCTAATCAATTATTCACAAAGCAATCATTTAAAAACACAACTTTCCCAAGCTCTCAACATAAAACCCATGATGTGTAAGCTGTTATTGGCCCAGCAGATCTGATCCCCATCTCTCCCTTTTACTTTCCAGCCACACTAGACCTCATACAGTTCCTTGGGTTTTCATTAGCTTCAGACCTTCACGTGTTATTACCTCCGCCCTGTACACCTGCATCCTCCGTTTTCACCTGGTTAATGTCCGCTCCTCCTTCAGAGCTAGTGTAACTTCTGGTGGAGCCGTCTATGATTTCTATTCCCAGTTATTGATACTTGCTTGATTATTTGATTAATGCTTTAAGCTACGTATGAGATTGGAGAGGGTTCAGAGTGTACGTTTTATCCCAACTCCCCAACCCCCCGCAAAGCCTGTCCTATGGAAGACCTTCGGGTAAAAAAAAACGAAGAAAACAAAACAAAAGACAAATGAAAATTCGATTGGGGTAGTGGGAAAGATTATCTGTAGGTACATGACCATTGAAAACACATTTTAAGGATGCAATTTGGGACCAGGGAGGGGGGATAGTGGCGTGTTGGAAAGGTCTTTGTGGCGACGAACTTTCAACTGAGGGCCAGGATCTGAGGGTTTAGAAATACACCGCCAGGACTATTATCATCTTTAAGTCATTTACTAGTTTTTAACTTCTGCTTGTTTGCGACAACCTAACACAGGAAGCAGCTGCAGTCTTCTCAAACCGCAGCCGCTGACCTTAGCGGCAAGAGACCCGACCTGCCCTCCAGGCGCCCGGCGCTCGGCTCCCAGAGGCGCGGCGCAGCTCCCTCAGCGGCAGTCACGGCCGGCCAGCGCGCGCCCGGCACGCGCGCCCCCAGGGCCTCGGCTCGCGGACCCGGCTCTCAGGCGCCGCGGGAGAGGCCCCTACTCACGGAGCGCGCGGCCCGTGCGCCCCCGCGCCGACCGCATTCCTCAGTACGTGGCACCCTTGGAAAGTGCCTGTCTGGTCAATCGAAGAGTCCTCGTTTCGACAAAAAAATTCCCCTCAGAAATATGCATCGTACGGCAATGAAGGGGTTTTCACTATGAAGTAGAGTGAGATCGTCCGACCAGGTCAGGACGAACATGTAAGGAGTTGGATCTAAGCAGGCACTATTAAGGACAGTCGCATCCGGGCCCTCCTGCCGCAAGCTGCCCTCCCAGCCAAGGGTCCTTCAGGTAGGAGGTCCTGGGTGACTTTGGAAGTCCGCAGTGTCTCATTGCGGATACTTCTTAGCTTAGGACCTGGTGGCTAGGTTGGTTCTCTCCTTTCCAATCGGAGACCTCTACCGCAAACATGCTTCGCCAGATCATCAGTCAGGCCAAGAAGCATCCGAGCGTAAGTTCGTGACCTCTCTTCTAATGTTTTCCCTTGTCCTTCTTGCGTCGGGGTGCGCCTCCTTCTGTTCCCTGGGAGCGTCCTCATTTACAGCCACTTACGGTCCGTCAGACCAGACCCTGCCTCTCCTAGTGTTTGTCATCTTAGTTGCCCCAGGCCTCTGTGACCCTCTACGCCATGCATTGTGGGGTTTTGTCTGACAGGCGGAAGGTGACGGACACTGCTAGGAAAAAAAAACTAGTGAATGTTGGAACAGTCTGGTGGCTGCGCTCTTTTGCAGGTTGTGCGGTCCAAGAGGGATAGATGTGCGCTGTGTGGGTCAGAGACTAGCATAGGTCAGGTTTTTTATGTGTCATACCATCTCTGGAGGATCTTGTATTCACCGCATTGCACCACCAGGCCTTCTGGTAAATAAGACGAGTCCGTGATCTTGGAATCCTCACTTTGTCTGGACGTCGTTGCATTTGGGGAAATTTCGTAGTGCAGAATTTAATTGCAGTTCTTTCGCATCTCATTTTCCCTCAGCACATCAACGTGCTGTAGAGCTAAAAGTCTATGCAATCTTTAATCTGTCTTAAATACAGTTCCCTAAATAAGCAACATTGGAGCATTACGTTTTCAGAGATAATGCTTAAAGCCAGTATTTGTAATAGATACGTTTACTTATTCAGATTCTTTTCAGATGTATGATGTATGAAAAATTCATACATCTTTATGGAGGCACCCTTAAATAATTCGCAAAGAATTTGTTTTTCAAGCCCCAGGATAAAGGAAGCCAGAAAATTTAGTGGGAATGACATGTAAATATTAGAGAGGTGAAGAAGACTCGATACATTTTCTTGGAAATTTAAAAATGTACCTATAATTTGCTCCACATTAAAAAGTAAGACACTTAAACCAGAGTCATCTTAACATCCTTTCCAAATTCCATTTGTTTCTTTAGAACACAGTTATAAGAAATCTTACCTCAATGTAAGATCTACTTTATTTAAATTTTAAGACAAAACAGCCCAATAACAGTTTGAGACTTGGAAATCAGCATGCAGAAACTACTGTAATCTCTCGTTGGCCAGTGTCTTAAGTATTTGAAGATGGTTATTCTATTTTGTGTTTGGTTCTAGTTGATCCCCCTCTTTGTATTTATTGGAACTGGAGCTTCTGGAGCAACACTGTATCTCTTGCGTCTGGCATTGTTCAATCCAGATGTTTGGTAAGTACTTAAAAATGTTTAAAACTTTAATAGCTGATCAAGGCAGTTTAGGAGCCACAGTCTTTGTAGAGCGATAATATCAGGGTAGTAGAAAGAATCTTATATTTACAGTCATACAATAAGTTCAGATCTCAAATCTGCTGTTTTCATTTACTTTTTCTGGTTCATGAAATTATCTAATTTCTCTGAGTCTCGTTTTCTCTTTGGTAAAGTAGAACTGCTAATACCAAATCTTGTAATGTTTTGAGGATTGACATAATAATAGTTGTTTTTATAAAATAATCATGGTTCTTGGCACATGTAAATGTTTTTTGCCTGCACTTGGACATTTGCAGTTGGAAAACAATAGACAATCAAGAGATTGATTCATCATTATTCTATGCATTTTTCTATATATCACTTTATTAATGAAATGGAAAGCTTTTGTGAAAGCCAGGTAAAAAGTATCTCGTGATATGGATTCTGTGTTCTACCTTTTTTCTAATTGATTACATGAGATTGCTTATTATAGATCCTCTACCTGTTTCAACTTCATAATGAAATAACACCATACTTCAGCTAATAGAAAATAAGATTGATCTGTTCAAAAATGTGTTCTTAAGTACAAAACACTACTTTAAATAGTGCTTTATTATTATAACAGCCATAATGTTTTATTTCTTTTAGTTGGGACAGAAATAACCCAGAGCCCTGGAACAAACTGGGTCCCAATGATCAATACAAGGTAAACTACAAAATTGTTTTAAAGTTGTTAGAAATTGTGTTGTGATAAGTTTTGTCATGGGGTGGGTTTTCTTGAAACTGGATATATGAGTAAAATTCCATTATATTGAACTTTAAAGAGCTGTTAGGTAGTTCTGTGAAGTGAAAATGGTATATTGCTCTAATAAATATTTTTTGCTAGGTATTTTATTGCTAGTATAAGAAAAGGAAAAATAGTATAGCTATCATTTACCATTTTCTTAGTTCTTAGATAGTCTTACACAGTGTTCTCAAACTTCATTGTACATAGAGCTTGTTGAAACACAGATTCTTCAGACTTATCCCCAGAGATTCTGATTCAGCTGGTCTTTTGTGGGGCATGAGAATTTAGAGTGGTCTGTGGAACTACTCTTCCAGAGAATGATTTCATGGACTGAGACCATTTATTGATTCCCCAAACATAACCTTCCTTACGTGTAAAGAATTTTGCATACAAAGACCCTGCACAGCATCAAAACCGAGGGCAGGCCAGGCACGGTGGCTCGTGCCTGTAATCCCAGCACTTTGGGAGGCTGAGGCAGGCAGATCACTTGAGATCAGGAGCTGGAAATCAGCCTGGCCAATATGGTGAAACACCATCTCTACTAAAAATACAAAAATTAGCTGGGCATGTTAGTAGGTGCCTGTAATCCCAGCTGCTCGGGAGGCTGAGGCAGGAGAATCGCTTGAACCTGGGAGGTGGAGGTTGCAGTGAGCCAGGATCACGCCACTGCACTCCAGCCTGGGCAACAGAACCAGACTCTGTCTAAAAAAAAAAAAAAAACGAAAAACCAAGAGCACCTTCGTTAAGATATCATACTATTCACATACCACACAGTTCACGTGCTTGAAGTTTATAACTCACTCAATGCATTTTCCATAATATCAAGCCACTTCATCAAAAGAGAGTAACTGGCTGTTTGATTTATCACTCTGAAGAACAGGGTCCCTGATCAGTGTGTGTCCAGCACTCCTTGACAGGTGTACATCTATGATGGATTATCATTACTCGTAGCAACGTTTTTTTGTTGTTGTTGTTGTTGGAGGCAGAGTCTCACTCTGTCGCCCAGGCTGGAGTGCAGTGGCATTATCTTGGCTCACTGCAGCCTCCACCTCCCAGGCTCAGGCGATTCTCGTGCCTCACTCTCCTGAGTAGCTGGGACTACCGGCATGCACCACCACACCCAGCTGATTTTTTGTATTTTTAGTAGAGATGGGATTTTGCCATGTTGGCCAGGCTGGTCTTGAACCCCTGGCTTCAAGTTGATCCGCCTGTCTCAACCTCCCAGTGCTGGTATTACAGGCGTGAGCCACTGTGCCTGCAGCCTGATAGCAACTTTTAAGATCACCCTTTGTGGATTTCACATTTTCCGCTTAACCTGATTATAATTTGGCTTCTAAATCCTTCAATAGATCTCCTTACAAGAAGAAAATAAAGATGCAGCGGCTAAGCTGAAACATCTGTCTCATCTGTGTTATATTTTGCCTCTAAAAAGATAAACGGGCATCCTGATTTATTTTTATGTCTTATGAATTTGTTTAAACTAAGTCCATTCCAGAGAAAATAATTCCACATATAAGAAACTTTTAAAAAGTAAACAAAAAAAAAAACTAGCAGGCTTTGGTTCTTCCACCAAAGAGCGTATTGGAATCTATGGGTGTGTGTAGTTCAAAAAGTGTAACAGATGATTCTGATAATGCAGCCAGTTTACTAATGTTCTGAAATATCACAACACATGCCAATATGAGGCCTTGGGAACCGAAAATGAAATGTTGCTGCAACAAAAACCTAATGTGTGTGGCATAGCTTGGGCTGTTAATAGCTGTGACACTGATATCAGAGTCTGGAAAGATGAAGAGTGTCATGTTATGAAATGACAGAAATGAAAAGGAACCAAATCCAGAAACTTGAGAACCTGGAGTAAATGAAACCTACTTAATACTTTTTCTAAACCCATTCAGGTAGACTAGATTATTATCTCCATCATTCACAATCTCTCACCTAACAGAATTTGTTTTTCTGGCCCACTGACATCAGATTTGACTTGTGACTTGCTGTGGGAAATTATGAGTTGGAGGAAATGATACCTGCCACTCTTGAACCATTATGTGGTTCCTCCGTTCTTTTGCTTCTCTCATGAGACCAAAATTGACAAGTAAGGGCTATTCATTCACCTTAGAAATGGAATGAAAAAAATATGGGGCAATCAACATACAAATGGCATATAATGTGAGTGAAAAGTGAACTTTTATTGTTGTAAGCCACTAAGATTTGAGTGTGTTAATTTGGGCTGCCATAACAAGATACTGTAGACCAGGTGGCTTAAACAACGAATTTATTCCTCAGTCCGGAGGCTGGGAAGTCCAGATCAAGGTGCCAACCAATTCTGTTCCTCATGAGAGCCCAACCCAGTTGTGTCCTCACAAGGTGGAAGGAGAGGAGTGAGCCCTCCCAGAAAGGCACTAGTTAGAGTGTTCCACCCTCATGACCTAGTTACCTCTCAAAGGCCCAGCCTCCAAATACCATCACATTGGTGTTTGAGGTTACAACGTGAATTTTGGGAGGACATAAACATTCAGTCCATAGCAGAGGATTATTTGTTGCCATGCTATAATCTAGCAAAAACTATGAATAAAACAGCAAGAGACAGGACCAAAATAAGATTTGAACATTAAAGGCCCAGCAATACTTCTCAACTGAATAACAGTTGAAGCTCCCCAAAGCTAAGATCAGAGTATGTTGTGCCTCCCCAACTATTGTTTCAGAGACTCTCAAAGTAGCCAGCATTAAACTGAGAAAAAGAATAGAGGTAGGGAAATTGAAAGCAGGTTTTAAAATTATAGAATTTTGGATATGAAGCGGGTAAATCAGAAGCCTGCTTAGTTTTAAGAAAATTGGCAAAAATGCCATGAATGTGCTTTTGACTCTGCATGGGTGTAGGACCTTGATCTTGCAAATTGTAGAACTTGATCTCAATTACCTCTTTTTTTGAGACGGAGTCTCGCTCTTTCGCCCAGGCCGGAGTGCAGTGGCGCGATCTTGGCTCACTGCAAGCCCCGCCTCCCGGGTTCACGCCATTCTCCTGCTTCAGGCCCCCCCTCCCCAGTAGCTGGGACTACAGGTGCCTGCCACCGCGCCCGGTTAATTTTTTGTATTTTTAGTAGAGACGGGGTTTCACCGTGTTAACCAGGATGGTCTCGATCTCCTGACCTCGTGATCCGCCCGCCTCGGCTTCCCAAAGTGCTAGGATTGCAGGCGTGAGCCACCGTGCCTGACCTCAATTACCTCTTTTATAAATTAAGAATGAGAAGAGTTATTGTGATAATTAACCAAGATAAACATAAAGCATCTAGCCCAGTGCCTGGGCAGGAGCCCAACAAATGTTTATTTTCCTTTCCTTAATATATACCTGCAGACCCTTCTGTAAATTATTTCTAATATTTTGTTAATATGTTAGAGGATAGCACAAGTAGTTTTTTTTTTTTTAAACTTATTTTCTAGGTTAATTGTTTCTTAAAAGAACACTGTCAGAAGAAAGAATACTGCTTTATGGATTATTTATAATTTTCTGTCCATAAAAGTCTGTGTCTGTCTGTATCTCAATGATAACTTGGTAATAAGCTTTACAACCTGAGGATCTTTTTTTATCAGTAAAATACATGAGTTTTTCAGAAATAAATAAGTTCAGGTATATTTGAAGAAATAAAAGGGGTTTGAAGAAAGAATGAATACAGATTTGTGAACTTCATGCTTAAAAACCCTGAAGAAAACGTTTATCATTCTGAAATTGTGGTTCTTTTGGAGATAACTGACATAGTCTTCAAGTAATTATAGCACAACCTCTTTAGCATTCTTTGGCACAAGAATGAGTAAACCCAAGATTTTAGCCTTATTTGGGCTTATGTACAAGCATTAATGTGTCCTTAGTAGAAACTCTGGACCAGTTTCAAATATGTAGTTTTTTTTTTTTTAAGTTACTGAGAGAGGGAGTTTTTTTTTTTTTTTAAGCAATCACAGTAAGATTTATTTCTAAAATTAATTTTAATTGATTATAAAGAAACGTTGGAAATTTTAAACAGCAAAAATACTGTATTATTTAAAAGCCATTACCAGAGGTGAAGTGTCAGTTTGATATTGAATATAGCCTGGGTTAGGAAATTAGTGAGAGAGAGAAAATATCTCAGAAGTTATGTAAACCACAAAACAAAGCAGTACCTTATATTACTAGCCTCTTTTTATTGCAGGGTCTCTCCCTCTAAATTACAGCAGTTCACTCAGCAAGTAGGGGAGGTAATTCTTGCTAATCCTCTATTATGTTGGCGATTCTTCCATGTACTTAGTAGAGTTAAGGCAAAAACTTACTGAATTGGAAGTATGTATCAGAAGGAATTCTTAATTATTCACTTTGAAATAGAAGAATTTTCCTTATAGGTTCCAAGTAGTAGACTGTACTAACACTGCTCTTCTGAAATAAATTGAATGTTTTTACCTTGCCAAAACTGTCATTGAAGGCTGGAATTTTAGGTACAGTGTTTTTCTGTGAATGACTTTTATGTTGTTAAATATTCTTTTAAAAATTCATATCTGTAATTGTTACTGTAGAAAACCAAATACAAAGAATTCTAAAACCTTTGTACCGTCTCTATGTATTTGAGATTACTTAAAATACCTTTTTTTCTGTTCCAAGTTCTACTCAGTGAATGTGGATTACAGCAAACTGAAGAAGGAACGTCCAGATTTCTAAATGAAATGTTTCACTATAATGTTGCTTTAGAATGAAGGTCTTCCAGAAGCCACATCCGCACAATTTTCCACTTAACCAGGAAATATTTCTCCTCTAAATGCATGAAATCATGTTGGAGATCTCTATTGTAATCTCTATTGGAGATTACACTGATTAAATCAATAAATAACTGAAACTTGGTGTGTGTCACTTTTTTATGCTGAAAGTATGCTCTGAACTTTAGAGTATAGGAAATTAACTATTAGAATTTAAAGAATTTCTTGAGTTTCTATAGTTTGAAAATACAACTTTAAGCTGCTTTAATAAAACACTTCCATTTTGTGTATAGACCGTTGGTAACTTCACTAGAGCATACATAACAACTGGAACTGGAAATTAATAAAAAAGTAAATTGGGAAGGATACTCAAGCATCTGACATTGGCAAAATGGAAACCTTTGAGTTTCTCTTACTGGCTGTTGTTGAAGTGTGTGCAGTTTTTAACAATGGTTTTTACTTGACATTCTCTTTGTTGCGATTTTCAAGGTTATAAGTTGCTTTGGTCCTAGGATTGAAGTTGAAATCTGAGTTTATCACTGCTAAACCATGGTGCTAGTAGTCGAGATCTTGAGAATTTTGGCTGCTGAGTCTTGGTGCAGGTTTTCTTTTCTTTTTTTTTTTTTTTTTTTTGAGATAGTCTGTCACCCAGGCTGGAGTGCAGTGGTACAAACACGGATCACTGCAGTCTCGACCTCCTGGGCTTAAGTGATCCTCCTGCCTCAGCCCCTAAGTAGCCGGGACTACAGGTATGTGCCACCATGCCCAGCTAATTTTTGTTATTTTTTTTGGAGACAGGGTTTTGCCATGTTGCCCAGGCTGGTCTCGAACTCCTGAGCTCAAGTGATCCACTCTCCTCGGCCTCCCAGAGTGCTGGGATTACAGGCTTGAGCCATTGCGCTCAGCCATGGTGCAGGTTTTCAAAGGCCAGGAAGTATATTCATAATTTTAAGGTGGGGAATATAGCAAGTTTTCACATAGGTGTGTGTAAGTCATCACATCATAGAAATTTGAGGAATTCAGTGACATTAAGTTTGGATTTTCATATATAAGTATACAATTAAATGTTTACAGGGTATTAGAAGCACATTTTAAATGTCAGGAACTGAACTAAGTATTTGAATTACATGGATCATCTAAAAAATTTTGAAATTTTTAAACGAGTTGAATTACTTGAATTCATTCTGTTAGTCAAATGGTGGATATTTGAACCCATGTAGTTTTGAATTTAGAGTGTGTACAGTGTTTTCAGTTACCAGACTCCACGCTTTTAGCTCCTATGTGTCATGCATAATTTGAACCTCTAAGAGCAGGGTTTCTCAACCTTGCTACTACAGACAAAAAGCACTTTTTCCCTCCAATTTCCACAGGCTATGAAAAACATGGAGACATTACCAAATGTCCATTGGTGGGCAAAATTGCTCCATTCCTACCTCTATTGAGAATTACTCTAGATCCTTTGGCGCAAATTACCTCAAAGTTTAAAATTGTGTAAACAGTGTGTCACGTAATTGAAAAACATTAAGCAACTCCAAATAAATGCTACATTAAGAAATTAGTAATAACATTTTCTAGAATTGAGGATCATTTTATGCATCCTTAAAAATTCTTTGAGAGTAGTATCTTTCTGTGTCTATCCTTGGACTTTGCAATGTAAGAATAAATGCTAAGTTTGACATGAAATAGGATATGTTTTAATGAAGAAACTATTACTGATATTTAAGAAAATTCAATGGCAATCTAAAGAAATTGTCATTTACAAATGCATCAGATACCAATGCTGCCACGAAAGATAACACTCTTTTTTTTTTCTTTGAATGTTTAGAATTGTGCTTGTGCTTTTTTTTTTTTTTTTTTTTTTTTTTTTTTGTGAGACTGAGTCTTGTTCTGTCGCCCGGGCTGCAGTGCAGTGGCGTGATCTTGGCTCACTGCTCACTGCAACCTCTGCCTCCTGAGTTCAAGCTATTCTGCCTCAGCCTCCCGAGTGGCTGGGATTACAGGTGCCCACCACAATGCCTGGCTAATTTTTGTATTTTTGGTAGACAGTTTCGCCACGATGGCCAGGCTGGTCTCAAACTCCTGACCACAAGCGATCCGCCTGCCTTGGCCTTTCCAAGTGCTGGGGTTACGGGTGTGAGCCACTGCTCCTGGCCCTACTATGCTTCATTCAGAAAACAGACTGCTGTGTTTGTTTTTCATGTTAATGAAGTCAGCAGGCAAAGCTTCGTTTCAATACAGATGCCCTTGGGTAGTAGTTACATGTATTTGAAAATTTGCGGTTTTCAGAATTTATATATGCTTCCCAGTAGGTACTTGTCTTACTCTGTTGCTGTAAATGAATACCTGAAACTGGGTAATTTATACGTAAAAGAAGGGTTATTTTGCTTGTGATTCTGTTGGCTGGAAGATTGGACATCTGGTGAAAGCCTCAGGCTGCATCCACTTATGATAGAAGGCGAAGGGTAGCTGGTGTGTGCAGAGATCACATAGACAAGAAGCAAGAGAGAAGGGGGAAGTGGTAGGTTCTTTTTAATGACCAGCTCTCCTGGGAGCAAATAGAGTGAGAACTCACCCATTACTGAGAGGGCTACATTCATGAGGGATCTGTTTTCATTACCCAAACACTTCCCATTAAGCACCACCTCCAACATTAGGGATCAAATTTCTTTTTCCTTTTCTTTAATCCACTTTTAGACACTGAGTCCTGCTGTGTTGCCTAGGCTGTAGTGCAGTGGCTATTCAAAGGCATAAACATAGTACACTGCCTGGCCTCAAGTGATCCCACTGAGCCTTCCTAGTAGCTGGGATTACAGGCACATGCCTCTGTGCCCAGTGGGGATTAAATTTCATGAGGTTTGCGGGGGACATGCCTTCAAACTAGAGCAGTTTTCCAAAAAAAAAAAAAAGCTAAAAATATACTAAATTTTACTTCTTTCAAGTTTATTACCCAACTCTGGTCAGATTTTATCCTTACCACTCCACTAAAAATGCTTCTGTTAAGGTTTTATCAGTGACCTCTGTTTGTAAATTCAAGTTGATCATCAGTATTGCTTTGACCTAACAGTTGATACAGCTCCTCTTTGAAACACTCTTCCCAGGTCCCTAGAACACCATACTGTTTTTGTTAACCTTCTACATCACTGGCTTTTCTACTCAGTCTCTTGCTCATGCCCCTTTGTTTCCTGAGTTATTTTCTGTTCCATTTATTTATTTAGAAAGGGTTTCTCTCTCTCACCCAGGCTGGAGTGCAGTGGCACATTCATGGCTCACTGCAGCCTCCACCTCCCAGGCTCAAGTCATCCTCCCAGTTCAGCCTCCCAGGTAGGTGGGACTAATTTTTTTTGTAGAGGCAGCATCTCACTATGTTGCCCAAGTTGGTCTGGAACTCTCAGCCTCAAGCAATCCTCTTGCCTTGGCCTCCCAAAGTGTTGGGATTATAGGTGTTAGACACCACATCTAGCTAAATGAGCTTTTTTAGGTAAGGAGATTATATCATGGCAGAATATATGTTACTTAAGCCTTAGTTATTATAAACATTGGAATTCATTTATTCTTTTCCTTTAGAAACTTTAATGGGATTTTTTTTTTTTTTTTTTTTTGAGATGGAGTCTCGCTCTGTTGCCAGGCTGAAGTGCAGTGGCGCCATCTTGGCTCACTGCAACCTCTGCCTCCCGGGTTCAAGCAATTCTCCTGCCTCAGCCTCCCAAGTAGCTGGGACTACAGGCACATGCCACCACACCTGGCTAATTTTTTGTATTTTTAGTAGAGACAAGTTTTCACCATATTGGCCAGGATGGTCTCGATCTCTTCACCTCGTGATCTTCCTGCCTCGCCGTCCCAAAGTGCTGGGATTACAGGCGTGAGCCACCATGCCTGGTGGGGAAAATTCTAAAAGCCATATTATATAAAACTTGGAAAGAAAAGGACTATTTGGTAAAAGCTTATTCAGCTGTTAACATCAGATTAAATAATCTTTTTATTGCAAATATCATTGATTTCAACACATGAACAAGGTGACTGGCTTTTACACCAGAGCTGTAAGTCTTAAGAAGTGGGATGATTTATATGTCTCCCTAGGTTTGCTAAAACAATGCCTGTCCACATAGCGTGCCATAATAATGTTCCACCCTCTCTGATTTGCATTATGACTCAATGAATTAAAATCTTGATATACAGGTCATTTATCCTAGGTTGAAAATGATACTGAGTTAAACCATGCCTGATATTCAAAGAATTATTTTATGCTATGTGAATGACAAACAGCATCTGGAAAAATGTATCTCAGGTCTCTTCCCCTGCTGTTGTTTTTTAATTTTAAAATGCAGCAGCTTGTATACTCTATAATAACCTTTTTCTGTTTGTTCCTAAGCAGAAAAAGAAAGGAATTAATTCTACAAGATGTTCAGACCTCCATCCTAAGTGAAGACACATTGCAAGCTTCTTTTTCAAACTTTGCTAAAGAGTCATTTAATCTTCCCTGTTATATGCAGACAGTCCCAACTTACGTTAGCTCTTATGATTTTTTGACATTACAATGGTGCAAAAGTGATATGCATATTATGACATGATCATTTATTAAGTAAATTACATGAGATATTCAACACTATTATAAAATATGCTTCTATATTTTATAATATAGATGTGTTAGATGATTTTGCCCAACTGTAGGCTAATGTAATTGTTCTGAAAATGTTTTTAGGCTCAGCTATGATGTTTGGTAGGTTAGATGTATTAAATACATTTTCTTTTTTTTTTAATTTCCTTTTTTTCTTTTTTTTAAAATTTTCTTTTTAATTCTTAGCAAGGCAAGGTACTTCTATAGAAGGGTATGCCCTTACAGATAGAGCAATGGTGAGCGCACACTTGGACAAGGGAGCGGAAGGGGTTCTTATCCCTGAGGCACATGGACCCTGCTGCTGTGTCATTCCCCTATTGGCTAGGGTTAGACCAGACAGGCTAAACTAATTCCGATTGGCTAATTTAAAGAGAGTGACGGGTGAGTGGTTTGGCGGGAAAAATGGTTATGCAGGGTGGAGAATGAGTTAGGGCGGGGCAGGTAGCAGGTAATCGGAATGAGGGTGGAGCAGGTAATTAAAATGAGCCAGGGTGGAGCAGGTAATCAAAAAAGGTTGCTTTTTGTGGAAGTTAAGTTTAAAAGTAGAAGGCAAAGAATTGAACATACTGACATATTGATTCTTTGAAAAGAAATTTAGAACTCATATCTAACAACTGTTCCTCTTGCATTTTCTTACAGCTCTTTCTTTTCAAACTTTTTTTTAACATGTCTTGGCTTAGTTGTTTTGCTTGATTTTCCAAAAGAAGAAGCTTCTCTGGATATGGTGGAGGATAGTTAAGGGAGGTTTTAGTAAGTGCCATTTTTATGAGTCTCTGCACCAACCCACAGATGCATGGTGTGACACAGCACCTGACAAGAATAACTACACCCATTACAGCTATGAGGGAAGTAGGAATTGAGGCTATTATTCTTTTCCATGTACTGAACCACTTTTCTAGCCTGTAAAGGGGTCATTTACCCCTGAGTTGTAACTCACTGGACAGAGCAGTCAGACTTTCCAATGTCTTTGTTATACTTCCATCAGGGGTGGTGGTATTTGGGATGAAGGTACAACACTGAGTTTTAATCATGATGCAAACACCTCCTCTTTCTGCTAATATCATGTCTAAGGCTATCCTATTTTCTCAAGCCATCTGGCTTGTAGCCCCTAGTTGCTCAGCTATTCCTTTAACAGCATCTCTAGTGTAGTTAATAAATCGCTGTTGGTTGTAGTAGATGTAGTTTATCCACCTACATTTTTATTACTTGTCACCCACCAAAATATTGACTCAAATCCTGCAGCTATTTGATTTTGGGCTTTAAATTGATCTGGTATTCTCCGTGGGACTCTAATTGTGTCTATATAGACGTGAGAGTCGAAAGACCCTTACGGGGCTTCTCTTGCCTTATGATGTCTTATTTTTCTTTCCTCTGGTTGATAAAATGCCAGGGTGAAAGGGATAGCCAATTGGACTAAAGCACAAGTGCCACTCCAGTTATTTGGCACAATGTCCAGAAAAGGTCCAGCACAATACCACCACACATCCGCTCGGGGATGAACAAGGGCTGACTGATTGATAAGCTCTTGAAAATTCTTAAGCTCACTGCATCTCTTCAGGTCTCCAAGGAACGCTAAGTTTCCTCCCTGTCATGAGAGACACGAAGTGAACTTAATGTTGGGAGACAGAAGCTGGATGACTCTCAGGGGCTGACCCACAGGGTGCTGGACTTCGGGATATAGCAGAGAGAGAGCTTGGCACATCTTGTTACTCCAGGCCATAGAATCCTGGAAATCCACACATGGTCGACTGGAGGACCACCCTGGTGGAAAGGGGACAATCTGGGCCTCTGGCCTGCTGTGCACACAAGCATAACAATTGCTTTTGTTTAACGTGCGGATGGAATACTTGATCCATTCCAACCAGGCATTTGCATCTTGGTATCCTGTCTTAATTGTCAAAGTTTGTTTTAAGTCTTTAACTTCTACGATCCTCTAGGGAAATGAATGTATGGTTTTAGGAAATTACAAAAACTGGTTGGGGCAGTCCATCCTTGCCCACCGAATGTTGGACCAACTACAGCATAAAAGCTCTACGTCGGGGGGCAAGACTCATGGTTGACACTGGAGTCTTTATCGAAATCTCCGCAGATTAAATGGTCCCAATTTACTAAGGCCCAGTCTAAGGAGAGTCAGGAGGGACAGCGGTACTTTTCTGAAGTAGAGAGCTGTCTTTGACTTGGCAATTCCCCACAGGGTATAACAAGGCAAGCATCAAATGCAATAGTTTGAGGAGAAATGGACTTGGTTATGTTATGGCTAGATGGTCAGCAATAGAGCAAGGAAAGAAGAAAGAGTAATGGAATAGATGAAAGAGAGTTAAATTTTTCTTAGCTTTAGTTTGGTAGGGTTTTCCCCAGGGACCATGGCCCACGACTCTGGAGGGGGCAGTGCTTTCTTGACTTGGGTATAATGAGTCCATCCCCTTTCCGCTGTACAAACAGTAGTCTCGGTGGTTAGCAGCACAAGGTAGGGTCTTTCCCAGGCTGGCTCGAGTTTTCCTTCTTTCCGTCCTTTGATGAGAACATGATCCTCAGGCTGGTGCTGGTTTACCGGAAATTCTAGGGGTGGTACCTGTGCTAAAAGACTTTTAGTTTTGAGGGAAAGGAAAGTGGAAGATAAATGAAGTATATAATTTCCAAGAAATTGATCTTTTGTTTTAAATGTGGGGACATCAGCAGTGGACTTTATAGTCCTTGGTGCCTTCTTACTGAGAGATTTCCTTTAGCATCTATTATTATTAGTTTTTAGACCAAAGAAAGCCAAACACCATTTTATATTTCATAATGCTTCCTGTATGATTTTTATACCAGATAAGCTAAATTTCACCTTTATATTAGTGTGTGTTATTTTATTTATTTTTTATTTTTTGAGATGGAGTCTTGCTCTGTCACCCAGACTGGAGTGCAGTGGTGCTATCTCAGCTCACTGCAAGCTCCGCCTCCTGGGTTCACGCCATTCTCCTGCCTCAGTCTCCTGAGTAGCTGGGACTACAGGCGCCCGCCACTACGCCCAGCTAATTTTTTGTATTTTTAGTAGAGACGGGGTTTCACCGTGTTAGCCAGGATGGTCTCCATCTCCTGACCTCATGATCCACCCGCCTCAGCCTCCCAAAGTGCTGGGATTACAGGAGTGAGCCACTGCGCCCGGCCATATGTGTGTTATTAATGTTAAACTCAATTTTAATAAAATCTTGTAGACATATTTATCCAATTTTAATGTCTGACCATAAGGTAAGATTTTTGTAGACTCTTTCTAACCTTTTATAATTTTTATTAAAAAGCAGGTTAGTGTTTTAAGAAAAACCCGTTGTGCTTTTATTTTAATGTCCAGTTCACAGAAAAACTGGATGATACCCTAACTTAAGGCAATATGTTTACACACAGAATTTCCTTTTTATAATTAACATTTCAAAACTTGCTTAAACCTTCAAAACAAAAAAAAATTTTAACCTTTTAATGTAGGTAAAAATCCACACATTCTTATGCCTCCTTATAATCCTTTTACCAAAAGTATATTTTACTTTCCTTATACACTTTGCACACAAACTGTTTCCTCAATAGTTTTACATTCTGGAGGCCTAATTACTTTTAAATTATACAACATTTCTTGCATAAATTCCCTTTTATAACACACTTTTTTTTCACGACTTTCACAGACAATTCTTTGACATGCCTCAACTTTCTGACTTGTTGCAAACATCCCTTTCTTTAAACAACCAGTTAATTTATTTTAGGACAAGAATTTACCATATAACATTCTTTTTACATAAATTCTCCCTCCTCCCCCCACTTTTTTTTTCCAAAGATGATAACCATTCTTTTTCAAAACGAACTTCATGTCTGCGGACTAGACTATCTAAGCCCTCCGCAAGATTAGAGGTCAGGATAATACATGTTACACTGTGAACTTTTAGCAAATTTTACTTTTGTTGAAAACCTTGTAAGTTTGGGATTTCAATTATCCTTTGCTATTAGTAAGACCTTGTTTAGTCCAAATTAACTTAGAATTGGTATAGATGTTTCCTTCCTGGTTCTGTAAATACTTTAAGGCTTGGCTGAGTGCAAGGAACCTCCAGGTATTCAGTTATCCAGAAGCTCTCCGAAACCAGTCCTCTGAGACCTTTTATGGAGACTTCATTTGATAGGCATGATTGACAACCACGTAGAAATGTGATTGGACAAAAACGATATGATCTAATATTAATGGGCTGAGTGGGGAAACCCAGCAAGTCCTGTCTGTTCACATTCTTACTGGCTTCTCTGTGCAGCCTTCCTTCCTTCAGGGGATAGGGCACAACCCCTTCTGAAATGAGAGTCTTATGACCCGCGGTCAGACTAGAGTCCTGCCTTGAGCTGTTGAAAGAAGGGCCAGAGAAGTTAAGAGAGAGAGAGTTTCTGTTTTCTGAGGCCTGCTTCTGAGGCTTAAAGTGCCCCAACATCATAACAAAGGACTGTAACAAGGGCTATGGGAATTATTAGCCAGGAACTATGGACAAAAACCAATGTGTGTACATGCCATAATATCACAGCTTTAAGACTTTTACACAAATATGAAAAAATGAGTTTATTTTTATTTTTATTTTTATTTTGGAGTCCGGGTCTCGCTCTGTTGCCCAGGCTGGAGTGCAGTGGCATAATCATAGCTCACTGCAGCCTCAACTCAAGGGATCCTCCTGACTCAGCCTCCCAAGTAGCTGGGACTACAGCAATTTTTTAATTATTTATTTATCTATTTTTGTAGATCCAGAGGTCTTACTATGTTGACTAGGTTTTGTCTTGAACTCTTGGCCTGAAATGATCCTCCAGCTGTGGCCTCCCAAAGTGTTAGGATTATAGGTATGAGCCAACACACCTATCCCCTCAAAAGTCGGTTTGAGATTTTTGCACAAATCAGAAAGCTGCTGTTTTTTAATAAATTTTTATTTTTAAAGTTTTTACTTTTTTTTTTTTAACTCAGCTGACATAATGTGCTGAGTTTTGTGCTGGGCACAGGAATACAAAGATGAGAGCCACTTTAAGAACTTACAGTTAAGTTGGGAAAATAAAACAATGACCTTTCATAGTGATAAGTTCAAAGCAGTAGTTAAAAGCCACAGTTCAGAGGAAGGATTTTTTGTTAAACTGGTGTGTGTGTGTGTGTGTGTGTGTGTGTATTTCTGTGTGTGTAGAGTGATAGAGTTGTTGGGCAGGAAAATTTTCCCTGAGCAAATGACAGGTAAATTTGGCTTTGAAGAAGCAAATCTGCCAGAAAGATGAGGGCTAGACTGGGACAACATCAGCTGTTGAATTTATGGGCCCCAGTGCAAAATGGCAACTTGGAGTACCTTGTAATATTAAGAATTACAAGACAGTGACAGCACAGCATTAAACCAAGTTTGGGGTCTTGCAGACACAAGAGCCTACATGCAAATCTCATGCCGATCAAGTTGGCCCTGGTTAAGAGTAAGAAATTCCAGACCGAAGAAGTAGTCTATACAAAAGCATAGAGGCATGTGTTTGGAGTCTTGTTAGATTATGGTGTGTGTATATGGGTATACCGTGACACAGGTTTGCAGGTGCTACTATGGAGAACGGCAACACAACAAAAGAGATAGCATGGTGGGTTTGTATTGTGTCAATTTAGTTAAGCAGGTACTGGCTTTCTGAGGATTCCCTATTCTGCATATTCAGGAATACTGTAGGCCACAAGAGGTATTTCACATGAGATTTGAAAAGAAAAAGAAATGTGACAGCAACCATGATCTGTTTAAACTTGGAAGGTCTGTAGAGGGCACCAGGAAAATATTTCCTGAGACAGATGAGTTTGGCTTTGAAGAAAGCCACAGATAATCCACGTTGTTTCTTATCTCCTAGTTTACCTTGTGGCGTGGGGCAGCAGCAGCCCCGTACCTCCTTCATCTCCTTTCAGCCCTCTTTCTTAAGCTTCTCAAGCTTCCCATAACAGAGTGCACCAGCTTCTTCTGCAGATCACCTACACATCCCATCACATTTTGAAGCTTGAAGGTATTGAGAGTCCCACACAGGTTCACCTTCATCCTTGTGGGTTCTGGTTTGTCTTCTCAGGTTCCACTTTGTCCTTTTTCTGCTCAACTTCACATTTATTTCTTCTTTTCTGCTTAAGCTGTTTTGACCTTTTTTCTTTTTTAATTTTTAAAAAAATTCTGTATATTCATGGAGTACAAGTGCAATTTTGCTGCATCGATACATTGCATTATGGTGAAGTCAGGGCTCTCAGTGCATCCATCACTGGAGCAATGCACATTGTACCCACCAATCAACCTCCCATCATCTACCCCTTCTCCACCCACCACCCCTGTGAGTCTCCATTGTCTATTATCCCACACTCTGCTTCTGTGGGTACACGTTATTTAGCTCCCATAAGATTAAAAAGTTTTGGCCAGGAACTAGAGTAATTTTCTTAATCAAAAAGTAAAAATCATGTAGAAAAAAGAGCATGGGGTTTGGAATCATATACTTTGGTTTGAGTCCCTGTACAGTCACTCATTAAGTATTTGTCCTTGGCAGTGTCTTACTCAGAGCTCTCTAGAACACAGAGCCTAAGAGAAAGTCTTGCAGGCATGGTAGTTCATTTGGGATCAGGAGTGGTGAAGAGGAGTGGTGAAACAGGGAAGAAAGACAAGCCAGTACAAAGATGGTTTGTTGTGTTGTCCATCACTATGGGTGACTGGTGTTTCATGTTGTAAGACTTCTGAGAAGCCTTATGAAATGCATCACAGAACTCTCTGCCTAAAGGATGAAGGGGATGGGAATCTTTATCTTTTGGCTCCCATCTTCCATTGGTAAAGGATGGTCTCACAGGCATCAATTCCCCTGGACTTGGGAGTTGTACATGTATGAGTGCCAAGTGCATCACAGAGTCAGAGAAGTGAGGGGTGCTTAGCACCTGCCCAAGGTGAGATGCACAAGATGCTGTCAGGTTGCACTTGCATGAAGCTGGTTGAAGCCTGCCTAGAATTGGTTGCTGTAGAAGTGGCTGGAATAAGAGATGAAGCTGAGAGAATTTGAAGTGGCATACTAGAGGCATGTGATATAACCATTTTACACAGTTTTGAGACTCACTCTACATCTGTACAATGATATCTGTCTCACGGATCTGTGGTGGCAATATGGAGTGAATAATATATGCAAAACTTGAAAGAGTTGTCTTTATTTTCTCTTCTTCCTCACTACTCATGTGGCTTATGTCTCCATCACCCTGCTGATACTGCCCTCCCTGAGGTCATTATTGATCTCCTTATTGCTAAATTGAATGGTCATTATTAATTTTTTGGGTCCTGTCTTATGTAATGTCTCCACTGCATTTGGTACTATAGAGCTCTCTTTTTTTTTTTTCTTCAAAAGTGCTTGTCCTGGATTCTGTGGCACTTTGTTCCTTGTTTTTACATTGTTCTGGGGGGCACACTCATTTTCTATTTTGCCTTACATGGTCACTCAATAATTGTTTTCTGATAGAACTAGTAAATGACAAAAAGCACATAAAAGTGAGTAGTCAGTGAATGATTTTTCCTTCATCTTTTCCTTAATTTCACTGGTCTATATTCTGAGTATGTGTGTGTATGTGTGTGTTTTCTAATATTATAGCATAAGACTGGCCATGCTTTGCCACACCAATTGTCCAATTTATTCTTAGTTTAACTCACAAATACTGTCTTTCTGTGAGAAAACAGATTGTTTCCTATAATTTCAACCTCCAAGAATTCCAAATTTTTCTTACATCCTGTTGCAAATCTATAATCTTGAAATTTCCTTAAGTATTCTAAAATATGTTAATGTGGTATTATTCTAATATATTTGCTAGATATTCAATCTCAGCTAAAATTGCCATTTTAAAAGATATGATACAATTCTTGTATACATATTTCATAAATAAAAAAAATTTTTATCAGAAAAAAAGGTACATCTGAATAAGCATGCTGCCATGTTAGGCATAATCAACTGATATATCAGACCATTAGGATTAGAAGTAGTACTTAGGCAGAAAGACACAAATCTCGGGACATCTGGCCAGAGGAGAGAGGAAAATGATTGCTACTCTCAACTCAGAAATTTCACAAGTGCTGTGAAAACATAGAAGGGGTGGCAGGGAGAGGGGAATATATGAAATGGGTAATATTTTATGAATTTATTCTTTGCTTTTATCGGGGGAGTACTTTATCTATTTGTAGTTCTGTTTCTATTTTAACATCCGGAGTGTGACTTCCAGACAATCTACAAACTCCTTTTTCCCTTGCACCTCCCACAACACATGGCCATGGATTTACTATTTATGATGTCTCCAAAAACATTATGTGTAAATCCTATTTCCCTGGCCAGGCGTGGTGGCTCATGCCTGTAATCTCAACATTTTGGGAGGCTGAGGGGGGTGGTTTTCTTGGAGTGCAGGAGTTTGAGACCAGCCTGGCCAACAAAGGGAAACCCCATCTCTACAAAAAATACAAAAATTAACCAGGCATGGTGGTGCTTGCCTGTAGTCTTAGCTACTCTGTAGGCTGAGGTGGAAAGATCACCTGAGCCTGGGAAGTCGAGGTTGTAGTGATCCAGGATTCCGCCACTGCACTCCAGCCTGGATGACAGAGTGAGACCCTGTCTTAAAAAAAAAAATAAAGGCCGGGCGCGGTGGCTCAAGCCTGTAATCCTAGCACTTTGGGAGGCTGAGGTGGGCGGATCACGAGGTCAGGAGTTCGAGACCATCCTGGCCAACATAGTGAAACCCTGTCTCTACTAAAAAGACAAAAAAATTAGCAGGGCGTGGTGGTGGGCGCCTGTAGTCCCAGCTACTCGGGAGGCTGAGGCAGGAGAATGGTGTGGACCCGGAAGGCAGAGCTTGCAGTGAGCCGAGATGGTGCCACTGCACTCCAGCCTGAGCGACAGAGCCAGACTTTGTTTCAAAAAAAAAAAAAAAAAATTCCTATTTCTCTATTACACACATCTTGAGTGCAGCACTTAGGTTTTCTATATATATATATGTAAACAAGGTCTGTCTCTATTTTGCTTATCACTGTATCACCAGGGCCTGACAGTACCTGGTATGTAATAGGTCTACAAGTATTCAGTGATTGAGTATATTGAATATAAAGCAATTGCAGAAGCTTTGATGTATAGACATTTTATCAGTGATAGTATAATTTAATTTGTAGATGGCAACTGAATTTTGAATGAATGTTTAGAAGTGGAAACTGAAGTACTTATAGGTTATTAAAATGAAAATAAAATGTAGTAAAGTGTTTTCTTATAAGCACCTAAGGGATCATATATAAAACAGCAATAAAATAGCTGTTGAAGAAACCCTAATTACTGATAATTGTTTACCATGTAGACGCCTTATGTGATGTTTCTAGATGGAAGCTATTAATTTGAATTACTCTAGAAAAATAATATATGTAGGCATTTATACTTTATCATTATAATGTGGCAATATACACCCTCTTTTTTTAAACTAGAATCCCACAGTGCCTAACAGTCATGAATAAATTTATAGACTTGTTTTTCATAATGAAGCAAAATGACTATGAGCATGAAATGTCCTCTTCTTTTAGTTTCATTACTGCAGGCAAATAAAACAAAGAACCTAATGGATAAAGAGAATAAGTTATGCCATGGAGAAGTAAGAAATAGATGCCTATTATTAATTTTCAGATTCAGAAACAAGTAAACAAAATGGATCATATTATTGGCTCGTATTGGTACAAAAAATGATTGTAATTCTAGTTTTGTGCTCAAGTTTCAAATAAGTATAATTTTGAGTTCAAATAAATGTTTCCAGGAAAAGGAAATGAGTATGGTATTTGCTGGTATATCAATATTTAGACATGATCACAGATCATAAACAAGTGCAGGTGCGATTTATTTATTAGAATGCAGTGAGAATTTGTTCACCAGAAAGAAAACAAAAGCACATTTTAGCTAATTTATATTGCTTCTTAAAAGCACACACCTAATGAAAGACTGTATTAGGAAAGAAATGCTTAGAAAGCAAAGAACATGGGGAAACATTGAATAATCAGATTGCTAGGGATAAAAAAGGAAGCTTAAGGAATTAAAAGGATTAATTTTGCTCTTGCTTCTGTAATGAATAGGGAGGGGGAGAGAAAGGACTTGTGTTTAAATGTGCAAGGCTATTTACAGGGGTTATCTCACTTTTTATCCTCCCATCAGTCCTATTGAGCTTCTATTTTTTCCCCATTTTCATATAAGAAAAATAAGGTTCAGGAAGGCAAACAGAATAAATTTTTCAAAGTCATGCTATTAGCTTTAAGAGCAAGTATTTGAATCCAAGTCTACATAGCTTCCCAAATTAATTCTTTTCCCACTATATTATGCCTCTTCTCTGGCAAGCTCCTCTCTACTTGTAGCAATCCTTGTTGGGGCAGACCACAAAAAAGTGTCAATTATTTTGAGTCCCAAAGTCATTGGCAAAATAATCTAGCTTTACAAATCTGCAACCTGATGGGAGTGGCTTAGCTTGCCTTAACTGTAGCTTGCTTTGTTCATTGCTTTTGGGTTATTTTTATCCATCTTTAACAGTTGAGAAAGTTAGAGTTAAGTAAATTACCTATGGTTACAGAGACCACAAATTACTGAACTAGGATTTGAAACCAAGCAGGGTAACTCCAGAGCACAAACACTTAACCACTGTGCTAAAATGCCAGCCCTCATAGAGGAGGAAATGTAATCTTTCTTCCCTACCAAAGATTTCATTATCTTCTGGTGATTTATGTTGCTTGTGGAAAAGTGGCTGGGGAGGTATACATGTGAATGGGCACGGAGGGAGTGGAGAGGAAAGGGCACTCAAACTCAGTTAATTGATTACCTTGGTGATTGGTGTATAGCTCACATCTGCTTTCTGCATTATGTTGTGGGAAGTGGGAAAACAATAGGGATACAAGGTTTATAAGGTATACAGTTTGTAGCATAGGATATGTAATCTGATAGCAAGAGATAAGACTGAAAGTATGTGTTGAGGACAGATCAAGAAAGGAATGAAAGATAAGATTGGATTCTGGGATTTTACGTGGTAGCTGAAGAGGAATATTTATAATGGACACAATCAGAGATTTGCTTTTGAGAGATTCATCTGGCATAGTTGTACATGCTGAATTGCACAGAAGAGACACAAGAATTAGGAAGTCCAACTGAAAGGCTATTTAAAAAATAACTTATATTACATGTATTTGTTAGGGAAACATTAATTGTTAAAAGAGATAAATCTTCCTGTGTTAGTCAGCTTGGGTTGGCATAACAAAATACATAGACTGGGTGACTTAAACAACAGAAATTTATTTTCTCACAGTTCTGGAGGCTGGAATCCAAGATTAAGTTCTCCACATGGTTCAGTTTCTGGTGAGGGCTCTTTTCCTGACTTGCAGATGGCGACCTTCTCTATGTGTTATCACATGACAGAGAGAGATAGAGATAGAGAACTCTCTGGTGTTCCTTTTTACAAGGGCACTCATCCCAGCATGAGGGACCCACCCTCATGACTTCATCTTACCCTAACTACCCCCCAAATGCTCCATCTTAATTGCCACAACTTTAGGGGGTAGGGCTTCAACATATGAATTTTGGGGGAATTCATTCAGTCCATAATACCCCCAAATCTCCATGGTTTAACACAATAGAATTTAGTGAAGTTCAAAAACAGGTTTTTTTGATTGGCAGAAAGCTTTCAATATGGGATTATTCAGGCAACTTTCTGTGGTGTGGTTCTACCCTCTTGTAGGGCTTAGAATTCTCTGCATTAATTTGGCAATTCATTAAAGAGAAAGGAAGATCATGCATGGGAGGTGTTTTTTGTTGTTGTTGGGTTTTTTGTGTGTGTGTGTTTTGTTTTTTGGTTTTTTTGAGACAGAGTCTCGCTCTGTCACCCAGGCTGGATTGCAATAGTGCTATCTCAGCTCACTGCAACCTCCGCCTCCTAGGTTCAAGCTTTTCTCCTGCTGAGTAGCTGGGGTTGCAGGCACCCGTCACCATGCCTGGCTAATTTTTATATTTTCAGTAGAGATGGGATTTCACCATGTTGGCCAGGCTAGTCTCAAACTCCTGACCTCAGATGATCCACCCACCTCGGCCTCCCAAAGTGCTGGGATTACAGGCGTGAGCCACCTCGCCCAGCCCCGCTACATGTGAGGTTTTATAGACCATGTCTGAAATTGGTTCATTCATATCACTTCTGTCATACTCCTTAGACAATAACTCATTCACATGTCCAAAGCTAACTGCAAGGGAGACTGGAATATGTACTTCAGTTGTATCAGTCAAGTTGGCTAGGTTATGCTACAGTAAAAAGCAACAACAAAAACTTCACTGGCTTCAGTAACAGAATTTTATCTATAGGGAGTGATGTGCAGTAATTTCTAAGTTTGATCTGGATAAAGTTCCTCTTGATCCAGAGACTTAAGAACTATAGTAGAAGCTGTTTACATCCCATAAACTCAATATACAAGGATATGACAGGGACGGGATAACCATAATAAATATTACCATTCAGAAAGAGGAAAAATGGGACCACACAGTAGTCCCTGGTCCATGAAATCTCTCCATGTGGTAAGCAGATTCCCTACCTTAGGCATAGCTTAATGTTCCTTGATTAGGTCAATCTGCTTTCCGGGAGGTGCCGCCCAGTTCATTGTTCTCTGTGGCTTTCAGGTCTCTTTTTTTTTTTTTCTTAGTTTCTATTTTAAATTCAGGGGTACAAGTACAGGTTTGCTACATAGATACACTTGTGTTATGGGGGTTTGTTGTACAGATTATTTCATCACTCAGGTATTGCCTAGTACCCATTAGTTATTTTTCCTGATCCTCTCCCTCTTCCTACCCTCCACTTCCCAGTGCGTGTTGTTTCCCTCTATGTGTTCATGTGTTCTCATCATTTAACTTCCACTTATAAATGAGGACATGCAGCATTTGGTTTTCTGTTCCTGTGTTAGTTTGCTAAGGATATTGGCTTCCAGCTCCATCCATGTCCCTGCAAAGGATATTATCTCATTCTCTTTTATGGCTGCATAGTATTCACATTTTCTTTATCCAGTCTATCATTTATGTGCATTTAGGTTGATTCCATGTCTTTGCTATTGTGAATAATGCTGCAATGAACATACACATACACGTCTTTTTTTTTTTTTTTTTTTTTTTTTTTTTTTTTGAGGCAGGGTCTTGCTCTGTCACCCAGGCTGGATCACAATCTCGGTTCACTGCAACCTCCGTCTCCTGGGTTCAAGAGATTCTTGTGCCTCAACCTCCCAAGTAACTGAGATTACAGGTGTGTGCCACCATGCCAGACTAATTTTTGCATTTTTAGTAGATGTGTTTTCACCACGTTGGCCAGGCTGATCTTGAACCCGTGGCCTCAAGTGATCTGCTGGCCTCATGTGATTCACCGGCCTTGGCCTCCCAAAATGCTAGGCTTACAGGTGTGAGTCACTGCACCTAGCCCATACATGTGTCTGTATAATACAATGATTTATACTCCTTTGGGTATATACCCAGTGGATTGATGGGTCGAATGGTATTTCTGTCTTTAGGTCTTTGAGGAATCGCCAGACTGTCTTCCACAATGGCTGAAGTAATTTACACTCCTACCAACAGTGTATAACTGTTCCTTTTTCTCCACAACCTCATCAGCAACGAGGTCTAATATCAAGTGTCTATAAGGAACTTAAACAAATTTACAAGAAAAAAATCCCATAAAAAAGTGGGCAAAGGACATGAACAGACACTTTTCAAAAGAAGACATAAATGTGGCCAACAGTCACAGGAAAAAAAGTTCAACGTCATTGAGCATTAGAGGTCTTCCTCTTTAAAGATTTTTCCGGCCAGGCGAATCCCAGAAGTTTTGGAGGCCAAGGTGAGAGGATTGCTTGAGCCCAGGATTTCGAGACCAGCCTGGACAATGAAGTGAGACCCTGTCTCTACAAAAAAATTTAAATATTAGCCAGACATGGTGGCACATGCCTGTAGTCCCAGATACTTGGGAAGCTAAGGCAGGAGGATATCTTGAGCCTAGGTGGTCAAGGCTGCAGTGAGCTGTGTTCGTGCCACAGCACTCCAGCCTGGGTGACATAGTGAGACCCTGTCTCAAAAAAAAAAAAAAAAAAATTCTTTCTTACTATTATTCTTCCTGATTTCATCTAAAATTGACATTGGAGAACATGCCCTTCTTGGAGTCTGAATAGCTTTTTTTTAACCTGCTTGCTGTTCAAAGAAGGTGGAGGTCAAGGGTCAGTCTAAGTTTCAAATAATCACAGATATTTCTAGTCTTGGTTCATAATTTATTTGACAGAAAAATGCTCTTGTAAGCTTAATAGAATTTTAATCAGATTCCAGTTATTTCCATGTATCAATGACATACTCACAGTTTTTTTGCAGCATACTTAGATGTATTATGTATCTTTTCTTTCTCATCCGTATGTGCTTTTTCTCCATCTCTCTATTACTCTATCACTCTCATCATTCTCTCTTTGTGTCTTAACTTAATTGGAGTACCTTGGATTTATCAGACTTCAGGAGCAAAAGCACACCTTTAATTTATTTTCCCTGAGTCAGGGAAAATTATTTACAACTCTTAGGTTCGATCTCTCTTCCAAAGGCTGAGTTTCAATCATTCTTTCTTACTCAAAGATCTTTTCTGTTTTACCTTTCACAACTTGTATTTGAGGAGAGTTACTTCTGACCCTACAAATCACTGAATTTGTGCATTCTCTCTAAATTGTATATTCCTACTTATTACCAGCCGATTATTTCCATGAGCTTTTCATTTTCTTGTAATACCTCATTGAATATAGTCAGCTGCAACCAACACACTGCTAAACTTCTCTGTTCTACCTTTTCCCTTAAGGCCACAAGTTCAGTAGGTATATCATCTTTCATTTATTTCAGTTGGCAACATTATCAAAGTTTTGCCATGGGATAGTATTGAAAAACCATGTTTTCAGTCTCTGAAAAGACTTCCTCATCACCTGCTGCCTGGACATAATGCCACATGTGTTAGGTTTTGTTGTTATGGCAGCACCTGTCCAGTTAGTACCTATTTATGCATTTCTTAAGGGAGGTCAGATTGTGATATAGAATCAAAAACTACCAAATCTCAGTGGTTCACTCAACCAAAATTTATTTTTCTTTGATGCTACATGCTTAGTGTGGGTTGAGTGAGAGTTTCTCTTCATATTCACTCTGGAATCAAGGCTATTGTAAATTTCATCTAAATACTTTTTTCAGAATCACAGAGTAAATAAATAATTCCAGTTTGCTTGGATCTTTCCCAGGTTTACTCTTGAAAACCCCGTATCCTAGAAACCCCCATTAGTTCCAATCAAACCAGGGCAGTTTTTCTTGGAACTGTTTTGGTTTTAAAACAAAAAGTCCTGTGTCCCAGGAACTCTCGCTGTCCTGCCCCCGCACCATCACTGCATTAGTGGGAAGGAAATTTGACTCTTAAGGCATCTGCCCAATAATGGCAACTGCTACTTCCTCTTTCTTTCATTGGCCAATGCAAGTTATATGGCTATGCCTAAAATCAAAGTGGCAGGAAAGAGCAACTGACCCTGTATCTGTAAGTCAGAGAGTCATAAATATTTAATGAACACCACTAAAGACTGACACACTAGCTCTATGCCTAAGAAGACAAACTGGTTTTATAAGCAGCTGGTCAGGCTTTTCATTTATAAAAGATATTGTGGGGGCTTAAGGTACTAAAATATATAAAAAGTTGAACAAATAAAATCAATATAAAAATTATAAAAGTAGATGTTTGGAAAGAGATCCAGAAAATAAATCAGATCCAAAGGATAACAGGATCTGCCTTTGAACCATAAATTTAACAACAAATGCCTTCTTGGTTTTAGTGAGTATATATATGTATCTAGATGTGCATGTGGTAGTAGAGGTAATGCATAAGATAAAATTACTTCCTGAGAATGAAATTTTGAAGAACATATAGGCAATGAATGCAAATTAGCCACAAGTAGAAATTACCGTCTCTGAACTTAGTGAATGTGAGAATGAGCTTTAAGAATTTCCATGTCTGTCAGTTACAGACTTGGAAGGGTTTGGGCTCAGAATGGCATTCATTTATTTATTCATCTATTCATTTAGTCAATGAATATTTATTGAATGTCAAGCACTGTGATAGAGACTAGGGATGTACAATGATAAGACAGGATGTCCCTGTTATTCAGGGAGTCAGATAAACAAATAGTTATATGTTGTGGTAAGTACTATGAAGGAGATGTGCAAGATGATAAGATGGAGTACAACACAGAGGGCAAAGAAGAGGTAGGAAGACTTATGAATTGGGTCATAAGGGTCATTTTTTGTAAGGGGAGTCATATAAGCTGAAACCAAAAGGGCAGAAATTAGCTGGCAAAGGGAAAATCTGGTGGAATACCTTTATAGCCACAAGTGTCAGCAAATGCAAAGACGTTGCAGCTTAGAAGAGGAACCAAATGGGCTGGGTGTGGTGGCTCACACCTGTAATCCTAGCACTTTGGGAGGTGGAGGCAGTGAATCACTTGAGGCCAGGAGTTTGAGATCAGCCTGGCCAACATGGTGAAACCTTGTCTCTACTGAAAATGGGGGAAAAAAAAAAAGAAAAGAAAAAAAAAAAGAACAAGAACCAAATGAAGCCCTTGTGAATAGAATGCAGCCACAAGGAAAACTGCAACAAAAAGAAGTGGGAAAGGAAGTAGGAGCCAAACCAGGATAAAGAGTTTGAATTTTATGCTGCCAATAAAAAGCTTTGTATTCAGGAAGTGATATTATCTGCTCCTCTATTTTTCAGAGAACAACCTGATTGCTGTTTGGAGAATGGATGGGAGAGGTCAAGAGTGAAAGCAAGGAAACTAGCTAGGAGCACTTTTAACAATCTTGACTAGGCAATGACATTTGGACTAGGGTGATGGCAGTGGAGGTGGGGAGAAGAGGGTGGATTTTAGATATAATATGGAACTAGCAGCAATAGGACTTGACGATAAATGGAAGAGAGAAAGAAAGAGAAAGACCAATGATGATGTAATTGCCTGATTGGTTCTTTCTGCCTGCTTCACAAAATCAATTCACTGAGACCATGGCATTGTAGTAGAGAAAGAGTTTAATTGGCATGTGGCTGGCCACAGCCATGTGAACTAGAGTTTTCACTCAAATTAGTCTCCCTGAAGACTCAGAAGTTAGGGTTATTTTTGGACAATTTGGTGGGAAGGGGGCTAGGGAATGGGTGCTGCTGATTGCTTGGGAATGAAATCACAGGGGTGTGGAAAACTGTCTTCATGTGCTAAGTCCACCTCTGGGTTGGGCCACAGAATCAGTTGAGTCGTGAGTCATGAATCCAGGTGGGGTCAGTCTGAAAGCTCGAAAAACCAATCTTAGGTTCTACAATAGTGATGTTATCTATGGGAACAATTGGGGAAGTCACAAATCTTGTGACTTATGGCCACATAACTCCTGAGCAGTAAGGGGTTATAGAAAATATGACTACTTCTTAGCAGAATTCAGACATCTCTCATAATTTTATTCTTGTGGCCTTTCGTTAGTCCTATGAAGGCAGTTTTTGGTCCTTGAGCAAGGAGGAAGTTAGTTTTAGGGAGGAACTGTTATTAACCTTGCTTTCAAGTTAAACTCCAAACTAAATTCTTCCCAAAGTTAGCTTGGTCTACACCCACGAATGACCAAGCACAGCTTGGAAGTCAGAAACAAGATGAAGTCAACTGTCTGATTTATCTTACTATTATAATTTTGCAAAGGTGTTTTCCATCACTCTTTAGTTTCTGGCTTGAGCAACCAAATGAATGGATGTACCATGTTACTGACCTATTGAAAACTTGGAAGGAACAAGATTAGTGGGAAAATGAAGAATTCTGCTTGGAGGTAGTTGGATATACTTGTTAGATGCCCAAGTAAGCACTTGGTATGTGGGTATGGTGCCATGGAGGGGCTACTGGGATGGAGATAAACATTTCTGAGACATCCACATATTGATGGCATTTAAGGGCAGGAGGTTGGTTAAGGTCACCTAGAGGGAGTGTAGATACAGAATAGAAGAAGGTCCTGCACAGATCTGGCAGTGCTCCAACATTTAGAGATTTTTGCTGAGATGGAAGAACAGAAAATGAGACCAAGAAGGTGCTGCTAGAGACATAGTGTAGTGTAATGGATACCAAGTGGGAAACCGCTTTAAGGAGATAAAGTGGTTGACATTTTGGACTGAACGAAATAAAAGGACAAAAAAAAAGAAAAAAGAAGGTAAAGTGGTGGTGGGTAATTGCGCTGTTGCTGCTGAAAAGGTCAAAAAGCAAAGGACAGAAAATAACCACCAAACCTTGCAACGTGCAGTTTATAACAAGAGCTATGTCTGTGGAGTGAGTTGAGGAATGAGTGGAAAATCAGGAAATAGAGACAATGAGTATAGATAAGGGTCTCCAGGCATAAATAAATCATATTAAATAGTAAACAGCTGTAACATAATTAAATTGCAACTTCATATACTAGAGTAAAT
Organism: Symphalangus syndactylus; assembly: GCF_028878055.3. Lineage (NCBI taxonomy): Eukaryota > Metazoa > Chordata > Mammalia > Primates > Hylobatidae > Symphalangus > Symphalangus syndactylus. The sequence goes on from NC_072425.2 coordinate 98,971,065, forward strand.
GGACAATTTACCAGTTATAATTATATTACTTATCTCTAGATGAAAATTAATTAACAGAAGGTGAAAGTAAACATAGATCCTAGAAAAGACCAAAGTCCGGGAATCTAGTACTGTTGGTGCAGTAGGCTCAAAAGGAGTTTGACAATGAACCTGGAGGGAAAGACTGCTTTCATAACCACACAACTGACTTTGTTGTGTGGTAATGAAATAGGAGAATTCTTCAGATTTTGTATTGTGTGAACAAAAATTTTCTCAAGACTCTCCATCTCTCTTCACTTTGATTTCTTGCCTACCAAACAACCTTTTCACTAATAATTCAGTGTCCGAAAGTAACTTAATGCCAGAAAGAAAGGAAAGAGTGGGAAAGAGAGAAACAGAGAGGACTTTAAATGGGAAGAGGTGGTAGGAAGGCTACAGATAAATGGATTTATTTTGGAGATAAGAGGCTTTTGTTGGGCCTGTGGTAGCTCATACCTGCAATCCCAGCACTTTGGGAGGCCAAGGTGAGAGGATGACTTAAGGCCAGGAGTTGGAGGCCAGCACAGCCCTGGTGACTTAGCAAGATCCCCTTTTATATATATATATATATATATATATATATATATATATATATATATATATATAAAAGGAGCTTCTTTTTCTAAGATGCATGTAAAGATTATAAGATGTAATCAGATGCAGCAAAATATGTAGCAGGTGACTAAGTGTGGAGTTCCTTCAGGATGGTGTATTAGTCACCTAGGGCAGCCGTAACAGAAAACCATAGGCTTAAACAGCATGATTTTTCCCCCCTCACAGTTATAGAGGCTAGAAGTCCAAGATCAAGGTGTCAGCAAACTTGCTTCCTTGGGGGAGACCTCTTTTCTGGCCTGCAGACTGCTGCCTTCTCCTTGTGTCCTCACAGGGCATTTATTTTGTGCATGTGGAGAGAGAGAGAAAGAGAAAGGGAGATAGAGATATCTCTGGTGTCTCTTCCTCTTCTTATAAGGACACCAATCCTATCAGATTAGAGCTCCACCCTTATGACCTCACTTAACCTTAATTACCTCCCTAAAGGCAATATATTGAGAAATTGAGAAACATAGTCATATTGAAGGTCAGGGGTTCAACATATGAATTTTGCAGGGACACAATTCAATCCATAATAGATGATTTTACTTGTCTTACAAAGGGAGGATGCATCCCCAACTAATTTTAGGTAATAAGAAATGGAAGGACTATGTATCAATTTATTGTAGTTGTATTACAGTCCCAAGCAAGGCAGGGCATCCTGGGAATGGGAATTTGTAAAAATGCCAGGGTAAACAGGATTGGGAATTGGAGTGATAGACAAAGACAAGACTGGGAGAGTAGGGGTGGTGATAGGAAACAGACATAATTGAAATGGTTGGCCATTAGATTTAAACTAATGCTTTCCTAACTTTTTTCATGTCATGGCAGGAAAAGGACATAGATATGATAGTTTTTGTGGCATCTGGAGGCATCTATATGGGATGTGATGGGAAAATTTTTTAAAATTATTTTTTAGGAATATATACTATAATACAGCAAATATTATGTAAGATATTGAAAGGGCTCCATTGTCTGGGGTATATACCCTGACTCTTGGTCTTGGTCGAGAAAGAATTCAGGACACTGACACACATAAGGAGTGGGTTCAGGAGCAGAAAGTTTAATAGAAAAAGAAAAGAGAGAGAAAAAGCTTCCTCATGTTGAGAAAGTCGGTAGCCTGAGGGTCTTCCGTTTGCAGCGGAATGCGGTTGGTTTTGTAAAGAGGCTTGAGGAGGCGGTGATTGATTTACTTACATGGGGCCCAGGGGACTGGTTTCACCAGGTGTGCCATTTACACATCCCACGAAAAGACTGGCCCTCCCACCCTAGTCTTTTATTATGTAAACGTGGCCTCCACGTGGCTGGTCGCCATGATGCCTGTACACGTGGTGTCATCTGGAGGCTGCCATGACAGCTGGCACACGTGGTGATAAGAAAAAGAGGGCAGGAGATGCCAGACTGAATGTACCTGGCTTCCAGGTACAGCTGCCTGTATTTACATATAAAAGCTTCTAGTTTGCATATCTATGCCTGACTTCCCAGGCCGCTTTCTGTTAGAGAAGAAATGGTTTGGGGGTTGCTTCTTATTAAAGGAAAATTGCGCCGAGAACTTTAACCTTTTCTAGCTGCCTAAAAATAATTTCTTAATAACTCCTGTATTAATATTAACTATTGAATTTGCATACTATCCCAAATAAAATCTTAATTTTTTTTTTTTTTTAAACGGAGTTTTGCTCTTGTTGCCCAGGCTGGAGTGCAATGGAGCAATCTCGGCTAACCACAACCTCCGCCTCCCGGGTTCAAGCGATTCTCCTGCCTCAGCCTCCCGAGTAGCTGGGATTACAGGCATGCGCCACCATGCCCAGCTAATTTTTGTATTTTTAGTAGAGACAGGGTTTCTTCATGTTGGTCAGGCTGGTCTCAAACTCCTGACCTCAGGTGATCTGCCTGCCTCAGCCTCCCATAGTGCTGGGATTACAGGTGTGAGCCACCACACCCGGCCTAAAATGTTTTAATGAAAAACACCTGAGTTTCTTTTCATAAGCATACGTTGTTGTTGTTGTTGTTGTTGTTGTTATTGTTGTTGAGACAGTCTTGCTGTCTCACCCAGGCTGGAGTACAGTGGTGCAATCTTGGCTCACTGCAACCTCTGCATCCTGGGTTCAAGCGATTCTTCTGCCTCAGCCTCCCAAGTAGCTGGGACTACAGGTACGTGACACCATGCCTGGCTAATTTTTGTATTTTTAGCAGGATGGGGGGGTTCAGTATGTTGGCAAGGCTGGTCTCGAACTCCTGACCTCAGGTGATCCACCCACCGTGGCCTCCCAAAGTGCTGGGATTACACTGTGCCTGGCTGCATACCATTTTTAATATCAGCATTATTTCTTCCCTAGGATGACCATATGTAATTCCTTATCAAGACTTTTAAATGATAATACCTTTAAATTCTCAATAGTCATTATTGATAAGCAATGTTATTCACATAAGTATGTAATAAAAAAATTAAAACAAATTTTATAGGACAGTTCAATTTTAGAAGAGTTGAAATCAGTTTCAAAAACTTTTTAAAAACAGCTTTTCCTTTCTTTCCATGGACAAATGTAATGTTAGAATTTTTTTTTTTCCATCGGATGATTTCACATATAATTAAACTTTTTCAGACCAATCATTTAAATGCATATGCATTGTTAGAGGAATCATCCTATAGTTAGCTTGGTGGCTACCAAAAGGGTAAATTAGCCATGAATATTAACTATTTATAGTGACAGATTTTCGGGATGCAGCCTCCAGCTCTGCTTGTCTGACTTCCTCACCCCCAACTTTCTGGAGTGTGGGCTGTTATAACTTGGCTGCGTGGAACAGAAGCTTCTTCAACAGCTTCCTGGTTCATTGTGTGTAATGGGCAGTGGCTGCATGCTGACATTGATTTTGTGGACATCCAGATGATAAAACACACCGTTGTCTACTCTTACCATTTTAAGACAGAACAGGAGACAGCAGATGTTACTCATCACTTCTTGTGGGCATCAGTTGGGCTGCCCTCTGAGGAGCCCTAGAGAAGGCTGCTTTCTGCCAGAGGTGACCAGGTGGTGCCCTGGTAGATCCAGGTCCCAGTGTGCCACCTCCAAGATTAAAGAGAGCATTGATTCAGGGAGCTCTGCTTACATTTTATAAAGAGGCTAGTAATATCAGAAGTGGGATAACCGTTAAAGTCAGAAGAGAGATGATAGTTTGTCTCTTGAAGAACCAAGAAAAATTTTGATAAAGAAAATGAGCAGGCACATTAATTCAGAGCTTAAATTCTGAAAACTATCTTTTTTTTCTTTTTATCATATAAAAACAGTTCCATATTTATTTAGGCCACTGGATCATTCAGCTCTGTCTTCTTTGAATACTGCCACCAATAAATATTTTCTAGGAAAACAATTTTTTTCAAGCAAGGACTAAAACCAAATTTGCTAACTTTTCTGGATAATCTATTATGGATCAGTCATCTGTGCATTTGTGTCAATCTTCTTGAATCTACTGCAATACTGTTCTTGATAGTAGCCCATATATAATTTTAGATAGCTTTATTGGGAAATGATTCTTATAGGGTATACTTCACCTACTTAAAATGTACAATTCAATGGTGTTTCACATATTCACAGATATGTGCAATTATCACTATAGCCAACTTTAGAACATTTTCATCACCATCGGGGTTGCACAAGAAAGAACACGCAGGGGCATGGAGGTTAGGTTTTGTAGTAATGAAAGGATGAGGTAATTCTTGGTACCCATGAGAGGATGTGATTGGCTTGTTTGAATTTCATGGAGTGGCAGGAAAGTAAAACTTACTAGGTTGAGGGCTAGGTGGGGTGCAGCAAGTACAGCTGATAGGGGAACTAGCCAGGTGGGAAGCCTTTGCTGTTGGTTGTGAGAATGTAATAAGAGCGAGGATTCCGTTGTTAGAACTTTGGAACTTAAACTTGTCTATGAAGTTTAAACTTGTCAAAGTAGCACATGAAATGTTATACCTCACAATACGAAGGGTCCAGCTTCATTCTTTTGCATGTGGCTGTCCAGTTATCTCAGAACCACTTGTTGAAAAGCCTCTTCTTCCCCTACTGGAGAGTCTTGGCATCTTCGTCAAAAATTGGTGAATTCATCGATGTACAGGCTAATTTCTAGACTCTCAACTCTATTCCATTTACCTTTATGTCTATGGTTGTTTCATTACCCAGTCTTGATTTGCATTGCTTTGTAGTACGTTTGGAAATCAGAAAGTATGAGTCCTCCTGCTTTTTTTTTTTTTTTTTTTTTCAGGATTGTTTTGGCTAAAGAGCCAATATTCTTTCGGAGGTCACATTAGAAGTGAATTGAGATCGATGTAGAAGAAGAACATAGCAATTGTAGACTAAGGAAGGGTTTGCTTCTGCTTAATAAATGTTCCTTTTTAAGAGAGGCAACTTTAAAAAGGAGGTACATAGAATGAGAGAGGAGAATCCTTCCATAAGGCGGAATTAGCCCTGGATAAGGTGATAGTAAAGTGGGAGGTGTCTAAGTAATACAGCCTTTACATCCTTACATATTGAACTCAGTAACAGTTGAGCGAGTAATTAGTTCTACTCACTAAATATTTCCAGATGCAGGTAGGATTGCACTGTCCTGTACCTTGAGGTGACTTGCACTGGATAATGATATCTGGACAAAAGTAATGCTAGTCACTTCTAAACAGAAACTATGAGTCAGTGCACATTTTACCATTTGTTCTTCCTCTTACCCTGAAACATGGAAACAGGCAGATGAACTTTCCTTAGCTGGAATTCCTGGGTGAGGGGAATATAGGGCTAACTTCACCCTCTAACTCCCACCCAAGCTTACTCATAATGGACATGTAGCATGAGTGAGTAACAGACCACTGTTGTTCTAAGACACTGGGTTTGATTGTTACCAAATTTGTTACCAAAGCGTAATCAAGTCTATCCAATAGGAAATTGATACCAGAAGTAGGGACCATCATAAGTCTAAAATTTGTGGCATTGGCTTAGGGATTTGAAGATAGCCTGCAAAAAATGGTTAGTGAAGACTGGAAGGATATCAATCCACGTATTGTGATACAATTCTTGGGGGAAATATTACATGCAATGACTTAGAAGGAGAATTATGATCCAAATGAATTTGTAACTCTTAGGAAAGAGGTTTTAAGCAAAGTATTAGAAGCTAGCTTCTATTGATTGCATTTGCCAGGGTATTACAAGACAGAGACAAGCTCAGAAAAGAATTAGTCTACTTATAAGCAAGGATTAAAGGGAATAGAGTAAGTCCAGAAATTCAGAAATGTTCAAATCTGGACAAGGCAGCTGCTTCACAATCTCAACTAGTAAATACAAAGTGACAAGGCCATTAAAATTCAACTGTATGTATGACAAGGATCAAACCAAGTGTTTGCTCATTATATCCATTGCTAAAACTCGTGAATGACTTCAGGGAGCATTCAGTAAATCTTTTAAATTGAACAACATAGCTTAGCAAAAAGAGATTGATGCAGTTATCCTCTAGTCTTGATAGGCTCATGGAATACATAATTATATTAGAGATGGGTGTGGTACGGTGACAAGAAAGCAAAACAAAGAAATAACAAAACAAATCAAAGAAGTATGTCCAGAAATGAATGATGGCTGTGGCTATTGGCACATAGAAATAAGTGGAATCAGATAGACAAAAAGTTTGCTATATTTGTAGTAAAGTGATACTGGTAAACCATTAGATTGGAGTAAAAAAAATTGTGACTGCTTGAGCCTTAAAATAATGCCATCTATGGGCAGGAGAAAGCAGCTCGAACTCCAGAGAGGGTATATATCTTGGTGCCCCTTTACGTGTGGCCAAAGAAACTATGGGAAAGGAAGACTCTCCCAGAGGGTGGAGCCAGGCACCATGAAGAAAAATGGGAAGGGTGTTACTTTCAGGAAGTAAAATCAGGGCCTAATCAAAAATCATTTTTCACCTCATGTAATGGGATCCTCATAATTTTGCCCTGTAGATTTCAGAATTGCTAAGGATCAATGTCTTCTAGAGTGTTTCTTTCATTTTTCCACCTTCTGAATGGTTATCTTGGTTATCCTGTCCTGCTTCACTATCGTATAATGTGTTTGTGGGACAGATAACTTGCTTTTTTAGTTCTTAGACCTAAGATCAAGAGAAGCCACTGCCAGAGCTTTATATCAACTCCAGTTGTAAGAGACTTTTGCATGTGACCCAGAGATCCTGAACTCTGAGCTTGATGCCATTTTGGATTGTCTCTGTGGAGAGGTAATAAGTACATTTTGCTTGTGGAAGAATAACGAATAGGATATTTGGTGAGGTGTGGGGCATATTATGGTGGTCATTATTGCTACTCACCAAATCTTCCCTGTTCACTCCTTTTTTTGGTACACGGTAGGATTACATTTCCTTCTTCTTTTGCAGTTAGATGAAACAATGTGTCTTGCTTTTACCAATGAAATGTGAGTGTTAATATGCCATTTCTGGGCCGGGCGCGGTGGCTCACGCTTGTAATCCCAGCACTTTGGGAGGCCAAGGCAGGCGGATCACGAGGTCAGGAGATCGAGACCACGGTGAAACCCCGTCGCTACTAAAAAAACAATACAAAAAAAATTAGCCGGGCGTGGTGGCGGGCGCCTGTAGTCCCAGCTACTCGGAAAGGCTGAGGCAGGAGAATGGCGTGAACCCGGGAGGCGGAGCTTGCGGCGAGCCGAGATTGCGCCACTGCACTCCAGCCTGGGTGACAAAGCGAGACTCCGTCTCAAATGAAAAAAAAAAAAAAAAAAAAAAATATATATATATATATATATATATATATATATGCCATTTCTGGTTATAATTTTAAGAGCTAATGTGTAACTTGCTACTCTTTCTTCTTCTTGTCTTGTAACATGGAGATAGAGCCTATTTCTGCCTGGAGGCTGGTAGGACAACAACCCAAACCGACCTGTGATAAACTGTAGTGAGAGTATTGCTATTATTGTAGGACAACCTAGCCTACTCTGACTGATACAACAGTCTTTGGTTTGGCAGCTTCTGGAAATTTTTGGAAAATATGAATATATAAGGTAAGTTCATCTAAAGTTTACTACAAGCTTAATTGCTCCTCCAGAAATGTCTAAACTCTGGTAGAGAGCTTAGGTAAAATTGAAGTAATATTACATTGAGCCTGTGAGTTGTAGCTTCTGAGGTATTTGCTGACCATCCTTATATCATCAATCAGTGTAAGCTTTCCTGCCATTAGCTGGGTTTAGCATAAGACAGAAGATCTGAAACTCAAGACCAGCCCTGGGCAAGGCACAGTGGCTCATGCCTGTAATGTCGGCAGTTTGGGAGGCCACAGTGGGAGGACTGCTTCAGCCCAGAAGTTCAAGACCAGCCTGGGCAATATAGCCAGACCCTATCTCTACAAAAAGTAAGAAAAATTAGCCAGATATCGTGGCATGTGCCTGTGGTCCCAACTACTTGGGAGGCTGAGGTGGGGGATCACTTGAGCCCAGGAAGTCAAGTCTGCAGTGAACCATGATCATACCACTGCACTCCAGCTAGGCAACAGAGGGAGACCCTGTCTTAAAAACAAAGACAAGAACAAACAAGATCTGAGAACTGGAAACATTTTGCCACCTAACTTCAGAGTTAAGTGAATTAGGAACAAGTGGGGCTAGCTTTACAAAACTAGATTCATTATAAAACTAGGGAGAAGTTATCAACATAACTGAAAATGAGAAAAGAGCAGCCCATGTAACAATTGCTTTGTTTTTATTATTCTAAAATTAAATGTTTTAAATACAAATGTATATAGATCACACAAGTAATTTACATTGCTAAATTCTTTAGCATTTAATAGAACTAATATTTATATCTGATACTTTATATAGAACAGGAATTCTACTATACTTACTATGTAAATTAGTTCAAAAACAATTTGGTTGTTACCCTCAGCTATAAACAGAGATGATAAATTCAAGCTGATTTGGGAAATTATTTAATTAGTAAGGACCAAATGTGTGCAAATGAAAATAGAATATCATATTGTACAAATCAACTTCAATATGAAACAATATAATTTCTACATACAATTTGACTGTCCTGTAAACATTAACAGCACAAAGTCAAAGCCACATTTTTACATTTATATCACACAATAGCATAATTTTTCAAGGATATGTTAATATGAATTACAGAAAATGAGACTTCATGTGTAAAACTTTACCAGAATGAAAGTTGGAAGCAAAAGCCACAACTTTGTGTAATTTCCTTCAGTTAGGTTTATTACATATTTATATTTTACATATATTTTACAATTTTTTTAAGGCTAATCAAGTGAAGCAGTGAGAATGGAGAAGGAACAAAGAAATCTGTAACTGGTTGTGATCAATTAGCTGTAAACACCACTCGGACCAGTCTGATTTATTTATTTATTTATTTATTTATTTTGAGATGGAGTCTCACTTTGTCACCTAGACTGAAGCACAGTGGTATGATCTCAGCTCACTGCAACCTCCGCCTCCCAGGTTCAAGTGATTCTCCCGCCTCAGCCTCCAGTATAGCTGGGATTACAGGTGCGCACCGCCACGCCCGGCTAATGTTTTTTTGTAATTTTAGTAAACTCAGGGGCTCACCATGTTGGTCAGGCTGGTCTCGAACTCCTGACCTCAGGTGATCCGCTCGCCTCGGCCTCCCAAATTTCTGGGATTACAGGCGTGAGCCACTGCTCCTGGCCTGATTTTTTTATATATGTTTTTAAAATTTAAGTTACACATATAAAAATTAAAGGCTATCATTATGTGTTCGTCACTATGTGTTGGCCCTGTGCCAAGTGCTTTATTATTATTTTTTATCTTTATGATTGGCCTATGAGGTAGGCACTAACATTATTATACCAGTTTTATAATAAGAAAACAAAACATAGGTTAAATAACTGCCCAAGATTATAATGCTAATAATTGGTGAAGCTGGAATGAAGCCCTGTCTTTCTGACTATAAAACTCACACTCTTGGTAGGGTATGGTGGCTCATGCCTGTAAGGCCAGCACTTTGGGAGGCTGAGGCAGGTGGATCACTTGAGGTCAAGAGTTTGAGACCAGCCTGGTCAACATGATGAAACCCTGTCTCTCCTAAAAAAAATACAAAAATTAGCCAGGCATGGTGGCAGGTGCCTGTAATCCCAGCTACATGGGAGGCTGAGGCACTAGAATCCCTTGAACCCGAAAGGCAGAGGTTGCAGTGAGCCGAGAATAGTGCCACTGCACTCCAGCCTGAGCAACAGAGAGATGCTTGCCTCCAAAAAAAAAAAAAAATGACTCTTACTTTTATGCTGAATACGCCTCTGCCTCCCATAACATTTTTATATTAATTTAACAGAATTCTAGAGAACTATATGACTAATAAAGTGGATTCAAAAAAGTAAAAACTTACTTTGGATTAATTCTGCTCTGCTCTTTCAAATGGAAATTTTCTATGACTTTTTTCCTGGCATACATTTTAAAATGTCAATAGATGATTTAACAAGATGTCTTGTCTTAGATTTGCCCAAAGAACATTGAAAACTTTGATAAGATTAGAGGAAGCTAGAAAAATTATCCATTCAAACTCAGAAGATTTTTTTTTTATATTAAACTTGAGTTGAAAGAGGGGTAACCAGAATTGACTTGGAAGCACACTATTTCTTTTTGTTCTGGAAAACTGCTTTAGGCCATTCATTACATAAAACTACCAACAAAATTGGAGGAGTTTGGGAATCTGGAGCTCTAAGGGGCTAAACTGTCCTTTACAGTAAATCTGTTTGTCTAGGAGTGGTAACATTGCATTTCTGCAGAAAGTGTTACCTTTGGACAAGAGAGTCTGCTCCATGTATGTCATTAAGTGAAACTGCTGAAAATTCCATATAGTTTATATTCTGGTAGAGGGAGGCAGACAATAACAAATACGTAAAATATATGTCAGATGTTGATAAGTGGGTGCTCTGGAGAAAAATTAAGTGGAGAAGGAGATAGGGTAGGCCTTCATAGATTTACAATTTTATTTATTTATTTATTTATTTTTTGAGATGGAGTCCCACTCTCTCACCCAGGCTGGAGTGCAGTGGTGCAATCTTGGCTCACTGCAACCTCTGCCTCCCAGGTTCAAGTGATTCTCCCACCTCAGCCTCCTGAGTAGCTAGCATTACAGGCATGTGCCACTGTGCTTGGCTAGTTTTTTTCTTTTTTCTTTTTTTGTATTTTTAGTAGAGATGGGGTATCACCATGTTGGCCGGGCTGGACTCGAACTCTTGACCTCAAGTGATCCACCTGCCTTGGTCTCCCAAAGTGCTGAGATTACAGGTGTGAGCCACTGCCCAGGGCCAGCAATTTTATTTATTTAGAAATAACTTCAAACTTATGAAAAAATGCAAGAATAGTACAAAAAACTTCTGTTTTCATTAACCATTTTAAGGTAAGTTGCTATCACTCCTGAATGCTACCATCAAGGACTTTCTCCTACATAACCATAACACAACCATCAAAATCGGGAAATTAGTACTGATTCTTTACTGCCATCCCATTCAGTTTCAAAAGTTGTCCTAGTAATGTTCTTATTAACAAGAGAATTCTATTTGGCACCATGCATTGCATTTAATTATCTTTTTGACATCCTTCAATCAAAACCAGTTTTTCAGTGTTTCTTTGACTTTCAACCTTGACACTTTGGAAGATTACCAGCCAATTATTTTGTAGAATATTTCTCTACGTGGATTTGTTTGATGTTTCTCACAGTTAGATGTCAGTTATACATTTTTGGCAAGGATGCACATCGATGATGTTGTGTTCTTATTGCATCCTATCAAGTGATAGATGATTTCAGTTTGTTTCATAACTGGTAACTTTGATCATTTCATTAAGAAGGAATCTATTGGGCACCTTCACTGTAAAGTTTCTCTTTTTTTCCTTTGTAATTAAAAACCATTTTATCGGGAGGTATTTTTGAGAGTATATAAATATTCCATGCCACTTAGACTTTCATCCACTAGTTTTAGTATCTGTGGTTGTTTCCTGATTGATTATTTCTATTGTGGTCCATTATGTTCACTACATTTATATGTTGTCATTCTGCTACAGAGAAAATCTCTTTTATTCAGTTATTTATTATTCAAAAAATTTATATCAGGATGAATTTATAAGTTTTATTTTATTCAGTAAGTTCTTTTTTAGTATTATTAAATTTGATGCTCAAATTTTCTCAGATTTTGTCAGTGGGGGCCCCTTCAAGCTGACATATGTGACATTTTGATAAAGCTCCCATCTTTGAGCACTTCCTTTTTTTCTGGCATAAGATTCAGGCTCATCTGTAATTTCCTTGCCCCAGTCCTAGAATCAGCCGTTTCTCAAGAATCCCTGGATCCCTTCAGTGGAGAATGGCATTTGATATTTGGAAACCAAGTTTTGAGTGCTAGGTATGCTTGTTTCTAGTGAGATATTTCTTTTTCTTTTCTTTTTTCCCTTGGAGATGGGGTCTCCCTATGTTGCCTAGGGTGATCGTGAACTCCTGGGCTCAGGTGATCCTCTTTTTCTCTCTTTTCAGCCTTTCACGTAGCTGACTACAGGTTCATGCTACCATGCTTGGCTACAGGTACATGCCACCACACCTAGCTGCTAATAGGGTATTTCTGTTACCATAACTTTTTTAAAAAAATTTTTATTTGTTATTATTTTTTAATTTTTTGTGGGTACATAGTTGTATACATTTATGGGGTACATGAGATACTTTGATACAGGCATGCAATTAGTAATGATCACATCAAAGAAAATGGATATTCATCACCTCAAGCATTTAACTTTTGTGTAACAAACAATCCAATTATACACTTTTAGTTATTTTATTTTGTTTATTTATTTATTTTTGAGACAGAGTCTTGCTCTGTTGCCCAGGCTAGAATTCAGTGGTGCTATGTCAGCTCACTGCAATCTCCACCTCCCGGCTTCACGTGATTCTCATGCCTCAGCCTCCTGAGTAGCTGGGATTATAGGCGTGTGTCACCAAGCCTTGCTAATTTTTGTATTTTTAGTAGAGATAGGGCTTCACCATATTCACCATGCTGGCCTTGAACTCCTGAACACAAGTGATTGGCCCACCTTGGCCTCCCAAAGTGCTAGGATTACAGGCATGAGCCACCAGCCAACTTTTAGTTATTTTAAAATGTATAATTAAATTATTATTGACTATAGTCACCATGTTGTTTTGTAAATACTAGGTTGTACTCATGTTTTCTAAATTTTTTTTGTACCCATTAATCATCCCCACCTTGCCCCCATTCCTCCAGTACCCATTAACCATCCTTTTATACTCTATCTTTATGAATTCAATTGTTTTGATTTTTAGCTCACACAAATAACTGAAAACATGCAAAGCTTGTCTTTTTATACCTGGCTTGCTTCACTTAATGACCTCCAGTTCCACCATGTTGTTGCAGATGACAGGATCTCATTCTTTTTTACAGCCGGTACTACTCCATTGTGTATATGTGTCACATTTTCTTTTTCCATTAATCTGTTTTTTCCACATCTTGGCTATTGTGAGCTGTGCTGCAACACACATGGGAGTGCAGGTATCTCTTCAATGTACTGATTTGCTTTCTTTTGGGTATATATGAAGCAGTAGGTAGCTCTATTTTTAGTTTTTTGGGGAACCTCCAAAGTGTTCTCCGTAGTGGTTTTACTAATTTACATTTCCACCAACAATGTATAAGGGTGTCCCTTTCTCGCCAACATTTTTCATTGCTTGTCTTTTGGATATAAGCCACTTTAACTGGGTTGAGATGCTATCTCATTATAGTTTTGATTTGCATTTCTCTAATGATCAAGGATGTTGAGCATCTTTTCTTTTTTTTTTTTTTTTGAGACGGAGTCTCTCTCTGTCGTCCAGGCTGGAGTGCAGTGGCGCAATCTCAGCTCACTGCAAGCTCCACCTCCCGGGTTCACGCCATTCTCCTGCCTCAGCCTCTCCGAGTAGCTGGGACTACAGGCACCCGCCACCACGCCCGGCTTATTTTTTGTATTTTTAGTAGAGACGAGGTTTCACCGTGGTCTCGATCTCCTGACCTCGTGATCTGCCCGCCTCAGCCTCCCAAAGTGCTGGGATTACAAGCGTGAGCCACCGCGCCTGGCCAAGCATCTTTTCATATGTCTGCTGTTTGTATATTTTATTTTGAGAAATGCATATTCAAATTTTTTGCTCTTTTTTTTTTTTTTTTTTGAGACAGAGTCTTGCTCTGTTGCTCTAGCTGAAGTGCAGTGGTGTGATCTCGGCTCACCACAACCTCCACCTCCTGGGTTCAAGTGATTCTCCTGCCTCAGCCTCCCTAGTAGCTGGAGGTAGCTACCAGCATGCGCCACCATGCCCGGCTAATTTTTGTACTTTTAGTAGAGATGGGGTTTCACTTGTTGGCCAGGCTGGTCTTGAACTCCTGACCTCAGATGACCCACCCGCCTTGGCCTACCAAAGTACCGGCATTACAGACGTGAGCCACCGCACTGGGCCTCTTTTGCTCATTTTTAAAACTAGATTATTAGATCCTTTCCTATAGAAATGTTTGATTAACCCTTTGGATTAATCCATGGTTATTAATCCCTTGTCAGATGGGGAATTTGAAAATATTTTCTCCCAATTTGTGGGTTATCTTTTAACTTTGTTGATTGTTTCCTTTGCTATGCAGAAGCTTTTAAACTTGATATGATCCAATTTGTCCATTTTTGCTTTGATTGCCTGTGCTTGTGGGGTATCACTTGAGAAATTTTTGCCCAGACCAATCTCCTGAACAGTTTCCCCAATGTTTTTTTTTAGTAGTTTCATAGTTCAAAGTCTTAATTTTAAGTCTTTAATCCATTTGAGTTGATTTTTGTATAATGCCAGAGATAGGGGTCAAGTTTCATTATTCTGCCTGTGGATATCCAGTTTTTCTAGCACCATTTATTGAAGAGACTGTCTTTTCCTCAATGTATGTTCTTGTCACCTTTGTTGAAAATGAGTTCACTGTAGGTGTGTGGATTTGTTTATGGGTTCTCCATTCTGTTCCATTGGCCTATGTGTCTGTTTTTATGCCAGTACCATGCTGTTGGTTACTATAGCCCTATAGTGTAATTTGAAGGTAGGTAATGTGATTTCTCCAGTTTTCTTCTTTTTGCTCAGGGTGGCTTTGGCTATTCTGGGTCTTCTGTGGTTCCACATAAATTGTAGGATTTTTTTTTCTATTTCTGTGATGAATGTCATTGGTATTTTGATAGGGATTGCATTGAATCTATAGATTACTTTGGGTTGCAGGGACATTATAACAGTATTGATTCTTCCAACCCATGAACATGGGCTATCATTCCATTTTCTGGTATCCTCTTCAATTTCTTTCATCAGTCTTTTATAATTTTCATTGTAGAGATCTTTCACTTCTTTGATTAGTTCCTAGGGATTTAATTTATGTGTGTTTGTTGTAAATAGGATTGCTTTTTCGATCTCTCTTTCAGAGTTTTCACTATTGGCATGTAGAAATGCTACTGATTTTTGTATGTTGATTTTGTATTCTGCAACTTTGCTGAATTTGTTTATCAGTTCTAATAGTTTTTGTTTTGTTTTAAACTCATGTTGTTTAATTAACAGTTTTTTGGTGGAGTCTTTAGGTTTTTCCAAATATGAAATTATATCATCTGCAAAAATAGATAATTTGACTTCTTCCTTTCCAACTTAGATGCCCTTTATTTCTCCCATATATTTTTAGTGGACAGAGCTGGAATTATATGTATAAATATACATATAAATACATTTATTTTTATGTATGTGTATATATATGCTCATATACATATACACATGCACATATTTATTTACATATTCATTTTTATATCTATATATACTGAAAAGATGAATAAATATCTATATCCTCCAATTCCAATCCAAATCCGCAGGATTCATCATCGTTTTTTTCTTCTTTATTTTTTTTTGAGATGGAATTTCACTCTTGTTACCCAGGCTGGAGTGCAATGGCGTGATCCTAGCTTACTGCAACCTCTGCCTCCTGGGTTCAAGCGATTCTCCTGCCTCATCCTCCTGAGTAGCTGGAATTACAGGTACCCTCCACCATGCCTGGCTAATTTTTGCATTTTTAGTAGAGACAGGGTTTCACCATGTTGGCCAGGCTGGTCTCGAACTCCTGACCTCAGGTGATCCACCCCCCCTTGGCCTCCCAAAGTGTTGGTATTACAGGCATGAGCCATTCATCATAGTTTTCTATCTCTCCGTATTGTAACTCCCTTTTCCCACAGTGAGAAACTGGGCTGCCATCCCTCTTAACATATTTATGCGTTAGATGAGTCCCTTCTGAATGCAACCAATTTCCTGATTCTCCTACCAGCACCCTTCCTCGACAGGAATGAGCTCTTTATTCTCTTTCTACCTTATCCTGTTTAGGTACTGACAGCCTGCTTCATGCTTTCTCTGCCAGAGCCCCCTGTGCTGATGGCCTCCTTGCCTTGTGCAGCACAATGCACAGGTGTGTCACCCCACCCCAACCCTGCATAAACGACTACCTTGCTGGGCCTTTGAACTAAATTATTTAGGAAGGCAGGAAGAATATGAAGTTAACAATTTTAAATGGAATGCTAGGGTAACACCTTGCTAAGATGACATTTGAGATTATAGATCTGAAAATATGCAGTTGATGAAGGCGTGGGTGGGTCATGTGGATATTTAGGGAAGAGTATTCTGGCAGAGAGAGTAACATGTGCAAGAGCTGTGAGGCACAAAGGTGCCCTGCATGTATAAAGCAGAGAGGCCACCATCATTGGAGTACCATGAGCAAGGAAGAAAGTAGTAGATAAAGTCAGAGAAGTGCTGGGGGACCAAGTGGTAGATGAGGTCAGAGAAGTACTGGGGGATCAGACTCTGCAGGGTCTTGTAGACCATTGTACAGTCTTGGCTTTTTCTTTAAGTGAGCTGGAGCACCATGGGAGGATTTTGAACAGTGGAGTGATGTAGTTTAACACCTGTTTTGAAAGGATTACTTTGGTTCCTGGGTCGAGAGTAGATGGTGTATGTGTGGGGTGGCAGGAGGTAGGGGAGAGGGAAGTTGAAAACAGGGGAACAGCTAAGATACTATTGAGATAATTAGAAGAGAAATTAAACTAAGTGTGGTTGCTGTGGAGGTGGTGAGCATTGGTCAGACTCTGAATATATTTTGAAGGTACAGCTGATGGGATTTGCTGATGGATTAGATGTAGAGTGTAAAAACCAAAGAGACAATGATAGCTCCAAAGTTTTGCTGACTGGTAGGATGGTTACCATTCATTGAAATGGGTTAGCCTGTGGGAAAAGCAAGTTTGAGCAAAAATATTATGAGTTTTGTGCTAAGCATATTAAGTTTGGGTGTATATTGGACATCAAAAGGGACATATTTAATAGGCAGTTAAATATATGTGTCTGGAGGTTGGGGGAGAGACTTGGGTTGGAGGTAAAACTTTGGGAAGTTTCATCATATAGAGAGTATTCAAAGCCTTGTGGTAGATGAAAGGGTGTAAAATATGAATAGGAGAGAACTAAGGAATGAACCCTGGGGCATGGCAACAATATGAAAAAAAAAACAACAACAAAGCATAAAAGATGGTTAGAAGTAACCAGTGAGGCAGGGGAAGCCCAGGGACATGTTCTGGAAGCAGAATAAACAAAATATTCAAGGAGAAGGGAAATATCAAGTAAGGTAAGGACCGAGATATAGGAACATAGAGGCCATTCCTGAAGAGAGCTGTTTCAGTGGAGTGAAGAGAACAAAAGCCTGATTGAAATAGGTGCAAGAGAGAACGGAAAGACTAGAACTGGATTAAGCAAGTCGCTGGCAACCTTTTAGGGAATTCTGATATAAAGAGAGCAGAGAAGTGGGGAAGTAACTGGTAAAGGAAGTTGAAACAAGAGAGTTTATTTTGCCAAGATGAGAAATATTATAGTTCATTTTTATGCTGATGGAAAAGTCTCAGTAGAAAGGGAAAATTGATAATGCATGAAAGAGGAGAAAATAGCTAGAGCTATGTCCTTAAGTAGATGTATTAGTTTGCTTTCACACCACTATAAAGAAGTACCTGAGACTGGGTAATTTATAAAGAAAAGAGGTTTAATTGACTCACAGTTCTGCATGGCTGGGGAAGCCTCAGGAAACTTACAATCATGGCAGAAGATGAAGGGGGAAGCAAGGCACGTCTTACATGGCTGCAGAAGAGAGAGAGAGAGAGGAGAGGGAGAGAGAGGAAAGAGAAAGAGAGAGAGAAGGGGGAAGAGGCCACACACTTTCAAACAACCAGATCTTGTGAGAACTCACTAACTGTCACGAGGACAGCAAAGGAGAACTCTGCCCCATGATTCAATCACCTCCCACCAGGCCCCTCCCCTGATACATGGGGATTACAATTCGAGATGAGATTTGGGTGGGGACACAGAGCCAAACTATTTCAATAGGTGACAGGGAATAGGTTCAGGACTTGACCTAATTAGGAGCATAGCAAATGCCTTCATAGCAGTAAAACAGAAAGCAAAGTATTGGACACAGAAGAAGGCAGGTGGTTATACATGGTGATTAAGAGTTTGTGGATATTCTCTTCTGATTTGCTTTCAGTTTTTTTCAAGGAAATAGGAAAAAAATATCATTAGCTGAGATTGAGGATGGTGGAAAAGGTGATGATAGATGCCTATGAAGGAAGAAAGCATGAAATAGTGGTCTATGAGAGAGGGAGAAAGAATAAACTAGAAGAGATGAAGTATAATTGCTTGGCAGCAAAGCACCTTTACTTAGTGGTTATGAATTCAAAGCAAGAGACCAATTGGAATGATTCGGTGTGTGTGTATTTTTTTCTCCCCATTCACATTCCATTGAGTGAATGCAGGTGCCGAATGTGGAGGCTAGTATAAAGACAGTGAGAAAAGAGCAGGGGAGTTGATAGTATACTTAAAGGATTAATATAAAGATGCAATGATGCAATTAATCTGGGCAAATAAGAAAATGAAGATTTCAGTTGAGTTAGGAACAGTGAAACGTGATAAGATCAATGGACTATAGGGCTCTATGAGATCAAAGAATTGTTAGAGTCAGAAAACTGGAAAAAGTGAGCTGGAGAGATAAAAAGATCATGGTTAGTGAATGGAATGTCTGAAATAAAAATTATGGGTAGCTGCAATTATCAGTAATAACAATACTTAGGTGTGACTATGGGGAGTTATTGCCTGAGGTAGGATAGAGGATAAGACCATTGATAGGAAAAAAGAGATCAAGTAATTAAGAGTGCAGAGTATTAGAACCATTGATCAGATCAGGACATTAAAATAATCATGAATTATGACCCAAGTAGTGTTGGAGACAGTACTAGAAGTGGGCTCAAAGCCCAAATATGCAAGGCATTAAACGAAGTGATCTGGAGGTGAATAGATGACCACAACAAGGAGGGTAGAGGGTGATATGGCTTGATGAAGAGAATAAGGTTAGGTTTCTTTCTTAAAGAGAATAGGATAATGGTCTGAAAGTAACAGTGGAGGAGCAAGAAGGACAATTATACCGTGAATAGCTGTGGGTAAAGTTTTATCCTAAAATTTCATTACGAAATAGCTTTGGTTCAGAAATATCTAAATCTGAATTTATTATGGATAACAAATACTTAAGAGAAAAAAATCATGAAATATAAGCTTAATGAGATCAGGGATTTTTTTTTTTGGTCATTCTCATTCACTGTTATAGTCCCAATTCCTACAATAATGCCTAGCATATAACAGATATTCAACAAATGGTTGTTAAATTGTGAATGAATAATAAGAAGTAAAGATGAAATCTAGTTTTTGTGTTTTTGGGGAAATTCACATCTTACTTTTTAATGATGGCCATAGAAATTACCACTGAAAAATATTGGGAAACCTAGTATTTAGTTAACAGATAGAATGTGAGGTTAAGTACAATGAAAGGGACTCAGAAAGGCCAACAAAATACAATTTTAAATGTTTTCTTTTTACCAAAAGTACTTTCTAAAAATGAAAACAAGGAAAATGTAAGGAATCTGATTGTACTCTGCAAGTACTCACTCCAGGGCAGCAGCACTTGCTCTGGTGGCATCTGGTCCTCATTGTGGGTAGCAAATTTCTTGTATTTGCCATGACACAATGTGTTATTGTGCATATGTGTTGAGTGGCAAGAAGTCTGCTACCCTCAGTGGGGAAGAATCAAAATTTGAGTAGAATTTACTTAAAAGAATAATCTAAGAGCACATGTCATGATTATTCTTATAACAGCCTTTCTGTGTTTTTGAAAGAGAGAAACCAGATTTGCAGCAGGTATCCTACAAGATGTACATAATCTGCAGCCTATCTTGTGTACTCCACACGTGTAGTGTCAATTGGTATAAACTTTCTAGAAGGAAATTGACTGTAGATAGGAAATCTTCACCATATTTATGAAAGTTGATACTGCAATTCCCCTTCTATGAGAGTATCAGTGTTGTTTATGTAAACGGTGAAAAAACCTATTTCACCAGCCTGGTTATATAAAAAGTCACATTTAGTTTAAAAAACATATAGTTATGTAAATTGCTCATGATTCTGCCTTCTCAAAGTAGAAAAACAGCTGGTAATGCACTTTGAAGCCACACTCTTATAAACTGTTGAAAAACGTAGGGGGCTTAATTTGCTAAAAGGGATCATCTTCCAAACCCTAGGCAGAGAGGCAAGAGAATGTGACTAATACTCTAGTTTGTCCTGCCATTGTAACATTTTACCTTACTCAAACGAATATGTCTTTGGCTATCGTGATGCCGCTGTCATCACTATGACCACCTGTATGGGCCACAATAGTTCTTTTTGGAGATCTTACTCTCTCAGTCTTATACTCAGGCATGAGTGACCCACAGTTTAGCATTTACAGATGCAGATTTTATGACTGTAAAATGTAACACATGCTTATTGGATAATACAAAAAACAACAACCACTAGTAACATTTCAGACCATTTCTTTATGTATTATTGGGATTTTACAGTAATTCTTTTTTTTTTTTTTTGAGACGGAGTTTCCCTCTTGTCACCCAGGCTGGAGTGCAATGGCATGACCTTGGCTCACTGCAACCTCCCGGGTTCAAGCGATTCTCCTGCCACAGCCTCCTGAGTAGCTGGGATTACAGGTGCCCGCCACCATGCCCTGCTAATTTTTTGTATTTTTGGTAGAGACGAGGCTTCACCACATTGGCCAGGCTGGTCTGGAACTCCTGACCTCGGGTGATTCACCTGCCTCGGCCTCCCAATGTGTTGGGATTACAGGCGTGAGCCACCACGCCTGGCCTACAGTAATTCTTTTTTTTTTTTTAATGTTTAGCTATTGCATTTAATATTACATTGTAAGCATTTCCACATAATTTTGGATTTGTTTTAAACCTAATAGTTAATAGTCACAAAATAGACTATTGTAAGGTGTACCACAGTTTATTTAAGTAATCCTTGATTATTATTTAGGTTGTTTTTATTGCTTCTTTATTTGCAGGGTTCCTATGCCAAGATTTCAAATGAGCAGGTGAAAGGCTTAAAGAATTGACTCTTGAGGCCGGGCGTGGTGGCTCACGCCTGTAATCCCAGCACTTTGGGAGGCCAAGGCAGGTGGATCACGAGGTCAGGAGATCGAGGCCATCCTGGCTAACACGGTGAAACCCCATCTCTACTAAAAATACAAAAAATTAGCCGGGCGTGGTGGTGGGCGCCAGTAGTCCTAGCTACTCCGGAGGCTGAGGCAGGAGAATGGCGTGAACCCGGGAGGCGGAGCTTGCAGTGAGCCGAGATTGCACCACTGCACTCCAGCATGGGCGACAGAGCGAGACTCCATCTTAAAAAAAAAAAAAAAAAAAAAAAATTGACCTTTGAAAGGAACTCTTGATGAGCGTCAGAGTTGGGCAAGTAAACTGAGGCATAAACTAATCTATTGAATACCTAGATATTATTATCAGTCCCATTATAGCCCTGCCTTTAAAACCAGGCTCTGACTTAGACCTGGGGGCAGGAGAATCACAGAACAGTAGCAGTATTATATGTCACAGGTTTTCTTTTTTAAAATCTGTATTTGCATGAAGCAAAAATAACCCATCAAGTAATTCATTTCAGTAAAAATATGACTTTATTGTTTCAAGTCCTGCCATGCTACTAATGGATGCTAGAGGGCAGCAGAAGCCAGGAACTGGCAGGAAAAGCACTAGCTTCGATAGGCTAAAGAGGCTCTGCCAGGTCTGGGGAACCATCTGTTCAGGGCAGAGACAGAAGTTTGGGTTCAAGGAGTCTGCAATAAAGGTTCTATTCAGTAACTTGAGAGGCCAACAAAATAGAGGGGTAACAAGATTGCTAAAAAGGGTTAGGTGCTTAACAGGCACTTACCTTAAACCTTTTGGAGGATTGAAACAGACAAAGGAAGACTTGGAAGCGTCACCAACTTCGTAAGCCAAAAGCCATGGGTTACCAAGTTATCTATTTGAAGGAAAGGATAGAATTAAGCTGTAGTAAAGTTTGAAGTACACGTATTAGGGAAGCACGATGTCTGTACAAGAACTGGGGTTGTCAGAGAGTCATGACAACATGGCTCTGACATCCTCTGAACACACGCTCCATTGAAAGGACCACTGGTCAGGGTAACAAGTGGGTAGGGCGTGGGGAAGTGGGTAGGCGTGAGGAAGTGGGTAGTTCGTAAGCTATGGGAAGAGGCAACATTTTAGTAAAACAGTTTCTGACTTCTGATAGTAGAAAGGACACTATTTAGGAATCCTGAGAACTGGATTCTAGGTCTATCTACCAATTACTTATATGACGTTGAGCAAGTCACTCCCACTTACTTGGGATGCTGGTTTCTCATGGACAAATTAGGTAGTTGAAGACTGGATGAATTCTTTTTTTTTTTTTTTTTTGAGACGGAGTCTCGCTCTGTTGCCCAGGCTGGAGTACAGTGGCGCAATCTCGGCTCACTGCAAGCTCCGCCTCTCGGGTTCACGCCATTCTCCTGCCTCAGCCTCTCCGAGTAGCTGGGACTACAGGCGCCCGCCACCACGCCTGGCTAATTTTTTGTATTTTTAGTAGAGACGGGGTTTCACCGTGGTCTCGATCTCCTGACCTCGTGATCCGCCTTCTCGGCCTCCCAAAGTGCTGGGATTACAAGTGTGAGCCACCGCGCCCGGCCGACTGGATGAATTCTTAAATGTCTAAGATGTCTGAAATTCCAGGGCTGGATTGAGTGGTGTGATCTATTTAATCAAAACTATAACCCAGTAACACTGTGCAGACAGAGTGAGATAACAGCCTAGCGTCATTCCTTCCTTTGTCTCTACAAATTGTCCTAATGCAGCTAGGCTAACAGCGTTGCGATCCCACCATTTAGTTTTACATATGTGAAGAGCAGATGGGAGAGTATTTGACGTTTCATATTGTGTATTAATGTAAGAGGAAGAAGAAGGAGCACGGTTTCCCAGGATTCTTTGATCCTGTTTTAAATAGACTAGTATATATCCGTAAAATCTTCAGAGGATTTGTAAGATAATACACAAAGACCCATTATTGCAGTTTAAACTTTTTGGTTGTTGATCCTTGGGTCATGGAGGTAGGAAGAATTTAAAGGATCTAAGGGATAGTTTAGAGTTCTGTAACCAAAGCTTATATTTTTGAATTTTAAAGTAGTAGATAATGATAAACACATTGGCAAAATGTTCATTATTTCCTTTGCTCTATCACTGTATGATTACAAATAACTTTTTTTGTTTTTGTTTTCAAATTTCTTTTAAATTTATTTATAAACCTATTTCAAGGCCGGGCGTGGTGGCTCACGCCTGTAATCCCAGCACTTTGGGAGGCCGAGGCGCACGGATCACGAGGTCGAGATGGAGACCATCGTGGCTAACACGGTGAAACCCCATCTCTACTAAAAATACAAAAAACAATTAGCTGGGCGTGGTGGCGGGCACCTGTAGTCCCAGCTACTTGTGAGGCTGAGGCAGGAGAATGGCGTGAACCTGGGAGGCGGAGCTTGCAGTGAGCCGAGATCACGCCACTGCACTCCAGCCTGGGCGACAGAGCGAGAACCTGTCTCAAAAAAAAAAACAAAACAAAAACCTATTTCAAAGTGAAAGTTATTGCTATTTGTATTTTATACCTTTATGCAAAAATTTAATAAGTAGATAAATTTGAAGAGGCTGTTTATGGTTATTAGACTACAAACATTTTTTGATAAACTACTTTCTTATGAATAGACATGGAGAAATGTAAAATATAGACATTTAAAAATATCAAACAATTTTAAAACTGCTTGGAAATAAAATCTGATCTGCTTTTTCATCTAATTTTATCCAAAAAAATTAAAAAATGTGATTTAAAGTGATGCACAGTCAAACTGATTTTTAAAGCTAGACAATACATCATCTAGTGCAAGTGGTCCTTGACCTTTTTACTGCCAAGTGCCCTTTTAATTATTTTTGTCTCTAGTGAGTCAACATTTTGAAATATTTTGGCTATTTTTTTCACCAAAAGCATTTGTTAAGTTATAATTAGTTTCTTCATCTTAAATTAATCTGAAACACATATAACTGCTCATCTTTTTAGCATGGGTTTAGCAATAACACTATCCTGAGATGATGAATTCCAACCAAATTTAAAAAATCCTAGCATTTAGTGCAGATTCACTGTGAAAAAATGTGTTAATTATATTATAGTTTGGAAAAATTGAAAATAGGTCCTGGACTCCTATGGACTCTGGGAAACTACTTCTTTTCCCTGGCTCTCTCAATTTGCAAATGAATAGCTTAATCACTTGTTTAATGTCACACTGATTCAAGTCCAATGTTCTATCTGCAATTCTGAGTATTCTTTCTTCTTTAGGATTAATCATTATAGCTGATGGTAATGATTGAAGTTAAGTTCATTCTTCTCTCAAAAGGAGAATCTAGAAATTTGGGTTGGTTGGTTTTTTAGTTTGTTTTTTCTTAGATGATACTTAAACTGAAAATAATCTAAGTTTAGGAGACATTTCAGGTACCAGATTCACAGAACTAAATTCTGGATATTTCCTGGAAAATAGATATGATAATCTGTCTTACTGTTGTTTTCTTTTTGGAATACTTCAAGAATAAGAAACAAGAGGTTATTTTGTTTTAGCAGCATGCCTATGTGACTGTTATTTTATCACTTAAACTGTATTAGATGCTAATTTACTTGCAAAATAGAAAATCATTAATTTCCAATTCCGTAGGAGTCAAAAAGCAACATTGTGTGTGTGTGTGTGTGTGTGTGTGTGTTTGCTGATTACAGACACAATTCTCCCTGCCCAAGCCCATAAACATGTTACACATGTCTAACATTTTTAGAGTTGAGGGAGGAAACCTATTTTGAGTACTCCTGAAATACCCAAGTATACGTTACCTACTTCTCCTACTCACGGAGACAACTCTGATTCTTCTTCTCTTCCTGCGTATACACAGCCAAAACTATCTCTTGCCATCCCTGCTATCCTGCCGTGATTCCTGGAAGGTCTGTAGCAATATGTTTGTTTTTTTTTTTTAATTTTAAGAGATGGGGTCTTGCTCAGTTGTTCAGGCTTGAGGGCAGTGGCAGTGGCTATTCACAAGCATGATCATTGCACACTACAGCCTGCAACTCCTGGGCTCAAGTGATCCTCCTGCTTCAGGGTCTTCAGGTGTGTGCCATAGAACCTGGCTCAAATAAGGTTTTTTTTGTTTTGTTTTGTTTTTTTCAGATCAAAATGTGTGAACATGTCATCTTGGAGGGTTAACACAATGATTTATTATCAGTGTAACCAAGTTCATATGAGTTATTCTAACTGAGTTAACTAGCAGAGAGTCGGGATTAGAAGTAAGAAAGAAAATTTGGAGGAGTGGTTAGATGAAGAATGATGGAACTCAGAATACCCAAGGGACAAGGTATGACAATGACAGTTATTATGAATGTACCAGGAGCTTGAAGTTGAAATTAAAGAAAGATGAGGCTGGTGGAGGGATGATAGAATGATAGAGAAAGAAATGTTTTCTTATTCATAATTTTGTATGCGGAATTTGTATTCCAAGAAAAGCCAAGTCTTTAGCAATGTTATCTGAAAGGGCTTTGGCTGGCCACGGTGGCTCACGCCTATAATCCCAGCATTTTGGGAGGCTAAGGCGGGTGGATCACCTGAGATCAGGAGTTTGAGACCAGCCTGGCCAACATGGTAAAACCCCATCTCCATAAAAAAAAAATAAGCCTGGGCGTGGTGGCTCACACCTGTAATCCCAGCAATTTGGGAGGCTGAGGTGGGAGGATCACCTGAGGTCAGGAGTTCAAGACCAGCTTGGCCAACATGGTGAAACCCCATCTCTACTAAAAATACAAAAATTAGCCAGGCATGGTGGCAGGCTCCTGTAATCCCAGCTACTTGGGAGGCTGAGGCAGGAGAATTGCTTGAACCCAGGAGGTGGAGGTTGCAGTGAGTGAGCTGAGATTGTGCCACTGCACTCCAGGCTGGGCAACAAGAGTGAAACTCCATCTAAAAAAAAAAAAAAAAAAAAAAAGAAGGGCCCTTATTTTGGCTGGGTTCATGCCTGTAATCCTGGAACTTTATGAGGCTGAGGCAGGAGAATCACTTGAGCCTAGGAGTTTGAGACCAGCCTGGGCAACATGGTGAAACCTCATCTCTACAAAAAATACAAAAATTAGCTGGGCGTGGTGGTGCATACCTGTAGTCCCAGCTACTTGGGAGGCTGAGGTGGGAGGAGCACTTGAGCCCAGGGAGGTGGAGGCTGCAGTGAGCTGTGATCGCACCACTGCACTCCAGCCTGGGTGTCAGAGTGGGACCCTGTGTCAAAGAAAGAAAAAAAAAGAAAAAAAGAAAGTGTCATATTTTTATACCTGCTTCCAGCACTGACTTAGCAGTGGAACCATCTCTGTTAGACTTTGCTTTTAATATTGCAATAATCACTAGAATAAAATGAAATTTCAATTTTATGTTTTTTAATGATAAACAATTAAAAATACTTCAATATATTCCATGAAATAGTCATTATATTTGTATTTTATGTTTGCATCCAGAGAATATTTGGAGATCATCTTTTAAAACAACATCAAATAATTTTGACTAGAAAACACTTTGACCTCTTTAGGAAAGACAGCATTGTAGGGTTTTATAGAATTGTGCAGCTCATACTTGCATAGTGGCCCAAAAGCAAATTACCTGTTCCCCCTGAGATGCTCATTTCTTAAGTATGAGGTTCCTGAGGAACTGAAAATAAATGAAAGTTAAAAATGTTTTAATAGACGAGTGCACAGCTGTATTCTACTAGACATGTAAAGAAGAGCTGATACCATTCCTGCTGATACTATTCCCAAAAAATCGAGGAGGAAGGACTCCTTCCTAACTCATTACATAGGTCAGCATAATTCTAATACAAAACCTGGCAGAGACACAAAGAAAAAAATTTCAAGCCAATATCCCTGATGAACACAGATACAAAAGTCCTCAACAGAATACTGGCAAACTGAATCCAGCAGTACATCAAAAAATCTAGTCTGCTATGATCAAGTAGGCTTTATTCCTGAGATGCAAGGCTGGTTCAGCATACACAAATCACTAAATCTGATTTATGATATAAACAGAACAACAAACAAAAATCACATGATCGTCTCAATAGATTCAGAAAAGGCATTTAATAAAATTCAACATCCTTTCATGTTAAAAACCCTCAACAAACTAGGCACTGAAGAAATATACCTTAAAATAAAAGCCGTTTATGACAAGCCCACAGCCAATGTCCTACTGAATGGGCAAAAGCTGGAAGCATTTCACTTGAGAACCAGAGCAAGACAAGATTGCCTACTCTCACCACTTCTATTCAGCATAGCACTGGAGGTCCTAGCCAGAGCAATCAGGCAAGAGAAATAAATAAAAGGAACCCAGATGGGAAGAGAGGAAATCAAACTATCTCTCTTCGCAGATGAGATAAGTCTATAGCTGGAAAAACCTCATATTCTCTATCCGAAGGATCCTGGATCTGATAAACTACTTCGGTACAGTTTCAGGATACAAAATCAATGTACAAAAAACAGTAGCTTTCCTTTAAGACATTTTTTTTTCCCAACTTTTAAGTTCAGGAATACATGTGCAGGATGTGCATGTTTGTTACATAGGTAAACATGTGCCATGGTAGTTTGCTGCACTGATCATCCCATCACATAGGTATTAAGTCTAGCATCCATTAGATATTCTTCTTGATGCTCTCCCTCCACCAACCCCCCCATCCTCCAAGAGGCCCCAGTGTGTGTTGTTCCCTACAAGTGTTCTCATCATTGAGCCCCCAGTTATGAGTGAGAACATGTGGTATTTGGTTTTCTGTTTCTGCTTTAATTTGCTGAGGATAATGGCTTGCAACTCTATCCATGTCCCTACAAAGGACATGATCTCATTCTTTTTATGGCTGCATAGTATTCCCGGTTGTACATGTGATATGGCTCCACTGACTGGAGGAACACCAGGATCCTTGGTCTTGCGCCGATTTAAATAAAATGACATGGACACACGTGGAGTGGTTTTAAGGTATGGAGAGTTTAATAGGCAAGAAAGAAGGAAGAAGCTCCCCACTACAGAGACAGAGGGAGAGGTCTCCAAGCCAAGAGAGGAAACCCTGAGGGGGTGGGATGGAAACAGCCAGTTATATGAGGAGGCTGGAGGTGGTGGTGTCTGATATTTGCATAGGGCCCAGGGGATTCGTTTGGCCAGGTATGTCATTCAAGTAGCCCACAGAAAAACTGACTCTCCTAGCCTAGACTTTTAATATGCAAATGTGGGGCGCCATGATGTCCTACACACGCAGGGATATGTGGAGACAGCCATGTTGCTAGGCACATGTGGGGACAAGAAGAAGACTTTGGGAATTGCCACGTTTGGGTGGACCCAGTTTCTAATGGCTGGCATTTGCATATCGAAGTTTGCCGGCCTGGCTCTTAGAGCCAGGGCTTTTCTGCTAGACAAGAAACGTTTCTGGAGCTGCTTTAAAAAAAGAAAAAAACCTTCCCAAGGACGCTTTTTCCTCTCTATCTGCCTAAAATAATTCTTAATAACGCCTATAACATAGGTACCACATTTTCTTTATCCAGTCTATCATTGATGGGCAGGTAGGTTGATTCCATATCTTTGCTATTATAAGTAGTGCTGCAATGAACATACGTGTGCATACCTCTTTATAATGGAATAATTTATATTTCTTTGGGTATATGCCCAGCAATGAGATTGCTGGGTGAAATGGTATTTCTTCCTCTAGGTCCTTGAAGAATTGACACACTGTCTTCCACTATGGTTGAACTAATTTATACTCCCACCAACAGTATAAAAGTGTTCCTTTTTTCTTCACAACCTCATCAACATCTGCTGTTTTTTGACTTTTTAAGACTAGTCATTCTGATTGGTATGAAATGGTGTCTTATTATGGTTTTGATTTGTATTTCTCTAATGATCAGTGATGTTGAGCTTTTTTCATATATTTGTGTTCGCATGTATGTCTTCTTTTGAGAAGTGTCTGTTGATGTCCTTTGCTCACTTTCTAATGGGGTTGTTTGTTTTTTATGAATTTGTTTAAGTTTCTTGTAGATTCTGGATATTAGACCTTTGTCAGATGCATAATTTGCAAATATGTTCTCTAATTCTGTAGGTTTTCTGTTCATTCTAATGATAGTTTCTTTTGCTGTGCAGAAGCTCTTTACTTTAATCAGATCCTATTTGTCAATTTTGGCTTTTGTTGCAATTGCTTTTGGCATCTTCATCATGAAATCTTTGCCTGTGCCTATGTCCTGAATGATATTGCCTAGATTTTCTTCTAGGGTTTTTATAGTTTTAGGTTTTACATTGAAGTCTTTAATCCATCTTGAGATTTTGGTATATGGTGTAAGGAAGTGGTTCAATTTCAATTTTCTGCATATGCCTAGCGAGTTCTCCCAGCACCATTTATTAAATAGGGCATCCTTTCCCCATTGCTTGTTTTTGTCAGGTTTGTCGAACACCAGATGGTTGTAGGTGTGCAGTTTTATTTCTGGGTTCTCTATTTTGTTCCATTGGTCTACATGTCTGTTCTTGTATCAATACCATGCTGTTTCTGTTACTGTAGACTTGTGCTTGGTACTATGTTAGTTACGGGAATGTTGTAATGAATATATTTGAAGTGAACTCTGCCTAGCCGGAGCAGCAAGGGCAAGAGAGTAAAATGATAAGTGCTTTGAAGGAAATGAAGAGTGTAAGGATAAAGAATGTTGCTGCTTATCTTGGGTGAATGAGTTGAGAATACTTAGAGACGGTGGCCAGGAAAGATGTCAGAGCTGATATCATTTAGACTGAAACCACTGCGAACAAAGTTGACCCCCTGGACCTCAGTGTTCAGTACAGGTAGCACTATCACAGCTGATGTGCCTGTCAATGACTTTTCTTTGTCTCTAGGACTTCTGAGTTTGAGTAATACAGTGTGGCCTTATTTTCTTTTCCTTTATGAAGGCATTTGGCTTTTATCTTTGTTTTCTGAGACAGCTGTTTCATTTTATTGATAGATGTTATGTCACCCTATAGCAAGGCAGTGCCTATTTCATCTTATGAGGATTGCTTTCTTCTACACTATTTTTTAAACTTTTTATGTTTTTTATTTTTATTTTTTATTATATTTTAAGGTCTAAGGTACATGTGCACAACGTGCTGGCTCATTACATAGTTATATGTGTGCCATGCTGGCCTGCTGCATCCATCAACCTGTCATTTAGGTATTTCTCCCAATGCTATCCCTTCCTCCATCCCCCACCCCATGACAGGCCCTGGTGTGATTTTCATTTCAACCTGTGTCTTTTTATATAAATGATGAGCTCTTTAAAAATAAGGATATTTGTTGGTGCAAATTAGACAATTGAATATTGCCTAAAAAGTGCAAATTGCCTAAAAAGTGCAAAATTTGGTGCAAATTAGACAATTGAATATTGCCTAAAAAGTAATTTAGAAGGTCATTTATGTAGTATTAATTACTTCATTGTCATAGAATTTCAACTCTTTCAATGTGTGATATTTATTTTTCTATCCATGAGCATGGGACTGTTTTTCTATTTGTTTGTGTCCTCTCTAACTTCTTTGAGCAGTGGTTTATAGTTCTCCTTGAAGAGGTCTTTCATTTCCCTTGTTAGCTGTATTCTTCGGAATTTTATTCTCTCTGTGGCAATTGTGAATGGGCGTTCATTCATGATTTGGCTCTCTGCTTGCCTATTGTTGGTGTATAGGAAAGCTTGTAATTTTTGCACATTGATTTTGTATCCTGAGACTTTCCTGAAGTTGCTTATCAGCTTAAGAAGCTTTTGGCTGAGATGATGGAGTTTTCTAGATATAGGATTATGTCATCTGCAAAAAAAGATCGTTTGACTTCTTCCCTTCATATTTAAATATACTTTATTTCTTTCTCTTGACTGATTGCCCTGGCCAG
This sequence comes from Symphalangus syndactylus, assembly GCF_028878055.3. Taxonomy (NCBI): domain Eukaryota; kingdom Metazoa; phylum Chordata; class Mammalia; order Primates; family Hylobatidae; genus Symphalangus; species Symphalangus syndactylus. The sequence goes on from NC_072425.2 coordinate 99,002,126, forward strand.
AACTTCCAATACTACATTGAATAGGAGTGGTGAGAGGGGGCATCTTTGCCTTGTGCCAGTTTTCAAGGGGAATGCTTCCACCTTTTCCCCATTCAGGATGATATTGGCTTTGGGTTTGTCATACATGGCTCTTATTATTTTGAGGTATGTTTCTTCAATACCTAGTTTATTGAGAGTTTTCAACATGAAGGGATGTTGAATTTTATCAAAGGTTTTTTCTGCATCTATTGAGATAATTATGTGGTTTTTGGCTTTAGTTCCGTTTATGTATGACCCACATTTATTGATTTGTGTATGTTAAACCAAGCTTGCATCCAGGGGATGAAGCCTACTTGATCATGGTGGATAAGCTTTTTGATGTACTGCTAGATTTGGTTTGCCAGCATTTTATTGAGGATTTTTGCATCGATGTTCATCAAGATATTGGCCTGAAGTTTTCTTTTTTTGTTGTAGCTCTGCCAGATTTGGCATTAGGATGATGCTGGCCTCATACAATGAGTTAGCGAGGGGTCCCTCCTTTTCAATTTTTGGGGAATAGTTTCAGTAGAAATGGTACCAGCTCTTCTTTGTATCTCTGGTAGAATTTAACTGTAAATCCATCTAGTTCTGGACTTTATTTTTGGTTGGTAGGCTATTTATTACTGCCTCAGTTTCAGAACTTGTTGTTGGTTCATTTAGGGATTGAATTTCTTCCTGGTTTGGGAGGATGTATGTGTCCAGGAATTTATTAATTTCTTCTAGATTTTCTAATTTGTGTGCATAGAGGTGTTTATAGTATTCTGTCATGGTTGTTTTATTTTTTGTGGGGTCAGTAGTGATATCCCCCTTATCATTTCTTTTTTATTTTATTTATTTTTTGAGACAGAGTTTTGTGCTTGTTGCCCAGACTGGAGTGCAATGGTGTGATCTCAGCTCACAGCAACCTCTTCCTCCCAGTTTCAAGAGATTCTCCTGCCTCAGCCTCCAAAGTAGCTGGAACTGCAGGCATGTGCCACCACGCCCAGCTAATTTTTTGTAATTTTAGGAGAGATGGGGTTTCACCATGTTGGCCAGGCTGGTCTCAAACTCTTCCCCTCAGGTGATCTGCCCACCTTGGCCTCCCAAAATGCTGGGATTACAGGCATGAGCCACCTCACCTAGCCCCTCTTATCATTTCTGATTGTGTTTATTTGAATCTTCTCTCCATTTTGTTAGCTCATGTAGCTCATGGTCTATCTATTTTTTTTTTTTTTCAGAAAACCAGCTTCTATGTTTGTTGATTTTTTAAAGGGGTTTTCATGCCTCTATCTTCTTCAGTTCAGCTCTGATCTTGGTTGTTTCTTGTCTCTGCTAGCTTTGGGGTTTGTTTGCTCTTGGTTCTCTAGCTCTTTTCGTTGTGATGTTAGGTTGCTAACTTGAGATCTTTCTAGCTTTTTTAATGTGGGTATTTAGTGCTATAAGTTTCCCTCTTAACACTGCTATAGCTGCATCCCAGAGAGTCTGACACACTGTATCTTTGTTCTCATCAGTTTCAAAGAACTTCTTGATTTTTGCTTTAATTTCATTATTTACCAAGAAATATTCAGTAGCAGGTTGTTTAGTTTTCATGTAGTTGTATGGTTTTGAGTGAACTTCTTAATCTTGAATTCTAATTTGATTTCACTGTGGTCTGAGAGACTGTTTGTTATGATTTCAGCTCTTTTGCATTTGCTGAGGAGTGTTTTTACTTTCAATTATGTGGTCAATTTTAGAGTAAGTGCCGTGTGGTGATGAGAAGAATGTATATTCTGTTGTTTTGGGATGGACAGTTCTGTAGACATCTATCAAGTCCACTTGATCCAGAGCTGAGTTCAGGTCCTGAGTAGCATTTCTATATACCAATAATGCCCAAGCTGAGAACCAAATCAGTAATGCAATCCTAGTCACAATAGTTACAAAAGAATGACATACCTAGGAATATAGCTAACCAAGGCTGTGAAAGATTTCTACATGGAGAACTACAAGACACTGCTGAAAGAAATCATAGGTGACATAAATGGAAAAGCATTTCATGCTCATGGATTGGAAGAATTAGTATCATTAAAATGACTATACTGCCCAAGCAATTTACAGATTCGGTGCTATTCCTACCAAACTACAAACAACATTTCTTCAGAGAAGTAGAAAAAACTATTCCCAAATTCATATGGAACCAAAAAAAAAAAAAAAAAAAAAGCCCAAGTCCCCAAAGCAATCCTAAGCAAAAGCAACAAAGCCAGAGGCATCACATTATTCAACTTCAAACTATACTACAAGGCTGCAGTAACCAAAACAGTATGGTACTGGTATAAAAACAGACACATAGACCATAATGGAACAGATTAGATAATCCAGAAATAAAGCTGCACACCTACAACCACCTGATCTTCAACAATGTTGACAAAAACAAGCAATGGGGAAAGGACTTCTAATTCAATAAATGATGCTGGGATAACTGATTAGTCATATGAAGACAGTTGAAACTGGACCCCTTCCTTCCACCATATACAAAAATCAACTCAAGATGGATTAAATACTTAAATGTAACACCTAAAACTATAAAAACTCCAGAAGAAAACAAAGGAAATACCATTCTGGACATTGGCCCTTGCAAAGATTTCATGACAAAGACTCCAGAAGCAATTGCAATAAAAACAAAAATTGACAAATGGGATCTAATTTAAAAAATTGCTTCTACACAGCAAAAGAAACTATCAACAGTGTAAACAAACAACCCACAGAATGGAAAAAATGTTTGCAAACTATACATCCAACAAAGGTCTAATATTCAGAATCTATAAAGAACTTGAGCAAATTAACAAGCAAAAAAGAAGCAACCTCATTAAAAAGTAGGCAAAGGACATGAAGAGACACTTCTTAAAAGAAGACATACAATTGTCCAACAAACCTATGAAAAAATGCTCAACATCATTAATCATTAGAGAAATGCCAATTGAAACTACAATATGATACCATCTCACACCAGTCAGAATGGCCATTGTTAAAAAGTCAAAATATTGAGCTTGTCTTGAAGGTAAAAAAAATGTCAAAACAACTGATACTGGTGAGACTGCAGAGAAAAGGAAACAGTTATGCACTGCTGATGGGAATGTAAATTAGTTCAGCCATCATGGAAAGCAGTTTGGAGATTTCTCAAAGAACTTAAAACAGAACTATCATTTGACTGAGAAATCCCATTACTGTGTATATACCCAAAGGAATATAAATCATTCTACCTTATGGTAGAATGTTCATTGCCACACTATTCACAATAGCAAAGACACGGAATCAACCTAGATGCCTATCAACAGTGAACTGGATAAGAAAAATGTGGTACATGTATACCATGGAATACTATACAGCCATAAAAAAGAATGAAATCATGTCCTTTGCTGCAACATGGATGCAGTTGGAGGCCATATTCCTAAGCAAATTAATGCAAGAACAGAAAAATATTGCATGTTCTCTCTTTAAGTGAGAGCTAAACATTGAGTACCCATGAACACAAAGAAGGGAACAATAGACACCAGGGACTACTTGAAGGTAGAGGGTGGAGGGTGGGAGGAGGGTGAGGGTCAAAAAACTACCTATTGGATACTATGCTCATTACTTGGATGATAAAATAATCTGTATACCAAACACCTGCGACACACAATTTACCCAGGTAACAAACCTGCACGTGTGCCTCCTGAACCTAAAATAAAAGTTGGAAAAGAAGTTTTAGTTTTTCTGATTAATAATAATAGGAACCCAATTTTTTTTTTGTTCAAAGTCTTGTCATGAGCCAGGCATGGGCATGCATCATCTGCAACCTTCACAAGCATCCTATAATGTGAAGATTGCTAACACTTAGAAGACTAATAGCATGGCGGTTAGGTGTCAGTGTCTAGTACATATCTGAATTCAAATTCCACACTTGTCACTTAATAGCTGAGTGGGCACTGTTTCTTCATCTTTAAGATCTAGATATGGTGTGAGGTCAGGGGCTGGGGGAAAGGTGGGGTTGGGGAGATGTTGGTTAAAATATATAAAATTTCAGTTAGGAGGAAAAAGTTAAAGATACCTATTGTTCAACATGGTGACTATAGTTAAGAGCAGTGGAATTGCTAAGAGAGTAGAGTTTAAATGTTTTCACCACAAAAAAACCCTATGCATGTGAGGTAATACATATGCTAATTAGCTGAATTTAGTCATTCCACAATGTTTACATATTTTAAAACATCATGTTGTACACAATAAGTATATACTATTTTTATTTGTTAATTAAAAAATCTGTACAAATAATGCCTATCTAATAGGGTTGCTGTGAGTGAGAAGGGAAAGAAAGCAGTGCCTCACAGCCATGACCTGACCTGGCTCTATCATCTAGATCATGGCGTTGCTGGAAACTGGACAGACACTGGCAGCTAGGTTGCCATGTTTGCCTTCTGAGTGTAAACAAGCTCATAGAACATCAACATCAGACAAGGCCACTCTGTGATTGTGGTGAGTGAAGACAAAAATGAGACCAGACCACTGTATAATTAGGTCTGAACATAGACAAAAACAAGAGCTACAAAAATGACCAAGCATCCCGTATCTTGGCTGGAATGAGTGACAATAACTGCTTTCCCAATTATAAATCTAGCCTTATTCTACTCTTCCTGCGTTCTAGATAACAATTAATTTACCAATTATAGAATTACCCTCACTTTCTGACTGTTGTAAATCCAGAGCAATGTTCCACTTTCATACTCTCCTTAAAGCACCTAAATTCAATCCTGAATCCCAGTCCTTTCTAACAACCATTTGGCGAGATGCCACATGGTTTTCCATGATGTGTCATCTTTCTTGTTGTAACAAGTCAATAAACCCAACCTTGTTTAACTATAGGTGTGCTCCTGGTGGTCCTCATCTGGAGGACATGAACATGGGGAATCAATGAGTTAATTCATGTAAACCATCTAGAAAGTGCCTGGTACCTAGGAAGTGCTCAATGAATATTATCTATATAGGGTTTTATATTTTTGTAGATGAAAATATGGAAACTTAGAGAGGGTTCGCAGCTGGGAGGTGGTAGTGCTGAAATTCCAGTTCAGGTTCTATGCTCCAGAGCCCGTGTTTTCACAACACCACACACTTCTTTGCTTTGAGTCATCTCTGTTCTTCTCCCATGTCTCTTGTCAGGAGGTGCCTTTATTGGCCCCTGGGATTCTGATTCTGTTTTGATCTATGTTTAAGTCAAAATGATTTCCCTTTAAATGGCATTAAAAATCAACCCTTAATCCTTTTCATTTATGTAGAGGCTTGTTAGGTGAAAGACTTTCAAATTTTCTTTCTTTTACTACAACTTTAGCCTTTTGATCATGATTAAATTCTCTTTTATCCTTCAAGTTCTCATTGAATGAAAAGGCTATAATAAAGAATGTTAGCTTAGATCTTTTGCAAGATAAGGTAGCTAAAAAACAAGAGTGGCAACAGTTCTATGCTAGCCCCAGGGTAGAAAAGTCTGAAGATAGGAGTCCAGGATTTGGCCTCATGTAAAACCATCCAGCCAACATCTAAAGTGATAAGAGAATATTGGGGACCTCAAGGAAAGACAACACTAACATCCAAAGCATTCTTGACCTCCAGAGCCAAAGGTAAAAGAGATACTGGTAATAAATTAGGCCATGATAGAAGTGCCTTTTGCATCCACTGACTTTTCAGTTCATCAGTCATGGGAATTTGTGTGAGTTCTGGGGCGGGTGGAGAGAGGTCTTCTACATGTGTTTGCTTTAGACAAGAACTTCTAATTGAGTTCTTCCCAAACTGTGTTTCTGGGAGTGCTAGCATTCTAGGAGATATTAATATGAGTTCTGTGAAAGTTGAAGGTCAAGTTTTAGAATTGTTCCAACTGTATCTACTTCTCATAAATTCACAAAAGCATATTAGCAGCATAGTAAAAGCTCTGAACATGTAGTGAAATACCTGTTTATCCTTGTAAGTCAGGTATTTTTCAAATTTACTTGAGTTTAATAATTTTTTCTTAAATGATATCATTATTACTTTTATAGCTAATGCTTTTGGTTACCACACACTAGACATTTTTCTAAGCACTTGATATGTATTCACTCATTGTCTCCACGGTTTTAGTATTGCTAAAGAGACTGAGGCATGGAATAGGTGACCTATTCGTAGTAGCATAGCTAGTACATCAGCACAGAATATTTCTTTAACCACTAACATCTTGGGAGACAAAGTAGAGGGTTCTTTTGACTTAGAGAGTTAACAAAGAGAAGTAAACTAGATTTATTCAAGTATTCTGTGAATATTTGTTGAGAGACTAATTTGAACAAGTGCTATTGAAAGTGCTGGAAATGCAGCACTGAGTAAGACAGACAAGATGTCAACTCTTAGGGAGCTTACATTGCTATGTGGGGATAGATGATAACAAACACATAAATGAACCAAAACCAGGCAGTGACAGATACTATGATAAAAACAAAACAATGATGTGACAGGGTTTGGATTAAGGGCAGCTTAATTATTCCTGAAAATTAATTGCAGTGCCTTATCAAGTAATTAATGTAACTCTAATTAGAGCAGACCAATCAGTTTAATCATTTCCTCTTATTACTAATCTTACCAATTCATTGATAAAGTATATTTTTCCCCATTGGAAAAGTCATCAATTTGGCTTTTATATTGTCAGAGCAGTGTTTCCCAAAATGGGATCAATGAATTATTAGTTCCTGGGAATTTTAATAGTTGTGTGTGTGAAAATGACTTTCACATTTGTGTGTAGTCAAAGAAGTTAAATTTCTTTACTACACCAATCACGCAGAGGCTTCAATATACCAATGTTTTTAGTTTTTTTTTTTTTTGAGAGGAATATAGTATGCAACATCCTAAACTTATTGGACCATGGGACTCTTTTTTGTTAAAGCTACTCATAGGGGCAGTGTTCTGTGGAATGCACTTTGGAATGCATTGCATTAGAGTATCTCTCTTTCTTTACTGCATGATACAATTATGGTGCTAGTGCATTCTGACAATTCAGTCACTTAAAAGAAGTTTTGGTCTTTTGCATTGATTTAGAATAATTCCTTATTAAATTTTCATTTACTGTAAGAACTATAAAAAGCCAGGTTTCAGACCTAAGAGAAATAATATTTCATAGAAAAGTACTATTCTTTAATATTCTGAAATCTTGTTAATTCTGTTTGCTCGCGTTTGGGTTAGAAGATTGAACTATAAACCAGATAATGTAAGTTTTTCCCCTTAGTTCCTTGCTTTCTTATTGTAAATCAATCTTTCTTGATATAAGCCTGTGCAACTCTTGGGTCTAGTGAGCACTATGTGTTATGTGCTCTTTCTATATCAATAAGTAAAAGAAACTGTATATCTTTCTGTCTCTGTCATCACACATGAGCAGAACATAAAGAGAAACAAAGTTTTCCTATTAAGATGGTTTGCCTGGATGTGCAGTAAAAAAATTAGTCTCTTGTCTACTCATATCTTCCAGTTTCCAAAGGCAAAAATTGTTTCCAGTTCGTGCATTCTTCTGGAAATATTATATATGTATGTATGTGTATATAACGTATCATATACATGCAATATTTATACTCATATACATATATAAAACTTCCCTTTTTGAACACAAATGCATCATGTCCCTTACTTTATTCTACCCTCTAGTTTATTCACCTTTCAATTCATTTTGGGAATGTTTCCATACTAGTACATGGAGATTTACATCATTAACAAAAGGGAAGAAGAAACTGAAGCAGAGGATTCTTGTATAGATTGTTAAATTTATTTAACTGTAGTCCACTGTATAGATTACTATAATTTTTAAAAATAGTCTCCATTTCATAGACAGTGATTTTTAAATTATTTTCTAAAACAAAATAATCCCTTAAACATTAATCTTGTAAGTGCAGTGAATTTTGCCTTAATATTATTATTTTTGTAACTTTATGTTTTTAAAATGGACTTTTTACAATTTCAAAAGGTTTTTCACTTGTTAGTTTCTTTAGTGTAAAAAAAGCATAGTTTTCCAAAACATTAAAATTCCTAAACTTGTGATAAAAGCAGTAGGCTTACACAATTCTTACTGAAATTTTCTTTATTAAGATTCTTCTTAATCTTTACCTTTATGATATTCTAAGTTTTCATATTCATTACATACTAATATTAACCTCATATTCCCAACCCCAAATTATGTCTTAAAAGCTTTTAAATTCTTCATTTTCTAATTTTAGATCCAGGACCTTTCTGCATAGATTATAGTCCTGAGGTACAATACCACTACATATTTGGTTGACTTCTTTCTATACAAACAAGTCACAAATAATATAAATGAGCTTAGATTAGATCAGATGCGATGAGGGTTGAAGAGTGATGGTTGATGCAAACAAGAGGGGTGATTAGTATTGTTCTTGCTGCATGATGAATTACACTATATCATGCATTAAAACAATGGATTGTCCTTCAGGATCAAAGACTTTTTAGCAAACAATACAGTGGGAAAGATATAGTCCTTTATCATTTAGCAAAAAGTGAAACTTGCAATAACAACGTTGAGACTTCTTTTCAAGTCTCAAAGAATACAATGGTGTGAGTGCTGATGAGAATGTACACACCTTGTCCTTGGTAACAGGCTCAGTGTATTTTAACGTTCTTTTACTCTGCAGGACTGTTCTGTGATGATGTGTAAGCTGTTTTGATCTCTGAGTACTTAAAGTGGACCAGGAACTCTTCTACCCTTGGAGGTGTTAGTAGGATTCTAATGATTCTGTTTGATCTACCATGTTAAACACAAATGAAATAAATCAAGAGAAATACACATAGTGAGTATATCAAAGAGTTATTTCTACTTCTGGGCATAAGGCAGTTGCTAAGCAACCTATGTCAGACTCCATGGTCATCTGTTAGGAAGGACACAAAGTCAATGCTCACTCAAGACACATAAAATTGTAAATGAAAAAAACTATTTTGTTGGATTCAAGAAAAAGCTACTTGAATGAACGTATAGTAGTTGCAGGATATAAAGCATCTATTTGTAGATGTGCTTGGGGTAGCAATTAAATTGGCAAAAAAATTCTATATTCAATCTAAGCAGGGTAGGAGGATAGAGAAAATAAAATTTTGCATGAATTGTCTTCCACATTCCAGGATCTACCTTCAGAATGTGGGATTATCTGTGGGATGTAACAGCATTAATAGGCTATGCTGTGACCTTCCAACAACAGTAGCAACCACAGGGAACCTTTGGAATTTGGAGTTTTATGGGTAATAATATCACTTATCGTCTTCTTTCACATATTTTTAATACCATATTTTAGGATACAAAGCCTGTAACTTAGAAGGGTTTCCTTTTTTAAAATTAAAAGTATTTTTTTTTTAGAGAGATGAGCTCTCATTATATTGGCCAGGCTTGCCTTGAACTCCTGGGCTCAAGGGGTCCTCCTACCTCAGCTTCCTATATACTACAGATGTATACCACCATGCCTGGCTGAAGAATTTATTTTTCAGCATCTTGCTCTGTTGCCCAGCCTTGAGTGCAGTGGTGAGATCATGGCTCACTGCAGCCTTGACTTCTGGGATCAATGGGTCCTCCTGCTTCAGCCTTCCAAGTAGCTGGGACTAGAGGTGCCACCATGCCTGGCTAATTTTTTAGATTTTTTTTTTTTTGTATAGATAGGGGTCTTGCTATGTTGCCAAGGCTGGTCTTGAATTCCTCGGCTCAAGTGATCCTCCTGCCTGGGCCTCCCAGAGTGCACGCATGAGTCACTACGCTTGGCCCAAAGAGATTTTCTTTCAAGAAGAGAGAGGTATGGGATAGGTTTCAGGCTGATTTAGAATAATTATTTTAAGAAATTTACCCAAGGCACAACGTGTGAAGGAAATGATATTTTTTGGCTTTGCAGAACCTATATATTCAATATCTTAAAATGATCGACCATTTTTCTTCTTTTTTTTTTCTAGATGAAGATTCTTCTTCTGATATTAGAATATTGCTTGGCTGATCAAAAAATTTCTTTGTGCTTTTCATTGTCCATAGAGTAATGCTTAAATGCAAGGTTTATGTGGTTATCATTACTAGCCACTTGACTTTAGAGAAAATTTTTTAATCTTTCTGAGCCTCAGGTCGCTCAAATGTAAAACAGGGCTATACATAGTTATTTCCTGAAATGAAATAATACTTATAAAGTGCCTAATAGACAGTATGTGTTCATTTTATGATAATCGTTACTATGCTATGGTGTAGATTACTAGGGCATAGTACTCTAAGTAGAATTAATGCATTTCATCTACTAAAGGCATAATAAACATTTTAAAATGTGAAAGTATATTAATTTATGGCTTCTATTGAGATTTAATGTTTTTGAGAAATTAGTCACTTTCAAGATTAGGATTTAAATCATTATTGTTACGTTGAAGTTTTAAAAATACTACGTCTGCGCGAGGATATGAACAGACACTTCTCAAAAGAAGACATTTATGCAGCCAAAAAACACATGAAGAAATGCTCATCATCACTGGCCATCAGAGAAATGCAAATCAAAACCACAGTGAGATACCATCTCACACCAGTTAGAATGGCCATCATTAAAAAATCAGGAAACAACAGGTGCTGGAGAGGATGTGGAGAAATAGGAACACTTTTACACTGTTGGTGGGACTGTAAATTAGTTGAACCATTGTGGAAGTCAGTGTGGCGATTCCTCAGGGATCTCGAACTAGAAATACCATTTGACCCAGCCATCCCATTACTGGGTATATACCCAAAGGACTATAAATCATGCTGCTATAAAGACACATGCACACGTATGTTTATTGCGGCACTATTCACAATAGCAAAGAGTTGGAACCAACCCAAATGTCCAACAACAATAGACTGGATTAAGAAAATGTGGCACATATACACCATGGAATACTATGCAGCCATAAAAAATGATGAGTTCATGTCCTTTGTAGGGACATGGATGAAACTGGAAAACATCATTCTCAGTAAACTATCGCAAGGACAAAAAACCAAACACCGCATGTTCTCACTCATAGGTGGGAATTGAACAATGAGAACTCATGGACACAGGAAGGGGAACATCACGCTCGGGGGACTGTTGTGGGGTGGGGGGAGGGGGGAGGGACAGCATTAGGAGATACACCTAATGCTAAATGACGAGTTAATGGGTGCAGGAAATCAACATGGCACATGGATACATATGTAACAAATCTGCACGTTGTGCACATGTACCCTAAAACCCTAAAGTATAATAAAAAAAAAAAAATAAAAAAAAAATAAAGGGAGGTAAAGGCTGATAACAGGGTAAGAGAAAAGGAACACAAGTGGAGTAGAATCAACCACAGTGACACATACAAGGGAAAAAGCAGAGCTGAGATGAGAACTCAACCTGTTACTGTGTAACGAGCTCTTTGACACACCCTGGCAATGCTTCCCACCAATTTAGAAAGGTTGGCCTGGTTCGCTCTTCTCTTCACAACAGGTGGGACCAACATCAATATGCTGAGCTAATGGCTTATCAATGATTTACTTCCCTGAGCTGGTCATGAGATTGCCCATCACTGGAGAATGCAGCCCCAAACCAAAACCATCCTGGCCTTTGACTCAAGTTATGTATCATTTCCCAGGCTAAGCTCTCTGCTGCTGGAGAATTCAGGATTTGTGTCTGAAGCATCTCTGCCTTTCTATCTTTGAATACTGTACACAAATAGGTGTTTAAGAAACTCTTGCTGAATGAATGAGAGAATTACTCTGAAAACATCCAGAAATTACTGTTCTCAGATACATAGAATGCATGCAAGGTTAATACAAATGGCTGATAAGAATTACTCAAGTGCAGATCTATTGGATGAGCTAGGGAAAAGAAGGATTGTTTTCATCATATTTTCTAAACTTCCCCCAATGTTAATGATTTGATGTCATACACACATACACGAAGTTTCCATACTCAAATAAAGTTAGGCATCACTGAATCAGCAAAATAAAAAAAAAAAAAAAATACTACGTCTGCGCTTGAAGTACAGATGGTAGCCTGTATTAGAGTTCTCCAGAGAAACAGAACTAATAGGATACAATGTATATGGAGATTTATTATAGGAATTGGCTGACATGATTACAAAGGGTAAGAAGTCCCACAATCTGCTGTCTGCAAGCTTGGAACCGGGAAAGCTAGAGGTGTAAATCAGCCTGCGTCCAAAGGCCTGAGAATTGGGAGAGCCTGTGGTGTAACTCCCAGCCTACATCTGAAGGCCTGAGAAGCGGGGACAGGGCATCCAATGGTGTTAAGTCTTATCCTAGTCCAACGGCCTGAGAACCAGGATTGCCCATGTTCAAGGGCAGGATGGATATCCCAGCTCAAACAGGAAGCAAATTGTGCTTTCTTCACCTTTTAGTTCTATTTAGGCCTTCAGTAGATTGGATGATGCCCATCTGTAAAAGTGAGGGCAGTCTTTATCTGCTCTACCCATTCAAACTAATCTCTTCCAGAAATAATACTTTCTCAGCTATCAGGGCATCCTTTAGCCCAGTCAAGTTGATACATAAAAATAACCATCACCTAGCCCATTTCCTTTTTGTTTCTGCAGCAAGTATAAAGTACCTAAAGTTTGTCAGTAAATGAATGTTTCTTTCCATAACATAATTATAATGTCTAGCATAAACATGACACAAAAACCCTACAACCTGCAGATCTGACCTCTCTCACAGACTTGACCTCTCTCTTCCCCTTGGTTGCAGAACCTAGCCTTTTCACAATAAAAGGGGAAGAATTTCTGGGTTTAATTTTGGGAGCCTGTTAATGATCTGTTGACATTTTTCACAATGATGAGTTCAGTAGCACTATAAAGTCAGCTGGGAAGAACACTACAATGATGAAGCGAAAGCTGCAGAATCCATCCTTACAGGGTTATAGCTTACCTTTGTGGGACTGGTTTGACTTATGTGTACTCTCTGTGGTGGTGGAACAGTTGTTAATTTGTTCTGTAACAAATACCCACTATGTTCTTGGCACTATGGATGCCTACTGTGTGCTTGGTACCATGTTAGTTACTGGGAATGTTGTAATGAATACATTTGAAGTGAACTCTGCCCTCCTGGAGCAGCAAGGGAAAGATTAAAGCAGTAAGTGCCTTGAAGGAAATGACAAGTGTGAGGATAAAGAATGTTGCTGCTGACTTGGGTGAATGAGTTGAGAACATTTAGAGAGAGTGGCCAGGAAACACGTCCGAACAGATATCATTTAGACTGAAACCACTGCGAACAAGGTTGACCCCCTGGACCTCAGCGTTCAGTATAGGTAGCACTATCACAGCTGATGTGCCTGTCAATGACCTTTCTTTCTCTCCAGGACTTCTGAGTTTGAATAATGCAGAACGGTCTTATTTTCTTTTCCTTTATGAAGGCATTTGGCTTTTATCTTTGTTTTCTGAGACAGCTGTTTCATTTTATTGATAGATGTTATGCCACCCTATAGCAAGCCAGTGCTTATTTCATCTTATGAGGATTGTTTTCTTCTACACATTTTCATTTCAACCAGTGTCTTTTTATACAAATGATGAGCTCTTTAAAAATAAAGTTATTTGTTGATGCAGATCAGGGAGGAGCTGCAATCCACAAGTTAGAGTGAGATTGTTCCATTTTGCAGGTTTGTGTTTCCTATATCTTGATGACTAGTTTCTCATGAACAATTGAATATTGTCTAAAAAGTAATTTAGAAGGTCATTTATGTAGTACTAATTACTCCATTGTCATATAATTTCAATTCTTTTAAATTATTATGTTATATATATTTAGTGACAAAACTCTGCTTTAACACCAATAATAAAAGCATCCTTGCATTGGCAGGAGTGGTGTTTTCAATTTGGTTACCTTTCAAAACACCCATGAGTTGTAACAGTAGGAGTGTATTAAGCTACACAATTTAAATGTTAGTAGACTAGCAATCATATTTGCATACTTATATGATTAAACCCTAAAGTGCACAATTTCCTTTTTAATATAAATTAGTGTCTACATGTCTGTTTGGATGATTGGGAGTTTTCAAAATTCATAATTAGCATCTAACGATTGCTAGAAAGGTATTATAAGAAGGCAAACAATATGAAACTTCAAACAGAATGCCATATTATAATAACATCTGTAACCCATGTTTTATCTGGATTGTGTAAAATTCACTACAGGTGAGCTGCTTCTAAATCTTACGCAGGAGATTGTCTTACCTAGAAGATCCTTACCTAGGATGTGAATCAGTTGTTTACATAAAATAATTGGTTAGAGTTTATTTTTTCCTGAGGATTTTTTATTGCTCAGCTTTAATTAAAAAACAATGGAAAACTAAGCTATTTTACAGTAAATTTTTCTTTTCTTTCTTTCTTTTTTTTTTTTTTTTTTGAGACATAGTCTTGCTCTGCCACCCAGGCTGGAGTACAGTGATGTGATCTTGGCTCACTGCAACCTCTGATTCCCGGGTTCAAGCAATTTTCCTGCCTCAACCTCCTGAGTAGCTGGGATTACAGGTGTGCGACACCATGTCCGGCTAATTTTTGTATTTTTAGCAGAGATGGGGGTTTCATCATGTTGGCCAGGCTTGTCTCGAACTCCTGACCTCAAGTGATCCACCTGCCTCAGCCTCCCAAAGTGCTGGGATTACAGATGTGAGACACTATGCCCGACCCTTTATTTGTAGATTAGAAATAACCAAAATTATAAAACATAAAATAAGGATTTCAACTATATTGATTAAATAACCATTTTCCAGACTATATATACATTTTAATAAATAAATTTTCAGACTATCTGTATTTTTTCTAAGGCATACATATGCTGTATATTA